>NW_026087423.1:0-646500 GCF_022539395.1 Myiozetetes cayanensis
ATTGCTGCTCTGTCACCGCTGACAGGCACTGCTAACAGCCTTAGGCACAGCTGGCCTCATCCTGCTGCTGGCCAACATCTGTAGAGGCTCTGTGGTGTGGCTGTTCCTGAGGACTGCCCTCTGTAGAAATAGCTGGAACTGTGTGTCTGTGTATATCTGCCTTGTCTCTAAACTGGACCTACAAATGGGAGCTGCTGGAGCCATTTCATCAGACTGAGGCAGGAGCAGTCCACAGTCTGGTTGCATGAGACTCCGCTCCAGTGGGAAGAAGAAATTGCCTGGGCTCCAAGGCCATCTGATATTGGCTACTTCCTTTACCAGAAGCAGTGAAACTGGCATTATCAGGAGATGTGTGGGTTCAAGGAGGAATCCTCAAGTTTTTAACCTTGTCCTGCACTTGTATCCTTTTGCTTTGTGTGGCGAAGATGTGGATGTGGCATGGATGCTGTGTGCCAGCTGGGAGTAACACATACACACGTGCTATGTCTTGTTTCCCAACTCTGCAGTAGATGATTCATCGAGTACCACACACACTCCCACTGTGGGCACCTAAACTTTCCCAGCAGTTGCCATAGGCAGAGCTCAGTCACATCCATCATACACAACAGGAGGCAAGCCTGAAGCATGCAAGAATTTTTTCTCTTGTCAAGATGCTTTGGTCCCTTCATCCCATTTCCAAAGAGATGAAAGTACCAGCCCACAGTTTTCCTTGAACACTGAAAAAAAGGAGACTGTGCTTTCCAGAAATGCCTCAACCCCGTGACCTTTCATCTTCCCAGTGTGCCAGCCCACAGATCCTGCCATGCCCCCACACACTCTGGCAAGTGGGTCCCTGCTCTGAGCTGCTTCTGCTCCTTCTGCTTGTGGTTAACCCAGTTTCTGCTGATTCATGACTTGCCTGACCTTCATCTGGAGTGCAGCAATACATACCAGTTAGGTAACCACTCCTCCTTGCAGAGCTGTTTCCCCTGGGTAGTTCCCATAATTTAAAGGGAGGTGTTCACCGAGGCAGTAAAACCAGGTGCTCACAAGTTCACAGTGGTGCAGAGAATTGCCTAGAGGCTAAGGGAAAACAGAAAATGGTCAGAATTTTCCCCTACCATCAGTATCTGACCTCTTACTAGAAACCTCTTGAGGTGGTTTTGGGGTGGTTTTCGTCTTCAGTTTCTTGCTGTCTTGGGGCTTTCTCTATTTTCCTATAGGCAAGGATGGTTATTTTTTGCTGGAAACCGCTCCAGAACCCTGGCACACCACCTTGCTGAGGGTGGAGGTCATCTACTCCCTGGTTCAGGCAGGGTCACCCAGACCCAGTTGCCCAGGGCCTTCAGGGTGCTCTTTGACCCTGGAAAAGGCCTTGAGGAGGCTGCAGCCCTAGCTGAGAACCCAGGGCAGGAGACACCTCCTGTGAACTGCAGGACACATAGATGTCCACAGAGCCTGATCATCCCCATCACCTCTGCAGCCCAAACTTGCACTGAAAATAGATGATAGAGCCAGCTCTGCTGCTGCACTGAGAAGAAGAAAATTCTGCCTCTTTAGGCCCTTCACCCATAAGCCTGTATTAGACAATATATCCTAGGGGGATGGTCCTTTCCTTAAGGGACTCTAGGCTTATGGTACATGGTGATCCCAGCACAGCCTCCTCAGGGCTTGGGGCCAGACACATGAGCTGTCCTTGCCCAGGGTGGACTGAGAACCCATGGGCACTAGTGACACCCCAGCCTGAAACAGTGCTCTCCCCTAGAGCCAGGCCTGCAGACCATGGGTAAGCTGAGCTCACTGCTCTGGCCTCTGATCCCATGGGGTAGCCAGGGAGCAGAGAGATGCCACGAAAGCAGCAAAATAGCCTGACTCCTACCACATCCCAGTGCACCAGCTGATGGAAAGCCTGAGCAGCCTGATGCAGCAGGCTGAGACACCTCTGGCTTTTGTGTGCTGAGGGTGCCCACACAAGTGTGACAGAGCAGCCCTGGTACAGGGGCTTGGTGCCCAAAGGAGGGGAACCAGTTGGGGAACCTTGGTCCTGTGGACCCAGGCTCTCCTAGGCAGAGACAGGTGAAGGACAAGGGGGCACCCAGGTGGAGGATGTTTTGGCTGCCAGCTTGGGAACTGCCAACCTGTCATGTCCAGTAGGGACATAAGTCCCATGGAGGGACTTATGGATGCATGGCAGAGTGCACAGGAGTCCTCAGAGGTCTCCCCTGGGTCTGCAAGCTGCTTGAACCTCAGCTCAGGTGTGAAATACCTGCACCATCCCTTTGCTCATTCCAACTCTTATTTTGGCTTCCAACCTTCTCAAGATATTCCTTCACATGAAGTTTTTTCCCTGCTCTTCCTTCTATGTCCAGAGCTGTGGATGCCCTGGATGCCCTACTGCTCAGGATGGACACATGTTCCTCTTTCCTTCCACAAAGCTGTAAGTTCCAGCTTAGAGCAGTGAAAAGCAGAGAGGTTTTTATCCAGTGCTGCAGCAATTCCTTATGTAATACCATCCTGCAAGCCCCACATGAAGGACAGTGTCCCATGGTTGTCCTTGAGCCACTGCTGTTTACATGCCAGACCTGGTTGGGGACATGTGGGGCTCTGCATGGGGACATAAGCAGGATGTGGCCAGCAGACCATGCACAGTACACACACAGTGGGGAGCCAGCACTGCCAGCTGACTGGGGCAAAGGGCAAGGCTGGACACGCAGACAGCAAAGGGTGTGTCAGCACTGAGACATGGATGAGGCCCTAGGTCTGGCAGCCACTCACACAGTCTGGACATCCAGCCCCTGCCTGCAGGATGTCCCCATGTGAGGCATCACCCTGGTGCCCGTGCTGGTCTAAGGGGTGCAAAAGGAGAAGGAACAAGCCCTGCCATGAATCAGAGTTCAGGGCAGATGAAGTCCCACTTCTCCTCTAATTCAGCCAAAGTCAGTTCAAGTCCTGACCAGCTCAGCAGCCTCCACTGGCCTCACTCCAGTATGGAATCTTTCTTGTTCTGGGGAGCCCCAAATGGAACATGGTATGCAGAGAACTGGGGGGAAGAATTGCTTCATCAGCCCATTCCTGCACTCCTGCTGACCCAGCCTGGGATCTGCTGGCCACCCTTGCCACACAGACTGTGGTTGTGGGCATCTCTGTCAGAGCTCACTGCTCCCATGCTGCAGGCTCAGCAGTGCCCTGAGCCCTTGGCAGCTCAGTCCCATGCTGGCCTTGTCTGCAGCCTTGAGCCCTGTCAGTGTAGTTGGGTGCAGGGCTGGTAGTGCTGCCCAATGGGGTGGGTAGCCCAGGGCTGAGACCCATGCCCCAGGTGTCCGTCTAGGCCACCAGCCTCACACCAGCAGCAAGCAGCAGGGCAGTAGCCTCATGGTTACATAGTGGGGAGTTCTGTGGCAGGAAGCCAGCCCTGTTCCCCACTGGTTGCCTGGGCAGTGAAGGTCAGAGCACCAGGGATCCCTGCTTATCCCCTGTTATCTTCCAGACAAACCCAAACTGGGTCCTGAGTCCCTGACACACTCACACATTTAGCAGCCAAGGCTGCACCGTGCTGCCCCATAGAGCCCTCCCCATGGGGTCCCATGGAGTTGTGAATACAACCCAGGCATGGGGCAGTCTCAGGGGTGCTGGAGATGAGGGGGCCCAACTCACACACAGGGAACCCCTAGAACCACTAGAGGTGCAGGGGACAGGACAGGAGCACAGTACAGTGTGGCAAATCCCTGTGGTAGATCTGCATCTCAATGTAGATCCCCGTGGGCTGGTGGAAAGATGGTCCTCTTGGGGCTGGGGTACTCCTGAGCAGAGCCCTTCCCAAGTGCTGGCATGCCAGCCCCCATCCTGCTAGCTCTCATCCAGCTTAGTGAAAAAAGCCCCTGAGGTGGAAACATCCTTCCACGGGACATGGGAGACCTTTGAGACACCTGGAGCAACATCATGGGTGGCACAGGGTAACCCTATCACTACCACAGGGTGGACTCTGCCCTCTGCAGTGCATGCTGTCAGGGAAATCCTGATAAGGTGAGATAAGCCTCCATTGCTGAGCCCTATCCATCAGCTCCTGGTGTCCCTGGGTTAGGGCTTAGGAGGCTCCACAAACTGCCCCTCCCGACCCCCTGGCCTGGAGAACCCCAGAAGTGCAGAGCATCAGCCTGGACATGGACATGACCCCAGGCTGCCCCTGGAAGGAAGAGCCATACCAGTGGAATCATGGTGGTCCTTCCTTGTTTGCTTCCATCCTTCCATCCTTCCTTTTGTCATTTTCTTTCCAGCCCCTTCTCAGTTCCCTTTTGGCAGAGAGAGGTGCAGCTGGACTCCAGTGGGCCAATTCTCCAGAGCAGGGCTGGCATCCCTCTGGGATACAGCAGTGATGCAGTGGGATGGGGGTTTCCAGACCCACTGGCCATGCTGAGATCTGTCCCACACCCCAGCTACCCTCCTGCGGTATTTCCAGGGGAGAGAGATCCCAGTTCCCAGGTGCATATTGTACAGCATAGGTTGGGCCAGCAGTTGGAAAGCAGTTCTGCAGGGATGGACCTTGGGATCCTGCTGGGCACCAGCTGAGCAGGAGCCAGGGATGTGTCCTCATGGCAGCAGCCCCAGTTGCACTAGGCAGAGCCAGGCAGTGAGCACCAGCAGGAGGCTGTGCTGTTCCAGCTGGGATCACGCAGACAAGGCACAGATATGCTGGGGTGAGTCCAGCCATGGTGGAAGAACTGGAACACCTGTCCTGTGGCTACTAAGTCTGGAGCAGAAGAAGTTTAGGGAATCCTGTTAACACACAGGCAGGCAGGGTGCAAATAGACCACAATTCATCTCTTCCCAGTGGTGCCCAGTGCGGGGATAAAGTGCAATGAGCACAAACTAGGACATGGGACGTTCCTTTGAACATCAGAAAACAACTTCGTGTTGTGAAGGTCAGGCAGTAGCAGGGGGTGCCCAGGGAAGCTGTGGAGGCTCCATCCTCAAGCCTCAGAGCAGTCTTGGGCCATGGGCACCTTCCACAGGAGCCGGGCAGGACAGTGGTCTGTGTCTTGACTGCATCAGCTCCCATGGGTAGGGGCATGCTTACAGCCCACGTGGGTGCATGCGACTGGGCACGCACAGTGCACAGGCACGCACACAATGTGCACGTGTACACGTGTGCACACACACCTGTGTCCAGTCACGCAAGTGAGGACACATGTATGGGTGCCAAGGAGAGTGCGCATGGGGTGGGGGTGCCTGTAGCAGGAGCTGCGTGGGATGGGGGCCAACGGGACAGGAGAGTTCCCTAGATGGGGGTGGTAGCCGCGATGGGAGTGCGCCCGCGACTGGGGGGGGGATCTGCCCGCCGTCGGGGCTGCCTGCGATGGGGGGTGCCTGCGATGGGGGGTGCCTGCGATGGGGGGTGCCTGCGATAGGGGGTGCCTGCGATGAGGGGTGCCCGGGGTCGAGGGGTGCCGGTGATGAGGGGTGCCCGGCGTCAGAGCGGCACCCGCGATCCGCAGGTGGCGGCGCGGCCGCTCCCACCGCCTTTCCCGGGGTGGGGCGGGGCCTACTCGGCGCGGGCCAATCAGCGCCGTGCCCGCCCCGCGCGAGGGGTTAAAGCGGGGCGCAGGCCGGGGGGGGCGCGCGAGATGTGGTCGCGCGTGGCTGCGGTTTGTGCCGCGCTGTGCGCATGTGCGCACGCCTGGCCCAGCGGGGCCGTGTGCGCGCGGGAGGCGGCGGGTGCGGGCGGCGCGCGCTACGTGGCGTTCCTGGGCACCGGCACCGGGCCCGGGCCCGCGCTGGTCGAGAGCGCCTGGGCCGCCCCCGGCCGCCTCCGCGCCTGCTGGGCCCGCCGCGACCCGCGCCTCACCCGCGCCTTCCGCGCCTCTTGCGCGCGCCGTCCGCCCGCCGCGCCCGGGGCCGCGCTGCGCCGGGCCCTTTCCGCTCTGTGGCGGCGCCGCGCCGCCTGCACCGACCCCGTAAAGGTGGGAGACCAACGCCAACGCCACCGCCGAGGCTGGACGCTGCCAGGCACGTTGTGGTGCGGCGCCGGGGACTCGGCAGGGAACTGGAGCGAGCTGGGTACGGGGCGGCGGGGGGCGGCGCGGGCGCCCGGGCTGCCTCCGCCGGGCCGCGCTCACCGGCGCCTCCTCAGGGCTGTTCCGCGGCCCCGATCAGTGCTGCCGGGAGCACGACCAGTGCTGGGCGCAGATCACGGCGCTGCAGTTCAACTACGGCATCCGCAACTACCGCCTTCACACCGTGTCTCACTGCGACTGCGACGCCAGGTGCGCCCAGGGCCAGGGGAGGTGCACCGGGAGGGCTGGGGAAAACAGCCCTGCTCACCGGTCCCTGCCTGCAGGTTCCGGCAGTGCCTGCTCGCCGTCAACGACACCGTCTCCAACATCATCGGCGTCACCTTCTTCAACCTGCTAGAGGTGCCGTGCTTCGTGCTAGAAGAAAGCAGGGAGTGCGTCCAGTGGCACTGGTGGGGCGGGTGAGTGCCTGGGGGTGGCCCCACTCTCAGTGCACCCTGCCCGGCTGCCCCACCGGGCATGGCTTGGCTGGGCTGGTGTGCAGGGCGTCACAGCATGTGGTGTCCCCAGGTGTGAGCGTTATGGTGTAGTGCCCCTGGCCAGGATGCTGCAGCAGAGTCAGTACCACCCCATCCTGCCCGCAGAGGAGAGACAGCTCTGCTGCACGGCCCCCGGGTAAGGGAAGGAATTCCTTTAGAGCAGGGCGCAAGCGGCTCCGACAGGAACTGGGGCTAAAGCTGGGGCGCCGCCAGGCACGGAAACCTGAGACAGCCCAGCAGGGTCCACATATCCTTGCATTGGCCAGGGACAAGGCTGAGCCCGCAGCCAGGCACCAAGCTGCGCAACAAGGGCTGAAGCCGGGCCCCCCAACAGCACTGATCACGTTGGGACAGGATCCAGCTGGAGCAAGGAGCACACTGGGAGGAGCAGAGCAAGGAGCTGGGGGCTCAGCCCGCCCTTGGGATGGCAGCGAGAGACCCAGCCCAACCACAGCATGGAGTGGGCCCACCCCAGTGCCTGCTGTGGAGGAGCGTGGGCAGCAGGGTGAGCTGGTGCCATGGGCAGAGCATGCACCACAGCTGGGGTGTCTCAAGGCCTCAGCCTAGTGGGGTCATGTGCTGGGGGTGCCCTTCACCTCCCCACTGTCCTCAGGCCCAGGCAGGGTGTGCAGGTGCTACAAGCACCTAGGTAAGTGTGAGCACCAGATCGCACCCCACGAGGTGAGGTACCAGCTGCACAACGTGAACAGCCAGACACTCCTCCACTGCAACTGCACCCGCAGGTGTGTGTCCAGGAGGAAAAGGGCACTGGGTGCAGACAGAGGAGGTGGGATGTCTGCCTTGGCCAGCCCCTGCTAACCATGGCCCTCCTGTGCCTGCAGGCTGGCGCAGTGCCTGCGCAGGATGAGGAACTGCAGTGACATGGAGGTAGCTGTCCTGGCTAACTACATCGCCACAGAATGCTTTGTTCTGGAGCAGCTTGCTGCCTGCAGCCCAGGCAGGGGGGCACAGGACAGGTAAGTGCAGAGAATCAAGGGGCTGTGGCCTGAGTGGGGCATTAAGTGTAAGTACTGGCCCCTGCTGTGCCATGCCATGAGCAGGCTGCAAGGGCAGGTAGTGGCTGTCAGTGCTGCAGGGTTACACTGACATGCCCAGCTTTCCTTCTCCAGCAGCTGTACCACAGTGACCAGGGCTGCGCTTTTACCTGCAAAGCGGCTCAAAAAGACCCTGAGGCATTGGGACCCTCCTCATGTGAGCTCCAAGACCAAGCATCCAGACTGGAAGACACAGGCCCGGGGAGGCACCCTCTGTGAGCAGTGCCAGTACCTGGCCATGATGCACATGCCAGGTGCTCAGCCCCACACAGTGCCCTGATGATGCCTGAGCAGTGCTGCCTTGGGAAGGAAGGGGAGGAAGATGTGCTGTGCAGTAGCTACAGGCTGGAGCTGCTTGGTTTCTGGTCCTTGAGACAAAGGATAGCACTGAGCATGACTGCATGGAGCTGGGGACCACAGCCAGAGCAGGCAGAGGGACTGAGAAGACTCAAGGAGCTGTGGCTGCCATCCACCAGCATCAAAGCAAGGGGCAGGAAATAGGAGGGCTCAGGAAAGGGGAAACCCATCCTCTTCCCTGTTGCACTCTGGGGCCAGGGGGATGGCGGGGCCCCCCACCCCTATAATTGTGACTCTTCAACTGGGGAGCCTGAGCAGTGAGGTGTGATCCTAACCCCCTTGCCCAGGCACAGTAGGAGGGCTGGGGTCAGTCCCTGCATGCAGCAGAAGATAAATAAAGAATGGTCAGAGTATGGTATATGGTGCCAGGGCTGAACCTTCTACTCCCTGTTCATGCTGCAGCCTCCCCCTCCCCAGGGCTGATCCTGCCCTCTGGCAGTGACCACAGTGCAGCTGGGGTGGGCAGGATCTTTTATTTTGTTGCTTGCACTATGTCCAGGCTGAGGCACAATGGTAGAGCAGGGAAGGAGCAAGCTTTGATCTCTGGTTTACCATGGGACGGTCCTCACTCTGTGCCCATCACCATTCTTGCCAGAGCCCTGCCTTGGCCTCCCCTGCCACGTTGGGTGCAAGGCCAGCACTCCTGTCATGAGACTGAGGAATCCTGCGCTTGGAAGTTCATGAAGGGTCTTCCCAAACTGCACTAGACCAGCTGTCCCCACTCTCCCCCTGGGTCATCTCCCAGCCCTGCCCTGGGGAGCAGCTTGGGCTGAGGGGAGCAGAGGGAAATACCCCTCCTGCCAGGCACACAACAGGGGTGAGGAGTCACTACAATAAATAAGGAGGAGTTGTCTTAGCAGGAAAGGGGCAGAGGAAAGCACACAGCGAGCGCGCTATGGGGAGGAGGGAAGAGACCACTGCATCAGCGGCCCATGGCACAGCTATGGCTGTCCAGTTCCTGGGGGCTGCAGCCCTCTTTTGGGGAGGTGCCACAGCCTGGGGGGCTGGTGGGGCTCATCCTCCGGCAGGGATAATAGCCCTGATCCACATTCTCTCGCTGCCAGCCCATGGCCTTGTCAATCATCTCCAGGCGGAGTGCAGGCAGCAGGCCCAGGTTCCGGGGGTCAGCCCTGGCCAGCGGGCTGTCAGTGGAGACACTCTGTGGATGACCCTGCTCCTGTACAGTCTGGTAGAAAGAGCTGCCCTCCAGGCTGTCAGCTGCCTTCCTCAGCTCCTTGCCTTTGGCTGCACAGCATCCCAGCTCCTCGTGGGGTACATGAATGGTGGGGATATCCCTGGGGAGGCCATGGCGGCTCTGGGGAGAGGGGCTGCGGCTCGTTCCCCTGTCCCGGCTTGATGGCCGCAGGATGAGGCCCTGGAATTTGGCCAGGCTGGGGCTTCGGCTCCGGTGACGTTTCATCTTGCTCGGGCTGGGGCTACGGGATTTGGGGGCCAACAGGACAAGTGTACTGTCATCCTCTTCTGAGCTGCTGCCTGAGCTGTCCGTGGGGCTGCTGCCCTCCTCTGACCTGGGGAGGGAGATCTGCACCCCTGCATCAGCACTGCTGGCTGACCCTCACGGGGGGCTGTGGGATATCACAGCAGCTGGCCTCCCCCGGCCAGGAACCCCCACCCCCTCACCTGCATCTCTTAGCTGTGCTCACCTGGAAGGGCTCAGTCACACCAGCAATGCTGCTGGAAGTGTTGCTGTAGTATCCAAGGATGTACTCTCCGTTCCCCTTGGGCAGCGCTTCCTCAGAGAACATCACCTGCAGCCCAGAGACACCTGGTGGACACTAGGGCTGGGCACGGGGGGTGCCCCTTCCCACCTCCAGCCCCAGACAAAAACACAAATCTTTGCTGCCTGAGGCTGAGTACAAAGCAATAAGGTGCTCTCCACCCCCATCCAGGGGCACAAAGAGGCCATTGTTCCCCCACAGTGAGGCAGACGTGCCAGCAGGGCTGGCCCCAGCTCACCTGTGCACAGAGCTGCTTCTCCAGGCAGCGCTCCCCATCATCGCTCCTGGCCCAGACGTAAGACACATAGTCTTTAGGGTGCCGGAAGCCTACCTGTGTTATATAGGAGAACATAAGTGAGTGGGGGAACATCAGCCCCACTTGGCACCATCATCCATGCCTGGCCTTCACTCTCTGCTTACACAGCAAGACCCAGAGCTGCCTCGCACCCCCCGGGTGTACCAGGGCCCTGTGGGGCCTGCAGAACAGGGAGTAAGAGGGAACTGCTGGACTTGAGCCTCCTGAAGCAGGGCCACATCATGCTGCCAGGGGAAGGGAGAGCACAGCTCCACACCATGCACCCATGCTCGTTGTTGGGGGGTAGCTCAGAAGGGACCCTCGCAGTGCTGTGCAGTGCTCCCCACTCCCTCCAGCCCCAGCAGCCCCCAAGCCCCTACCCGGTAGAGTCCTATCCAGTCCCAGGAGCTCCGGTGGAAGCCAACAGCCATCTTGTACCTGACAACTGCTTGCTCAGGCCTGCTCCACTCGTCAGCCACATAAATCTCAACCGGGGGCTTGTCCACCTTGGAAGCAAACTGTCAGAGACAGGTACACAGTAAGCAAGGGCATGGCAAAGAGCTGCCCCTGTTGCCCAGTGGCACCTCTCTGGGTCTGGGCTCCTGTGCATACACCCACAGCAGTCCCCAGCCAGGGGCAAGGCAGCCAAGTTTGCCAAACAGAAGTAAAGTACATCTCCCACACACAAGCTGGGCATCCCACCCCTGCAGATCCTGCCTGCGTTCCCAGCAGCCCTGGACAGTGCTCACCTGCACAGCAAAGATGGCAGCTACTGGCTTGTGGTCGCTGACAGTGTACTCCATGTGGCTGCAGTAGCAGAGCTGGCTCACCGACAGCACGCCCTGGCTGGGCCGGCGCTTGCCTGCCCCCAGCCCTGTGCTGGGAGATTTAATCTTCCACAAGATGCGGTCGGTCCAGGCAGGTTTTCGCTTCTTGGCACTACAGGGCACAGAGGGGCATCTCTTGCCTGGCAGGGGCACTGGGCTCTGACCCAAACTGCCTCCCCCTGGCACTACAGCATGTGTGGGCAGGGGGTGCAGCTCATCTCACCACTCAGCTCGATGTGGCTGCAGGGTGAGATGCACTGGCACCAGCACTGCAGTCATGTCCCAGTCCAGCCCATGCCTGCCTCAGCATGACTGCTCCCCCCACCCATCCGCACAAGCATCCGCTCTGGTCCTGAGCCTCACTGCTCCTCCATCCCTCTCCCCCAGCTCAGGCCCAGCTCTGCTCTCCTACCTGCTGTCGTACTTGTTGGTGCCAACATCAAACTTAAAGGTGGGTGGGAAGTTCAGGGGTCCCTCCTGAAACCCTCTGAGAACAGGCCAGGTGCTTTTGGCAATGTTCAACTGTGGGGAAGAGGAGGTAAAGAAGCACACTAGCCCCCACAGCCAGACCAAGATTTCTCTGCTCTCACACACAATCACATCCCTGCCCCATTCCTGCCAGCTCCCACAACTCTCAGGGTTTGTCCCTCTATTGCAGCAGCCAGTTTGTAGACCCAGGGCCTTGGGTCTTCCTCACACTGATAAGGGAAGCATGTGCCCAGCTCAGTCTGACCAGGGACTCTGCTGCCCCTTCCCCACAGAGACAAGAGAGCCAGAGCTCCTCATACCCTATGGGCTCCAAGGGAACATGTCCTGTCCCACAGCTGCACAGGCAGTTTTGGGGAGAGTCAACCACTGCTCAGGGCCCAGTGGAATCTGGAACATGCCCATCCCTCACCTGGTCCTTCTCCCAGAGCTGGCTCAGAACGTTGCTGTCGATGGCATACTTCACAAAGCAGATGTCCAGGCTCTCGATGCGGAAATTGAGGTCCCCAAACCAGAACACCAGGCTGTGGGAGGGAGGACAACAGGCTGAAAGGGCTGAGGCTATTGGAGCTGGGGACAGCAGAGGAAAAAATGTCCCCAGCCTGCGTGCAGCCTCAGCTCACAGCACAGGTGCTCTTGGGAACACTGGCACAGGTCAGCACTGAGCCAGCAGCCTGGCCAACTGCCAGGATTCTGCAAGGTGGGACTAGGCACCATTAACCAAGCCAGACAGACTGCCCTGAGCTGAAACCAAGGGTGGAAATTTCCACAGTGAGGCACCCACCAGAGTCAGACCACAAAGGCTGTGCAGAGCTGGGCCCTCCAACTCACCAGTCCCAAACCGCAACTGGGCTAGTACCACAGGAGCTGCACCAGGCCTGAATGTGCCTTACGGGAGACCAAAGACCCCTCTAAACACCTATCCCAGCATGCTGAGTTCCCACTAGGCCATGGGAAAATTCTGCAGTTCTGCAGGCAAGACCTGACCTCCAAGCTGTGCTGTGATGCAGAGGTCAGACCCTATACGGAGGGCAGGTCAAGGACTGGGGCTGACACTAGAGCCCAGACTGGGGAGCAAAGTCGCAGGGTACGCACTCATGGTCCAGGATGCCATTGGCCACACGCCCCTCAAACTGCTGCATGTGCAGTATGGTGGCAAAGTCCTCCTTGCGCTGCTCCGCCTTCTCCAGGTGTGCTGGCAGGTGGCAGTTCAGGAAGCAGACCATGTGGCCGAAGATGGAGAGACGAACACTCACCCCACCCTTGTTGCCCTGCACCGAGAGGATCCCATGACTCCTTGGGAAGCCAGCCCCTTGCCACCTTCCCCCAGGGCCACACTCACCCAGTAGCCCCCTAGCCCTGTCCTGGTGCAATCTGTCTGGATGTCCTGCAGGAAGGGCAGGTGGTAGTACTTGGCAAACACCAGTAGGATCACACCTTGCATCCGCACTGTGCTGACCTGGAATGGGAACAGGGGCTGGAGCAGGATGGTAGAGAGCCCGTAGGAGCCATGAGCCAGCACTTCCATCCTTCGCGTGCCCCCCCCCATCCTGCAGATGACTAATAGCATGTTCAGTTCAGAGATCTGTACGCACCCTCCTGAACACTGACAGCCAAGCCTGAGCCTCAGAGATGCTAGGCTTACAGATGCTCTGGGGCGAGTGCCTCCAGGAGCCAAACCTGCCTCCAGGCCCACAAGCTGCTGTCAGCAGCACAGACCAGTTCCCACATTGACCTCCACACCCTGCTTCGATGCAGTGGGCAATAAGAAGTGGCCCCAAAGCACCAGCAGGGAATCATAAGCACAGGAAAAGGAGCAGGGTGGCACAAGCCAGACAGCAGCACTGGCCCCCACACACTGTTTGGAGGCTACAGGCTGTCTCTCCAGCCAGCTCTCCCACCGCAACTCCCTCCGCCCTGCAGTCCAACTCTTCCTTCCCTGTGGCACACCTGCCTGGTGAGCAGAGGGAACACCAGCTTCCAGCTCCTTCAGGACTCCTTACCAGAATGAAATGGAAGGGACTCAGCACATCCATGAAGAGCTCGCTCCACTGATCTGTGAAGAGGGCATCCTTCAGGCGCTTGTTTATCTTGGAGTTCACCTCCTGCAGCCTGGGAGGAAGAGGATAGGTCCCTCAGCCACACCAGGAAAGTGTCTGTGTCCCAGGTAGTGATAACTCCTTGGGAGAGTTGCCAAAGCACAGTACTGGGGAGCAGTACAGGGTGGGAAGGGCAGTTCAAGGGAAGACTCTGGGTTTAGAGCACAAACCAGCCACGTCCTTGCTCCAGCGATGCTGGATCACATGCTGGCAGGAGGCACAAGTGGCCCTGAACCCAGGAGGCCTTGGCCCTTTCTAAAGCAGAAGCAGTTCAGCTGCACAGAGCTGGGCAGCCCATCTCAAGGTGCAAGAGGGGCTTACAGGGCCTTTCAGCTAAATCAGTCTTTACAAAGAAGTCAAGTCTCACCAGTGCAGGGTGTCCAGATGCATTCGAGCCACACAGCTCGGAGCAGCAGCAACCAGAAAGTTAGTAGTGCTCCTCCCAGCTCAGCAATTAATGAAAAGAAGGAATAATGTCCACAGAGAACAGCAGAATCAAGAAGTGTCTTGCCCAAAAATATCAGGTGCTTGGTGCACAAAGACACAGGTCAGAGGAAGGAAACAGCCAGAGATGCCAGGAGGTGAGGACTGCAGGATATCCTACCCTGGACCTAACATGGTCCCAGCACATCCCATGCTGTCAGCTGCACCCCCCACCCAGCTCAGGTCCATCTCCACAGGCCACACAATCCCATCCCGCTGGTCCGCAAGGCCAAGGGGACCAGGAGATTAGATCCAACACAGTGTTGTAGCTCTGGCAGCCTCAGCCTTCCACCAAGGCTAGGAGCTCCAGAGCAGTCCCTGGGAGCCTCCTGGAGGCAGATCCAGCTCTCCCATATCACACCTGCAGGCAGAAGCTACTTCTTCCTGCTCCCTGTGCAAAGACAGCACAGCCCTGGCCTTCGCAGGAATCCACACACTACCACAGACCTCAAGGGACCAGTCTGTGCTCAGATGATGGCAAGCTCATCTCACCACAGCACTGTGGCACTGCCTTGCCAGCAGCTCCATGTACCAGGGGCATGGAGCCAATCCAGCTGTGGGAGAACAGCAGATCTATGCCCTTGAGGCCTGTATACCATGCACAAAAGCAGAGAGGAGGAAAACACTCCCAGAGGACTCAGGGCAGGTGAGTTAAATGCCTTGACAGATCTGACCCAAGGACTGCCATGGCTCACTTGGCCTGGCACAGCCAGCCTCAGGCTCATTGAGGATTCAAGTCTAATCAGTACTCAAGAGTTTTGTTCCTCTCAGCACTCACATTCTACCAGGAGCTGATTTTCCACCACCTTTTCTGATATATTAGCACTTGTGATGCACACACCTCCCTGCTTCCTGGGACACGGGAGGCTGAGTCTGCAGCTCTCCCATTCCTCATGCACCAGGGGTGTGGGGATCCCCTGAAAAGGGATATGGCAGGGCAGAGGAGGGAGCCCTGCACCTCACTCTCTTACCCAATGGCGATCATGTCCACATCGTTTGTCTCGCCCGTGTTGAGGTGCAGCAGGGATGTCACATCATTTGGGGGCATGGCTGTGCCCACATTCCAGGTGACCACTGTGATGCTTGGGAGGACAAAGAAAGAACAGGCTAATACTGGGGCTCAGCGGGGTTCCTGTCCTCTGTTCAGCCCCCAGCTCCACCGAGGAAGCTTTTTGCTGGCAACGGAAGTAGCTGAAGCTTAATCAGGGCACATACACCTTAACTCCCGTTTGAGGGAGACAGGTCCTTCCTTCTAAATTCCCCCAGGACTTGCACCTGATAATTCTAAAAACCAGCACAAAGAGCCCTCATTTTCATCACCATTAGCTGTCACAGGCACGCTGGCACAGCAGGCAGCCTTCAAGAAAACTGCTTCCTCTCCCTTCCCCAGGAATCACAGCAGGAGCTCAGGCTCCTAGCAAGAAAGACCCGTATCTCAGTTCTCAGCCCCTACCAGCCCTAAAGGCCAGGGCAGCACATCTGACAGCGGTTCTGCAGCCCCGCAGTTGGTGTCCTTCAGCAGCGCAAAGCCACATCCCTCACAAAACATCAACGCCATTGCGCAACGGGCACCAGCAAAGGGCCCGCGGGCTCATTTGGGAAGGCTGGAGCTTGAGGAGGAGGGCTCATTTGGGAAGGCTGGAGCTTGAGGAGGAGGGGAATCTTGGTGAAGTATGGAGTGAGGAAGAGGAGGATCCTGGTAGGAGGGGACAAGGGCCCTGGGTCCCTGTGGGGTTGACTCACAAGTAGCCAGGAGTCGTCTCAGTCACAGGGACATGTTTCAACAGGGAGGGAGGGCAGTGCCCAGGCAAGCCCCAGCGCTCGGGGACAGCGGGGGCAGGTAGCCTGCGGCTCTGTTAATGATATCCCCCACGGACAGCGGCACCATGCATTCTCCCCGCGCGAGACTGCAGTACCGCACCCCAAATTCTCCAGCTGAATCCTCCACAGTGGGGAGGATAGGTGCAGCTCCATCGCACAGCGGGGGGCCTCGGCACTGCGTCCCCTGTCCCCGCGATCCCCCCGCGGCCCCGCTCACCGGAACGCGCCGTCCTCCGGGGCCCGTTCCGAGCAGTCCGGCAGTCGATCGCAGGCATCGCCGGAGCCGGGGCGGCCGAGAGGCCGGCCGAGGAGGGGCAGCTCGCCCGGCTCCACTCGGGGGGCCAAGCCCGCCCGCCCGCCGGCGAGGAACTCGCTGGACACGGCCTTGGGCAGCGCGGGGGTGCGGGGCACGGCGGGGCCCGCCCAGGCCGCGATGTGGTCGCTGGACTCCGCCTTGGGGAGCATCTCCCGCCGCTCCGGCGCGGGGAAGGCGGCCCAGACGACCGCTGTCGGAGACACTGAGCCGCCCGGCGCGGGGGGCAGCAGGGCCGGGAGCGGGAGCCCCTCGGATGGGGTCCGGCCCGGGGGGCGCTCTTCGGGTCCGGTGCGCCGCGGGCAGCCGTGCCCGAAGGAGTCGCAGGCGGTATCTGGCCGGGAGCTCCTATGGGCGACCGGGACACCGCTGCCGAAGAAACGCGCCGCCGAAGCCCCGGCGTCGGGCGGGGGCCGGGCCGCGCTCCCGGGGCCGCGCGGGAGGCCGGACCAGGGCTCCGCGCCGGTGGCTGAGCCCCGGTCGGCGATGCCGCACCGGGCCGGCTCCATCGGCGGGCGGAGACCGGAGCAGCCCTGGCCCAGCCCGGCCCCGCGCACCTTACGGCCCCGCCACGTGACGTCACCACCCCATGACGCCAACAGCCGCCACCTGCGCGGCACTTTAAAGGCGCAGCGGCAGCCCCGCCCCGCGCACCTGGCGCACCGCCCCCGCACGGGCTGGCCCGCGACGCGCCCCTTCCTCTGCCCCCACCAGCCTGTCTTTACGTCTGCACACCTGTCCCTACTCACCTCTCCTTACATCTGCGCACCTGTCCTTACACCTGCACAACTGTCCCTGCTCACCTGTCTTTGTGTGTGCACAATCGTCTTTGCACGTGGATGACTAGCCTTCCACATGTACTGCAGTCCTGCATGTACACATGTACACACATCCTTTGCACGTGCACAACAGCCATTGCAAGTGCACACCTGTCCTTGCACACCTGCCCTTGCCTATGCAAGTCTGCCCCTGCTTGCCTATTGGCCTTAGTGCGTTATTGTGTGTGGAGCTGTGCTCACCACGGTGGCTGTTGTGTCAGTATATGCCAGGCGTGCCTGTGGTTTGCTATGGAGTTTTTGCGACGCTGGGTGCATGTACACCCTTGGGCAGCTGTGAGTGTGTGCAGCTGCTTGTTTGTGGCTGTGTGTGCAAGCTATGTTTGTAGCTCTGTGTGTAGCTCTGTGTGTGTGCAGCTCTGTGTGGCTATGTGTGTGTGCAGCTCTACATGCAGTGGTGTGTGCGGCTGTGTGTGTGAAGCTGTGGGCGCAGCTGTCTGGCTGTATCTATGTGTGTCTGTGTGGGGGTGCTGCTTTGCCTGTGCACAGCAGTGCCCCTGTGCTTGTCCTAGTTACAAAGGCTGGGACTAGTTTATCACTATGTGGATATAACCAAAACTGTGTATTCTACACCCTTCTGATGGACTGGTAATAAATGGATTGTTTGCAGCAGGTGCCCAGGGCACACCTGACACCTCAGGCTACAAGCTGGGTGTTAAACAAAGCAGCAGTGTGGATGCAGCTGGAGTGTTCTTCTATTTGCACTTCAGTGACTCAGCTGTGATAACTCCCCTCCAGAAAAGCATTAATACCTTTATCCTCAGCCTGAGGGGTCATCTCTGCTAACCTTGGGCTGGCATAATGGGCAGCTGCATCACCCAGACCATCAAAGACTCCAAAAACATCCCATGACTCACAGAGTTAAATCACCCATTGTGAAACTCCCTGCCCTGGTGGAGGTACTGGGCATTCCCACCTGAACTTGAGCATACATAACCTTCGGGTTTTGGGACTTCTGGTGCCACTCATCGGATCCAGAGGAGGACCAGAACTCTGACAGAACTGTAATCATCATCCGGACAAGCAGGTTTTCTTTTACTTTGCACCAAGTGGGAGCCACGTGGTGCTCAGCACAGGGGTTGACAAACACCGTTCTGTTTTTGTCCCATGGTGCAGGGTTATACATCTGTTTTTGTGGGTTAAAACCAGATTTTCTCTGTATCATTGCATTTATTGTAATCTTTTTAGTAAATTGTAACTCTGACTTGTAATCTCTCTTGAATTGGGTTAATTTCTCATGCTGGTTTACTTCTAAACAAGCACAGTGCTCCAGTGCAGCACAGGCAAGTATGAACACCTGTGCTTGGGGTGCATACACACACGTGTGTGTGAGTGAGAGTGTGTGTGTGTGTGTGTGTGTGTGTGTGTGTGTGTGTATGTGTGTGTGTGCCTAGAGGGAATGGGGGACCAGGTGACATGTCTTGCCCTCAGCTTGTACTTGCCAGCACTCAGGGAAGGCTGGAGCTTGAGGAGGAGGGGGATCTTGGTGAAGTATGGAGTGAGGTAGAGGAGGATCCTGGTAGGAGGGGACAAGGGCCCTGGGTCCCTGTGGGGTTGACTCACAAGCATCAAGGGAGTTGTGGTGGAGGTGGCTCCTGCCATCACGGGAACACTGTGATCAATGGTGACAAATGGGACAGGACTGAGGAGAGCCAATGTTACTGCTGGCTTCTGGAGGGGTGTAAAGAGGGATCCAGAGACCCAAGACTGATCTGCCTCACCTCCATCCTGGGAAGGTGACAGAGCAGCAAGTCCTGGAAACCATTGCTGGACACATGAACAACAACTCATAGGGGTCAGATCGGCTTGTCCAAGGGGAGGTCCTGCTTGGTACCTGACTCCTTCTGTGATAGAGCGAGCCGCCAGCAGACACAGACAGCAGGGGACAGTGTCCACCTGCACTGCAGGGAGGCCTTGGACACTGCATCCCACCTGGTCCTCCTAGAGAAGCTGTTGGTCTACAGGTTGGATAAGTAAGAGGTCGAGGCAGCAAGGCTGGATCCAGGGGAGGTGGTGAGTGACACACAGTCTCATGGGAGGCTGGTCACTCACAGTGTCCACAGGGGTCTGTGCTGGGCCCTGGCCTGTTTAACATCCTCATTCCTTGGATGGTGGGACAGCAAATGTGCAGGTGACAGCAAACCTTGAGTAGTGGCTAACAAACCAGGGGGTCATGTGTCCATCCAGAGGGACTTGGACAAGCTGGAGAAGTGGGCTGGCAGGAATCTCCTGAGGTTCAACCAGGGAATGTACAGAGTTCTGCCCCTGGGGAGGAACAGCCTCAGCATCGGGACATGCTGGGGGCCACCAAACTGGAAAGCAGCTCTGCAGCAGGGGGGCTGAGGGCTAGAGGACACCACATTGACTATAAGCTTAGCATGTCCTCAGGGCAAAGCAGGTGAATAATATTCTGGGCTGCATCGAGAGTATTTGTCAGCAGGTCACAGGAGGTCACAGAGGTGGCTGTGAGGCTACCCCTGGAGCGCTCTGTCCAGTGTAGGGCGCTGAAGAGCAAGTTCAGGAGACATGGACTTGCTGGAGGGAGCCCAGTGAAGAGCCCCAAGAAGGGTGGGCTTGAGCATCTTTCATATGAGGAGAAGCTGCAAGTGCTGGGACTGTACATCCTGGAGCAGAGGAAGCTCAGGCATATCTCATCCATGTATATAAATATCCACAGGAAAGCAGAAAGGATGAAGCCTGGCTCTTCCCAGTGGTGCCCAGTGGCAGGACCAGAGTCATTGGTAGGACCAGACCCAACTGGAATACAGGAGTGTCCCTCTGCACATCAGGAAACACTTTTCCTGGCCCAGGGACCTATGCAGTCTCCATCCTTTGCAAAAGTGATGGGACACTGTCCTGGGCCCCTGGCTCTGGGTGGTCCTGTCTGAGCAGGATGTGGGACCAGAGAGACCCCAGAGCTGTCCCTGGCTTCAGCCAGTCCAAGACCCCAGGACCTGTGTCCGGCACGTGCCTGTGTGGGGGTGTTTGTGTGCAGCTGCAGTGTGGAGAGTGTGTGTGGAGTGGGTGTGTGCATGCAGGGGTACAGAGCCGCATGTGCCTCACTTGTGTGTGTCCATAGAGCTGGGCGTACATGTATAGTGGTGTGTGCACACACCATTTGCACGTGTGACTGCCGGTGCTGGTGTGTCTCTGTGCACTGCTCTGTGTGCTGATGTACCCTGGCATAGGCACAGCTGGGAGTGACCGGAGGGAGGGTAGGAGTGTGTCTGTGTGTATCTGTGTGCTTCTGTGCAGACTGCGTGGGCACACACCCGTGCCTGCGTGCGCGTGCAGCCGTGTGAGCGCGCACCGCCGTGCGTGCCCGCGCAGCCCCTGCCCCGGGTGCCTCGGGGTGTTTCAGCGTTCCGCGCGCGTGCACGGTGTGCGCGTGCACGGCTGCCTGGGGTTGTTATGTGCGCGCGTGCGCCTGCGTGAGCGTGTGAACGGTGTGCGCGCGCCACTGCGCAGGCGCGGTGCCGTGCACGCGCGCGGGCCGGGCGGACGTGGCGGCGGGGAGGGCGATGCGGGCGGCGCTGCCGGGGCCGGGGCTGTGGGTGCTGCTGGCGGCGGCGCTGGCGGCGCGGTGCTGTTCAGAGCTCCCCCAGCTCCGCGGGGCCGCGCTGCGGGACCTGGCTCGGGGCAAGGTGGAGGTGAGCGCGGGCGGGGCGCCCGGGCAGCGCCGGAGGTGAGCCGGTGCCCGCCGGGTGCCTGACGGGGTGTACCTTCCGCAGACCTGCGGCGGGTGACGGCTGAACCGCCTCAGCGAGGTATGTAGCAGGGCCGGGGGGCGCGGGGAGCCGGGGCCGCCCCGCTCTGAGCCGGGTCGGGCCGGGCCGGCCGCTCTCCGCAGGTGAAGGCGTTCGTCACCCAGGACATCCCGTTCTAGTACCCGGCGGCGGCGGCGGCGGCAGCAGCAGCGTTGGGGCCCTGCAGGAGGGCACGGGATGGGACGGGATGGGCCGGGGGCGGGACAGGATGCGAGGGGACAGGGTGTGAGAGTATGGGATGGAAGATGGGACGGGCTGAGGGAGGGATCAGATGGAGGATGGGGCTGTGTGAAAAGTGGAGGACGGGATGGTTGGGGGATGGGATGGGTCAGGGCAGGATAGGATGAGATGGAGAATGGGATGATATGACATGTAGGACAGAACAGGATGGGATGGGAGAAAATGCGATGTGACAGAGGGGAAAGAGGACAGTATAGATGTGATGGAGGATGGAATGGGATGTCATGGGACAGGGGCTGCATGGTCCTGCCCAGTGCTGTCTGCTCCTTGATGCATCATCCAGCCATAACCTGGAGATGAAACACCTGCCCGGTGCTGACCCTGAGCTTGTGCTTCTCAGCCACCAGTATGAGGAACTGGAGGTGAGTGGGCAGCATGGCACCCACTGCTGCAGGGCCTGAGATGGTCAGTTCTCTGTGGGTGCCAGGCTGCAGCCCCTGTCTGGGTGCAGAGAATCCCCCTGAGTGACATGACCCGGGAGGAGATCAACCAGCTGGTGCAGGAGCTGGGCTTCTACCGCAAGGAAACACCTGATGCTGCTGTGCCCAAGGAGTTCCAGTTTGCCCCTGCCAAGCCTCTGCCCACACTGCCACCCTCCCAAGCACCCGCCACTGGCATCAAGACCCCACTCAAACGTGAGAAGGGAGAACACCCAGACCTCTAGTGAGGAGTGCCGCACCTGGGACAGGGTGACGCAGCCAGTCCACAGCACAGGGAATGAGGGTGTTACAGCAGCTGGGGATAGTGCCGCAGGGTGGCAGAGGTGCCCCCCCGTGTAGCCTCTGCCCCAAGGATGCCCTCGGTAGTGCCAACTTTGAGCAGGGGCTTCCTGGGCACTGTGGGCATACCAAAGGTCCTAGTGCTGGTCGTTGCCTTCCTATGCCTGTAGCCCGTTATCCCTGGTCAGCTGGGAGGAGCAGCATTCCTTGCACTCCCTTGCTGTGCCCGAAGGTTTTAGCTGCTCCCAGCAACTGGGCAGCAGTATCCTACCTGCATGGGACAGGATGAAACCCTCAGCAGAAAGTGACAGGTGCTAAGGGTAGATGTGCTGAGTCCCAAAGGTGGGAGAGCTGCCCCAGGGAGAGGGCTTTACCCCCCAGTAGTTATCTTGTATCCGGCACCTAGTAAAGCCTTTATGTACAGTTGGCTGCACTGTGTCATCTTTTCAGGGTGGGCTTGGTGGTGTGCATCCTGCACTGCTTTGTGCTGAGGGGAGCTGGGTGCCCCAGAGCTGCTCAGAGGCAGGAGAGGATGGCAGGGTCACAGCTACTGCTGGTGAGCCACAAAACAACCTGTGCTGTTCCTGTGCCATCCCCCCAACCCAGCACAATGGAGGGATGAGAGTGGGCACCCTAGCTTGAGAAGAGCTGCTCTCACAGGGCACAGGGGGACAGGCATGAGCCCACAAGCTGGTCCTGCAGTGTTGAGCTGTAGCCCTACAGCTGTGCTAGCCCAATGGGGATATCTGGCCCTGAGCCAGGGAAGGAAGCAGGGCACAGCCAGGCCTGAGGGTGATGGGGGACAGGGGGGGTGCACAGCAAACCAACAGCACTGGTCAGGGTGGGGGACTGAAGGTGCCCCTCAGCTCCAGACATTATCAATGAGTGGAGGAGTGCCCTGTGTCCCTCCAGGCTGGGCAAACAGTGGGGCTGCAGACAGAGAGGCCAGGAGTGGCCAGACTGCCAGCACTCCTCAGGCACCGCAGTATGTGCTATGCCACTGGAACAAGGACCTGAAACAGAGGTATCACCCTAGGTAAACCTTTATTGTCTGGCTGGTGGTGGTACACGTGTCAGCACAGGTGTAGAGACGTGATGGAGGGGCGAGCGGCGCTGAGCACATGGTGCCGGGAGTAGGGGCTGCCATCCTGGCTCCTTCCTTCAGCCTCAAGCTCCCCTGGGACCTCTCGCCCCTGCCCACTACCCAGCCCACAGGTGCTGCAGCCCCTAGTGCGGAAGTGCCCCAGGTGCACGTGAAGGTGGGAAGCAGGGTGTCGGCACAGCTGTGGAGCTGTCCCCAGGGAGGTGACACCAAGCAGGGCCTGTGGTGGGTAGAGGGGCTTCCTCACAGGGAGCCAAGGGAACCACTGACAGGTGCTGCCTGTGGGATGCCTGGCTGGGCTGCACAGTCCTGCTCAGCCACTGACCCACACCATGCCCCAGGCCTGGGGGCACAGCTTCGCCTGTGCCACTCCAGGGACACAGGAGTGCTGCCCCCAGGGTAAACAGTCCCTGGAAAGCAAATAACTTAACAGGCTGGAGCGCAGGGGGCAAGCCAAGCCAGGAGCATCCCCAGCAGCGCCTGCATGGCCCTGCCCATGGGGTCAGCCCACAGCTGGCTGGGGCAGAGGCAGCTCTGGCAAGGCAGAGGCATGGGGGTGCCTGCTTGGCAGAGTTCCCCCTGTCCCCAGTGCCAGGCCTGTGGCCCCCCCAGACCCTCCTGGGGCAGGCAGCTCCCCTGCCCACTGGCAGCCCTGGAAGCAAGGGCAGTGGGAGGGTGGGCAGGGCAGGCTCTAGCACTCTTTCTGCCGCATGCGCAACTCGTGGCGACGCAGGTGGTTGTAGAGGGACTGCACATAGGTGAAGACACACTTGGCGTCTGGCTTCTTCCCCATGATCATCATGTCTTCGACCTCCACCAGCGGCACGCAGTCCACCAGCGTCCTGCAGAGATGAAACCCTCAGGCAAGCTGCCCTGCGTGGGGGCTGGGATGGAACCCCACACTGCCCAAGGCCTGCTGGCACTGGGCACTGCTGCCCTCAGCCCCATGCAGCTCCTGCCTGCCCTCTAGTACCCCCAGTCCTGCCGCTCCTGGCATTAGGAAGAGTAGGTGTTGACTGCCCTGGAGGCTGTCTGCCCAGGGGGTTTGCCCACCTGTCTGCATCCCTTGCCCCCCTGGTGCTCTCCGCCCCAGCTCTTGGTGCTGGTAGTCATGCCCTGCTCAGGCTGTGCCCACCCTCCTCCTCCTCCAGCGGCTGGTGGTGCCCCCTAGGGAGAGCCCTGCTTGCCTGTACATATCTCTGCAGCCTCAAGCCCCCCTGTCTGGTCCAGGGAAAGCAGGGACAGGGGGCAGATCTCAGTCGCAAGCTGCCCCTCACTCCTGCTTCAAACCCTGGCCCTGCTCTTCTGCCTCCTGCCAACCAGGCTCTTAGCCTTGCCCCTGACTAGAGCCCAGGGCTGCCTGCCCCAGGCCCAGCACTATTGGGGTGGGTACTGCCCTGCTTCAGTGAGCTCAACCTGGTGTGTGCCTATTGCCTCCTTTCCCAGCCCAGCATGCTGTAGGGGTCCATGGAGGACCCTACTCCAGCAGCTACCAGCCTCGGGGAGCCATGGCAGATCAGCCATGCCTGTGCCCCAATCCCCACAGCCTTGGGGCTCTACCACTGCCCCTTTGGTGGGGTGGCCACCCTACCCCCACCACCCATCCAGTTCCCTGGGCTGCTTTGTCCCCAGACTGGGGCTCCCTGGGTGCTGACACAATTATGGGTCACTGTGACAATCAGGCAGGGCATGGAGGGGATCCAGCCACCTCCATCCTCTAGTCTTTCTACGAGGGGAGTAGATGTGGGGGAAGAGGGGGTGGGGCACAGAAGCAACTCTGCCACTGCTGCAACCCCCATCCTGGCCATGCCCAGGCCCCTGCATCCCTGCAAGGCATTGTCCCCTCATGGGGACTGATGGTGCTGGAGCACCCCGGCTGCTGTGCTGCTGGGGCAAGGGCTGTGCCAGCACTGGGGGCTGAGCTGGCTTGAACTGGCAGCCCCTGCTGCTGTCATGGCTGGCTCAGCTGCTCCGGCCCCAGGCCACCCTCCAGCTGCAAGGACAGGATGCACAAGGAAGGTCCAAACCCCATGCTGCCACCCACCACCGCAACACCCTCATCCCTGTCACCACCATTCCCCTGCTGTAGCCCCACTGTGCACCTTGACCCTCCAGAACAGCCCCCCCATCCGTCCCTCCCTCCCTCTCTGAGGAAAGACCCCCAGCTGCTGCCAGCTCATGGGGAGCACCAAGGCCCAGGAGAGCCCTGCCCAAGCCCCCACAGTCCCAGCCTTCCCACGGTGCCTTTGCTACACTGGTCAGTGGACTCCGAGCCCACGACCTGGCTGGCACTAGCCCCATCTCATGCTTTGGCCAACGTGGGGATGAGGGGCCATGCTCAGGGCCTTGGGAAAGCCCATGCCTGGCTCTGGGGGTGAGGGCGGAGTAATGGCAGCACACAGAGAGCAGCTTTGCCCTTATAAAGCCATTGTTTGGGCTCTGGTGTGCCAGTGCTGTGCAGAGCCAGGGGAGCCATGGCTCCAGCACCAGACAGGATGCTCTGAGACAGGCACAAACACTGCAGGATGAGGCAGGACTCGAGCCTTGAGTCACACTTTCCAGACTCCTGCTCCTGCCCATATATGAGCAAGGCAGCACCTCGGGGCTGGGCATATGCACTCTGGGGCAGGGGAAGGAGGCAGCAAGTGCAAGCAGTAAAGCTGCAGCAGCCCAGGGGGGTCACCCACACTCAGGCAGCATCACTCAGAGCACAGAGCTGAGTCCCCAGCAGCTCATCCTTAGGTTAGGCTCAGCCAGGGGGAGGGATCTGTTCTCACTACTCCCCTGGAGAGTCAAGACTTCTATAGGGTGACAGTCCCCACTGCCCAAAGCCCCATGGGTGTTATTCCAGAAGACCCAAGGCCAGTCAGCTGCCTCTGCCCATCTCCTGGCTGCAGTGGGGTCCTGCCTGGCACCACCGGGCCTTGCCCCTTGCCCACTGGCATCCCCCAGCCTTGTCCCCAGCCGCGGCAGCTGCTTCCCAGCCGAGCCCTGGTGGTGGTGAGGCACAGGCAGATACTTGGAGGGGAAGGTTCTCACCATTGGTCCTGGGGGGGGTGACAATGGGCTACGACTTTTTGGTTTTTACCAGCCCCTTCTGGACCAGGCAGCGATAGAATTCCTGAATGTATGTGTACACACACTTCCAATCTGGCTCGCGCATCCGGACCATGTCCTCCACGTCCAGCAACTGCGGACAGTCCGCGTGCTTCCTGGGTGCAGGGAGAGAGAGGGGCAAGCCAGTGACCACAGCCCAGTCAGGGAGGGGAGGAAGAGAAAACAAGAGACACAGATCAGTGCAGTTCCCGTCCCCCCAGAAGCTGCTCTGCTCTGGCATGCTCTGGGTGTGCGCGATGCAGGGGCGGGAAGGCTCCAGGCACCCTGTGCCAAGGCCATTCAGTGAGACTGGGGGGGCACAAGCAAGGGGAGGGGGAAGGGGCAGCGAGTGAGCGGTGTGGAGAGGCGTGAGGTTCAGAGGGAAGGACAGACAGAGGAGGAGGAGTGAGGTGTTCTGGTGCGCCAGGTGCTCGGGGAGCGGGTTCCAGAGTGGAGCGACGCTCTATATAGCTTCTATATAGACCTGTTAGGAGGATGGCAGGGCAAGCCCAGCCCTCCTGCCCAGCTCCGCTTGGAACCACGCAGCACAGCCCTGGTGCAGGAAGCTTAAGAGAGGACGCTCACAAGAGCTGGAGGAGGAAGGACGAGAGGCCACCTGGCTTCCAGGCCGGAGAGATGATAGCTCTCTCAAGTCCACGCACTGGTTCCCCAATTAAGGCAAAAAGTCCATTACCAGGAGCGCCAAGAGCCAGGCCCGCAGCTCCCTTCTTGCTCCACCAAACAGCACTACGGCACCCAGGGAGCTCATGGGAGCCCCCAGCTCACCCCATGGCCACGGACACCAGCCGAATGGGACCCCAACCCCTGGCCCTGCCCCCGGGCAGGGTGCTGGAGGAGACGAGTGGATGGGTGGGAGAGAGACAGAAGGAAGGAGAGAGGGGCCTGGCTGCCAGCCCTCCAGCTGGGCACACTCTCAGCACCCAGGAAAATCAGAAGCAAAAGGGGAAGGGAGGAGACTAGAGAAGCTGCAATGGTGTTTGAGCCCCTATGACTGTGAAAGTAGGCACCTGACATGGGCAAACCCTGCTCCCCACAAGATGCAGTCCCACACCTGGCACCTTGGAATGGGATGTACTGCCTGCAGCCACATGGGCTTAGGGAGCTGCTGCCTTGCCCTGTGCTTGGGAGCCCAGACCCCCATGCCCACCCTCACCATACCAGACTGGGCTGCACTGGCCCCTTGTGACTCTGCCCAGGCAGCTGCTGCTTTCCCACCCAGCACCCAACCTTATTGCATGACATGGGGGGAGCAACACATATGGGCACCCACCTCTGGCACCACCACCCTCATCCCAGCAGCGAGCAGAAGAGGCTGCCCCCCCAAGCCACCCCAAGCTCATATGATGAGCATGAGGGGTACATACTCTGCAGAGGAGAAGGCCACCTCGAAGTTGTGGCGGCGGTTCTGGGGCGTCAGCTTACTGTAGTCAAACGCATCAGGGAAGAAGTTGTGGACCAAGGCACAAAAGGCCATGCCGTCACTCCAGCTGGATGAGAAGTTCTGGATGTCCACATGCTGAGAAGGCAAGAGAGTTACCGAGGGACAGAGTGACCGGCCCTGGGATGGGAAGAGGAGGTGGCACCCACCTCATAGCCCCGGGTCTTGGCTCTGCACCAGTCCAGCAACATCTGCTTGATACTGTTGGCATTGGGCACGCCGAAGCTGGAGGAGCGCTGCACAGTGGTCTGTGATGCTGCAGGGTTTGGTGAGCTATGGCAGGAAACACAGGGTGTTATCCATGGGTGTTAGCTGCAGGATGTTATCTGCACAGTGTTCACTGCCCCAGCCAGCCTGCCCCAGGCCCAGCCTCACCTCCCGCCTTCCTTCTGCAGCTTCTCCATCATGGCCTTGCGCGCCTGTGAGGTTGAGGTCTTGGGCAGGCTCTGAGCCTTCATTAGCTCCTTCTTCTTCTCCGCCTGACGTCGCTCCAGTGCAGCCAGGCTGCTCTGCCTGGAGGCACTCTCATCCTCACGGTCGAAGATGCTGGGAGAGAGATGAACAATGTGAAGGGGGCTCCAGGTGGCCCAGGGAAGGGCAAGCAGTGGCCTCAGCCCATTGCCAGCCCTGGCACTTCAGAATCCTCCACGTCCCTAGGACAGAAGAGAGTGGCTTAAGGCCCCTTGCTGGCAGACATGTCTTTGTGCCCATGGAAGGACCCATGAGGACCTCTGAACATAGTGAGTGTACCCCAAGGACCAGGAGGCTTTGGGGACACCCTTGCACAGGGACACCACAAGCAGATGAGTGACAGGGACTGTATGTGCCGGTCCTTGCAGACACCACCACTCACCTGCCGGTCTTCTTGGACGAGGAACTATAGGATGATTTGGTTTGAACA
The DNA here is from genome assembly GCF_022539395.1 of Myiozetetes cayanensis. NCBI lineage: Eukaryota > Metazoa > Chordata > Aves > Passeriformes > Tyrannidae > Myiozetetes > Myiozetetes cayanensis. The sequence goes on from NW_026087423.1 coordinate 28,122, forward strand.
AACGTGCTCTTGCCATCTGCAGAGAGAAAGGAAGGAAAGAGGCCCTGGGCAGAAGCTGAGGCAGGTGGGACTTGGCCTGCACCAGGGCAGTGATGACTCAGCGGCAGTGATGCCCCAGGGTTACACCTGACGATGCAGCAGGGAAAGGGCAGGGAAAGCTCTTACTGTCTGATCTCTTCACATAACTTGACTCCATGGTTGTGGTACGGGAGGTCTTGGTGCCATCACCTGCAGAGACAAGGCAACAGGAACAGCTGGGCTGGGAGCAGCAGCATCCACAGACACCAGCTGCTGCCAAGCACCCTCACAACCATGCAGTGCAATGGGTAGAAGTCTCAGATGGTAGAGCCACAGGCATGGCAGGCAGAGGGAGGACAGAGGGCACGTGCCCCCCAGGCAGAGCAAAGAGGTCAGCACAAACAGCAGAGAACTGGGGTATCCCTCAGACCCTGCAGCCACTCGGCTTGAGCCACCCAAGTGACTGGGAGAACAGCGGTATAGGGGACAGGAGACAGGCCAAAGATGTAGACAAGGCCCTGCCATGCCAAGAGAATGGGGATCAAGTGGCAAGTCATCAGAGCAGATCCATTAATGATCCACAGGCAGGCTCTGAACAAGCCAGAAACTCAGCCCTGAACTAGTCCTGCTCCCAGCAGTCAGGCCAGACCCAGGACAAACAGCAAGTGGCAGAGAAACTGTGGTGGCAGAGCATTGGGAAGGGTTCTACATGGCCACCGAAGGGCCAGCACACCGGTCAGTGAGCCCAGTGCCCCCCAGCCTGGCCCATACTAGACTGGATGAGACGCTCAGTCTTGGTGACGGTGCTGCGCGCTGAGCCATCAGCTGACTGAGTGCTCTGCGTGGTGGTGGTCTCGGTGGTGTGGCCAGCCCTTCCTGCCATAGCCTGGCTCCTAGCCTCCTGCAGTCGCTGGTCTCGCTCCTTCTCCCGCTGGTCTGCAAACACAGGTGAGAGACAGCATAAGCAGCGAGAGGCAGGGTGGTGGACACACTCCATGCCACACCAGAGGTCCTATAGCTGCTGTTGTCCCACAACTGGCTCATAGGAAGTATGATGTCCCCGGCCTGGCATAGCCAGGGGGGCAAGAGAAGACCCAACATGCAGCCTCCAGCCTCTCTGTGGCTTGGACAGCCCCGCTCCAGCACTCTGCACTGCCTCCAACTACTCCAACTGCAGTGGGAGTCACTGTTCCCCAAGTACCTCGCTTGCGCTGGCGCAGCTCCCGCATGGCATTTCGGATAAGCCGTCGCTCCTCAAAGTCCGTTGTCTGATCCAGCTGCAAGAGGGAGAGGTCAACATCACTCCTCTGCCATCAGCTTGGGGTCCCTTCATCTTCCCACAGGAGCCAGAGGCAGAGGTACCATCTTATCCAGAACATCCTCATCCTCAATCTTGCTCAGCTCCTCGACATTCAGCTTGCTCCTTCTCTCCACCTCCCTCACTTGCACCTTCTCTGTGCCGTTGGGCAGCTCTGGCTCCAGCCTCAGAACCTGGGGCTGCTCCACCACCTCCGGCTCCATCTGCAAGGACAGTACGGTGCAGCTGAGCCCCTGCCAGCTCAGCCACCCCCTACTGCTGCTCGGGGTCCAGGCCCCCACCACCCTAACACTTGCTCAGTGCCACAGGCAGTGAGGACCCTGGAGAGGACATGCCACATGCGGCATAAGAGCTCTCAGCCAGTGGGACACCACAGGCATCTGCAGTGCCCAAGGCAGGCAGGGGGGCACGGCCTGCCCCTGTGGCACCCACTGCCCTTGGAGGGCACAGCAGTCCCTGACCTCCTCCCAGTCTGGCTGGCAAAATATCTCCAGATACTCCCTGCTCCCTTCAAGAGATGGCCGGGCCCCCCAGCAGACAGGGGCTGCCTGGGGTTACAGGCTGGGCAGTGCCTGGTGCCCAGCTGCAGGTGAGGTGTTGGCAAGGCCAGTGTGTGCTGTTAGCAGCACAAGGGATTTCCATGGAATTAAGGGACTTAGTGGAGAGAAGAGCTTGTGCAGGAGATCAAGAGCCTCCCCCACATCCCTGCCAGGATCTAGGCCAGCTCGGCCCCTGCCTGAACACAGCCAGGACACCAAGTCCCTTTCAGCACAACCACCAGCAATGCACAGCAGGCAGCAGGCCAGGCCCGGAACAGGAGGCAGCAGAGATGCCAGAATTGGCCTGGAGTAGCCATGCACACATCTGGCTCAATCCTGCATCCTGCAGCCCTGCAACTGGCCCACGGCAAAGCCATGGGCAGGAGCTGACATTTGGCCACATGCACCCATGCCACCACCTGTGCCAGGCACTGCGGCAGGGGCAGGACAGCTGCCTGTGGCCTCCTGCCTGGCATGCCAGCAATGCAGAGCAGGCAGGCACTGCAACTGTGCCACAGTGAGCCCAAGAGGTGGTAGATCCTCATGGTGCCGTGTCCCTGTGCATCGTGGCCACAGTTCCATCTTGTGCCTGGGCTCCAGACACCCCCAGGAGCCCCAGGGGCCGGTGCCCCCTCCCACCCCTTGCCATGGGACAGGGCTGCCCACACTCACACTGCTGTTGGTCCGGGAGAGGTGCAGGGCTGATTGTTGGCATGTGCTGGAGAAAGTGGGTGGATGAGCCACAGGGCCGCTGGGCTCCTCGGTGCCCTCAAAGTGGGCGCAAGGGTCCTGTGCTTCCAGAAAGAGAGTGCTGATGTCCTCCACAGGGGGCTCCTGCAGCCCTGGTGCCAGTAGGTCGAGGCAGCGGCCCAGGCGCTCCAGCTCTGCCCGCAGCTCCAGCTGCTCCTGCTCCAGTGACTGCAGTGCCTGGGCCAACGCCTGCACCCACTGCAGCGCCCACTGCAGCTGCCCCTCTGCCACCTCCCAGAATGCTGCCAGTTCCTGACACAGCTCAGCCAGCTTGGCTGTCCCGGCCTGTTCCAGCCCCTCCAAGCTGATTCCCAGCATGGCGGCGGTGCAGGCACTGCAGTGAGACTTGCTCAACCGTCTGCTGCCTTTTATAGGGGCGCAGGGCACCACCCCAGCTGGAGGCCAGCCCGCTCCCTGCCTGTGGGTTATTCTGGTCCCAGCAGCTGGGGGGTCCCTCAGAGGGGTGCTGAGCCAGGCACCACACTTGGCAATGTGTCCGGCTTTGGGACCAGGTGGCTTGGCAAGGGGAGCTCTGCAAGTGGCCCCCCCACCCTGGTAGCTGCCAGGGCCTGATACCAGCGTCGGGCCTGTGGGACACAGCAGGGGGGACCAGTCCCGACCACTGCTGTGCTGGATGAGTGACAGGACCAACCACTGCTGTGCCCTTTCGTCCAAGCGCTCTCCCACTCTGGGCCAGCATCACCCACAGCACACCAACACCTCCAGCCCCAGACTGGCACCGGTGCAAGGGCCTCAGCCACAGTCGGGATTTTTACAGGTCTCCATACCCCCATGCTGCCTGATGCCTGTGCCATGGGGAGTCCCTGTATGATGGACACAGGCAGCACCTCACCAGCAAGAGGACACGCTGCAGTGGCTACTGCCCCCAGGTCCGTGCAGCCCACTGGTCCCTCCAACCGAGCCCTACCTGACAGGGCTGCCAGCACTGCTGCCTTCTCCTCCTCCTCCTCCTGTCTGCACACTAGGAGCACACCTGGCAGCTGTGCCTCCCGCCAAGCAGCTGATTGGTCTCAGGCCCCCCACCCCACCAGGCAGCTCCACTAATACCTTAATGAGAGCTGACGGGTGCTCAGGCCAGGGCCGCCTAAGCGCATTAGCATGGGGAAGTCAGCCCGCTGCAGGCAGTAAGCTGCCCACAGGTAGGACCTGCTAGCAGGTGTGGGCAGCACCTGAGAGCAACTCTGCCAGGCTGTGGACACTGCCTGCCTCATGCTGAGGAGGGCTGGACTGAGGACAGGGTGAGCCAGTAGTGCCACAGCCACCAGTGTGCCACAGGCCACTGGCAGTTGCCATGGGCCACTGGCAGTGTTGTTCCCGTAGAGGCAGCCAGGCACGCGCGGGGCCATGAGTGAGGCAGAGCTGTGTTTGACATCCCAGCTTCTGCCAAGGCGGCGCGTGGGAGCCTCACATTACCCTAGATGGGCAGGAGCAGACAAAAGCACTTGAAGGGCTGCACGCACGGCTGTCTCCTGTGTGCGTCCAGCCCCAGAGTGGCTGCAGCCCACTCTCCCCCCAAAACACTGCAGAGTGGTTGTTTTTTCAGGTTTTTCTCTAGTCGTACCCAAGAATCCCTCCTGGGCCAGGTGTGCTGGGACTCCACTCAGGATTGTGGAGTGGGAGCAGGCAATACCCACAGCTCCAGGATAGGTTAGAGATCTTCAGGGAGCCCCACCCCAAGACAGGTTCCCCAGTGCCATGGCCAAGGACCATCCCCAGGAGGAAAACCAGGAGTGGGTGGCAATGGGGTTTTCCCTGAGCTGTTGCCACCCTTAAAGGTGCTTAAAACAGAAGGAGATGCAAAAAAGACTCCCAGCTCGCTTCCCTCCCCCTCCCCGAATGTGTGGGTACATGGTGGCACAATCCAGAGTGCAGGGGACTCGTGGGGCTGTGCAACCACATGCAAAGCCAAGGGTCCCTTGATGGAAAAAAACTCCCAACCAAAACAAAACAAAAGCACCAATCAAAACCAGCCGGAGCCCTGCTGGTCCCTGGTCCCCACCCCAAGCCCTGGAACTGTCAGGTGATGCCCAGGTGAGGCATGGCCCCACAGCACCACGCCCCCCTGGGCACTTACCTTGGTGACATTGCTGCTGACACTGCTGATGTTGCAGATACTGCTGACGCTGCTGGGGATGGTGGTGATGCGGATTGGGGTGCTCCGCAGCCCCAGGGTCACCTCTGCAAGGGGAGGAAGAGGCATGTGGGGTCTGCCCCAGCCTGGAAGTCTCAGCTCTACAGCTGGAGATTGGCTCTGGCTGGGCAGCCCTGGTGCCCCACGCATCCTGCCCTGACAGCAAGCACGAGGCTCTGGTACAGGGAAAGGGGTTTGGGGACAGGCAAGGGATGGGAAAGCCAGGCCCCCCTCACTATCCTGGCTTATCCTCCTCCCCAAGGAAGGGCACTTTCTGCAGTGCTCCAGCTGGATCCAGAACCCCCTGGTGTGAGGGATGGCCACAGGAGCATCCTGAGCCAGTCACATCTGCAGGCAGGCAGGGGTGGGGCAGGGCTGGAGTGGGACACACAGTGGAATGGGACATACTAGGACAGCCTGGGCTCCCCTGAGCCAACAGTTCAGTGAGGACAGAGGATGTGGCAGGGCTGTAGGGGCAGGGCAGGGATTGGGCCGTGACCTTGAGCACAAACATATCAGGACAGTGGGGCTGAGGACAAGCTGCAGGGCCAGGTGGTCTCTCTGGACCGAGATGCCATGAGAAGGCTCGGTGTGCCTGCCAAGGGGTGACAGCTGCCAGGCAAGCTCTGATCTTCTGGCAACACCCATATTCAGCCTCTGGGCTGCCAGCAGCTGCTTGCTGCCCACCAGCACCAGCCTGGCCTAGCACTGCCCACCTGCCTCCACCTCCCATTATTGCCCACCATCCTTCAGTGCCTGGTTGCCCACTGGCACCCACCTGCACCACTGCCAAGCTGTGCACATAGTCCCATCGGGAACATGGTCCCACAGTGCTTATGGCCTTGCTGGCACCCATTCCACTGTGGTGCCCACCTTCCTGACAGACACCCACCTTTTTCAGTCCCATCTCCCTGAGTGACATCCACCATGCCCATCACTCCTACGGCACCTAGCCTCCCCCACATACCACCTGCCCACTTGACCTGTCTTGCTCGCCCCATACCCCATCAGTGCCCACCTGCCCGCTGGCTGCCGGGGGTGGCCGTGATGCGGGGCGCGAGGGGCTGCACACGCCCATCCTTGATCTCGATGGTGAAGAAGGTCTTCATGGCGTCGAGGCGGCGGCCGGCGGGGCGCGGAGTCGGGCGCTGCTCTGCGCCGCCGCTGCCCCGCGCGTTTTGAGCGGGCGCCGGCGGGGCCGTGCGGGGCCCCCGCTGCCATTGGGCGGCCCCGGCTCCGGCTCCGGCCCCGGCCCGCCCCCGCACCGCCCGCCCCCGCCGGCCCAAACCTCTGCGCGCGCTCCCGCACCGAGCCGGCGGCGGAGGGCGGCGGGGGTTCCGCGGAACGTGGCGCTGCGGGGATGGGAGCGAGGTCACCGGGCTGCAGCCACCGGGACTGCGACCCCCGTTTGGTCCCGCACAGCGCATGCAGCCCTCCGGGGTGCCCCCTGCGATGCACGCTGCCCCCCCATCCTGCGGTACCTGCTGCAATGCATGCTGTCCCCGCCCCAGGCTGTCACACCGTGCATGCAGCCCCCCAGCGTCCCCACGCGATGCACAATGCCCACGTAGTGCCTGACCATGCATGGAGCTCTCCACAGTGCCCGCAAGATGCATTGCTGTCCCCGAGAGACCCCACTACACATCCACCATCCCCGGAGGTGGCTGCAGCCTCTGCCCCCTCTCCCTACTCCTGCAGGGGCCAGGTGCTTGCGAACATGGATGGGAGGGAGGGAAGGAGGGATGCTGGACAGGGAGCAAAAGAGCAAGGGAGTGGCCAGCAGTATCATGCAGCATCCTGGTACGTTGGAGTTCCACATCTGCCAAGTCTCCACGAGGAACCTCCTGCCAGCAGGAAGCAGAGAACAGAGGCAGACACCACTGAGATCTTACCCGTGCGGCCAGTTGGGCACAAGGAGGAGGGCACCTGCTCCTGCTGGTGAGTATTCAGGTGAGCTGGGGTCCCTACTAGCTCCTGGGTAGACACTGGCGCTTGGGAAGAGACAGCACAGATAGGGAAGGGACAGGACAAAGGGAGCAGAGGGTGAGCACAGCACAGAGTGCTGCTGCCATCCCCACAGTACAGCACCCTGGAGCTGCCCTCCCTGTCACGCCACACTCCCTAGTGCATAGTGCCAAAATCTGCCAGCATCTGTAGGCTGCCCCACACGCCAGGCATGGGCTCTGCCCTGCAGTGCCAAACCACACTGCAGAGAAGGGAAGGATCTGTGCCCAGAAAGGCAATGGGGGGTACCTGGGGTCTGTGCCAAAAGGTCGGGATGACCCCTATCCCTGTCAGGCCCTTGCATTGCCTCTGGAGGGGAGGGGGAGGGACCTGGGTGGCTCAGCTTTCAAGGGTGCAGGTAGAGTTCTGCCCTGGGGCTGGAGTCACTGATGCCCATAGAGCTGGAGACGGGAGGTGAGCTCAGCCTGTCCTCAGAATCCACGTGAGGCAAGGGGATGCAGGTCCTGCACACTTCCCTGCACTCTGGGCTGTGCCATGCTGCAGCCCAGCATCTTCCCAGGGTTTCTGCCTTTCCAGAAGCCAGCAGCCCCCAGGGACACCTCAGAAGGAGGGGATCTCTGCCTGCAAGGGCAGCTCCAAGAGGGGACCCTGACCCTGGGAGCAGAGAGCCGCTTTTTGGTTTTCCTGTTTACTCCTGGTACAGCAATGTAGACAGTTTTCCCAGCAGTAGGAAGAGGGCAGCTGCTGGCCACTGGAATCCCCCAGGGCTGCAGGGAGGCCCCAGAGGGTGCTAAGCCTGGGGGAGGGAGAGGGTGGTCAGAGCCAGCCACACATTGCTCTCAGCCTTATTGGGAAAAAGAATGCAAAAGTCCGGGGTTTGCTGCCGGCACCGATTCCCTTTCATGGCCCTGTGGCCACCTTACCAGAGAGAGGGTCTGGTAAACAGCCCGCCTGGAACCCAGCTCCCTGGCCGGAACGGGCACTACCACTACTTGGCTGGGCAGAATCAGCCTAGGGTGGCCCTTGGCCTGGCCATGTCTTGCACTCACATTCCTGTTCCAGCATGCATGGGCTGGAGTCACATCCCCAGGGCTGCCTGGGATGTGCATGCCACTGGGCAAAGGAGCGGGGGACGGGAGGCTCTGGGGCGGCACTAGCCCCCTGGCAGGGGGCCACAGCCCTCATGTCCCCTCCCCATCTCTCTCAAAGGCTGCACTTACCCACTGGTGGCCTCCCGTGTCTCCCATCTGGCCCCAGTGCCTGGCAGCGCACCCCAACATGGAGCTGTAGGATGAGAGGGGCAGAGCGCTCAGTTGAGGGTTGCATGCAGTCCCCTATTAAGCTGCCTTGGCACACCGACCTCCAGCCCTGGGCAAGGAGGACAGTGGCAGCTGCTACCATTTCTGTACCTGGCTGGCAGCACCAGGCTGGCCCAGGTGCGGCTGCTCTCCTCTGGGGCTTTGCCTCCTGCTGGGCTCTGCAGCTCTAGCTGGCCTGTCCAGGCTCCCTGCCTTCCAGGCTGCCTGTTGCTGCCCCTGGGGCTGGCCCTGCCCCAGCTCCCCAACACCATCCTCAGGTTCGGGATCGGGCTCTGGGGCCGGCTGCAGCTCCAGCAGCACAAGGGTCCCTGAGACCACTTCTGTGGGTAAAAAAAGAGGCTCTGCTTGGAGAAGCCTGAAGCTGCCTGCAGTGCATCCCTGCTCCCTTGCAGCTCCTCCAGGCACCTGGCTCCCCTGCACACCATTTGGGAGGTGTGCCCTCCATTGTCCTGTAGCTGGCCAGGCATAGCTCTGGCCTTGGGGATGCACCCAGACAGGGCTTTGCCATGGACATCTGGGGGGGACTCACCCTGGGCACTGGGTTTCTGGGGGTCTCCCGCCTGTCGGCTGCACAGCTCCAACATCCTGCCTGGGACATGCTCCTGCTCCACCAGGTCCTCTCGCTCATGGTCCTGGGGAGAGCAGGGGTTGAGAGCAGAACCAACCCTGCTCCGGTCCCTGACTGTGTCCCATATCTGCCACCTGGCCAGGGACATGCAAGCTGTGGCCTCTTCCCATGCTGTCCAGGTCCCTGTCTGCATGCTGCTGGGGATGGACAAGCCAGTCCCTGCACAGGGGTCAGTGCAGGAGGCTGGCAGGGGGACAAGTGTCCCCACATGCTGCTGCCTCCAGTGGGCAGGGAGGGGACGCTGTGTCTGCTGAAGCAGGGCCCCAAACCCTGAGCACCTTTGGGGCTCCTGATATTCCTCTGGGGGTTGATCAGCAACGAGCTGGCACTTGGGTCCCTCTGTGGCAGCTGCCCCAAGCACACTAGCCTTATCAGCGTGGATGCCAGCAGGTGGGAGAGGACAGCTCCTGCCTCATGCCCTCAGCTCAAGCACTCCAGGGCTTCATGATCCAGGAAGCATCCAGTTTTATATCACCCTGTCTCTGCCCATGGCACCTGCTGCTCTGCTTGGCAAATGATGGGATGTTCTGGGCACAGGTCCACACACAGGTGATAGGTGTGTCCCTGAAACACATGTGAGCAGGGCCAGGATGTCCTGGTGTCAACCAGGGAACAGGGTGCCAGTCCTGGCTGTGTCAGTGCCTCTAGCAGCACTGTAGGCGTCCCTTGCTATGACTCCAGGGTGGGGGTAGGTGAAGAGGTGACCATACACTGAGGGGGTACAGGAGAACCAGGTCCCAAGCCCAGGGATGGAAATGGCCTTGGGTTTGGAGTTATCATCTGGACAGAGTAAGATAGCCCCGCCAGCTGCTCAGAGATGCCCCAGCACAGCCAGGACTGGGGGCAGTGTGCCCCTGGGAGACAGGGGAGGTAGACAGTAGCTGAAAGGTGGCCCAGGGCCACATACCCTCTGCAGCCTCCTGCTATAGCCCTGGGGCAGGTGGAGGGGTAAGCAGGGTTGGATGGAGGCAGATGGGGGAACTCATGCCTTCCTGCCTGGCTGCAGTTGTACCCACTACTTCTTCCCTTCCCACCTTTGCCCCTAAAGGGCAACCCTGCAGGGTTGGGTGCAGGGATCTCCTACCACCACACAGTCCCTGCGGGAGTCACCCCCACTGCACTGAAAACCCCATTCCTTCCAGCCCTGCCCACTAGCTCCTCCTTCTCCCATCCAGAAAGCCCCAGCTTCACTGCAGAATGAGCCCTGGCCCCTCGATGGTTGGCAGGAACAGTCATCACAGGATGGGAGCTCAATGTTTCTAGCTGTGCAAGGGGACTGCTGCAGGCAGCTGCCACGAAAGAGATGAGAGGCTGTTGCTTCCAAAGAGCCTCATCCCCAAGAGCCAGAGCAGGGAGGGGTGTACCATGCGCACTAACAGGCCCCCAGACCCCCATCAGGCTGCATCCTTGAGAGAAGCCAAGGGGCACCCACACCTGAGGCCCCAGCTCCACCTCACCACTGCCAGGGTCATGATGGCACAGCTCAGCCATGTCCTCCCTCTCCCCTGAGGCCCCAGCCCCACTTGCCACAGTTTCCTTGGGCAGGCAAGCACAGCTTTCCTGGGGCTCTGTGCTCCAGACACACAGGAGCCCCAGAGAAGGGCAAGGTCTTCAACAGTCCTGTCTCCCATAGCACCCTACACACTCACCGCCAAAACTTCGGGCTCCTGGGCAGGGGGCTGCTCAGCAGCCCCCCTGTGCCCACTCTCCTCTAGCTCAGCTAGTGCCGGCAGTTCTGCATCGTCCTGATGGCTGCTCCCCCTTCTCCTGGCTGTGCCCAGGGGCTTGGCACTGCCCTTGCCAAGGCTTTCCCCACTCTCAGTAAGGGCTGGTGTTTCAGCATTGTCCCTCTGGATAATTTTCGCATCCCCGGGCACAGTGCGGGGCTCATTGCCAGCCCTCCGGCTGCTCTGCACATTCCCAGCCAGGGTCGCAGCTGGATGGGAGCAAAGGTACTGTTCAGGAAGGAGCTGCCCACATCCCAGGCTCTCCAGAGTAGCCACCCCAGAGCATGGGAATAGTGCTTCACCTTCAATCTCCTCAGCCCGCAGCTTACGGATGGCAGCTCGGATCACCTTGCGCTCCTCATACTCACCCGCTGCCCGCAGCTGCAAGAGGGAAGGACCCGTGAGAAAAGCAGGGTTAGCTCCAGCACAGGGTCCATCCTGGCATGTAGTCTGCCCCAGCACATGGTCACTCACCAGTTTTGTCAGCTCCTCCACGCTGGTGATGGTTTCGAGCTGCTGGGACAAGGCGGCCAGGGCTGCCTGCTGTTCCTCCTCCAGGTGCTGAGACCTGAGCAGGGCAAGAGCAGCAGCCAGACAGAAGGTGGCATGGGCACTTGGGAGCAAAGCCCCCTCGTGGGCAGCTGGCAGATCCAGGCAATGGGCCCCAACATGTGCCAAGCTCCTCGGAGCCAGGCTGCTCCCACCTTCAAGCTCACCCAAATCTATGCCAGCCACAGTGGGGCCAGGCATCGCAGCCCCCATCTCCCAGGGCAGAGGCAGTGGGTGACCCCCAGCTCCCCACTGGACTCACTGTGGCCAGTTCTCCTTGTCGTCCTGTCTGTGGCTGCCATGCTCTGGGCGGAAGCGCTTGGATGCCAGTGCCTCCTCGTCCCTCTCCAGCTCCTGCCGCTGCAGCTCCCGGATGGCCGAACGGATTCGGCGCCGCTCGGCCAGGTCCAGCGTGGCCTCAAGCTGGGTGCACAGGGCAGGGCTCAGCACCAGCTCTGACTACTGAGCCCCTTTCTCAGCCCTGGTGCCACCCTCTGCCGTGCTGCCCTGGGCTGCCCACGCTCCAGACAAAGGAACTGTCTGTCTGTGGTGCCCACGTGCCCAGTGCATGCTGCCCAACACTGCCAGGCCCTGAGGGGAGTCAGCATAGCACCCCCTGGGCAGGATGCTGGAATCAGCCATGGCAGGGAGGGGCTGCCAGGGTGGCACTGAGACCTCCAGCATGTGAGGGGGAAAAAGATGGGCAACTGAAATGAACACCCACCAGTGGTCCCTGCAGCCCCCAAGGGTTGGTGCCCTGCAGCTCTGCACCCTCCCCTCTCTGAAACAAGCCCTCCCACACACAACAGCTGCTCCAGCAGCTGAGGGACAGCAAAACCTATTTTCCTCCCATCCCCGTGGTCCCCAGGAGGTGTTGGTTGGGAGTGTCCCAGCACTCCACCAAGGGTTCCTCCTAGCCCCCCTGCAGCCCTCCCCATCCTCATTCGGTGCTAGAGGATCGCAGGTGGCTCTTGGAGCCAAATCCTTAAGTGGGATCTGTCCTAAATCAAAGTCCAACCCTCTATGTGTGGGAAGCAGGGCCACAACTCCCCCTCAGATGCCCTCGATGAACATCTCACAGGTGCTCTGGGTGCTCCTTAGCCTACTCAAGGCCAGGACCTGGCACCCAGCATTGCTTTTCCTCTTTCAGACCAGCCCTGCTACCAGCCCCAGTGCTTTCAGGAGGCCATGCACAGCCCCCCTCGTGATGTTGAAGGGGCAGAAGCCAGCCAGATCTGCATGGAAAGGCCAGCCAGGCCTTGCTATTCCCTCCCACTGTCCTGCTGCGGGACATCAAGACTGACCCAATGCTGGGGACCCAGGAGTAGATTTCCCATGGAACTCATTAAAAATAAACCCCGTGACTCACAGCAGCTGCTATCAGCATCAAGCCTCAGCATGCTGGGAGAAGCCATGGCTGTGCCACAGGACAAGAGCATCAGTCCCCTCCCTTCCTGTCCCACAGGCCACTAACAGGCCACCCATATGGGCTCTCCGGGTTCTGCTGCAGCGGGGATCCAGGGTTGGTCCCTCAGTTGGACCCGAGCTGAGCCACATGGAGGGCCCCAAACCACCTCCTGCATGCAGACGCCCCTCCAGAGCCCCTGAGGAGCCATGGGCCTTTGCCCTCCCTGCTCAGAGGTTGGGGACCAGGGAGGGTATTCTCATCCTAGTGAAGCCAGCAGGCGCAGAGCAGGCTCAGAGATGCCATGTGCCACCCTAGCAGCAGCCAAAACTGTAGTACTCCAATGCCTCAAGGCCCAACCGGGAGCACTATCCTTTCCCAGCTGGGAAGATTCCAGTGGCCGCAACCACCAACTCCCAGGGCAGACCAATGCTGAAAATACATATAACCCCTGGGGGAGCTGCCTGGACCCAGGCTGATCCCTCCCTCCCACTCCGGCAGCCCCCGACATGCCAGATGGTAGTGCCATCCCTCCTAGCTGGGGCCTACAGCCCGCTGGGCTCTTATCCAGAGCAGGCACCTCCACCAGCACAAGGGCAGGGAAGCAGCTGGGAAGAACAGGAGCCACTGCGCCACCAGAGCAGGGTGTTGTTGGAGAAGAAATCAGCCCCTCCATCCTCACAGGCCTCTCATTTCCCGTCTGTCATGGATGGCTGCAAGAACCCTGGGAATGCTGCTGCAGCGGCACACTACTGCCAGGACAAAGGCACTGAGACACAGCCTCTCCCCAGCTTTTCCAACAGCAGTGGCAGCCACCCTGGAAGCTCAGCTCTCTTTGCATGGGGCAGCATCGATGGGCTAGGAGGTGGTGGAACCATGTCCAGCTCCAAACAAGGTGCTGGAGGCAGAGCTCCGGGGCAAGGATGAGGCAAAGACAGCTCTCCCTCCAGCCATCCAAAGGCTTTGAGGACAGGAAAACAGTCCTCAACCACACACTGGGTGACCAGTGCCCCAGCCCTTCCCTAAATGAGCTGCTGGCAGTGAGTGGCTTGGCCCCAGCAGCTGGGTCAGGGCAACAGAGGAGGTGGTGGGGGAATAAGGGGGGTGTGCACAGCAACTGCAGAAGCACAGAGTGCCAAGAAGAGGGCGACACAATGGGACACCAGCCCTACACACCCTGGTGCAGGGAACACACTAGCACCCATGGGTGCTGTGTGACACCCATCCACCAGCTCCAGGATCTGCCCTGCCCAGGAGGCTCCATCTGGGACCTGACCTGCACCCTGGTGTTGAAAGGCTTCTGTCCATGGGACAAATGGCAGCAGGGAAGGAGAAAATGCCTTGTGCCATGTCAGCAGGGAGCTTGGATGAGGCAAATTAGTAGCTTTGGTATCTCCGTGGTAGGGGAAGGCATGCTAGAAACCACAGGGCTGGGAAGGGACCAAGGGGCCCAGTCCTGCCAGCACAGGCAAACTCAGGGATTGGCACATGCCAGGGCCCCACAGGCCCTGCCCAGCCGCCAGCAAATTAATGGTTCTGAGCAAACACCCACCTCAGCACACAGAGCAGCTTTGTGAAAGGGCACTGGCATGGCACCCATAGGCTGCTTCCCCACTGGTGCCCAAAACAGTGGCACTCAGAGCCCTGGCATAGCAGGCAGCCCTTCCAGGAGGGCTGCAATTAGCCCTGCTCTCCGGAGTGCCTGAGCACACAGCACACTTGGGAGGCTGAAGCTTGGCCACAGGGAAACCTCTCTGGGGACACTGCAGCTGAGCACACTGAGCACCTTCTGCAGCCCCAAGGTTCACTGTCACCTTTGGAAGGAGCCATGGGGACTGTGGCTGCCTCTGGGCAGAGGAAAGCAGAAAAGACACTGGGTGACAGATGTGGCAGGGATGCAGTGCTCCTCAGGGCCACTGAAGCCTTTGCCAAAGGCTGCTGGGTATAAGAAGGGGACCTCACAGCAGTGACCTTCCTTACTCAAGCCTGCCCTGTCTCTGCCCCCAAGGGGCTTTGCATCCTCACTAATTAACCAGACTAAGACTTGGAGGGGCTGGGAGAGGGGAGTATTCCCAAGTCCAAGGTCAGCAGACCACAGCCTGGAGGTCAGCACAGCCCCAAGCACTCAAATAACCCCCTGTTTCCAGACATAAACCTAAGGGCCACCCTGCAGCAGCACCCTTCCCATCCTCCACAGCTCCCTCCCCAGGCTCCTCCAAGCCCTTAGTCACTTTTATGTTGCCCCACGGGTTGATCCCAACTGTCTTCCCTGGGTGTGGGGTACAAGTTGGCAGCTGGGGAGGGAACCATGTGGCTGTCTGTGGCAGGAGCTGGGAGGCAGAGGCTTCCCAGCAGCAACCAGCCCAGCCAGCACAAGGGTGAGGGGGCTGCAGGGATTGGCTCATGTCCCCCATCCTCCTTCTTCCAGTATCTCTGGGGACATCAGATGCTGCTGCCAAGGTGTCACTTGCTGGGAGAAAGGAGGAGAAGCAAGGCAGAGTGGAGGAATTGTGAGAGCAGAGGAGCACGGAGAAAGCGGTGGGAAAGGCAGTTTTCCCTTATATGGACTAATCCTCTTCCAGCTGAGTGGAGCCAAAAACATAACCAGAAAAAAAAAATTCCTTCCCTGCCTCATGTCAGCCCAGAGCAGGTTTTCCCTAGACTGTGCCGCACAGTACAGGGAGACCTGGGTCACGAGCAGGGTGGTCTCAGAAGGCAAAGGCCCATTACCACTCCTGGGGCTCCACTTCAGCCTGGAGACCTCAGTTGGGACATAGCAGAGCTGGAGCACTGTCAGGATGTGGAGAAACCCAAATCACCCATGCCCACACCTCTGCAGGGGTGATCCGACATCACCCCACGAGGAGAAGTGGGCTCCTCAGCCCACGAGCCACGGGTAGATCTACCTGTCGTCACTGAGAACTGGCTGAGGGTGGCACAGCAGGAGGTTCGGCCCGGGGCAGCCCCCGTGCCGACCTACGGCAAAGCTCCCCCTCCCCGCCTGCATCTCGACTCTTTCCTGTTCCCGCAGACTGGCCTTCCTGGCTGACTCAGTTTCCTGCTGTGACCATTCCCCAGCGCTGGCCCGGGCCGCACCGGCGCAGCCTCCGGGGCAGCTAGCACAGCCCAGACCCGGGCCGGGGATCCCTGGGGGTGCCCGAAGCCGGGCAGCACGTTGTACGGGCTTCCCGGGACACCAGCCCCGGCTGAGCAGATCGCAGTCCAGCACTCTGATTTCCGCCTTCGGGACACCCGGGCCCTCGTCCCCCATAGCCCATCGGCCCCGGCAGAGCTCTGCTCCTGCTCCGGCTCCGGCTCCCGGGGCAGTGCCCGGCCAGTGATCTAGTAGCCGCCGCGCAGGAAGAGATGGGATACCCGGCCATGAGGGCAGAGCGCGGGAGGTGCGCCTGGCACCGCGCCAGCCCCGGGCAGACTAGGAGCCCGCAGCGGGAGAGCGGGGAGCAAGGAACCGAGCCGGCAGCAAGGAACGATTTCCAGGGATCCGCCAGCCGAGGAGATGAGCCGGGACAGGCGAGAGCGGTGGGGCCGGAGCCACCGGGGCAGTGCGAGGGCTCGTGCTGGAGCTCACCGGGGCTCGGAGCCAGAGCGGGCCCCGCCGGATGCTGCCGCCTGGGACCTCCAGCGCTACAGCCACTCCCAGACACAGCTCCGGAATCCCCCGGCCGAGCGGCAGACCGGCGGCCCAGCCGGTCCCGCTCTGCCCGCGCCTGGGACAGCCTACCCCGGCCCGGGGGGCTCAGGGAGCCGAGGTACCGCCAGGCACACACCGATCCGCCCCCGGAGCCGCCGCGAGCGCGCACCGTGCCCCGGCCCTCCCGCCGCGGGACTCACCAGCTTCCGCAGCGCTCCCTCGTCCATCCCGAGGAGACTCTCCTGGGACATCCCGCCCGCTGGGCCCGCGCTGCTGCGACCGGAGCTCGACGGCGGCCGAGACAACAAAGGGCGTCCGGGACGGCGCGGCCCCGCGCTTGGCTCGGCGACGCTCCCGCCCAGCCCCACTCCGTTGCCTGCCGCCCGCCTCGGCTCCGCTCCGCTCCCGCCCGCGCTCCTGGCAGCGACGCAGCCCCGCCACTTCCCACCGCCCCGCCCCGCCCCGCCCCGGGCCCCGCCCGCCTCCCGCCCGCCCCGCCCCGCCCCGCCCCGCCCGCCCCGCCCCGCCCTGCCGCCGTCGGCCCGGCCCCGCCCCGCCGGAGCAGGGGGGTCCCGGTGCCCGGTCCGGCCCCAGGACCGTGCACGGAGCCGAGCCGTGCCGTGCCCTGAGGCTCCGGGCTGCCTCCCGTCCCGGTCACCACGCCTGTGAAGGGGAACTCGAGTCTGGCCCGCCTGCGGTGGCACACCCGCTGCGGGTGTATCGCTGCCCGCAGAGGTCCCCTTGGCTAGCCCGGACCGGCTGCAGTCCGGGCGCGGGGCCTTCCTGCCACAGAAACTGCTGCACCCCTGGCATGTGGGATGCGGGACAGAGAGCCACCAGCACCTCCTGCCCGGAGCCTTTCCCACTGCGCCCGGAGTTCACACCATGTGGTGCCCCTGCATGCTGTGGAGGGCTATTTGTTCTGCTCCCTAACATCCCGCGGGACTAATGCCCAGGACACTCTCAGAGCCCACCTGCCAGGGGTCCCTGGGGATGTGTTGCCCCACATGGTCCCAGTGCTTGCTCCAACTCAGAAGGTGCTTGTGGTATCCTTGTCCTCCCATACCATCCCAGATGGCAGTGCCAGGACAGCCAAGCGTGGGTGTCAGGCTGTCAGGAGGATCCCATGGAAACCCCGAGCTAAAACCCTGCTCGGCAGAGGACAGACTCAATCTTGTTTCTGGGCAAAGGCCAGAAGTATTTACTGGAAGAGGACTAAGCTTCTGCTGTCACCCAGAGGTGCTGTGGGCTCTGCAAAACATACAGCTGCCAGGTGCTGCTCCCTGCCCTGACCAGAAGAGACCAAGGGACTTTCCCGAGAGCAGGTCACAGGGATTCAGTTCACTGCTCCTCTGGGAGTTCCCAACAACCTGAGGAGATGCATGGGATGGAGCAGGACCACATCATCCCCTGACACAAGAAGGACCCAGAAAGGCCCAAAAGATGGGGTGTGGTGGAGGTGCCTTGAAGGTCCAGCAGTTTCCAGGGTGTTGTTGGTTCAGATATCTCACTCCACACTGTTTGACAGGGTGGGTCTTCAGCTGCATTGACATCCCAGAGCCCTCTGCTCCTCAGCCCTTGGCTCCTCAGCAGCTCTCCACTCTCCAGCCCTGAGCAGCATCAGGCTCCACTGGAGCATGACAGCCCATTCCCAAGTAACTGTGCTAAAGCCAACCCACTCCAAGCACTGTGCCCCCCAGCACAACATCACCCTCTGCCAGCCTCAGCAGCAACATTTCACTCGCTGGATGAGCCCTGTGCTGCTGGTCTGGGGTCTGTCCTGCCTGCAGCTCTGCCCCTCAGGGAGCAGGCACTGGCACACTCAGAGGTCTGCATCCCCTTCAGCTTTGCTGTCACATGGGAGCAGGCACCAGCACATACCTGGCTCCTGGTCATCAGGCAGCACAGCTGGCAGCAGCTCTCCTGCCTTTGGAGTGTGGGGGGGACCCCACTGCCAACCTTGAGCTGGTGGAGGGACATCAGGTTTTTTTCTCAGCCCATCCCCCAGCAGCAGTACTGGGCCTTCCCATGCGGAGCACCCAGCCAGAGAAGCATGCTGAGCTGTGTAGATAAAGCAGCCTGGGGTGCTGGGTGCACAGCTTTCAGCACTTGCAGTGGCACTCATCCTGCCTCTGCTCCCACAGGTCTGCACCACTCCTGGTTCCATTCCACCCAGGTAGTGACCCTGTCACATCCTCACTGACCTACTGCCATGTGCCAGCGCAGCAGGCAGCCCCCAGCCCTGCTGCACCCACGCAGCACCCCTGGGGCTCCCCGGGGGTAAGGTGGGCATGTAGGCAGTCAAGCAGACCTCCTTATTCCATGAGGTGTAGCAAGGAGAGATTTAAAAAACCCTCAGAGAGACCAGGGGCTCTGGCTCCGGGAGGACTGTGGGTGGCTGCCCAGTGCATTGACATGGGGCAGGTGAGGGGGAGGTCTCACTGGCTTGTAGCAAACACAGGTGCTGTTGTGTGTTCTGTGCCAGCACAGGGGGGCACATCATCCAGATGGGATGAACCTGCACCAGGCCTGGGTGGGCGCACAGGTCCTAGAGGCTTCCCCAGCCAGGGGACCAGTGCAGCAAGGGGCAAGAGTCCTTTGGGTTCCCTTTGGAGATGCTAAACATAATGTCAAATACCAGTGATGGAATTTTATTGTGCAAGCATGTGTCTGGAACTGGTCTAGACACCTGTCTGACTCAGGGGTGGGACAATGTAGACAAGAGCAGGGACATGACTGTAGTGTCAGGCAGGGAGAATTCAATCTCCTTTGGGACCTGGCCCTTCCCCTGGGCACAGCAGCAGAGTGCAGGGCAGGTATTACCCTGCTGTCACGGCAGCATAGACCCACCAGTAGCACAGGGCCGCATAGGCTGCTGGAGCCTGGCACCAGGCAGAGATGAGCATCCTGGGACCCCTTTCCTTCCTTCTGGAGCTTTCGTGGCCTCATGCCTCCTCTCCTGGAAACTTCTGACACCCACAGACCTGCGTGCATCTCACTATCCCCACACCCAATACTTTGTGATCACTCCCAAAGTCACAAGTTGGCTGGACCTGGCTGGCCTCACTCCCAGAGGAAGCCAGGGAGGCGAGACCTGTCACCCTGGGAGGATGCTTGGGGCCAGGCACCGATTCCTGGCTGACAAAAGCAGGTGGATGAGCTCAGGGAGGAGGAGGAGAAAGAGGAGGGAGAGAAGAAGGAGGATAGCTCTTGGCTTCACTGCACTGTGCTGTTTGCTCGTGGCCCACACGCGTAAAGCCTGATGCCACCGCTCCTCTGTGTGCTGACATCAGGGCAGCTCCCACAGAGCACCATGCTATTATCAACAGTGACATCACGGTGACTGAGTTTTGGACATCTCAAAACTGCTAGCCAGGGAAATCCATTGCAGAGAACCCTGGTAGTTCCCAGATCCCTGGCGTTGCAGGGGAAGTTGGTCTCTCTGTGCCTCCTCCTCCTCTCCCTCCTGGGAATTGCGGCCTGGGTGAGGATGTGCCAAGATCCTCCTGGACAGTAGGTCCCTGGGCACTATGCAGCTTGGTTAGTGCAGAAGCTGGCATGAAGGCAGGCCAGAGCAGCAGGACCTGGGGTGGATGTAGGGCTGTCCCCCCTCAGAGAGACAGCTGGACCTGCATATGGGCGCACCTCACAGAGATGAGGCAGGACAAGGGATGGGTGAAGGGCTGCCCTCAGGTGTGGAGGGAGGCTGAGCAAGGGAGAGTGGCCAGGGTGATGCATGGGAAGGTGTCCATGAAGCAGTGGGACACAGCACAGACAGAGGTGGGAGGGCAGCAGCATGGCAGTTCTGCCGCAGCTAGACCAGCCACAGGGACCATCTGCCTGCTCAGAAGTAGTGCCACTTGCTTAGGACAGGGCACTTGTGCACAAACATGTCCCCATTTCTCAGGCATGACTCACATCCTTCTGAGAGCCAGGGCAGAACAGGTGTGATGGATTCCTCATATCCTGCTGCTCGAAGGGGCACTGGGCAGCCTCCTGACCACCCTGCAGCACAGGATGCAGCCACAGGCAGGACACTGTGTCTGCCAGGAGCAGAGGGAGCCCGGAGGCAGAGCTGTGGAGCTAGCATCTGCTCAAGACATGGCACTCCAGGTTGCAGCCTGCTACTTGGCAGTGGAACTGGAAGTGCTTGGAAATGGTCAAGACCTTGGTGTCAGCATCTCCAGAGACCACATGGCTGCCAGCCTGCGAGGAAGAATGGGAAACTCCTTTCTGCACTGTGTGCTGGCATTTCCAGATGTATCTGCCCATGGCAACACATGTGCCTAGGTCGAGCACATGGCCCCCATCCTGCTGCAAAGCCGCTGCCACCAGTGCCTGCAGAGGCATTCTGTGGCATCCAAGCTTCCCACAGAGCTGCACCCCTGTGCAGCTGGCACTGCTGGGCTGCAGAGTTCCCCTCCAACCTGTCCAGACCTCCAAATATCCCTTGTCTGACTCTCCTTCCTACAATGGGTTGTACCCCTCACAAAGCATGCTGACCTCTAGGCGTCTCACCCTGCTGTGCTCTTCAGCCAGAGCAGCGTTAGGAACTAGGCCCTAGGGGACCACAGCTCCTGGCCACCTAAGAAACTCCACCTAGAGCTGAAGGGGAATACCGTGTGCTTTCAGAACAGAGGGAGGCTCCAGCTCAGCCACAGCTCTGGGAGCTCACATGAAGTCCTGGCTGTGTGTGACAACAAGGGAGGCTGCTTCAGTATTTCCACAGACAGGACATTCCTGAGAGGTGACCCAACAGCACTTCCTGCTTCTGCCCTTCCAATTTCTTTGACACACTGAGTGAACATAACTATTTCTTCTCTTTTTGAGATGCCTCTAGAGCCTATAAATCACACTGTTGAGATCTGCTGTGGCCAAGAAAAGAAGGGTTTGGAAAAAGGACAGGCATTCAGGAAAGATGCCATTCCTGGTGAGTTACCCCTAAACCCCAGGCTCTAGACACCTCCAAATATTGCTCAGCCTGAAGAATAGAAGTCTCTGGGGAGACCTTATTGCAGCCTTGCAGTACTTAAACAGGGTAGACAGTGATAGGACAAGGGGGAACGGTTTTAAACTGACAGTGGAGAGATTTAGATTAGATTAGAAGAAGATGAAATTCTCCTGTGAGGGTGGTGAGGCCCTGGCACAGGTTGCCCAGAGAAGCTGTAGTTGCCCCATCCTTGGAAGGGTTCAAGGCCAGGTTGGATGGGGCTTGGAGTAATCTGGGGTGGTGGAAGGTGTCCCTGCCCATGGCAGATGAGCTTGAGGTCCCTTCCTGATGAATCATTCTGTGATTCTGTGAAACATGCCAACCCTTCCAGGGCTTTCCCAGAAGACCAAAGCAGCCATCTGCATCTCCAAGGACCCTGCCTGTCAGTTAGGGGTCTTTGGCCACCAGGATGCTGGGGGGCAGCCAAGGAATTGGTTTTCAGACTGTCCTAAAGATGGCTTCATTCATAAGCTGTGTGGCAAGAGCAGGACGACTCTTCTTGCAGGGAGGGGTTTGGGAAAGGTCCTCCAGGTCACTAGGATAGAGAGACCAAAGTGGCACTGCTATGCCACAAGCAAGGCTGAACAGTCCTGGGTGGTTCACTAAACCCCCTGGGCTGCCCAGGTTCTCTCTGCAGCCTTGTGCCAAGGCAAATGGGACCGCTCCTCCCAGAGTCACAACACTGTGCGCTTGGAGGGAGACGCAGCCCCAAGTGCAGGGTCTGGCACAGCCCATGCTTGCAGGCGGGCTGCAGGCAGCCCTGGCTACGGGCACAGCTTTTCCTCCAGGACGGGGCAGCTGGGGACAAACTTGCCCCAGCACCTAGAGCTTGCTCTCTCGTGGGTCCCTGGCAGCATGGAAACAGCATCACAGGCATCAGTGCCACATGGCTCCAAGAAGCCTGGACTGTTATGAAACACCTGCACAAGACCAGACCTGTTATTTGCCAATAAACTGAATCATGCACTGACAAAGGGCAGTCGGTTGGGTGTACTGCCCCAAGTGGGTCACGTCCTGCCACCTGGTGCAAGGCTTGGCTGTGTGTCACACCTCCGGGCATCCCACAGCTTGTGGTCAGTCACAGCTGACCCATGCTCCAGGACTACCACGTTCTTATAGGCCAAGAGGATGAGCTTTGATCTGCTGCTCTGTGGTGACACCTCTGGTTGCCTCTACACCCGTCTCAGGCAGGGGCCCTTCTGTCTCATTCACCATGTGAACTATTTCAAGACCAGGCTCTTTTCTGAACATATTTTGTCCTTATATTCACTTGATTCTCCAGAGACAGTCATAAGGGATTAAGAAAACCTGGTGAAATATTCCTGAGTGTGTTCTTCTGCTCCTCCCCAGGACTATCCTTTCCCTTGCCCACAGCTCCATGCTATATTTTCTTACATTTTCTTACATCTTATATTTTCTACTTGAGTCTCACAAGCTTACCACGGCAAGGTATTTCTTGACAATGCTGCACCTTCTGTGTGCAAAACATCAAATCTTTTCCTACCTGTAATAAATCTCACTGGTTACTGTTCTCTTCCATTATTTTTATAGCTGTTCATAGACTTTTCTCTGATGCAGAGATGGCTGGACTACCAACATCCTTCTTGTATTCCCTCCTTGCTTTGCACAAGCTCAGATACGAAAGCTGTAGACTGGAGACCATCTGCGTAGGGAGCGATAGTCTCATGACAGGGTTGGCTTTGCTTCTTCTTGTCTTCTTGTCTAGACGGCTTATGTAAGAAAGAACTGAACAGCCGTCTGGTCAGGAGTCTTCCCTGCCAAGCTGTGACTCTGCCAAGTCTTGCGCTGAACTCCTAATCCTTTCTGCTATGCCTAGTATACTGCAGGCAGGCTGAGCTGTTGCATTAAAATGCCCTGTCCACATATAATGAGATTGCTAGCACTTCATTCAGCATTTCACATGTGGTCTCTAATTCACTTTGAATATAGAAGATTAATTTATCCACTGCAAAGCCAGTATGAACAGGTCCTTATCCCACAGCAAATGCTTCCACCAGCATCCTGTGTTGCTCTGCTGGCACCCTGTGATGTACTTCCCTACTCTTCTCTGTTCTGGAGGTCATTCTTCTAGTTCCAACTTCGGTAACTGAACTAGGGTCACCTGCAGCTCCAGCATGTGTGGAGGTCACAAACCAGCACTTTGCTCCTTGTGACCCAGTTACAGCTGACAGCTGCACCCCAATCCACCTATTGCCTTCCATGATATTCCTTCTCCCTCTTCAGTGATATGATGGCATGACGGCATACACAGAAATCTTACAATAACCTTTCACAAAAACTCTGACATTTCTCGCAAGTCATGCCCACATTTGGAGGCCCCTCAGGCTATGCCTGGTCCCTCAACAAGCTGCTCTTCCTGCCACCCAAATCAATTCCTGTCCCCACTCCAGCAGCTGTCATGCAGGACACAACAAACATCTGCCACAAAGTAAAACCTTCCAATCCCTTCTCAGTGTTCACATTTTGTTCTTACACACCCACACACCTTTTCCAGCCTGAAAATCAGCAGGTTGTTGTTACAACACTCCTTCTCTTCTCCCAGTATCTGTTGTTTCCAGGCCCCAGGTACACATCATAAAGTGAACCAGCAGAATAATGACAGATATCAGCAACATTTACCGAGACCATAAAATGGATCAAAGACTCCAGCTGATGTTACAAAAACTCGTCACAATTCTCAAGATGCTCCTGCCGAGAACTTCCCAACCCATCCCATGGAAACACAGCAGGTACTGTCAGACTGGTCACTGAGGAAACACCACAGAACACACAGTTCTATAACTGCCAAACTACAGTTTGGGTCCTGCCAGAAGCAAACAAAAAGGAGGCAGCTAGTCCCACCAACTATCATGTGCAATGGGCACCATTGCTCCAGGTCTCCTTAACAACTACATCCCATGCCTAGCCTGGTGGCTCAGAGAGGGACATGACTCCTCAGAGGCAGCAGGGACCTCCAGTTGGTCCAAAGCTCATCAGCTATAGCTCAACACTAGGCTGGGGTGGCTCCCAGCTGAACATACTTCCCCGTGCTGGGCAGAGCTTGCACCAACACACTGCATGCATTGCTCCTACCCCTGAACCCTATGGCCTCCAGTCCCTGTATTTTTCTCCTTGCTTCAGGGAAGTGCTTATTCAAGAGACATCCACCTCCTATCAGTTATCAGTATCCGAAAAGCAAGTTGTGCTTCACCTGTCTGCATACCTGGAAGCTGGTGCCTGCTTGTTCCAACAAAAACAGCCCAGCAGCCTGACCCCAGCCCTGCCACAGACTCAGGTGAGGGGGGTATTAGGGCCAGCAGCCCTGCCAAGATGTGGCCCTCAGTGGGGGCTCACATCCCTCTCTGCCTCCTTGATCTCTGGACTGTGAACCCAGCAGACACCTGTGAATACCGCAGAGCCCTGGGTGCAGGGCAGGACATTTCTCCACAGCAGGACCACGTAGTGGGCCTGAAACCCTTTCAGCACTATGAAAATGGCACCACCTTTGGCATCCAGAGAGAAGGCAAGCTGCTCCACAGGCAGAGGCTTTGGAGAGCCTCGGGGAGGAGCTGGCAGGGACAAGGTCCAGATGTGGCACACAGCCCACACTGTCTGCTCCCCAACCACATCGTGTGCTCTGGGGGCCCCATGAGCTGAGATCACACAGCCTCTGATGCAAGGACTCCCCCTTCCTTACAAGTGCCCCCTTCCCTGCACAGCTGGTGGCAGGGAGGCAGGGAGGCTTGGCTTCTGCCCCCAAATTGTCCCATTCGCTTCCCATGTGTGTTCTTCCATATTCCTCATTCGCATTGGTAAGTCTTTCAGATGAAAAGCTTTTTCCAGGATTAACCAAGGATAGATTGTCTTTTCTCCCCCTTTCTATATCAGTAGTTGGATTAAGGCCTTAGTTACATGTAAACAGGGGGCAGAGCAGAGGCAAGCCCTCATCATGGCCAGAGCCTGAAACACATAATCAGTAAAGAATTAAATCTCTGTGAGGTGGGGGAAGGAAGTACTGTCTTAGAGCAAAATATTTAGATTCTCTGGAATATTGTCCAATTACAATATTTTTCTTCAAATAAAACATTTGTAAGAACACTGAAATAAATATTTGAGAACACTGTATACCAAAGCCCTGAGTCATTCCTTATGCAAAACTGTTCCCTCATTTTTCAGGCAGCATTCCCATGTAGGGTTTGGAGCTGGGATGACTTCTGGCGGCACTGAGGTGCACTGACAGGTCTGGTGGCACATGTGTCCCTGCTGCCTGGAAATACAGCAGGGTCACCTCCTGGTCCTGGCAAGCGTCACCTCCCAGTTTGAACCAAATGCCTGGGTGTGTTGGAGTGTGGGATGTGCTGCCTTGATTTCAAAGACTCTGCAAACAGCAGCTTGGAGAAGGACCTGTGGGCAGCTCTTCCTGGGAGGAGGGAGAGGGCACTTTGTGACATTCCTCCTTCTTTCAATTTTTCTGTGTTTAGGACTGTAGAGGGATGTGGACACAAATGAGATTCCTTGGAAGGCCTTTTCTGAGATTCTGATGAAGTGAGATGCTAATTTAAGCCACATTCACTGCTATCATGTCAGAGGACTTGCTCTGTGGTGCTGGGGGCTGCATCACACCAGCCTGGCTGCAGGAGCAAGGCATACCCACTCATATGGCCACAACAGATTTGGCGTCCTGCTCCTGACTGTACTCGAGTTGATGCCCACCCTGGCCCCGAAGAGTCCTAACCACATGCTTTGCCCTCTATTTTGTTGCCATTTTCCCTGCCATACGAATAACCTGGCCCAGTTATTTCCCTCTCAGGCTCAAGTTTTGTGGATTTTGCATCCTTGTTTAGTGATTACAGCCTTGGTGAGTGATTCCAGTCAGACAGCACTGCTGACACTACATCTTGCCCTTTTGTCTGACCGTTTGCTCACCTCTGGGTCAGGGCTGGCCTCGCTTTGGCCTGGCAGTCATCCCTCCATCCCATAACTTCAGCCCTAGACCAGACACCTGCCTGCAATTTTGCACTATTGTCATTAATGCTGCTATTTCCTACATTTCAGTCCCTGACATGGCTGCTTCAACATCAAAACTGACTTTCAGCACAAGCTGGAGTCTCTCTTCACTGGTTTTCAGATACCCACTATCCCACGTGCCTGTAGGAAATGTGTCACCACCACACCCTTGTGAGCCTATGGATACTTTGCTCTTCCTTAAATTGGGTTAGGTGGGGAGGGGGTAGAGAAACAGTGTGGGAGAGGCACACAGGCAAAGCCACTTTTACAGAAAAAAGCTCTTTGTCTTTTTAAAATATTTAGGCTCATGTGAGAAAAGAACATGTATTATGCAGATCACCAGTGTAGGACAAAGAAGGGGAGGTCAGGATGTATTGAGCAAGCATGATGACAACTCCACACATCTTCCAGATTGGACACTGATGGGATTACAGAATTGATGAGGATTGATCAAACCATCACAAGATGATCCAATTGTGCTGATAAAACCTTTTCTGAGTTTGTTTCTCTTAATGAAAATAACCATGTTTGGATGAAAGATCTGAATGATAAGAAGAAATAACTTGAGGGTGAAGATGCTGAAAAAAATGCCACTGCCCCACATATTAATTTTCTTTGGCTTTCAAAGACCCTCCAGGCTTCCTGACAGTCTCAGCTCAGGCTAGGTACAGTCTCTGGAGCTATATATTGACAGAGTGTTATAGCTTTTTGCTACAGTACTTTTGTTCCTCACACCACCTCCTGACTACCAGCCTGATCAGCTTCCTGCAAACCACCACAGGCCAGGGAAGATGTTATGCATCTATGAAGTTCACCTCATTCTCTTTCATCAAGGCAGTTAAGCTTTTCCATTACCAGCTTCCTATAAGGCAGAAGGGCAGTCCAGGGTTCTGATACCCCTTGTACCTGTCTAGTGCTAAAGACGGAGGAGATTAATGTTTTTCAATATGTCAAATGTCTTTTGACATTTGACACATGATGGCATTTCTAGCACATAATGGAGGAGCAGTTATCTATTGCCAGTCATCACTGTTGATGTTTCGATGGGAAGGACCTGCAGAGCCTTGCTCCCACCCTACCACTCATCAAGCGTGTTCTGCACCAGATGTGGTGATACAGCTGTTCATTTCTTCATTTGTATCACAGATCAATCTACTTGGATGCTGCTTCCATGAGGCACCCAAGAGGTTTCCATAAGCTTTTCACTACAAGATCATGTTTTTGGTTGCTTGCGAGTTGCCAGACTGAAATTACCTAACTGCCCATGTCAGGCATATCAGTCAGGCTGAGTTAAACATACAGTCTGAACTGGACCAAACCCACAAGTAACACAGTCCACACATTTAAAATAATGACACAGGGAAAACTATTTATTAATGAAAAGAATTAATTGTACTAGTTAGTCACCTTACTAAGAAGCCTGCACACCTTCTCATGTTGGTCGAAACCACTAAAAATGTCATGCAGTCACAGCTCAGAGCAGGAAGCTTCCAGGCTTGGGTCTTTTTTAGCATCCTCATGGAAAACCATCCAATCTAGGCCAAACTGTCAATCTCTGACAAATGATGAGCTCATGCCATCCATAACTCTTTCAAGTTTGTCAGCTAAATTCTTGTAAGACACCACCATTTTTCCTTTTCTACCATCTTCTCATGGATTCTTCTGCCCATCATTCTTACAAAGGCACAGAGTGTTTTCTGTGGTAGGTGTGAGGTAGTGACTTAATGCTATAACATCTGTGACTTTTTTTTCATGTTGTTAATTCATTAATCAAACTTGGACTCGGGACAATGGGAGCCCAACTGGCAGTGGAAAATTTTCCCCCTTCACCTTCCCACTGAAAATTTCCTGGTTCTCACTGTCTTTCTGCTCTCACCTACTCTTACGCTTTCTACTCTTCTGCAATCTCATTTACAAAGTAATTTCTGACATCCAGTGTCTCACTGAGAGTGGTACCTAGACTGAAATAGTGAATTTAAATCGATGGTGTGGCTTTCCCTGAAGACAAAGCAGCAAGAGGCCGACACTTGGCACTACAGAAAAGGCCTCTGAACTGTTATGCCAGTACCTACCACACATCTTGCCTTTGAACATCTTGGCCTGCATGTCTTGTGAGGACTGACACACCAACTGTGCATTAAATTACTGTTCCAGACAAGAAGAATGGCATTATTTAGACCTCCCAGCATAGAAAAAAAGACACTTCCATGAAGAGACATCTCACTTCATGACTCTATTACATTTAGTCAGCAAACTGTTCTGCTAGTTGACATGAATGATGGAGAGGCTGGGAAGATGTGGCTACAAACACAAGAAACAGGGCTGTCCCAGGTCACACAGGGAATAACTTCTTACTAAGAGAAGCCAGCAGAAAAACACTTCCTTCTAAATTCTTGAGTTCAGGGTTGTGTTCCTGCCTTGTATTGAGTTGACACAGAGATGCAACTCATGCCCAAGAAAAGGCAGAATGTTTTAATGAATAATGCAGGTACTTCTCTGTGAGATCGGTACGCCTGATTTAAAGAAGAACACCTCATGCTGTTTGAAGGCAGCAATGTATTTCATGGACGAAGTTCCCATTCTGTACAGACAGATCATCAGGACTCATCACGCAGCAGAGCCAGCACGTGGCACAGTATGACGGAACAAACCAAAAAGCTGCAAGGCAACATGACGATTTCACAGCCCATTAAAGGAAGGTGCTTTGAAATTCCTTCTATAAACTCAGGGCAATGGAAAAGAGATCCCAGTTACTATGCCTGTAACTGCATCCAACTTTTTAAGAAGTACCAAGGTGAACACTCAGTAGAACAGCACCAACCTAGAACTTCAGCAGCTTCTGTCATGACATATACAGAGGACCTTGCACCCAAAGGCAATACCATTTTTTCCTTCCATAAAAATGAAGGATAAAGGAAGGACCAGTAAACCCCTGAGGAATACTGGTGATCTCTCATATTTTTTTCCACTGCCCGCAGATTATTTCACTCTGACAGTGAAAACCCCATTTCTACAATACAAAGGTTTACATTTCTTCATGTGCATAAACACGTAATGAAGCCACAAACAGTTAACTCAGGAGACCTCATGGGGGAGAAGATACTTTGCTGCACTCATAGCACTTGTCTGGTTCATAATCTAGTACTTGCCATGGTGACTCATGCATTAAATACTGGCTTGGAAATCTGGTTTCTTAAATTATAGGGTAGACAAGGAATAATTGTTGACTCAAGGCTCACACAGGTGTAGAAGCAGTTACCTTCAACTTGCAGAACAATGGCCACATAAATAAACTATTCAACAATCTCAGGCTATGGCCTGGACTTAGTGGAAAGAGGCTTAGCAAAACACCATGCCAGGGTAAGGACCCAGCAACCACCACATGGGACTGCACAGGAACTCTCATACCACAGTCTAGAAACACAGACTTTGACCAGTGTGGAATCAAGACTAGTTTTACAAGGGGATTTGGGGATTATTTCAGAGTAAGAAACTCAGCCTTAGGCTTAAAGAAGAGCAGTACAGTTTGCCCTAACCTCAACACGTACAGGTTGGACAACCAACCAACCCACAGGTCATTTATCATGAAAGTTACGTGCACCAGAGCAAACTGCTGCTTTCTACTGCACTGAGAGCCTTCAAGGGTGTGTGGGGGGGTACTACCTGTGACACCTGAGCAGCCAGATTTGTTTTGCCCATTATTGTATGAGATCTTGCAGAGATATTGCTGATATATGTATAGATACATGTAAGAGATACTGAGGAGACCTGGTGCTGAACAGAAAGTCATGGAAATGGTTCCAGTAGCAGAAGGAAAAAAACCCGAGGTTGCCTGTCATAACCAGTATATCTGAAAGACCTACAACTATGGAAACAAAGTTTGGGGAGAGAGCTTCCAACATAAAAGTGCTGCCCCAAAAGAGGATAAATGTGAATTTGCAGTGGGAAGACTTCCATCTCCAAAATACTGATGAATTCAGCAATTTGCAGCAGCAGCACACAGGCTGAATGAGTCTGTTATCTCTCCATCCACAGACAGAGAGGTTCCTACCAAAGCATAGCTCTGCCATGGCCAAGGCAGAGCTATGGCCTGATCCAAATGGTGCTTTGCAAAAGGTAAATTCATTTCATTACATCTTGGAACAAAGTCTGGTGGTTCAGAGAGTCAGCAAACAAAGAAAGATACAATCCTTTCTAGACTTGGGCAAAAGAGACCAAAAAGCAGGAGTCAGTAACATGCCTGAAACCTACTGCAGAACAGCTATGGAAAGTGTAAGAATTTAATTTTCACTTCATTTTCATCAAAGGAAATAAAAAAGACATGGAATTCACCACCACCAAGTAGCAGGATGAAAATGAGCAATTTCCTGCCTTGGGACTGGGAAAATGAAATGGAACTGCCAAGTACCGGTCTTCTCCCAAGGGACGCGTGAAAAGGACTGGCATCCAGTCAGCCCTCCCTTGAAACAGGTCAGATCTCACAGGAGCAGCAAGGTGTCCAACTGCTCTGTTCCACAGCACTGCAGTACTAGGATGATGTTGTCAATCTCTCCAATGTCAGGAAAGGAACACTAGTTCCTCCCTGAAGGCAAGATGATGCTAGGAACAGAGATGCTTAGAGTACCTAAGAGGACAAGGCTGATGAGATGCTTAAGTTCAGGTTCATGTTCCTCACGAACATGTATCTGGGTAGCTACTTTGCCTTTATGCTGATGGGATTTATATTGCTTTTGAACATCTGCTGCTTATATTGACTGAAAGGTGAAAAAATAAAAGCTGAGCACAACAGATGATGCTACAATCCTTAAAAGACGCATGTTGATTATTGTCATAAACCTAATGACACGTAAGTACAGTTCTTGCCAGTAATTTTCCCCATTCTTTCATGCACCTTTGATGTCCTGCTGTGTGCAGCTTTTCAGATAAGGCCTGCACGCACGTACGCATTGATTCTTTTGATGATTACACAAGAACATACAGAGAAATTCCTGTCAGCAGGAAGGACACAACTTCCTGGCCTGAAGGCATCTTTAGATGTGAACAGGCTGAACTGAGAATGAACAGAACTAAATGCTGCACTGGCAAGTGAATTTCTCAGGCCAAAGCTATAGACGTGGCAGAACAGGCTCATACACCACTAGGGATGAGGGCCAAAAACCTCAAATATGAAACTCAGGTTTTAACCATTCACCAATCATGATTAACAGATTTGACTTTTCACCACCTAGCTTGGATACCACAGAGTCATGGGATGGTTTGGGTTGGAAGGGACCTGAAGGCTCATCTCATCCCACCCCCTGCCATGGGCAGGGACACCTTCCACTAGCCCAGGCTGCTTGAAGCCCCGTCCGACCTGGCCTTGGACACTTCCAGGGATGGGGCAGCCAAAGCTTCTCTGGGCAACCTGTGCCAGGGCCTCCCCACCCTCACAGGGGACAATGTCTTCCTACCCTCCAGTTTAAAGCCATTCCCCTTGTCCAAAGTCCCTCTCCAGCTCCCTTCGAGCCCCTGCAGGTACTGAAAGGCTGCACTAAAGTCACCTCATATCCTTCCCTTCCCAACTCCCATACTTTTTTTTTTTCCTGATGTATTAGATTTATTGCTGGAAAATCTTCAGATAAAGTGCTTCTTTCTTTACTTTTCCCCATGATGTCCTATAAATAAAATATCAAATAATATTTATTCTTTATAAATCTGCAATCTTACACGTTTAATTCTTGCTGGACATTCTTCAAGAAGAAATACACCACATCAATTTCTGCACAGACTGAATTCCTTCAGTTTTGGATCTTTAGTTCAGATTCCTATTATCCAAGACACGGGAGAAGTAGCCATTTTTTTCAGTGTCCATTTCAGAAGGAAAATGGGGTGTGTTACTCCACTCAAGTGTTCAGCAAAGTACTCGTGGCCTTCTGGGCTTCTGGGTTCAGGCTATAGTTTGGGGGCACAAGGTGTCTGCAGGACACAGAGAGGACAGCTCTTGAGCTCAATCCCTTGGCATTTCAAGATGAACGAAAGACACAGGACTGAAGCAAGAACGATTTTATAAACCGTCTCTATTAATGTTTTCTAGTAAGTACGGGCACGTTCAGGCGCTTCTCCTCGGTGACTTCCTGGAGCCTTCACCAGCACCGCGGGACCGCCGCCCGCCGAGCTCCGCGCAGAGCCTCCGGAGGGGTTCAGCGGCGGGATCCTCCCATCCACTTGCGTTTCGGAGCCGCTCCCACCGTCTGGGAATGAGGGGCCTCCCCTGCTCC
The DNA here is from genome assembly GCF_022539395.1 of Myiozetetes cayanensis. Taxonomy (NCBI): domain Eukaryota; kingdom Metazoa; phylum Chordata; class Aves; order Passeriformes; family Tyrannidae; genus Myiozetetes; species Myiozetetes cayanensis. Next base: position 60,398 of record NW_026087423.1, read on the forward strand.
GCTCCGGCACTCCGCGGTCACCGTCAACTGGGGTACCCCCGCTCCTCGCCGGCCCCGCGGCCATGGGGCCGCCCCGCTCCGGCGCGTCCGCCCAGGGCCGGACATGATTCTCGCTGCCGGGCGGCCTCGGGCGGCCCCACCGCGCGGCCTCCGGCCCGGCCGTCCTAGGGAGGCCGTGGCGGCCGCTCCCGCGGCGCTCTGGTGCTCGGCGGCTGCCGCCGGGGCGGAGCCTGGGGAAGGAGTCCCCTGGGGTCCCGGGGGAATGTTACGAGCGGGGGGGGGAGCTCCATGGGGGTCCCGGGGCGGCCCCGCTCACCGCGCACTCACCGTGCATTCACTCTCTCACCGCGCGCTCGCTCACCCACCGCGCACTCACCGTGCATTCACTCGCTCACCGCACGCTCACCGCTCACCGCAGCCGCTCACCGCTCACCGCTCACCGCTCACCGCTCACCGCAGCCGCTCACCGCTCACCGCTCACCGCTCACCGCTCACCGCTCACCGCTCACCGCTCACCGCAGCCGCTCCCTCCCGGCCGCGCGCGCCCCTCACGCGATGGCGCAGAGCCCGCATTGGCCGCGCCGGGACCCTCCCGTCACGTGCCGCGGCCCGGCCAATGGGTGGTGGCCGCGTGGCCCCACCCCCGCGGGGGCCGTTGCGGCAACGCGGGGAGCGGTCGCGGCGCGGCGGAGACAAAGCGGGGCCTGGGGCGTGGGGGGGCAGCGGTGGGGGTGGCGCGGGGTGGCGCGGGGTGGCACGGCACGGCACGGCATAGCGCGGCACAGCGCGGCACAGCGCCAGCCGCCCTGCGGGGACTGTGACTGGCAGGGGGCGGGGAGGCCTCGAGGCGCGCGCGACCGCCGACGCACGCGGCGCGGGTCGGGGCCCGAGCCCGGCCCCGGTGACGGCCGCCGCCATGTCCCTGGGCAATTACAGCAGCTTGAACCGAGCCCAGCTCACCTTCGAGTACCTGCACACCAACTCGTGAGTATCGGCTGCGGCGGGGCGGGCCCGCGACACCTGGCCTTCTTGGGGCGACGGGTCAGCGTGGTGCGCCCGGCCGAAGCCGCATGGGCCGACGGGCAGAGGGGTCTCCCTGCCCTTGGCCCGGGCACCTCGTGGTCCCTCCAGGCCCGGCTGTCACACCGTAGGCGGGTCCACGGGTCATGGAAAGCCGGTGTGTGGGGACGGTAGGCCCTGGGGGGAACGGAGGGGCCCCTCGGGCAGCCCGACCCCTGCAGCCGTGCCTCTGTGAGCAGCACATGCGCTGCTGTGCCAACCGCCATCCCACTGTGGCATCTGGCTTCGTGCATGCCCGCATGTGTTGTGCAGGTTTATTTTCAACAGGAATGTGACAGTTTTCTTCCAATCAGATTTTTGCATGTTACCAATGAATCCCCAAAATAACACATCCTGAGAAGAGGCAAAGCCCTTGTTTAAAATGAGGCTCTTCTGAGTACATGTCTAGAAAATGGGAAGCACTACCAGAAAACAGTGCTTTGTGGGGTCAGGCACCTGTTGAGACCTGCCTGCCACTCCTAAGCCTTGTAGTTGCCACGTACAGAGAAAATGAAAGAAAGTACTTGTTCTTCCCGAATTGACCTGGAAGAACAGTGTGGAACCACACTTGGCATTACTTCATTTTGATGAGTTGGTCACCAGCCTAAGATTGTCCCCTGATGTTCTGCGGAAGAATTGACTCTTAGTGTTATCCATCAATAGAAGAAGAAACTAAGTGCAAGTTTAGCTTTTTGCTTCCCTTTTCAATTTGTGAAGGACCACAGGGGTTTGCAGATGGCACAGAGACATGAGCAACTTGATTTCAAAGTAGATCTGTCTGGTTTTGTTGGTAAACAAGATTCATCTGCAAGAACAACCAAGACTAATCTCTCATATGTATGCCAAGAACATTACGGTCCCTTTCTTTTCAGGATCAGAAAAGCAAAGGGCTGTTGTACAGGAGAATAAACCTAGTAACAGCTCCATATCACCCTTGGGTCTGTGTCCTGTGGCCTTGCTCTCTGGCCCAGCTGGTGGAGAGTGAACAGTCTGATGCCTGAAGGTGGACAATACTGAGTCATGTCCTAGTGCTGTGGTGATTTGTGAAATTCTGGTGTCCAGCTGCAAAAGACGGTCTTTTTTATGGATTAGAAGATTGTATGGTAGAGCTCAGTCAGAAGTTTGTGTTTGCCTTCAGAACTCCAGAACTCTTTTTAAGAAGATAACATCTGTGCTGCAGAAAAGACTGAGGTGTTGATGCTGTCCTCAAGTATATTAAAGCTACTTCATGTTGCCACTGTGCTTATGCTGCTGGTCTGCTTGTGGTGTTCTGTATGTCTGCAGTGATACCTGCATGACCAAATTGTTGGGAGGAGCTGGAAGCTGATTCTTGGATGAGACAAAGCTGGGGCTTCTTGTCCATCACGAGCAAAAAGCCTTCTGAGATTATGGGAATCAGTGCATAAGCCAAATGCTTCCCTGAGAATGGGAATGGAAACAGTGGAAGTCATTTAAAACCAAAACCCCAAACCAAGCCATCACAAACAACCTTCGTGCTCTTCCAACAAAACAATGACCGAAAAAACCACACCCATACCTCAAAACAGCCCAAAACCAGCATAGGGCTTTTCATAGAGGAGACTGGTCTTTTGGACATTTCTCTCTTGCCGAGGAAGACCATCCCATCCCAGATAAATTCTAGTTCAGTGCTAAAAGTGTTCTAATAGTCAAAGAGGTAGAAGTTCTTCAAATTGCAGTTAAAGGCCAGCCATCTGGCTGTTAGAGTGCAGAAGGAAACCATGACTTTTTTTTTTTTCTTCTTTTGTAAGACCTTTTTTAGGAGAAGTTTTGTTATGTCTAACCCAGAACACTCAGTCTGAAGTGCTTTGCAGGAGACCGTTGATCTGGTCTCTGAACTTGAGGACTTGCAGCAGATCTTTACAATAGCTGTTTAATGGTTCTGTGTGTGATAGCAAGTTTCACAGCATGTATATGAATAATTTCAGTTACCATATTTTTTTTTAAAATAAAAACACCACTGTGCTTTTCCAGGCACTTTAGATGATGAATAGTTGAGGGGGGACAGACTTTTTAGTAGGTCCTGTAGCAACAGGACAGAGGATAATAGTTTTAAACTAGAAGAGTGTAGATTTAGACTAGATATAAGAAAGAACTTCTTCGCTGAGATGATGATGAGGCTCTGGCACAGATTGCCCAGAAAAGCTGTGGCTGCCCCATCCCTGGAAGTGTCCAAGGCTGGGTTTGACGGGGCTTGGAGCAACGTGGGCTAGGGAAAGGTGTCTGGTTGTGGCAGCGGTGTTGGACTAGGTGACCTTTAAAGTTCTTTTCCAACCCTTATGATTCTGTGTGAAAGTCCTTTTGGATCCTAGAATGAAAACCACTGTACATAAGCACGTGAAAATTACCTGTGCATTGTTTTTATGACTTCGCAGAGCCATCTGCTTGCCTTCACATTGGTTTTCCTTAAGAATTAAATGCTCCTACTTTAGGATACTTCCAAAGTCATTCATTGAGATGAACCCAAAAGCAGACCTGAGCCCAAAGAACTTCTGTCTGTATATTTTGAATATTTGTAATAAACATCTGAAGGAGTTTGTTAAAAGTCAAACACCTGAAATTGTGTTCTAGCGGTAGGTAGCCTTTAGCTTGTGATGGAACTTTAATGGTTTCCTGTAACTAGACTTGTCCCATTGAATACAGCTGGAATGGAAGAAGGTCACTCAGACAGACTTCAAGATGACTGAATGGTGGGCTTGAGGAAAACTAGTAATAATAGACTACAAACATCTCCCCACCCTCCAAACTCTGCTGCTTCTTGTGTTTGTTTTCTGTTCTGGCCTGAAAAGGAGTGCAGAGTACTAAGAGGATAGCTCCTGTTCCTAACACACGTGCAAAGAAAACCCCACATTTTCCCAGATGTGACCTCTTTTAGAACAAAATTGAAGTCTTATGTGTCTCATTAGTAATTAGGTACTTGTCTGATTATGCAGGGTCCAGAGTCAAACTGGGTTCAAAGAGGGGTGATCCTGTAGGAACTGCTCACAAGACAAGCTTAGCTTCTCTTGGCGCATTACTCCAAATGATTGTTTGTAGAGATGTTTGAAGCCAGTCATGTTCTGGAGCAGTCTGACTTGACCTTTTGTAACTTATGTTTCAATAAATTAGCAGCATTGGACTGCCTGTTTGTTCCCTGTCAAGCCTGTGCTCCTGCATGGAGCTGGCTCAAATAGAAGTTATGGGAAGGTCTGAGCCAGTCTACCTGCCAAAGATGAGCTGTTGCTGAGACTCTGGATTTTGATAACACTTCCCTCCCTTCCATGTGTTGTTTTATCTCTTGTATGACCAGTAGTAGTTGTATTTCAAACGCTCTGATGCTGGTTGCTGTCTAACTTATGCTCAGATATTTCCAGTTTACTTGAAGCTCTGAAAAGACTTCATTTTGGCAAGAGCTTGCCTCGTGTTTTTTAAACTTGTGTTGCAAGTAAAGTAATCCCAAACTTTTTTTGAGAGGTGGGAGAAATTATCATTAGTTGATCGTGCTGGTTGTGAAGTATTTGAGGCATTCTTGACTGTAAGACAAGACTATGGGGTTTGTTAAAATTAGTTGATTGAACCAGGCCAAAGCACTTCACGTGACTTTAGTTAGATAGTGACAAGTGTGTTGAGATTCATAAACTGAAGATCTTTATACTTTATATTCATTTTTATTAGTGATAAATAGCTGGAGTGAATTTCACTTGCTTGTAGCATGGTTTCCCTTTGTCAGCTTGAGAGGTTGCAGTTTTGGGAGATGTTCAAGTTCAGTATGGTGTCAGGCTACGTGGAGATGTTTTCTTGCCTCTTTTACCACCTACAGCTGTTGTCCGCTGTTTTGTTCCAGCATCTTTCTTTGGAAATCCTTATTTGTATCTTATTTGCGTCTTTGAAGTATTCTTTAAATTGTGGAGTAAAAACTGCTAATGAAGCGTAGTTACTAATGCTAAAGCATCCATTTGCTTACGGGTTACTTCCTAAATAAACTTCTGGGATGTTGGTTTGTGGAGCTGAGTAGCTGCTTGTAAACTCAAGAGTGCTTGAAATCTGCAATTGTCCCACGCAACTTCTCTTTCACTACCCCAGTGGAATGGGGAGGCGAATTAGAAAAAGGTTAAAACCCATGAGCTGAGATAAGAACAGTTCAAAAATTGAAGTAAATTAAGATATGGTAATAATAGGAAAGAGAGAGGAATAAAGCCCAAGAAAGTCAAATGATGCCCAGTACAATTGTTAAGCCTCTGCTGACCTGTGCCCAGTCCATCTCCCAGCAGGGATTGGCCCCTCTGGGCCAGCTCCCTCCGGTTTATACACTGAACAGGATATTCCGTGGTATGGAATATCCCTCTGTCTGGTTTGGGTCAGGTGTCCTGACTATGGTCCCCCCCCAGGTTCTTGCACAGCTGACTAGCAGAGCTTGGGACACTGAAAAGTCTTTGACTTACGGTACTCATGGCTTGGCAACAACCAAAATATCTGTATGTTATTCTCACACTAAATCCAAAACAGCACTGTAACAGCTACTGAGAAGAAAATTTACTCTACTCTGCTGAAACCAGGACAGCAGGAAATCTCGCTCAAAGGAAAAAACAGCAGGATTGCATTTCTGTAGAAGCTTTCTGATTGGATAGATAGTCTTCTAAACACTATTCCCATCTGTCTTGTCTCTGCATGGGCAAGTGGGAGCTTGCAAAGATGGAAATCTTGATTCCCATGGTCCTAGTGATAACTTTGAAGGCTGATGTGTTTTACCTCTGACTGGAGCTGAGTTGGTGGGTTTGGTGTGATGACATTGAAGATGGATACGAAAGCTCATTTTGTTGTTACTAGCAGTGTGGACTGCTATGTATTTTATATGTGGGAAGTACCTATGTGTCTGTTCTGGTAAAGCTGAAAATAGAAATAAGTATCTTCTGTTTAGTCACCTGTTGGCCTGTTTGTGTAGTAGTGAGAACAGGTTGTTTGGGAGGGCTTTGTGCAAACTGAAAGACGTTGATAAAACCAGTTTCTGAGGCCTTGATCTCTCCATCAAACATCTTACAGGAGCAACAAGTCCCAGCAGCTATTTCTTCAGGTCTTACAGCTGCTGTTAATATTACGGTCAGTAAGGCTCATCTACGTTTGAAATAATTGTTAGATTTTGAAGCCAGGTTGCCAGTTTGGGCACTAAGCAGAGATATGGCATTTACATTGGCAGACAATATATTGTAATGATTTTTATTAGCTCCTTAAGGTTTCTCACCATGTATCTTCCTTCAGTGTTGAGGCACATAACTAATGGCTTCCAAGCTGCTTCTAAGACATGGCAGCTAAGAGGCTGGAAACTAAACGTGGCTCTTGAGATTGTGCTGAAGTGGTAGCTGGGTTCATGATTTTAGCATGGAGTTGGGAAGGTGTTGTGGTACAGTGGTGTTAGAAGGCTGTCTGGATTAGCAGCAGTTGCAGCTATTGGAAGTCTCCCAAGGATCCCGAAGCTTTTTCCTGTCAGAAATAACTTCAGCAATGAGACTGTGTATATGGGAGAGACTGACCTTTTGCATAATGTTGTCTATGTCTTGTTGTCCAGAGCAGCTGTGTCTACCTCATACCTGAAAGTGTTCAAGGCTAGGCTGGTCAGGACTTGGAGCAATCTGGCATAATGGAAGGTATCCCTGCCCATGGCAGGGAGGGGGATTGGAATGAAATGAGCCTTCAGGTCCCTTTCAACCCAAACCATTCTGTGATTGTGTGATAACTCTGACCTGTCTGTGTTTACATATAGGCAGTGTTTAGTTGCTCTAAAAAGACCTGTCAATGATTTCAATGATGTCAACTAAGGATTTCCATGAATTGTTTTCTGTCATAGGCTGGTTCATTGGGTCCATCATTTTCTCTGTTGGGTCTGCATACCTGCTGTACGTTTTAGACCATATTGAGCTGCAGTTTGAGGAAGCCTGGCTGCTGTCTGGCTGCCTCTGGGAGACAGTAAATTGCTCATTCCTAGCCTGTCAACCAGACAGTGTGGTAGACATTTGATTGGATTTGTTTAAAATGTGGTTGAGATTCTTGTTTATTTAAAGGTCTCTCTTTTTAAGTGTTGCTGTAACCCTGCTGATTTCTGTGTTTTATTCCAGAACTACCCATGAGTTCTTGTTTGGTGCCCTTGCTGAACTTGTAGATAATGCCAGGTACGTACCTGAGACTATGTAATTCCCAAGGTAACTTTGGTTAAGATTTAATTCACCTGGCCATTAGTTGATCTTGAGCAATTTTCACTTCTAATCGAATTTACAAAAAATACAAGATAGGAGTCGCTGAAATTTAGTATGAATATTTCACTTGCTCTTCTTACGCTGCCACATCTACCCCCTAAAAATGGGAATCTATCCTATAGCTGCATCCCCAGCTTCACATGCTTTTCTCTTGAGCTGGACAAGGACTCTCAAGAGGCATTACGGAAATATTTTGGAATTGTTTTCTCTCAAACATGACTTGTCACACTGTAGTTCGTGATGTAAAGAGCTGAAACTGGGGGATTTCTGTGCAGGAAAACCTCTGTGTAGGGAATCAGCTCTTTGTGGGCTGGTGCTGTGTTCACTGTTGCTACAAGGTAGTGAAAAGTAGGGTCTTTGGGGTGGTTTCCCCTTGACCTCTTGGTTCTCCTTTGGCTACGGAGAAGTTGTCCTCCAGAAAGGAGGCAGCTGGGCTGGAGGTACAAAAATGACAGTGGCTTTGGCATTTGTCAAGTGGGATTTCGTTACAGCGTAATAGCTGCACTCCTCTGGTCAGCAAACCAAGGTTAGTTTGAGAAGAGGACAGTAGTGCTGGACTTTCAAATACAGGGGTGGATGCAGTGTGTGAAGGATTTCACTTCAGTGGTCTTCCAATGACAGCTTCCTGTAACAACCTTGTATGTATAGGGATGGAGCTTTTTGTGGAGCTAGAAAACCTTTGATAGGCAGCTTGACAGAAAAACTGTAGGTTTGTTTCATACAGGAGGGAGCTCAGAAGTGTGTGCTTGTTTGATCCCCTGGCTGCAATATGACTTCTGTTAAAAAGCCAGTGTTACTCCCTGTCACCAGATCTGGTTGTATGCCAGCAATGTCTTGTGCTAGAGTTTAAGTTCAAGTAGGCAAAAGATAGGAAAATATGCCTTTTAATTTTCTGTCAGTGCTGGCTGTGGGTCTGTGGACTTTGATCTGTGAAACCAGCCTATTTTGGAAATGATTACATGTGCCTGGATTTTGGCCTAGTTTCTCTTAGACATTTGAATAACAATTGTGTTTTTATTGCTTTGTAGAGATGCAGATGCCACGAGAATAGACATTTATACTGGTAAGTCGCTCCTGCTGCTTCCTTGCATGTCAGCAATTAAGTCAGTAGTTAACTTGGATTTAGGCTGCAAATGTGTGTTGTCCCTGATACAATAAGAGGGCGGGTGATTATGCCCCAATCCTGGGGTCAGTTTTAGGCCCCTCATGACAAGAAAGACATGGAGGAGCTGGAGCATGTCCAGGGAAGGGCAGGGGAGCTGGGGGAGGGTCTGGAGAACAAGTATGGTGAGGAGGAGCTGAGGGAGTTGGAGGGGCTCAGCCAGGAGAAAAGGAGGTTCGAGGGGGGACCTTCTGGCTGTCTACAACTCCCTGACAGGAGGGTGGAACCAGGTGGGTGTTGGGCTCTTCTTTTAGGTAACAAGTGATAGGAACAAGAGGAAATAGCCTCAAGTTGTGGCAGGGGATTTTTAGATTGGATGCTAGGGGAAGTTTCTTCACTGAAGGGATGGTCAGACACTGGAACAGGCTGCCCAGAGCAGTTGTGGAGTCACCATCTGACCATATTTAAAAGATATGTAGATATGGTGCTTAGGGACATGGTTTAGTGAACTCAGTCGTGTTAGGTTTTTGGTTAGACTTGATGATCTTCAGGATCTTTTCCAATGTAAATAATTCTGTTTGACTACCATTTCTCCTGCGCCTCAGTGCCTGTTGCCTTTCAAAAAGAAGTACCTTTACAAATACCTTGGAGAAGCACTTAGGTCAGCCTTCAATTGAGGTCAGGTGAAGTGAGTTGCAGTTTTTACTGGGTGCTTAAGAAATCAGCTATCACAGTACACTTGTAAAGTGCAGAAGTTCTTAGTCATTCTGTAACAAAAATCCGGTGCTCTTTCTTACAGCTTAGCCATACTGGTGTTGTGAAAGTCCCATTTGTTGTGTTACTTTTGTTGTTAACACCAATCCCATTTTATGGAACTTTTAACTTTTGCTTGTGGGAGCACTGAATGACCCTTCTCTTGCAGAGCAACGAGAGGACCTAAGAGGTGGATTCATGCTGTGTTTTTTGGATGATGGAACAGGAATGGATTCAAGTAAGTGACAGGAAATTACACTTGCATTTGCAAGCTGAGGTTTCATGTTATATCTTAAGCTGAATTAACATCTTAGTTCTGTTGAAAAGGGTATATTTCATGCCTGTATGCGTGATCCTGCCACTGCACTGGTTCTTCTGTACCATGTTGTATATAAAACCATTCACTTCTTCAGTTCAGAAAACTAATCTGGTCAAAAGAAAATTGTTTTGCTGCATTATAGAGTTGGGTCAGCCTGGCCTGTAGTTTTCCAGTACACCAAAATTGGCCTTGGGGCTGAAGGGAGAATAGTGTAGCCAGACAGGGAACAAGCACAAGCTCTGATGGGCATAAGCCTTTTCCCCATCAGTGGCTGCCAGGTGGTCAGTGTATCTCAGCTCTAGTCAGAAGGTGTGTCATAGTGGAAATTGAAGACTCAGCTTTGAAAGCACTTTACCGTTGTTTCATCATTAGCATTGTGACGGAGATTAAGACTGGACAATATAAAATCTTAGGAATATGAGAAGAATGTAACGTGTACTTCTGCCTTGTTATAAGGATTTATGTAAATCAGTGTTATATCTAGCAGGAGAAACCTAAAAGCTCTCCTGCTTTGCTTCAGCATCACTGAGCTTACTGTCAACCCCCACCACCTTCTTTCAGTCTTGAGGGCTGGTAAATCATCCTGTGAGGAGTTCTCAACGGGACAGAAAAGTTGGGTGATACTGGGAGGTTTTGAAGGTGGCAAGGGAGGTGGGTAAATAAGCAACAACTAACATTTTTGTTCTGATCCCTCAATACTTTTAGTTCCTCTTGTGATATTGTCATAGTTTAACTCCAGCTGGCAACTCAGCCCCAAACAGCTGCTCACTCCTCCTCCAGTGGAGTGATGGAGAGAGTCAGGAGGGTAAAAGTGAGGAAACTCATGGGTTGAGATAAAGACAGTTTAATAGGGAAAGCAAAAGCTGTGCACACAAGCAAAGCAAACCAAGGAATTCATTCCCCACTTCCCATGGACGGACATGTGTTTGGCCATCTCCAAGAGAGCAGGACTCCATCATGGGTAACGGTGTCTTGGGAAGGTGAATGCCATAACACCAAACATGACCCCTTCCTCTTCCCCAGCTTTATCTGCTGAGCATTACACTGTGTTTCATGAGGCCTGGAGCAACCTGGTCTAGTGGAAGGTGTCCCTGCCTATGATAGGGTGGTTGGAATGAGATAGTCTTTAAAGGTCACTTCTAATCCAGACTATTCTAGGATTTTATGTTATAGTCTGGAATATCCCCTGGGTCAGGTGGGGTCAGCCATCCTTGCTTTGTCCCCTCCCAACAACTTGTGCACCCCAGCCTACTTGCTGGTGGGGCAGTGTGAGGAGCAGGAGAGGCTTTGGTGTTGTGTAAGCTCTACTCAGCACTAATGAAAACATTCCTGTATTAGCAACACTCTTTCAAGCACAAATCCAAAACCATAGCCCCATGCAGGCTAGTATGGAGAGACTGAACTCTATCTCAGCACAGATACAAGATGTTTCATTCCATTTGTTAGCGCTTTGATACACAGATTTGTGACCTCCATGAAAGAATCTATTTGAACTCTAGGTACATTCTGTATATTCTTAGAAATACAGTTAGGAATGCTAAACAGGTCTTCCAAGAGTATTTTTCTGCCACCCATGGAACTGAAGGAAGCAATAAAGCCTCATCTGTAAAAAAAGCTCCAAGACTGAACCATGGCCTTTTTGCAAGCCCTTGTATCAGGGAGAGGAGATACAACCTTTTCTGCCTGTCTTGCAAACTACGTGTTTGTCTCTAGAAGGTGGCAGATGTCTGTTCTAATGCCACCAAGTTTCATGACAGCTTTTACACTGTTGTTGCTTTCATATTGCTGGTTTTGTGACAAAGTGGGATTTAAGTATTGGCTATGTATTAAGTTGCTTCTTTTGATTGTTCTTTCAGCTAAATATTGAAGGATTTTATCCTGACTGTTAAGCAGGGATACTCAGGGAGATTGGCAGCTGCTATGGGTTGTAGTGGTATTTCACAGCACTATGTATCATATACAGCAAATATCATGTAATTCATGTCCTTTGACTGTCCTTATGCTTGCATCAAATTTGGGTTCATTATGCGTCTGAAAAAAAAATACTATATTTGGGTTTTTTAGATACTATTTTTTTTTAATTTTACCTAGGCTGTAAAGTTACCTTTGCCCCTTTCCAGGACATCACTTTTCAGATTGTAAAATCACTATGCAGTGTTGTTTAGCACTTTCAAGAAAACCCTTCTTAATTTTCTGTAATCTCAGGTATATTGTTTGATGCACAGTCTAACTCTGATCACATCTTCATGGCTTCAGCACTGGGCATTCACATTAAGGCTTGATGAGTATTTGAAAGTTACTTGATCAAGGGCAGCTGGGTGGAAGCACCATGTGCTGCACGGACAGCACGAAGAACCTGTTAGCATGAACAGAAGCAGCTGGGGAGAGTCTTTAATCCAAGCTCCCTGCATGAGACTTTCTTTGGTTCCATCCCTGGCTGTAGGGATCCGAACTTTAGTTTCTCGTAATGCAGACCTGCCAGTTTTAAAGGCATCTTGCAGTTCTCCTATCTGACTTTAGGAGATGTCAGCAGAAGACCTTTTATTGGGCTTTTCTCCTTTCATACAGACCTTGCTTCAACAGAAATCATAGAGCTTGGGAGTGTTTTATTTTTGTGCATGATAGCTTTAATTAAGAATTAATTTTGTCCTAGATAAAGCTGACATGCTAAAAAGAGTAAGTCCATGACTTACCGCTGTGTGTTGGAACCCATGGGATCTTCCCAAGTACGCTGAAAGGACAGCTTGGAAGGCTTGATGAGGCACCATCTGGGGAGGATGAGTGCCTCTGGGCACTTCTACATGGAGGGAAGAGCTGAAGGCTCTGAACGTTCCATTAACACGTTCTCCGTGTTACTCTATTGCTGTTCTCATTGGACTTGTTCTGTGCTGGCTGTTTCTAGATATGTTTGGCAAGCTCTGAAAACAGAAAGGTATAGCGAGGCAGTCAGCCAGATTTGAGTGCTCTGTCTGATGGCTCCTGATTAGCAAGCCAAATGATAGCTCCTCATTTCTAAAAATGAGGAGTGTTTGTCAAGTGATTCAAGTTGCATTGAGTACTTGCTGCATTGGCCCTCTTAATGATCACTCTGGGTTACGTGGTCTGAAGATCAAAATACATTTTTACTCAAGCTACAGACATCTCATGCTGTAGAGTCATGAGTTATCAAAAGGTCTGAAGATTCAGTGATGCCACAGGACAGCTCTTTTCAAAAGAACCATCATGTCTCACAAGGAGATATCAGAATTATAGAATGTCCCAAGTTGGAAGAAACCCACAAGAATCATCAAGTCCAGCTCCTGGCCCTGCACTGGACAAGCCCAAAATCCCATCATGTGCCTGAGAGTGTTATCCAAATGCTCCTTGATCTCTCTTAGGCTTAGTGCTGTGACCACTGCCCTGAGAAACCTATTCATTGCTCAGTCACCATCTACGGGAAGAACTTTTTCCTAATATCCAGTGTAAACACCCTCCCACCTCCCCCCAACAGAGAGGATGATAGTACTAGCCCAAAAGTTTGGCTTTTTCATAAGGGACTAGATAGTCCATTATAAATCCGAACAATAGTTCTCGTGCAGCCCATCTGAGGTCAGCATTTCCCAGATTGTCAGTGGAATCACTACTGAGGATACTTGGGCTTGAGAATTTTACCTGCTGCCTGGCTCTCACACCTTCAGGTGCTTCATGACTTCAGTGAATCAAATACAGGTTGAATGATTCAATGAGTCAACTTGTAGGTTGAAAAAGTGTAACAACTAATTAAGGAAGTGGTCTGTAATGTTGTTCTTAAGCGATTAAAGACAAGAAGTCTATAACTTGCATTTTAGAATCATGGAACAGCTCAGGTTGGAAAAGACCTCAAAGATCATCTGCTTCCTTTCATGGGAAAGAGAGAAGATGATTTAGCACCCTGTCTCTCCAGTGATGGAGACTTCACCACATCACTGGGGGGTTGTTCCAGGGCTTGATTGATTGATCTCTAAAAAATTTCTTACTTATATTAAAAAGAAACCTCTCACAGTGCAACCTGTACTGTTGCCCTTTTTTTTTTCCATGTGGCTCCTAGGGAAGAGAGATCCTCCATCCTCTTTGTAGCTACCCTTCAAGTACTGGAATACTATAATGAGATTCCCCCTGGGCCCTCTCTTCTCCAGGAAGGAGATCTAGTTTTCCTCATAAGGCAGGCTCTCCAGCCCTCTGATCACCTTCTCCTTCACACTTTGTCAAGTCTATCTGTGCCTTTCCTGAACTAAGGAGACAGAACTGGGCAGAGTACTGCCAGAGGGGCCTGACAAGCAAGGAGTTGAGTGGGATGATCACATCTCCATCTTTGTGGCAGTGTCCCTATGGATACTGTCCCTGTTTGCCTGTTTCGCTGTCATGGGACACTGCTCGAACATGCTTGGCTTGTTGTCCAGCAGGACCTCTGAGTCCTTTCCAGCATGGCAGCTCCGCACACCCTGCAGATCCCAGTCTGTGCCGGGCTCTTGGGTCATTTCATCTCAGGTGCAGGACCTTACGCTTCCCTTGAACTTCAGACAGGTCTTGCTTGCCCGCTATTCCAGCCTATTCAGGTCTCTAAGAAAGCTTTCCCTATGTGCCCAGTTCACCTCCATCAGCAAAGCTGGTTTGGGTGTCTTTGATCCCATCATCCAGATCCTGTATGGAGATACTGAGCAGCATGGGGCACAGCATCAATCCCCAGGGGTCTCCACTTGTGACAGGCTGCCAGCCAGAATGAAAACCATTGATTATGACCTCTGAGCACAATCTGTGAGCCAGTCCCCTTCTTGTCTTGCATACCACCTGTCTGGTCTGTGTCTCCCCAGTTTGTCCAGGAGCAGGCTGTGGAAATCTGTGTCCAGCACTTGGCTGAAGTCCAGACAAACAACACACACAGCTATCTCCACATGAACAGAAAGTGCTGCCTTGCAGAAGGCAACCACATCAGTCATCATCAATGACTTGCCTTGGTAATCGCTGCTGACTTATTCCAGTCAGCAGTCTCAGCTGGCTTGTAATACTTTTTTAAGAGGACTCGTTCCATTGTTTTTTGAGAGATTGAAGTAAGTATATCAGTTATTGCTCTTTTAAACCGTATTTTTGAAGTTTGGAAACTCAGAACAGTTTTTGTGTTCCTGGGAGCAGTTAATTAAGTACTAGTGTCTTGGTTACTTTATTAGATATTATATTTTTAAAATGCTGTTTATCCAAGGCTCACAGTGGTGAGGAACGCTGTTTAAATGTAACTGGGATTTCAGCACTTGTTTTTGGATTGTGTACACACTTGTGTGTGTGGGCAGAGACTCTTGGAGACCATTTTCAGGGGAGTGGTCTACACAGTTCTCAGGGGAAAATGTCTGTTTAACCTTATTTAAGGTTAAACCTTAATCTTTAACTTAACATTGACATTTCCTCTCAGGTTAACAGATTTTTTAAATAAATTGCAAAAACATATATCAAAGTGATTTGTTAATCACTGGTGGTTTCCAGCCATCACCAAATGGGGCTGGTGTCTTGTGTTATGGTGACAAAGAACCTTGGAGCTTCTCCCTTTTCCCCCTGTCCCAAGGAAAGCTCAACTTTGCTTTAGGCTGATTTTCCCCAGGTAGTGAATTAGATTCTTTGGCTCTGGGATATCTTTTGAGGATGCTGTTCAGTCCGCTGCAAGTACTCTACCTAATATGAATATAGCAGATGAATTTGTGGAGAAGGTAGGAAGGATGATTTTCTCTGCTCTGATCGAGACCTTCTTTCTCAGCTGCAGAACTTTGAGATATGAGAGGACTTTCCTCAAAGGGTGAAGCCAGGTCTGACTTCAGGAACACTCAGGAATTAGACAACTCCATCTGCCAGTTCCTTCATCTTTGGTGTCTGATGTTCCTTATGAAGAGTCGTTTTATACATGCCCTTGATTTCTTGGGCTCTGAAGATCAAATCTGCCATCTTGAGTGAATTTCTTCAACTTGTTTTTTCTCTCATCTGTTGGGCATAGATCCCCCCCTCTCCTCCTTTTTCTTGCCAGGGAGTTTGCCTTTTTTTAATCTAGTATCTCTGAGACACGACAAAACAAAACCTGTGTGACTAAAAATAGCCTTAAGCGAAACTCTCTCCAAAACCTTAACTCAAAAGGGCTGAAAAAAAAATTCATTTGTACCTTGATTCTTGAGAGGATGTGAAGATTAAATCTCTCCCAAAGACATTTGGTCTGGAGCAGAGAGGTGCTCCCCCACAATCCCCTCTGCTCAGCACCATCTTCATCTTTCTGCCCTGAAAGAAGAGTCATTATAGGGTGGTTTCAAACACCCAGCATTGAGTGATGAATCATCTGGTCACCTTTTCTAAAAGAGGAAATACTTTGGGTAATTACTCTTTATACTTTTTAGCTTCCTAAAGATTTCTTAAAACTAGTTTTTGAAAAACGTTTGTACAGCAAAAAGATTCCAATAGTCTTTCTCTTCTCAGAATATTCTGTATCCCCTTTCCTGACCAGGCTTTAAAAATAACGCAGTAATAGTAGTAGTAACAATAATAATAATAATAAAAATATTGTCATCATTGACATCCTTACCCAGATCTCACATACAAGATATTCCAATGTTTTCTTTGGCTAGAAAATACTACAGTAGGCTGAAGGAAAGGCAGAGGTACCCTCATGTAGTCCAAAGTTGGTTTTGGAATAGCTGTGGAGCTCCGTTCTGAACACCCACAATTGAAGCAGCGAGGGGGTTTGCACAGTTGCTCTGCTGTATTTGTGACTTTAAATCTGAATATAATTTCAACTGAAAATGGCATTCTGACACCAGCCCAGTGATGCCATGTCAGACCAATGCTGTTAGTACTGAATATCTTACTGTAAAACTGTCCGTCACTGCTGGTGAGCCTGAGTCTCCTGTGTGCTGTAAACTAGCCAGTCCATGGGCTCAGCCTCCCCATAGCTGCCTGGTGGGGTGAGCGATGTCCTGTACTCCGTCACAGCTTATGCATGCATTTGAGAGCTGTAATTGTTGTTAGCCTTCCTGTTAAGGACTTTGTGTTCCTTGTCTCTGGAATTGCACTTCCTTTCTCCCAGTAAACCATCTGGTGGAATGATTGCTATCTCTTGGGGGAAGGGAAAGGAATCATTATTCTGTCCTAGGGATGATGTTAAAATTTTGGCTTTATCCCTTGAACAGTAGAAAGGCTGGAACTAAAAATGACAAACCCTCTCAGCTGTAAAGCTATCGTGTCCTTCCATTTTGTCCTGCGCTAATGAAATCCTCCACTAATTGCTGTGGGACCTGCTCGTACTGCCTTTCCCCGCAGCTGTCCTGCTGCCAGGGCTCCAGCAATCTGCTTCCAAAGTTAGCTTGTGTCTTACTAGTGCTTTAATTAACCAAAGTATTCAGTTCAGCACTGTGAAGAAATACTAGTGTCTATTCTGTATTCCTGACCTTTTTATAGTCCTACCTTATGCTCTAGTGCCAGTGCTCTCAAGCGTGTGGTGTCAGTGGGACATGGGATGCAGCGGAGCTGCCGCGTCCCGGTTATGAGTGTTGATAACTGTGGTGGACATAAACAGAGCCTTTTTAGGGATTTTTTTTTTTTTTAAGAAACATCTTCATGCAGTTCAGATGGAACACTGGACTAGGCTGAACTTAAAAACTCTTTTTGTCAACATCATGGCACCTGTAAGAAAGTTTCTGATAGTGTCAGTGCCCTCGAGCAGCACACACCTCACAAGGCTCTGTGGTTCAGCTTCAGGATGGAACTTCAGCTTGGACTTTTGACCTCTTTCATGCCATAGTCTTTCTGTACTGTTTCTGGTTGGTGAAGGAGTTATCTTCCTTCTTTATCTAAAAGATGTGTGTTTGTGTCTGTACATTAAAATAAGCTCTTTTTGTTCCCTGTCTCCTGTTGCAGATGAAGCTGCCAGTGTTATCCAGTTTGGTAAATCAGCCAAGCGATCACCGGAGTCAACTCAAATCGGGCAGTATGGGAATGGCTTGAAATCGTAGGTATAACAAAAGCCAGCCTCCTGAGGTTGGGGAGGTCAGAAGCCAGGTGGTTGGTTAATGTACTTTTTGCTTGAAGGTGTATGTCTTTTTTTCTAGAAAAAAAAAGCAGATGAACTCTAAATAAGATTCCCTGGTTTGGTAGGCTAGGAGCTCTGTCAACATCTGCTGTGGTTCTCCAGTGGCCAAGAAGGCTGTCCACAACCAGTGACACTATTTTGGCACTATGTTTGCGTGAGACAGAAGGTACAGGTCAGAGCCAGGGAAAAATAATGAAAGAGCTGGAAACCAAACCATAATCTGAAAAACATGCCTGCGGCAGCCAGGTAATAAGATTAGAACAAAATAATGTTGCAGCCTCTCAGTAGGAAAGTTGTCTCGTGCAAGGCAGATGGACTTTAACTGTTTATTTTTGTTCTTAAACCAAACAAAAGTAGGGACAAGGGGAATGATGGAAGGAATGAGAGAAGGAGTGGGATTAAGTGTAGAGGAACAGAGGTGGGAAGGAAATCTGGCTGGAGGGGATTTGTTAGGAAAGAGGAAGATGTTTGCTGTGTCTTTGGAAAAATTAGAGGGCTTTATGGCTTACTCTGCTCTGCTCTGTCCTGGCATGTGTGGCTTGATTATACGCATCCTACTGGGAAATTGGCAGTACTCTATAATTTGGGGAAAAAAACCCCAGGATTTAGGGGATCTTGAGACAGCGTTGATTCAACTGCAGCACAGGACACATCCCGGATCCTGAGCTGTGTGCTTCCAGGACATATCTGTGTCCCTTCTTAACCTTGAACAAGAGTTGTACTGTATTACAGCTGAGAAATGCTGCCTGAAGCCCCAGCATGTGAAGGGTAAGCTGTGGTATTGCTGTGGTATGGCCTTAAGCCAGTCTGAAGACAAATGCACTGATGTGAGACTGATACCTCTTTCAGTGCAATGTCAATTCTTATCTGTTAAGGTTTTCTGGATCAGTTTGGTAACAGGGTAACAGAGAAGATGCAAAGACACTATTTGGGATAGGAGAGTGAGGAGGAAGATGGGACTTTCCCTTTTTGTGACAATGAGCTGCTAAGCTACCTTAGCTGAAGTGTCAATGAGGCTTTAGTTAGATATTAGGAAATTAGTTTTCTGTCTCCAGATTGCTGCTATTCATTCCAGATACAGTGAAATGAGGTTGTACTTGCTTTCTCACTGACATTTCTGCTCAGAGCTTTGAAGGTTACTGTCATATCTCACCCTAGTTTCCTTTTTCATTTTTTTTTCTTTTTATTTAAACTGCATAGTAGGAGCCGTGCTGTACTTCTGCACCTTTTAATTGTGACTGGTGTTAAATGTTTTGAAACACTGTGAAAATGTCTAGATTGAGATGCCTTCTGAAAGGAATGAGATGTTTAGAGAGAAATGGTAGTTGCTGTTTCTGCCCTTCTGCCTAACTTGATTTTGACATCTCATAATTGAACATAATGGGAAGAAACCTCAGTAAAGTGGTCTGCGTTCTGAACAGTGTGGTACATCAGGTGTAACACACAGCATCACCTCTGTCTGCAGGGGTTCCATGCGGATTGGGAAGGATTTTGTCCTGTTCACGAAGAAAGACAACACCATGACTTGTCTCCTCTTGTCACGGACATTCCATGAGGAAGAAGGCATCGATGAGGTTTGCATGTGCTTGTTGTAATGAAGTAATATAGTGAATGCTGTCTCATCTGAACTTGCCTAGCTCTCACAGGAGAATGGTCTGTGTAAGGACTGGTTGCCGCTCTTGTAGGATCAAGTGTGTGGTTTTCTTTTAGTGATATACTTGTGGGGCTTCTGCAAATTCATCAAAGATTTCTTCCTTTTGGTTTTAATTGTGTTTGAGAAGTCTATAGCAAGTTTGAAGGGCTTGTTTCAGTCACTTAAAGGTGGTTTTGCTGAGTTCAGAACATGCTCAGACTTCTCACATTTTCCTTTTCCCACAGAATTTGAATTTGAGATGTATTTAGATTTATTGCTCTGACTTGATTTTCTGTAGAGAATAAAAGATGTTGTTGAAGTTGCTACCTACAGGTCATAAACTCCAGGCATGTCTCTTCTTTCAGATAGTCTTCTTTTTAGTAAAAAGTCAGTGTGGCTCAACCTGTGAAAAACTTGTATATCTTAATAGGTAACTCAGGCAATGTTACTCCAGGCAAGGCTGATACTGAAGTTTTAGATTTGCATTGGGATAGTATCTCAGGAAACATCTTCTGTCGTAAGGGAGGGAGTGTAGGGAGTGCATGGTGGCAACTAACCCACAACTAAAGTCCTTTGTGCAGCTGCAGTTTATAGTTCTATCTGTATTTTTACTCTGAATAATAGAAACCACCAGTAACCTTGCTAGAATCCTATAAAAAGAATACAGTGAGATCGGGATAAATATGAGTGAAGGATGTTTGAGTTCAAGAGAGAAATGAAGCCAGAGGTTTACATTTTTAAAAAGGCAAGTTTGAGTGACTTTTTAATGTTATGAAAGTTGCTACAAGGGGAGGGGAGAAAAAGTCATTGTGTGTGTGAGTAGCTGGTACCATACAGGTGACTCAGAAGTGGTTCAGTCTAGACTGGTGTTGTAGGAAAGCAACTCAGAGGCTGGCAAAGAGGATCTTCAAGCATTTGACAGACATGCAAACCTCTGAAAAACTGGAAAGGACTCTCATGGTGCCTTAGGGAGCTGTCAGGTGGGATAAGTCACTGGGCTGTGACCCACAGGAGAGGCTGACTGGAGTGGGAGAGCTGGAGTCACTCTCAGTACAATGGGATTTGCAGGTCATTGTTCCCCTGCCCACCTGGAATGCACGGAGCCGTGAACCTTTGACGGACAACATGGAGAAGTTTGCTATTGAGACGGAGCTCATTTACAAGTATTCCCCTTTCAAATCAGAACGGGAAGTGATGGAGCAGTTCAGTAAGATACGTGGTGAGAAAGGTACATGTGAATGGTGCAGGTCATGGGTGAGGTATTTGGAGTTTGACTGGGATTTGCCTGATCCGTCTTGTTACTTGCTCAGGCACCCTGGTGATCATCTTTAACCTCAAACTAATGGATAATGGAGAACCAGAGCTGGATGTGACTTCTGACCCACAAGACATTCAGATGGCAGAAACACCCCCTGAGGGAACGTAAGTATAACCGGTATTACAGGCCCTGATCAAATTGGGTGTGGGGTTTGGCTATATAGTGTGTACATGGGGTTTTCTAAAGCTTCTCTTTCTGTAGTGAACTGGATAATTTAGAAGATCTGTAGTTAATTCTGTAGTAGCTTGGGATTCATGTGTGTGTTAGCCCACGGGTGTTTTGGCTGTGTTTTGGGTGAACACCTGTGCTAACTGGTCTCAGTATAGCCAAAGCAGCAGACTCAGTGCCTTTTAGACCCCTTAAAGCAAGGAGCCCTAAACTATAGGTTTAATTTTATACACTCACCAAAAATATTTTCATCCTCAGTCTGTGCTGCTTCTAAATTGCTGTTCAGTTTTGGGATTAAATGGCAAAGCATGAGACACTGTGCAGGTCAGCCTCCATAGGTGGATGGTACAGAGGGGCAGGTGGGTTGTATAATCACATCTGTCTGGGAGCAGGGACCGTTCTTGGACTTTACTGCATAGGAAGAAGAAGAATGTACTCTGAGGGCAGCTGGAGGAGCAGAGGGCCCTGTTCAGAGAGAGCTGTGTGTTTGCTGGGTTGATCACTTGTAGCCTGAAAAGGAAGAACTTAGCTGAAATGAGCCAAATCTTTGATCCCAGAGCTCCATGGGAACACTTAGCAAGCTTTACCTTTCTGATGAGATTACGTGCTTCTTTCCTGAAGTACTTGAATTTTCCATGGGAAGTTTCAGACCTTGTAAAGCAGTTCTGTCTCTATGTATTAAGAGTGACATTATTGAGTGCATAGTGCAGCAAACTCCTTTGATCTCCCCCAGCAATCTCATGTGCTTCTCAACCTCTTTAATACCAAGGCATCACTACTTCTTCCTCCTGATGTTATGGTACCATGTCTGTGTGTGAGCAGTGCATGTTCTGTGGCAGTGCACTGTTGACTCACCAAAGGGTAAGAAAGCTCTGGCAGATGGGCACACTGTGTTAAATGGTCCCTTTTATAGCTTTGATGTTTATTATGCAGATGTATTTAAACTCTCTCTTCAAACTGCAGTAACATGTATCAGTGTTTGGTAGCAGTAGTTACAATGTACAACTCAATAGTCTCTGGACAAGACACAGAAAAAAACTTTAAAGAAAAGCCTCACTTTAGGTAGCTGCACGCTAATAAAATAGAAAAACCTTTTCCTTCACCTGGCTGTCTTGCTGAGGGTATCTCTTGGGCATTGTTCTGAAATAGATGGCTCTCTTGCAGCAAGCCGGAGCGCCGCTCCTTCCGTGCTTATGCTGCTGTGCTTTATATCGATCCCAGGATGAGGATCTTCATCAATGGACACAAAGTGCAAACCAAACGACTCTCGTGCTGCCTCTATAAGCCAAGGTAAGTTTTGAACCCAAAATCTGCAGATAGGACCTTTAGATGTTAGAGAAAAGGTTTAGCATTTTGCTCTCCAGGTGTATACTGCATAATTCCATGTTAATGCCACAGAAACAGACCATTAGAGAATGACAGGTGGTGCTGATGTCATGGAAAAAGAGGTACATTTTGGAAAATCTAATGCCTATGAAAATTGCATGAGTCATTGGTGCAATTTGACTCCCTTTCAGAGCAAACTAGGAAATGAAGATCCTCGTTCAAAATACTGTATCCACACAAAACTGTTGGGTAACTGTGTTGTTTTTTTGAATAGGACAAGGAAATACGTATAGTTGGTGTTGGGATTATTACTGAAAAGAAACTAGACTGAGTACTTTGAAACAGTTGCTTTTACATTTAGCTAATCGAGGTTTGAATAGAGATTGAGAAATAGCTTTCGCTATATTCTTTTAAATTCCCTTAAACAAAAAATGAGAGTGAGCTGAGATGTGCTGCCAGTTGGCTGAACAGAGACTGGAAAAGGTTACCGGAGTGGGAGGGGAAAGGGAAACATGTATTTAAGTCTACTTGAGGCAGTAGTGTTCTTCTGTCCCTGGGAGCACACAGTCTGCATTCTAGATTTGGTTTAATAAAGCAGTATTAATTTCATAGAGTATTAGCTGATTATTTTAGAATAGCATTTTGGCTTGCAGTGGTATTTGAGTAGTATGGGGCGACTCTCAGCCCACCAGGCATGTTACTTACCCCAGGCCAGTGTCACATGCCTAATGACGCCTGAAGAGTCTGGCCGATTTCTAACTCAGAGCATGGTCTGTCTGTCAGGCTCATACTTCCTCAGCTCCTTATGTGAGAATGTGTGAGATGGTATTAGAAACCCAAGTAAAGTCAAGGAATGTTACACCCACTACTCCCTGTGCTGGCCAGGCCAGTTGTTTCCCTGCAGATGGCAGGAAACTTGCTACTGTAAATCCTGATTTGCTGGATAGAGAATTTCTGGATTTCTGACTCTGTTTTACCCACATGGGCTCCTTTGGGGTCAGCTGATGCAGCATCAGTGCTCAGCTCTTTAGCATGGCTGTGTTTCTGGCCCAGTAGCCTGGGCCAAGTAAATGCTTAACTTTCCAGGTCCAACAGAGGGATGGAACGGGCAGAAGTGCTGCTGCATTGCACCCCGAGCAGCTGGTGTGCTTGTGTGTGACATCCCAAAGGGCTCTTTGCCTTAAGTGGAGCCTCCCTCCTGCAGTAGGGCGGTCAGTCAGGTTGCCTTCATCTCTGAAGGAAAAGCCTGTACAGTGGCTTGTCTGCAGGTTCCCGTGTTGGTGTTAGAGAATAAAGAGTGGTAATCCACCATGGATTTAGAGTATGTAAATGCCTTTACTGAAAATTAGGATTTTGCAGCCCTTGTGCTGTTTTTCAGGAATAACAGTGCGTCTCCTGAGCTAGGCACCTGTTTTCTGTTTGTCATCTGCCCCTTTTGGAAGCTGTGTTTCTGTGGGAGAGGCTTCTGCTCATCTTTCTGGAGCTGGTAATGTGCCGGTGGCAGGGGCAGGCTGGTTTTGTGCAGATCCTTCACTAGCATTTGCAGATGTGTGACCACAGTCCCAGCTTCTTGGGAATGGCTTGTGTCTCCTGAAAGGTTACTTCCATCCCTTCCCCCAGTACCTGTTGGAGCGTGGACTGTGCAGGTAGAAGTAGCCAGGCCACATGCAAGTGTGTCCCTTTAAAAGGACACTCCGAGGCAGTCGGAATGAGTGTTGTGAGGCTGGTGATGGCTCACAGTGCCATCATCTGGGACACCCTACAGTTGCTCACAGTGGTCCCTGCTGCAAAAGGAGTGCTGTCCCTATGGTCCCCTCAGGAGCTGCCTTGCCCCTGAGCTGGACATGGGCTGATAATTCAGCTTCACTTTCAAATTCTCTCTTTTTTTTTCTCAGAAAAATCAGGTGGATGTGGATGAGATAATGTGGTTATGCCAGCATGTTGAAAGCAGCCCGGCTTTCAGTGTGCTCTCTCTCTTGGCTCCAGGTAGCTTTCATCAAGCTTACATAGGTTAGAGAAGATACCGCCAAAATCCTGACTCTGCAGCTCCTGACACAGTGACATCACCCAATTGGGTGATTTCTGGAAGCTTTAGCACCTGGCTGCTTTTTTGCTAGTGAGGAAATCCTTTTGAATAGCAGAAAATGAGTTTAGCAAAATGTGTTTCAGGGAACTGTGCTTGTGGTGTGAATTTTCTAGATTTAGGAGCAAGGATTTCCTGTCGGAGAGACTATTTCTGACCTCAGTACCAACATCCATGTGTGCTCACCAACAGAAACAAACCTAAACAATACTTTTCATCTGTACGATGTGGTTTCTCATGAGTCCTGACGGTTTATCTGCTATTTGGAGGGAATCTTGTCTCTCGTTGGGATCCAAATGTGATTCTAGTCAATTGGTCAGTCAAGCCTTACGTCCCTATGTGTTTCCGCCTCTCTGTAAAAAGCATTTCTAATGACTTTTGCTTTGGCTAAATGCTGGAAAGTTTTATTTTCTGTAAAGAGTTATTTGGAGTAGGATTTTCCTTTTGATACATCTAAAACCTTGTATCTTAAGATGATCTGAGTTCCTGCAGGCTCTGCTTGTCCTTGGTGTAGTCTTCCCTCATTACGTGCCTCTGCTCAGAGGCACTCATAAGCTTTGACCTCTCACACATACCCGTCTCTCACTCTGCAGCAGTCTGTGGATTGGGATTTGCATTTGGCATTTAAAGATATAGGAAAGGTGAAACAAGCTGCTGCAGCTCCATCACAATTTGCAGGGTTGTAAGTCAGATGTGGAGCACACAAAAATGTCCTGAAACTTAGAGCTCTGGTCAGATTGTTTTTCTGCTTTGAGCTACCCTGTGTGAGATGGACCTGTGGACAGCTGTTTGCAGGAAAAAGGAGTAGTTATTTAACTGTAGTGGGAGGATTTCGAGAAGCTTTCCATATCTATTCGCTCTTCTTTCCACTTCTGAAGAAGAAATTATTTCTCTAAGTCTAGAGATTTCCTCAGAATATGGGTATATTTCGCCCCCACTGGTTAATGCAGGAAAAGACAGGGTATTATGGTTGCAACTTCTACTAAAACATCTCTGACTTAAAGAGATTTTTGCCTAGGTTCAACCAAAAATGTCCAGTTCCTGATAAGTAAACCTCCTCCATTTATTGAGTCTATTGGGAGGAGTATACAGTACCTACTTGTAGACCTTGTTCTCTCATGCAGTGATGAAATCTTGGTTTGACCTTACTGCTAAGTTTGCTGATTAATAAATTTTGATCATCACAGGATGTACAAATATACTTCAAACCGTTTCAAGACCCGTGCAGAGCAAGAGGTGAAGAAAGCAGAGCACATGGCAAGGATAGGTGAGTCCTCAGGGTATGCATGTGCACTCGTTCAGCTGTTGTGAAGGGATGGACTGAACACTTGCTGGGTATGACTTGGATTGCTTGCCTCTGGGATCATTGGAATTGCTCAGGAACTGAGTTATGACAGTGACTACAGACGACATAGACTTACTTCCATGGAATGGAAGTGCGTTGTTCAATGGAATGTACATTGTTCTCTGAGACCATTTCATCTGGGTAACAGATGTACAGGATACCCCTTGGAGTCACAGCTGTCTGCCCTCGCTCCAGCCAAGGCCTGGTTGAGTCCTGTCACCCCACAGTTCTACTCTCACCTTTAGCATATCATGAGCTCTTAGTTGTGTTCTCCTTTTGCTATTTCCTGCTGAGGCAGCTCAAACAGTAGATTTTTGTTCCATCACTTGATGTAAAGGGATTGGTCTGGATGTACAAAGGAGCCCTGGTTTGTTTGTTTTTAAGCCTTCCAGGCATACCTTTGTCCTATAGTCTTCAGGGAAAACCCAGTTTTCCATTATTGGATAGAAATCACATAAGCGTTATAAATACAGTATATGACTGCATTAAATCTGCAGACATTAAACACACTAAATAGTGTCCACCCCTAACCCCTGATGGGGAAGTGCCGTAGTGAAGAAGGAATCTTGGAAGTTGTAAGTGACCTATATGCGACCTGTATCTTCTGGTAGGTTTTATAAATCAACTCTATAAATCAATTGAAGGCATGTGTCCTCTACCCCTGTATCAGAGCTGCTTTAGGCACGTCTGCTGGTGGCTGCAGGTCAGATACGCAAGGACTAGTGCCACGTTCAGCCTATGTAGTGTCACAGAGGGCAGCGTGACTTCAGAGCAGCAGAGTGAAATGGTGTGAATTGCTGTGTTCTCTGTTCCTTCTTTAGGAAGTACAGCCTGGCAAGATAGACTTCAAAAGATGAAGTTTAAGCAGATTTTACCGTGTGCCTCAATCCTCGTAGGTGAAGTTTATTTTTAAATTGAGTCCTGCAGCCAAGACAGGCCTTCAGCACACACTGTCATTGTCTCTCAAGAAGGTGCAAAGAGCAAGATCTGGAGATTCTTCTCTGCAGCAGTCCAATGAGGCTTTCATGATACTTAAAAGTGGAACTTTAGTGTCTGACATTGAAAAATGCTGCCATTGGTGTTCCAATGCTGAGAACAGGTCTCACTGGCATGGAGATGTTACTCATTTCCATCACCAAACCAGCCTGTTGCCTCTGGATGTGCAGGGAACCATCAGTGTTCCCAGGTGGCCAGGAAGGCCAATGGCATCCTGGCCTGTTTTAGAAATAGAGTGGCCAGCAAGACTAGAGAAGTGATTCTTCCCCATCTGTACTTGGCACTGGTGAGGCCACACCTTGAGTACTGTGTCCAGTTCTGGGTCCCTCACTTCAAGAAGGACATTGAAGTGGTGGAGCAAGTCCAGAGAAGGGCAACAAAGATGGTGAAGGGTCTGGAGTGCATGTCCTGTGAGGAGTGGCTGAGGGAACTGGGGTTGTTTGACCTGGGGAAGAGGAGGCTCAGGGGAGACCTTATTAGTCCACAACTCCCTGAAAGGAGGTTGTAGCTAGGCAGGGGTCGGTCTCTTCTCCCAGGCAGTTAGTGACAGGACCACAGGACATAGTCTCAAGCTGTGCCAGGAGAGGTTTTAGGTTGGACATTAGGAAGAATATCTTCACAGAAGGAGTCATTTAGACATTGGAATGCCCAGGGAGTTGGTGGAGTCACTGTTGCTGGAGGTGTTTAAGGGAGGACTGGATGTGGCACTTAGTGCTATGATCTATTTGACATAGTGGTGTTAGGTCATAGGTTGGACTCGATGATCTTGGAGGTCTTTTCCAACCTAAATGATTCTGTAATTCTCGGAACTGTTGGGGACCTAGCAGGTGTTAGGCCTGACAAGCAAGGAGCAGCTGCCCAACAAAAGGCCTCGGAGATACCTCTGCAATCTAGCAAATGGCCTTGGGCACTTAGTGAAAGTGAGAGAGAAGCTGCTAAACTTCTGCAGAAGAACACCGCACAGTGAACACCTGCTACCAAAGTT
Source organism: Myiozetetes cayanensis (assembly GCF_022539395.1). Lineage (NCBI taxonomy): Eukaryota > Metazoa > Chordata > Aves > Passeriformes > Tyrannidae > Myiozetetes > Myiozetetes cayanensis. The sequence goes on from NW_026087423.1 coordinate 87,804, forward strand.
AAAACTAAGAGAAAAAGATTCTTTACGTTAGCTTTACTTACAGAAAAAATATAGATTTATATTTAGTAGTAACAGAGTGTCATAAGTTAGTATAAAGAGACTTAAATAGTGTTAATAAGTTTGAAAAAGGTGTATAACTGTATATCAAATAGTTCCATGCTGCCCTCCCTGTAGCCTGAAAAATCCCTGCTCTAGGTGTGATAAATATGCTTTATGTAAACACTGCATTCCAGAACTGGCTATTCCGCCATTTCTCGTGCTGCTATCCACCTTCCCTCTTCCCTTCATGTGTGTGTTTGACGAAGAGGACCCTTCAAAAAAGAATAAAACCTCGTCTTTAGTTGATACAGTCAGACTGTCTTTATTAACAACTGGGCAGATATAAAAAGTGAACTGTGTCAGGGTAGGGTGGACATTGGCAGTGAACCAACCTGTTGCCTCCAGGGGTGCAGGGATCACTGAACTGGCCTAGTGTCCCCTGGGGGAGAGGGGGTGCTGAGCAAAGTGCTTAGGATGTGGTGGTGAAAACTCCTAGCTGACCTCGGACTGTTACTGCAAGATTGGGTCACATGGAGCCTCCAGGATTAAAACATGCTCATAGCATTATCCTCAGCCTCAGCAGCACACATCTCATTGCTTTGCTTGTAGGAAAATGGATTTAATCTGTAACAGCCAAGCTCTCTTGTTCTGTTTTGGTAGAAAAGATTAGTTTCTTGTAGTCTCCAGCTCTTCAGAAGGATTCTCACCCAGGAATGGTTTGCAGTGTGCTCTTTCAAGTCTCAGGAGTGCATTGTGAGAAATGGTTGGTCTCAACTGAGCAAACAACAGTTCCAACTTGCCAGAGCTGCCTGCCAGGGATGTGCTGGAATCCATCAGACTGAGAGAGTGCTGATTCTCTGAAAGTAGCTTATGAGCTTGTGGAACGAAAACTTAGGATAACCAGAAAATAGCTGGAGGAGGATGTATGGGCAGCTGTGACTATTGGTGACATGGCTTTGGCATATTGTAGGAAGAGCCATGTCTCAGAAGTAAACACATACATATGTTTAAGATGAGGAAAAGCCATCTTTTCATTCCATGGGAACTGACTTCCTGCTTCGTGTATAGGCTGTACTATCCAGATCTCTAAGTGAGTGGGTGAACCTAGGAAAAAAGTACCATTCCTGGGCAAGGTGGCTGTGAAAGACCATCAGCTGCTTTCTGTGTCCTTCAGAACCAAGACTGAGTACTCCACTGAGGCACCTTGGTGTTGCCATTGCCTGGCTTCTGGAAATCCCCTTCCAAAGTTTGGAAAACAAACAAACAGAAGAGGTGAGGAGTCACGCAGGTGTCCAGTACTGGAAGTCATTAACAGCTCTGTGCTGTACTGAGTATTATTTTGGAGTATTTTGGTGTGTCCAGTGCCTTCCTTGGCAATGGCATGGGTATACTGTGCCTGTTGTCCCCTGGGAGGATGTGAATGTGGGTACCAGATGCTGCATGCTCACTTTCCTGCGTAGGACACGCATTTTACCCACTGGGGCCTCAGTCCTCTAACTGGGGCCTCAGCCCTGTCACCTGTCTCAGTTGTCACTGCCTTAGTGGAGCAGGTTTGACCTGTGCCCTTCTGGGTTACTGCTATGTTCTTTCCACTAGCCACAGATATTTTTAGCCCACCAGCAACTTCCCTGCAAGCTCTGATTGAAGTGGACCGAGTGCTTTAAGCAACCTCCAGATTCCTGTGGGTTTGATTTAGCTAGGCTGTCTCTTGATGGTCACATAGCACAGTCCTGCTATGACCTGCTTGGTGAGCAGCTGTGAACCCAGAGTGTGGTGCTGTGGGAACGAGGGGAATAAAATTCCAATGGGACGCTGTATAGGAAGGAAAAGGGATTTTTATTGTAGGGGTCTAAGTGAGCGGACTGGCTACAGACTTTTTTTCCCTTCTGTCTGGCAACTGAGTGCTGCTTTTCAGAGAGATGCTGGTAATCCGTAGGAGCCAATTGCGTCCCTGTCATCTTCCTGCTTACCTCTGTAAATCTTAGACAAGGTTGTTCCTCAGTTGGTGTGTTTCCTTGTTTTGGGAGTCTCACAGCTGCAGTTGTGAAGCTCTCTATGAGGAGAGCAGGGAGGGAAATGGCTTTTGGGTGTGCTGTAACTGTGCTGCTGCCCCCCTGCTGCAGGGGCATGGTCCTTTTGCTCACCTTAATGTGAGCCACACTGTCCCTCAGTGTGCAACCACTGTATTTCCAAATCTCAGAATCACAGAGCGGTTTGGATTAGAAGGGACCTTAAAGCTCCTCTCATTCCATGCCGTTCTACTAGACCAAGTTGTTCCAATCCCTGTCCAACCTGGCTTTGAACACTTCCAGAGATGGGGCAGCCACAATTTGTCTGGGTAACCTGTGCCAGGGCCTCATCACTTTCACAGGGAAGAATTTCTTCCCAACAGTCCATCTAACCCTGCTCTCTGTCAGTCAGAAGCCATTTTCCCTTGTTCTGTCATACCAGGCCCTTGTCCAAAGTCCCTCTCAGCTCTCTTGGAGCCCCTCTAGGCACTGGAAGATGCTCTAAGGTCTCCCCAGAGCCTTCTCTTCTCTAGGCTGAACACTCCCAGTTCTCCCAGCCTGACTCCAGAGCAGAGCTGCTCCAGCCTTTGGAGCATCTCTGTGGCCTCCTCTGGACTCTTCTGCAGCAGCTCCATGTCCTTCTGATGTTGAGGCCCTAGAGCTGGAGGCCACTCTGCAGGTGGGGGGGTCTCAACGGAGCAAAGCAGAGGGGCAGATTTCCCCCCTCCCCTGCTGCCCACGCTGTGGGATGAGCCTAGCACACAGGGGGTTTCTGGGTGCCAGTGCATACAGCTGGGGCATGTCCAGCCTGTCACCCACCAGCGCTCCCCAGTCCTTTTCAGGGCTACTCTCAATCCATTCTCCTTGCTGAAAACGAGGTTTATTGAATGAGTCTTAAGCGATATAAAGGTGGTGTGTGCCTATTGTCAGCATTCCTCTTGTTCTAGGACAGAAATGAAAAGGGGAATATTAAGTTTCTTGCATGCAAGGATCAGGTGCAGGGTAACTTTTCAGAACACTGGGTTCTATTTTGTGTATAGCGCAGGTTTCTCTTTTTCCAGGCAAAATTTAGCTATTAGCAGAGACAAAAGCATTTCTTTTCCCTTCATCTCTATCAGAAAATGACCTCTTTGGAACTCCTTTTCAAGCCTGTTTTTGTGAGAGTCTTTCTGCGAATCATGCTGCCAGGCAGAGCATGCAGGGCCACTGGCATCCTTATGCTTTCCAGTTCTTTGTTGACTTCCTCTAGGGTCCTTCCTTTAAACGTACTTTTGCAGAGTTTATCCCTGCGATTGTGACAGCGTTGATTGTGACCTCTGAGCATGTTTGAGATGCTGTGTTGGTGGGGCCCTCTCATGTAAGGTTTGATTTTTGTACCTTTTTGTATTCCTTTGTAACCTTGTACACATCCGTGCAGCAAAGGCTCTCTGGAATTGCTCTCCTGTACTGACTAGCTGACATCATCCTTGTCCCTGTGTGTTTCAGCAGAGGAGAAGGCTCGTGAGGCAGAGAGCAAAGCCCATGCCCTTGAGCAGCGCCTTGGAGGGGATCTCACGCGGGAGTCCAGGGTGAGCCTTGTGCTTTAGCAGCACATTGTGTTTTGGGCACTGAGGGACGGTTCGGAGCACAGGCATGGAATAGTGCTGGCTGAGCAGCCGCTGTGGCAGCCCCCACATGGCAGCATCCTGTGTGCTGGTTAAGCAGGTGCTGACTCCAGTCGATGGTGAGCTGTCAGCAGTGTTCAGGCAGCTCCATCATCTCATTACCACTGTATGTGCTACACCATCTGCACTTGATGTCCAGCCCAAGTGGGATGCATGCTGGCATTCCCCTGCCCACGGCCCCCATATATCCTGAGTGGGAAGGGGACCTCCAAGCCCCAGGTGCTGTTTGCTGTCAGCCTCTATGGAAGAGGCCAGGGGAACAGGAGGTGTTGGAACAGGAGTAGAACTGGGGGCTTTTTGGCTGTTCCTCCCTTGCCTGTGCAACTGTCTCTGAGGCATTTGGGCAGGGGCTTTTGGAGAGGGGCTCTTTGCTTCCTCCCAGTGGGACTGTAGCTTTGAGAGGGGCAATGCTGAGCCCCAGTGCCGCAGGGTGGGAGGAGGGCTGGCAGGGACACCGCAAGGGTCAGCAAGTGACACCAGGTTAAAATCAATGGGCTTCCTATTGGCATCTCGTGGAAACAGCAGTATCCAAGTGCTCTGACTGTTTCCCTGTGCTCCATTGCCTCTGCTTTCAGTTTCCTGGGACTTTTAATTACATTTAGACTTTTTCTTCCAAGCAACTGTGTAGCTGCTTAAACAACTGGATGTAAGTGCTGTCCTACATGTGGAGTCCTGCTGGTTGTCACCTGCCACCGGTTGTGAATTCTTTTACATTTAAAACGATTTCTCAGATTTTTTTTGAAAGGGGAAATCATAAATTGAGTGAATTTTATGAATTTCCCAGCAGCAGCTTTACTGTGCAATGCCCTTTTGCAGGCGACGCTGCGTCAAGTGCAGAACTCAGCCATCACCATGCGGCGGGAGGCCGATGTCAAGAGAAGGATTAAGGATGCAAAGCAGCGGTGAGTGCAGGGGCTTTCAGGCTCTAGAGTTCCCAGTGGTTAGTGCAGGGGCTTCCAAACTCTGGAGTTCCTTGGCTGTTTGCTCCCAGGTGCTCAGATGTCTCTTCTGCTTTGTGTGTGTGGTGGAGGAGAAGTTCCGCTCAAAGCTTAAATGTGAGCATCCAGTATGCCCAGGCTACTAAACCAAGCAACTAGGTCACTGTTCTGGTTACCTCTGCTGCTCCCCTCTTATCTGATGAAAGACATGTGGGTGAGTGGGTGAAGTTGTTCGCTGTAGATGTTTACCTGGTGTTCACATCAGCTTTTTTCACTCTTTTTACTTTTCCATCTGCAGGTAAGATTCAGACTGGTGAACCAATGTTCACAAGTTACAGTGAAAAAGCTTTAGGAGTTGCAGGGATGTTTTCTGAAAATGTACTGAGTTTTGTTGTAGTCAGTGCTGTGAAATTTGAAGACATTATTCTAGTTTAGGTCTGATTGCAATTAACTTTGGCTTTTGATGTACTCACAGGAATATTTCACTCTTTATATACATTTTGTTTTGCATTTCTCAATTGAAGTGGTAACCAGAAACAAATGCTCTTAAAACAAATACTGAGTCTGAGGAAGTTGGGGATTTGCATACAACATGTCTCTATTCCCACCTGGTTGTTTGCATGCTAGTTTACATGGCTGCCTAGGTCGGAACTATCCCAGACCTGTTGCCAGAGATAGATCTAATGCCTCTTAAAATACTAAAAGGAAAGAAATAAATACAGCCTTAATTTAAAAGTGCTGGAGCTGAGATCTGAAGGATGTAGAAACTTATGGGAAAAACTGTTTTCTTCAGCTTCCACATACTTTTCTGTGTACAGCTTGTCCTTTAATTCTTGTGTGTGACATCAGTGCACAAAGGAAAATTTTGTGAATGGTCTTCTGCCCCTTGTGCCCATGGGCAAAATATTTTCTCCTGTTAATAAGCTGACCAGCAAAAAAAGCTCTGGGCAGGCACATGGTTTTCCCTGTGTCCCTGCATTCATCACTGGTAATTGGAGACAGTTTAGAGGGTCAGCCTTTTCCACAACCTTGTGTTTCATCCAGAAAGCAGAAGGAAATTCCTGAAAAATGTGTATAATAGGAAACCTTCTGTATAAACCAGTTCCCATAACCTTTTGCAAAACTCCTGAGTTACAGAGGATGTCCTAGGACAGTTTTCTGCTGTTTCTCTGGTGCTGGGTGCAGCAAGGAAAGAAGTGCTTTATGTTTTCCAAAGCCTGTGTAAGATCAGGTTATAAGTCCAAACGATAGGACAGGTACTAAATTCCTAGTAATAAATTGGCTTTTGAACCACCACTTAATTTTCCATGGTTTGGATAATAATTTTACTTCCTTTCATCTCTGATAAAAATGAGGAGATGCCTTTCCTATTTTGTGAGTGAGTGCATGGTATTACTTGAAATGTAAGGCTCTACCTCCTTTTCCAGAAGTTAGAAAAAGAAAATGAATCCCTGAGTTGGGTGTTTAGCCACACCTCCTCATGCTCTTGAATCACAGTTGTCCACCTTGAGCTGGGACCAAAGGGTCACATTGCAGCCCAGCAGCTGACAGTGTTGAAAACCCCTCTTGGCAAAGATTTGGATTTAAAAGTACTGAAAACTGCTATTGCAGATGTTTTCTTATAAAAGTATTAGAGTCACCTGTTTTAAAGGAAGGTGTGACACGAGGTGCCATTACATCTCTGTGGGGGAGGATGACCTTAAACAAAAAATTAATTCAGTCTGTTTTGGGAATTTATTTATATTGTAGACAGGGATAAGAAGCTGAATAACCCCCCTGTAATCCAAGAGGAAACAATTGGCAACCTTCTGAGCCACTCTGATCCTCACAAGTCTATGGGACCAGATGGGATCCACTCAAGCGTGATGAGGGACCCAATCCACTCTCCATCTTTCACCAACAGTCCTGGCTCTCTGGGGAGGTCCCAGACGATTGAAAGCTGGCGAATGTCACACCAATCCACAAAAAGGGCCGGAAGGAGGACCCGGGAAACTCCAGGCCTGTCACCCTGACCTCAGTGCCTGGCAAGGTTATGGAGCAGATCATCCTGAGTGCAATCACACGGCACCTACAGGATGGAAAAGGGATCAGAGCCAGCCAGCACGGGGTTAGGAAGGGCAGGTCCTGCCTGACCAACATGATCTCCTTTTATGATCAGGTGACCCGCCTGGTAGATGAGGGGCAGGCTGGGGATGTGTCTGCCTGGACTTCAGCACAGCCTTTGACACCATCTCCCACAGCACACTCCTGGAAAAGCTGCAGCCCAGGGCTTGGACAGGGCACTCTGTGCTGGGTTAGGAACTGGCTGGAGGGCCGGGCCCAGAGTGGTGGTGAACGGGGCTGCATCCAGTTGGAATCCAGTCACCAGTGGTGTCCCCCAGGGATCAGTGCTGGGCCCAGTTCTGTTTAATATCTTTACTGATGATCTGGATGAGGGGATTGGGTCCACCATTACCGGATTTGCAGAGGAAACCAAACTGGGGGGGAGTGTCGATGAGCTGGAAGGCAGGAGGGCTCTGCAGAGGGGCCTGGACAGGCTGGAGAGTTGGGCTGATTCCAAGGGAATGAGGTTCAACAAGACCAAGTGCCGGGTCCTGCACTTTGTCCACAACAACCCCCCTGCAGTGCTACAGGCTGGGGTCAGAGTGGCTGGAGAGCAGCCAGGTAGGAATGGAGGTGGGAGTTTGGATGGACAGGAAGCTGAACATGAGCCAGAGTGTGCCCAGGTGGCCAAGAAGGCCAATGGATCCTGGCCTGGCTCAGGAAGAGTGTGGCAGCAGGAGCAGGGAAGTGATTCTTGGCCTGCACTCAGTGCTGGGGAGGCCACCCCTGGAGTGCTGTGTCCAGTTCTGGGCCCCTCAGCTCAGGAAGGACATGGAGGGGCTGGAGCAGCTGCAGAGAAGAGCAAGGAGGCTGGGGAAGGGACTGGAGCACAAGTGCTGTGAGGAGAGGCTGAGGGAGCTGGGGTTGTTTAGTCTGGAGAAGAGGAGGCTCAGGGATGACCTCATCACTCTCTGCAACTCCCTGACAGGAGGGGGGAGCCAGGTGGGCATTGGTCTCTTTTCCCAGACAGCTCTCAGTAAGACAAGAGGGCATGGTCTTAAGCTCTGCCAGGGGAGGTTTAGGTTGGATATTAGGAAGAAATTCTATACAGAGAGGGTAATCAGGCATTGGAATGGGCTGCCCAGGGAAGTGGTGGATTCTCTGTCCTTGGAGGTTTTTAAGAAGAGACTGGATGTGGCACTTAGTGCCGTAGTCTAGTAACTGGTGGTAGTGGATCAAGGATTGGACTTGATGATCTCAGAGGTCCTTTCCAACCTGGCTGATTCTATGATTCTATGATTTTGAGGTATTTCACTGTTAAGACAGATCTCATATCTGCAGGTGATCACAGTGCACGGTTTGTGCATGCACAGCTCAGGTCCTCCTAATATCTGATATTAGTAGACAGTCAGCAGAACATTTTAAAGAATTCCACTATCTTCAACTAACTAGTGTAGCAGAAGTCAAATTTCTAAGTAGGATAAAGCACATAAGTGCTAAGAACTTTATGGGTATGAAAGGGGGATATAAATGAGGTCAAAACTGAGAGAAGTGGGCAGGACTGTGATATAGGCTCTGCACTGTAGTAATTGCAAGGTGTAGACCTTGCATTTGAGAATACTTTCAGCCTGAAACTGAGGATCCTCCTTATGAAAAATCCTCAGTGTGGATTTCAGGGAAACTGTGGAACCTGATTAATTTAGTCTGTTAAAGAGCAGTAGTTCTGTTTGTGAGACAAAGGGATTTTGTTCGATTTATAGCACAAAGAAATCAATCTCGAGGCTTTCTGCCTCACTGGAGACAGAATTCCTGGTAACTAGAGATTCAGATTTGGAAATCCCTATGTGCTCACAAACATACTTGAGACCAACTTTTGTTGGAGCCATCTGCTGCATAGCTAAAGGAGAAATCATGCAAATTGATATCCTGTCATGAAAGAAAAAGAAAGTGTGTTTGGGCTGTGTGTTGTATCCTCCAGCTTTACAGTTTAAGGAACAGCCTTGCAAAATTGGAATTAGGTGAACTTTCCAGAATCTGAAAATCAAGACTATAGTTTTGTATCAAAATCTCAATTTCATGCTTTATCTAGATAGGGATTTGCATCTGGAAAATACAAACCAAAACAGCATTGGAAAGGACCAGTCTGTACCAAACAACACTCTCATAAAACTAGTTCACTGTCATTTTTTGAACAAGCACATCTGAAGTAAAATCCAGAATCTGTTCTGAAGGAGAAAACCCAATGAAATGAATAATTACCTGTCCATCCTAAATTTAGTATCTGTATTGCAAAGTTTTTGTATTTTGTTCATGTTCAGTTGTAATGCCCATTCAACAAATGCTTTGTATTTTTCAGAAATAGGAGGTTACAGGATTAATGCCCAAGGATGCCAGATTTCCATACCCTCTCTCTAACACCAGTATATAATATGCTTTATTTTTCATCATCTCTCAGTCTCTGTTTCATTCCCTCACAGGGCACTGAAGGAACCCAAAGAGCTGAATTTTATCTTTGGGGTGAACATCGAGCAACGTGACCTGGACGGCATGTTCATTTATAACTGTAGTCGGCTGATCAAGATGTATGAGAAGGTGGGCCCGCAGCTGGAGGGCGGCATGTGAGTCTTGCAGATTTTTCTGCAGTCTTTTTGCTTAAGCCTGACACATTTCTACATCTAACTTAGGTTGTGCAATAACCTTGTTCTACATTAATCATTCTTCACGGGCATGAGGCTTGCTCATTTTGTCAGCCTTCAGTTTGCATTCTGATAAATAAATTATGTTTAATACTGCTTAATGTTTCCCTGGTTGCTCCATATCAAGTTCTTTACATGGATTTTGGTCATCCCTGCAGCAGTATAAGGTGCTTTGGCTCAATGCTGGCACGTGGCACTGATGAGTGCTGATAGCAATAGTGCCTCATTCTAGGGACAGGGACAATGGGTCTTGACAGCAAATACATATATTTGAGTCCGTCTTACTTTTTGTATGATGGCTCAGGTTGAAAACTTGGCAGCTTAATGTTTGTGACTGTGTGTTCCTCTTCTAGGGCATGTGGAGGGGTGGTAGGTGTGGTCGATGTGCCCTATTTGGTTCTGGAGCCAACCCATAATAAACAAGATTTTGCTGATGCCAAGGAGTATCGACACTTGCTGAAGGCCATGGGAGAGCATTTGGCTCAGTATTGGAAGGATGTTGCTATAGGTAATGAAGCTTCATGATTACTAGGGGGTGGAAGGAGAAACTTGACTGGAGGGCAGCCAAGAGTGCAGGTGGTGACTTTGTGATAATGGCTCCATACTGAGCAAAATGTGGTTTGTTTTCCAGCCCAGAGAGGTATCATCAAGTTCTGGGATGAATTTGGTTATTTATCAGCAAATTGGAACCAGCCTCCGTCTAGTGAACTGCGCTACAAGCGCCGGAGAGCCATGGAGATCCCCACCACGATTCAGTGCGGTGCGTCCAATTGGCTGCTCCTCCCTGGGGAAGGAGGGGCAATCCTGGCTGCAGCTGGGGAGCAGTTAAATGCGTAGGACATTTGGGATGGGCTTCATTTTTGTTATCCCCTCTTAGAGCTTGTCTTCTTTGTGAGTTACCTCTGTCTGCACATGATAGTACGCTGTGACATCCTGGCATAAGGCTCCTTTCCTGCACAGTTCACTAACTGTGATGTTCTTCAGATCCCCTGACAGAACGGGGCATGTGTGGCCAGTAGCAGTGTTTAGAGTGGGCTCAAAAATGTCTTACAAACTGGAACTGGTCAAAGCCACCCATCCCAACAGCAGAATAAAATCTGAAACTTCCCTATAGGCAATGCGAAGTGGCCAAGTAATTTGTATCCTGATGCACTGACCTGCTGATCAGTACTGTGTGTGAGCACAAAGGGAACATTTTACAGTTTCCTTGGAACTTAATGCAAGTTCTCTTATTTGCACCTCTGAACAGCTCTGGCTAAGTCCTTGCTAGGGTTAGGGGGAGCTTAACACTCTCACTTTGCTTCCTGGTAGAGGGACACCAAACTTCCTTATTTTCTCCCCAGGACTTGGGGATGAGGATGTAAGAAAGGAATAGGAGGCCATTCTTGTGGAATTATTTTGTTAGGTTCTTCTGCTTTGATGGTTTTCTCAAGCGTTTTGAGGTTACTGCCAAAGAGGAGAGGCTTTACTCTCATTCTTCTTGTCCTTTCTTGTTGACATCCTTGCAGAGCTTGATTTAAGGACATTTGGATTTTCCTGGCAAAATTTGATTTTGTGAAACTGTTGGTTTCCTGGTAGGCCAGCAATACTCTCAAAGCCAAATCTGTGTTCCTGGTTCATCAAAAATGTAATAATTATTGTAATTTTATTTTTTTTTAGTGGATACGTCTCTGACTTGTGTTGGTATCAGTACGAGAGAGCCTGACTGCTTGGCTGATTCGTGATGTCAGGACTGGCTATTCTGACTGATTTATACGTGCCATTGTTGCAGCAGGAGCGTGAGGTCCTCTGGTATTGGTTGATGCCAGGCTTCATTGCATTCTTGTTAGGGATGTCTTTGAGGGTTTTATCCAAGCATTTTGTGAGCATGAAGCAAGAATTGACTCAGTGTATCCTGTGACTGTCTCACTTGTTTTTGGCCACTAATCTTACTTTTGCATACACTTCAGTGTGGTCCTTGGGCTTCAAATGGGCTGTGGGAAAAAATGATACTGTGTGTCAGGCTGTGTATTTCTAATTTACAAAGTGTCTGTGTGACAGATGTATGTCTGAAGTGGCGGACTCTCCCGTTCCAGCTGAGCTCTGTGGAGAAGAACTACCCTGATAGCTGGGTGTGCTCCATGAACCCTGATCCTGAACAAGACAGGTAAGAATCAGTTAATATTAAGACTTTTCTGCAGTGTGTCTTGCCTGTACATTTGGAGCTTTTTTCTGGTCGTCTGGTCTTTGAGAACAGTTGGAGGGACTGGCAGTAATTCGGTGCCTTTAAACTGTGCTCATAGCCTGTGAAAAAGCAGTGATGACATGTAGAGCTGAATGTTGGTGGACATTTGTGTGATGTGCAAATTGCAGAGGGCACCCTCGGCAAGTGACAGATGACACCAAACTGGGAGGAGCAGCTCACAAACCAGAGGGTCATGAATTCATCCAGAGGGACCTGCAGAGGCTGGAGAAATGGGCCAACAGGAACCTCCTGAGGTTCAACCGGGAGAATGCAAAGTCCTATCCCTGAGGAGAAACAAGCCCGGCAGCAGTGTGTGCTGTCCACCCTGGAGCTGAGCATGCTCAGGGGGCTCTCATCAATGTACACAAACACCTGAAGGCAGGCTGCAAAGAGGACAGAGCCTGGCTCTTCCAGTGGTGCCCAGCGACAGGACCAGAGGCCATGGGCACAAACCAGAACACAGGAGGGTCCCTCTGCATGTCACTTTTTTCCCTGTGAGGGTGACCAAGCCCTGGCCCAGGTTGCCCAGGGAAGGTGTGCATTCTCCATCCTTGGAGATATTCCAGGACATGGTCCTGGGCCCTTGGCTCTGGGTGGCCCTGCCTGAGCAGGGGGTGGGACCAGAAGGACCTCAGAGATGCCTCCAGCCTCAGCCAATGATTTGGTGAAATTCGGATCCTTTGTGGCTTTTCTGCACTGGCACTGGAAATACTACTGTAGCCTTAGATCATGTTGATTTTGCCGTGGGCAGCATAGATGGCAGTTGGAGAATTGTCATGGTGCAGGCAGGGAGTGACACGTCTTCAGCGGGGCTTTGCAGTGGTCTTTATTGCTCCTCCAGCTCCCACCCATCAGACACCAAACTTCAGCAACTCCACTGGGTTGAGGTGGGCCCAGGGGGGACATTTTGCATGCTTGAGGGAGCAGCACTTCCCAGCGATGTGTTTTACAGTTATAAAATATAGGCAGAAACTAGTAATTTATTTGAGTGAGGAAAATGATTGCTCCAGGCTGTTCCTCTTTGGAGAGCAACATGGCTGGAAGCCGATTCTTGTCTGTGTTGTGTAAGGAGGGAAGCTACTCTGCTGAAATTCAGGTGCCTTTGCTCAAAGGGGATGAATCCAGATGGTAGCTTTTAATTGGAATAAAAATTTTAACATCTGTGGCTGAAAAGGCTACAGAGTGTTGATGTTTCTATTTGAAAGTACTGATTTTCTGACTACTTCCTCTTGGCACCTGCCATTGGAAGAATACTTATTCTGACTTCCCTGTTTTTCCATGTGTGTGTCCTGCTGTGGAGCTCTGAGGAGTGTGGCTGTGCCGAGGTTGTTTCTGGCCAAACTGCTGGGGCTGGGCTGAGCCTGGAGCCTGAAGAGGGGCTGCCACATATCCAGCCTTTCAGGTAGAAGCAGTAGCAAAGCTGGGAAGGTGTTGCTGGTAGACACACACACAAACATACAGACCATGTATGTACAGAGACATGTATGTCCAGCCCCGCAGATCAGCACACTCAGCACTCACACAGACTGCACCAGCAGCCTCATCCTTTTCCCTTTTGGTTGGTCATGATGAGGGACCACTAGTGGAAATACTCATGTCCATATCTGGCCCCTGTCTCTCTGGTTACTTGCACTGGCATAGATGGGCCCTACAGCCTGCGGTTCCAGGGAGCGAGGGGTACAGACCTCCTGTGGTTACACATAACATACGCACTACAGATCTCCCAGTGTCTCGTCTTGAGCATCTTTCCATCCTGATCAGATGGAGATCTTTGCTCTTCCCAGTTCCTTTCTGTCTAGAGACACCCACAGCTCTGCCTACACCCCCATACCCATCTCTATCAGGCAGGACTCCCTGGTCCCTCTGGTAGTCAACTCCGGCAGGTCACCCCTGCTCCCAGGTCACCTCCTGGCTGGCTCCTCTGTCCCAGCATTTGCTGTGACTCATGTTCATGCACATGCCAGTAGTCACTGCAGATGGTGGCACTCAGGCACATGGGCCCCTGCAACCAATGGTCCCACTCCAGCTGCTGGCGCTTGCACCACTGTACTCAGGTGCATGTGTGGAATGGAACCCCTCACCCAGGAAAAGAGGAGACGCAAGGTTACAGAGGTGCACTGACTAGACAACTGGAACTTTTCAGCCTATTATTTCTTTGTTTTCCCATGTTTATTCTTCCCAAATCATCTCAGTCCTTCTTTCCCTGCTTTTGGTGCCTCCTATTGGTCCAGAAGATGTTACAGAGGACTGCTCCCACTGATTGGACACTGGGGCTGAGGCTGCTCTGGGAAAGCCCTGGCAGTAGCCCAAATGGGGTATCTGTTCTGCTGAACAGATTTGCATTCTCCAATTCCCAGAAAACCCAATTTACATCCCCTTAAACTGCTTTGGGCCTCTGGGCTTGTGGAAATGGGTCCTAGATGGGCTGGTGGCTCCTAGGATGGCTAGGGAGTAGCCATGGAAGGGCGTTATTCAGGTCCCCCCACCTGCCTTTGTGCTCTTCCATCTGTAGACAGGGTTTTTGTCATGTCACCTACCAGGAACTTAATTTACGCATGAAAGAATTTAAATTTTGTATTTACAATACCATGAAAATTCAGTGGGTGGAGGGTTTGGCTGCATTTCACATGAGATGGATGTTTTTTGTAGTGAACCTGACTGCCTCTGAAGAGCATGCTGTGCCATCTCATATTCCCCATGCAGGGAGCTGGGAAAGGGCAGGTGAGGCACTTGACACAGGTGATCCAATCTTCTGGTCATTTCAGCTTCAGAAGGGATCTCAGCAGTCTTACTCGGGGAGAATAAATAACTCCAGAACATTTTTGGGTTGAGTAGGCTCTCATGTACTTTCCAGCAACAAGTGCAGTGGTGTCCTTTACATGAGGCAGAAGATTTTCAGCAGAAGTTGCTCCAGCACTCATCTGGCTTTTGACTGGGACCAGTTCCAGGTGCTGTGCTGCCTGATTTTTCCTGCCATGTCCTTGTGCAAAGAGTTTGAACACTCTCCACCTCTGTGTCCTGACTGTTTCTGGTATTTGTAGTGTTTGAAGGTTAGCAGGATTTGAGAAACACAGCCACCATAGGTGGGGTCCTCAAGCTTGTGTGCCATGAGGGTCTGTGCAGAGTGTCATCCAGCCAAATTGAAAATGAAGCAGTGTCAGAGCTGGTGTTGATCTCCTGGCATCAGAGATCACATGGTGTTCTTTTGCTTGTTTTTTGCCTTGGCACAGTGTCTTGCTCTTGGCACTGAGCTGTTCCCCAGCCTTCTGGTTTGTCCACCTACACCTCAGTGGCTGCTGGTGGTGTGTTATCCCAGATCATGGGAGCTGAGTGCCCTTCCTCTGTCTCTGTCATGTGAAGCAATCACCTCCGCCAGTGCCACAGTCTGTGTTGGGGTCAGCACAAGGTGCCACCATTGCTCACTTTGTCATAGGAAAGGCAGCGTGCCTGTTCACACTGCAGTGCCAGGCTTGCTTGCCTCTCTTCTCCTACCTGACATCCAGTTGGGTCCTAAATGGTATTTGAACTGGTGGCTGAAGCACCAGCTGAAGATGACTCTGTGTCTCAAAGCTCCTTGAGCACCACCACAGTCTGGGTCCTGAGTTCCTGACTAGCAAGATAATTGCTTTGTTCTGACTGGCTGCCTCCAGTGATACAATCTGTGGGTTTGAATGCTGTGAGTTGTCTGAATTTTTCATGTCCAAGAACTAATGGCATTTTCATTCTTTTGTGTGCTGTAAGGCACAACTTGGCAATGCTTCTGGCCTCAGGCCACACCATAGGCTGGGAGAAACATTTCTCCAGTGGGAAACCTGTGTGCAGTGCCACTTGTTCAGCTTTATCTTTGGAAACTGCAGCTCTGGTGTGTCCTAGTTAGAGCAGCTGGGACCAGTTCATCACTGTGTGGGTGTATCCCAAAAACTGTTAACAATAGACCATTTGGAGCAGCTGCCCAGACCTCACCTGACCCCTCAGGCTATAAGCTGGGTATTAAGAGGCCTGTGAGACAGGAGGATGTTCCTGTCCTCACTTCCAGAACTCACATTCACCCACTGTGGAACTCCCCGCCCTGGGAGAGGTGCTGGGCATTCCCACCTGAACCTGAGTGTATATAATCTTGGGGTCTTGGGACTTCTGGTACCACCTGTGCAATCCAGAGGAGGACTAGAACCTCGACCAGACTGCAGCCACCACTCACACCAACAGGTTTTACCTCTCCTTTTACTTTTGAACTCGGGGGGCCCACGTGGGGGTCAGCACAGGGGTCAATGAACATCATTCTGTTTGTGCCCCAGGGTTCCAGGTTACACATCTGCGTTTTTGTGGGTTAAAACCAATTGTTTGACTGTATAATAATTTTTATTGTATTATTTTTATTAAATTGTAATTCTGTCTTATAATCTCTTTTGAGTTGAGTTTATTTCTCCTGCCAGTTTACCTTTAAACCAGACACCATGACTGTCAGACAGTCATTTTTCAGTGATGACACATGGAACCACTCCATGAAAAATGCCCCAGCAGTCCTTCAGAGGCTGATGGAGAAACTGCTGCTTGTGTTCCTTCCCACTGACAAAGCTGATCACAGTGTATATCTGGCAGACTGGGAGATATCACATCAGTTGGCAGGTTCAGGATCAGAGATCTTGATGAAATCATCTCTCCTCAGCATCTTGGAGCTCTGAGTGATCTGCAGTGAGAGCAGGGTCCTTCCTTTACCTGTAAGGTTCACACCTGCAGGCTGACAGCTTAGCTTAGACTCAGTGTGGGATCTGCTGGATCTCTTGTGTTGTACAAGGGCTGTCTCGGTGCTTCTGCCTTCCTGGCTCACACCATCCCTGCATGACCTCACCCCCCGTGATCCTGGTGTGCCTGTCCATGACTCCCTTTGATGACAGGAGATGATCCTGAGCACTGCTCAGTCCCTTCCTTCTCCTCTGGCTGCTCCTGAGGGACAGCTGCTCAGCCAGCACTTGGAGGATGATGCCAGTACACTTGAAAGAGTATTTCGTACCTATGTTTTCCTCCTCTTTCAAGGACTCTTCCAAGATTCTGCACCTGAGAGGACCTATGGGAGTAGGATACTCACCACTGTTTTGTGTTTCAGGCCATAGGCTGAACAGATGGGAAAAGCAAATAGCTACAGGATATTGCAGAGGAAACTGTTTGGCCTAGGGTGGCAAGCCGGAGGGCATCTGCTGCTGGAAGGCTTGTGGGAATGATGTCTTCATGGCTTACTAGTACTGTGCTTTCCTTTCTGAAGGGAAAGGAAGCCTTGTAAAAAGAGGAACTGATATGAAGACATAAGCTGATAGGAAGGAAAATTACTGAAAAAGTTTGGAGTACCGATGCAGTACAGAAACCAGTCACGGCTGTTCTTGGGCTCTGAATTGGTGATTCCCAGCATAAATATGTTTAATTAACAGCTGTACCTTTGCTCCTTAAATCATATCTGTTTCTGAAGAAGAAAACCACTGCTTTTGAGATTGTGGCTACTGCAGAAAGGAAAGTGGTTTTCCTGCTGCATTTGGGATGGGATGTTGGGGCAATCCTGCATGAGCATGGCACTGGTTCTGCTGTCCTTGCTGATCTTATCTTGCCTTCCCTCCATGCTAGATGTGAGGCTGCAGAGCAGAAACAGAAGGTACCACTGGGAACTCTGAAAAAAGACCCAAAATCACATGAGGAAAAGCAGAAACAACTGTCAGAGAAAATCCGCCAGCAGCAGGAAAAACTGGAAGCTCTGCAGGTGAGTCTGGAGGTCTCCAGCTAAGCAGAGCAGGTTTGAGAGACCTCCTAGTGCAAAGGGATGCTTTGAGTCTGATGCCACCTATGCTCCTTCATGGGTCAGGGTTTGTTTTAATAACAGAAAACAAGCATCTAAGCTTGCATTTCATTTTCTGATGGGAAAACAGGAGTGACATCTGAAGGGATGTCTCTTGAAGGACACAGAACACACTTCCTTGTAATTGTTGTTTTTAACCTGGAAGGCTGTGGGGCTGGGTTCAGGCACCCCCTGGCAGCTTGTTAAGATGACCTTTCCAATTTATTTTTTAAAAATAGAAAACCACTCCTATTCGATCTCAAGCTGACTTGAAGAAACTGCCTCTGGAAGTGACCGCACGACCTTCAGGAGAGGTAAATGGCATACTGCTGTAGGCTTTTACTCTTTCGTGCTTCCTTAGCTGTTCTGAACAGCAGTTCCTCACTCTGTCCCCCTTCCTCTCTCTGTATCCACGTTTGTTTCAGCACACTCGACCTCAGCGCCCACGATCTCCTCCTTTGCCTGATGTAATCAAGAATGCTCCCAGCAGACCACCAGGATCTTCCCCTCCTCCCAAGTTCAGCAGTCAGCTGAAAAAGAGCTCTTCAGATTGTCCGAATACCAGCTCTTCCAAGCTGGCCAGCATGCTCTTCACAGAGGAGGCCAGCACTTCCAGGACACACCAGAACACTGTGACATCTGGGAAGTCTAACAGCACTTTAAAAACTCTTGCCAAACCAGGTACAGCCATGAAGTCTCTCTCTGCTGGCCTGCAGAGCCCTAAAAGCCCACGTGAGACACCCAGTCCAAAAGCTGCCAAGGTGCCAGCAGTAAAGAAATCTGCCTCTGGCAAATGCTCACAGGTGAGAGTCAACAAGATAAAACCCCTCAGCTCCTCACCCACTACCCTGCTCAACCTGTCTGCTCTGTCCCGTGTGATGTGCACTGTAGGCCCTGCACAAGACAAGAGAACTTTTACTTTACTCTTGGGTTAGGGTGCCATATACACCCCTCAAGAAGACTTGTTTCATCTCTCTTGTTAGACCAGATTGTTTCTTTGGAAAAAAAAAAGAATGTGAAGTGGTGGGGTGATCACATTGCATCTCTAAAATCTTTCAGAAAATCTGATTAACTTCCAAACTGGATGTTGGGCATTTTTTCTCTTTTTTTTTTAACTTGGCTAAAAATAAGGTTTTTGGTTGATAGCAGGCTGGAATTGACAGCTAGAGCTTGTTTGCTTCCTACAGGCTTCCAGCACTCGGAAGAGGACCTTGAACATCCCAGAGAATGGATCTGAAGAGGAGGGGGAGCACAAAAAGGAGAGGACAAAACGAGGAAAATTTGTGGCAGTGAAAGAAGAGAAGGATTCCAATGAGGTGGTAGTGGAGGTGAGAGTATGCTGGTTTCCCCAGCAGAAGGTTTTTGTCTGGCATTTCTAATCTTGGTGGGAGGCAGCTAATGTGAGCCCTCTCTCTGCTCCCAGCTAACAGACAGTGCTGGAGAGGAAGAGCTGGTGGAACTGAAGAAAGCTCAGAAAGGTGAGAAATGAGCCATTGGGGTGCTGCTGGTATCTGACATAGAAAAGAACTTGCAGAACTAGACTCATCAGTAAAACCTGTGATTTCAGTAATGAGCTTTTTGAATAAGAAATAGTGTAAATTTGAGTCCCAAACCCCAAGATGACTCTAACTTGCATGAAACATTTTGGCTGGGAACCCCTTGATTAGACCAGAGGCAACTGTGGCATGGGAGGGTCTGTGATTGAGGGCTGCATCATGCTGACAGGTGTGGGACTGGGCTGTGGGGTGTAACTGATAACACACTTACTCTTCCTGGTGGATCATGGAGCCATTCCAGCTGGCAAGTGGTCAGTACTGTATCCAGGCCTGCTGCGCTGCTATGAGAGAAGAGGGGCTGGGACACCCCAAAAAAGGTGGTAGCCAGTGTGGTACTGCACATTCCGACAGAGAAGGGCATCTCTTCAGCATGCTTCCAAGGAGCTGTCTGGAAACTAGGGACATGTGGCAAGTTGTCCTAGAGGCCTTCACAAGCCTGGAAAGCCCATGTTAAACAGCCTGGAGTACAGGAGAAACCTGTCTGGAAAGCCAGCTCATTTTCACGCATCTTAATGTTTCTCAACAAGAGCTGAGCTGTGTGCCCATTGTGTTTTGATAGTGTCTGTACTGTTTGGGGGCATTGTCATCAGTTCAAGTGTGCTCCCCCCTGAGGTGCCTGAATTTCAAGGGCTCCTGCAAAATGTGCTTTCCAGCAGCTGAAGGTTTGCAAACACCTTTGCTTCCTCCTCACAGATAAGGGGCTGCACGTGGAGGTGCGTGTGAACAAGGAATGGTTCACGGGCCGTGTCACAGCTGTAGAAAGGGGCAGACATGCGATCCGGTGGAAGGTGAAGTTTGATTATGTCCCTACAGATACCACACCACGGGATCGCTGGTAACTATCTCAAGCTACTGGATTTTGGAGGCTTGTTTTGCTTTTGGAAAGAAGGGGCTACTTTACTGCCATAGATGCTGAAGACAAATATGTTGCTGTCATGTCAGGGAGCATGTGAGCTCAGGACTGTGCAGTGGCTTCATAACGAATGGGCATGATAGACTTCATCAGTCATGCCATGGAGGCAGCTGTTGTGTGTCTAGAGGTCTGAGGGACACTTGGGTACAGGTTCTGGTTAAACTGTTAATGGTGTTTCAGATATGTCCAGTGTAGAAAAAGATTCCTGATGTTTCCTTAATACTTTTTCTCAGGGTAGAGAAGGGCAGTGAGGATGTGAGGCTGATGAAGCCTCCCTCTCCTGAGTACCAGGCTCCAGACACACAGCAAGAAGAAGAGGTGGTTGTGGCTGAACCCTCTACCTCAGACTGCGTCAGAATTGAGCCTGACACCACTGGTCCCAGCAGCAGCCAAGAAACAGTTGACCTTCTAGTCCAAATCCTTCGGTGGGTTCACTGCAGGCGCTTGGGAGCTCTGCAGTCTGATTGCTTCAGCTTGTTAAACTCCCAGCTCTGGCTTTATGCTTTTCTTTCCTGCACAGGAACTGCTTGCGGTACTTCTTGCCTCCAAATTTTCCAATCTCCAAGAACGAGCTGAGTTCCATGAGCTCGGAAGGCTTGTTGGCATTTCCCTTGGTAAGTCCACTACTTCTAGAAAAGTAAGTTTTGGGGTTTTCCCATCCATATTCCCTTCTTATGGCAAATGTGCATACTGTTGATGCAAGAGCACACTCTTGAAAAGGTGATTTTGGATCCTTGGCAGACTGACATGGGTGAGGAAAAGAATGAGAGCTGTGAGAGATGCTCTGAGTCTTGTGACATTGTCTGAGGACATTTCTAGTTACCATACAACTATGTGGGAATGCTGTTAAACTAGAATGCTGTTAAAATAGAGATGCCAGGTTAGAGGTTTGTAGAAGCAGGATGCAGACACATCTGTAGTTTTTGCTCCCAGCCTTATAACTTAGGTGTAGGTAATCTTAAAATTGGAAGAGAACATGGCCTCCATTTATCTGAGTACGGGTGGGGCTGAGCTTCCACCAGTGTCTGTGAGCTGGTGCTGGGAGATCCAGCTGGCTGGAATGCAGAGCAAGGGAACTGACCTCTCTGACTTCTCCCTTCTCTGACATACCAGCAAGGGAGA
The DNA here is from genome assembly GCF_022539395.1 of Myiozetetes cayanensis. Lineage (NCBI taxonomy): Eukaryota > Metazoa > Chordata > Aves > Passeriformes > Tyrannidae > Myiozetetes > Myiozetetes cayanensis. Next base: position 108,829 of record NW_026087423.1, read on the forward strand.
CCTTTCCAGGAGGCACCTGCACATGGGACAAACCACCTGCAGATGACCAGAGCCAGTGCTGTTTGGCACTCCCATGCTCATAGTGTGCGTATTGGCAGTTTCTCTCATCTCCTCCTCTCTGTTAACTCAGGCATCTACTGGAGTTACCACAGCCACTGCTTCCACAGGGCACCTTGGTCATGTCTGGGGTGTTTGGCGAGTGCAGGTGTTCCTACTTACCAGTGACAGGCTGTGTTGTCTGGGTGATCTGTACCAAGGACACTCACAGTGTACAGGGGCTGTCAAGTCTTGCTGCAGCATATCTGTGAGTTCAGGCTTTTTGAAACACGTTAACACCCTTAATCTAAATTCAGGCAGCTTTGGGGGCAGTCCTGATACTGGAAGAATGTGAAAACTCCCGTGAGTTTCATGCTGGCTGCAATAGGTAGAATCAGATATAAATGTGAGTTTGGGTGGGGTGTGCAGAGATGTGCTGTAGGGAGGGTTTGGTTCTTCTACAAGCCTGTGAGTGCTGCTGTTTTTGTGATGCTCGGTGCTTTCTCTTCACATGTCATCTATTGTGTTTTGTCTGCTGCAGAAAGAATATTTCAGGCAGTATGAGGTGGGTCTGCAGAACCTGTGCAATTCGTATCAGACACGCGCTGATGCCCGGGCCAAAGCCTGTGAGGAAAACCTCCAGAACTCAGAGAGGAAGCTGAGGGAAACAGAGGAGAAACTACAGAAACTGAGGACTAACATCATGGCCCTTCTACAGAAAGTGCAGGAGGTGGGTGAGGAAGAGAGGCAAACCCTGAGCTGCCCCAGAGTAGCCACCTGGCCCAGGCCCTCTGGGCATTCCAGGTGTTTCAGTCCAGCATCTTACTGGGCTCCAGCTCCTTCCTCAGTTGGGAGCAACATAGACTCAGCCCATCAGAAGCAGACAAGTGCACAGCTGCTGTCCCTGCCCACTCTTGGGATCCAGGCCCTTGGGGGTCCCACTGAGTGTTAATTCTCACAGGATGATTTGTCATGGCATGTACATACTGCACAAGTTCTGTTTGTTCTCTGCATTCTGCTGCAGAATTTTCCCAGGCATAGGCCCCATTCTTGGGCAGATTCTGAACCTCTTAGAGGAATGCAAACTTTTAAACAAATGATGTAAAAAAATCTTATGGTGAAACCAATTTATTAATTATACTATTAAGTATTTAATTAAAATAGCAAATATATATTTAAGTAAAATCCTAAATAAATAAACTTTAAGTTATAAAACTACTTAAATAGAATTAGGATCAACCAATGGAGAAGCTACTGAAAACAGCTGGAAGCAGTTGTTCCCTGTTACGAAAATGTGTTAAAACTAAAAAATCCCAACCAAACCCCAGATCCGCTCAGTAAATCCATCAGTTAAGTACATTGTTTGAGCCTCAGGTGCTGACAGGTTTCCAGATGTTGTCTGTCAGGCGCTGACAGGGAAAGCTGGAGATGCTGTCACCACAGCTGTCAGCAGCTGATGGGTGCTGGAGGTTGCGGCATAGAGGCTGAGTAGACCACAGGTTGAAGAGGATGCTGAGCTGCTCTGGCTTCTTCACTCTTGCACTCTTCTTCAAGATTCACTTCTCACTGGTATTTCTTGTTTCAGGACATTGATATTAATACAGATGATGAACTGGATGCATATATTGAGGACTTGATCATGAAAGGAGATTGAGCAGCCCCAGTATGAGTCCTGAAGAAGTACACAGGAGCTGGCTGCTGCAGTGGGAGATGTGGATTCCTGCAGGAGTGGCCTGGGCAACTGATGACAGAAGAGGGTTTTTAAGCAGTGCTCCTGTTGGTGTGCAACTTGTTCCTATGACTGTACATGAAAAGCATTTGTGCTGTTGGCAGGAAAATTTTTGACATTGTACTTCTCTGAATCTCTTTCTTTTGCTGATAAATATTTATTTTTAAAAGAAATGGGAACTGTGCCTGATACGATGGGTGGGTTGCGTGTTTTTAGCAATGTAAAAGTGTGAGTGCCCTTCTTGCATCTAAACCTGCAGTTTTAGATGCATCCTGCCTAGCAGGTTGCCTACAGTAAGAACCTGGCAGCAACTAAAAAATAAACCTTGAGTTCTGGCAGAGAAGGTCAAGACTTAGACGTGGAAGATACTCAACTTGAGGTAGAGAAAGCCAAGCCATGAATTTGAGCAGTTGAAAGGAGATGTCCCTGTATGAGCATGAGTGGAGGGAATGGAACCTCAGTAGATCGGGGGGGATTGGCGCTGGCACATTCCTGAACAGGAAGTCACCATAAGCTGGTGGAACTGCCACCATGCTAACAGCCAAGAGACTGAGGAGAGGATGGCCTCCTGGGCCATCACCGTGGGCTGTGAACGTCAAAGGGAGAACACTGGAGTTTGGGTTCTCTGCTTACAGTCACCTTATCACACACTGCTGCTGCTGTTTCTTTGAGACATAATTGCAACATCAGAAGAACTTGACCACCTGACAATAAAGTGACCCCTTTCTGTTGTCACCTCCTCAGGTGTGTGTTGCTTTGGTCAGCTTGCACTTCCGGGTAATTTTATTATTAAGGTGCTAGAATCTGGAGCCTTCAGAGCCCTACACCACTGAGTGGCATCTGGCCCAGTGCCAGCAGCAAGGAAAACACCTGTCCTTTGCCCTCTGGCTGCAGCCAGCTCCTGACAGGCCACTTGTGGCCAAGGGGACTCAGTCTGAGTTTGCCAGCTGGTCAGCAGGTTCTCAGGCCTGCTAGGACAAGGTGGCTGTGGACTCACACTCAGAAATGAGTCCCCTGCCAGCCAGACACCTGGAGGCACATGGTGTGAGCAAGAGCTGCCTACCATTGAGGGGTCAGGTGGAATGGGCCTTTGGGGTTCACTTGACATCTGGATGTGTAATAGATGTTTTGCAAAAACCCTTTCAAATTAAATGTCTGTTGCACAGAAAATCATTAGCACTAATTGTTTGTAGTCCTGAAGATGTCCTGAGTTCTACAAACCACAGGAGAGAGGGAAGGCTTTTGCTCATTACCTGAATTCCAGGTGCTTGTCATGGCATAGTGAAACTGACTGCTTCCATCTGGAATTTGGGCCCAACATCCTTCAGTTTACAAAGGTAAGGAGCATCCCCCTGTCCCTGCACACCTTCCATCACAGAGAGGCAGTGTTCCTTAGCTGGAGGAGCAGGCTCCACTGGTGTCCATTTCCTCACACATACTGGAGGTTTGTTAGTTGTGGTGACAGACTGATGCTTCTGATGAAAATAATCTCTCTGGAGAAGCTGCATTTTTTATTAAGGTGAAAGAAGAAATCTTTGTCCTTCCCAGGAGCCAGCAGACATTCTAGAGAACCAAGTTTCATTGGATGGCAGTTCAGAGCAGCTTCTATATGCAAGCTTTAATCCCTGACACTCAGGGGGCACCAAAATGGGACTAACAGCTCTTAGACAGTTCTTGAGCTTCCAGCACAAGTTTGATTCTCTACTTCTGCTCCCCTGTTAGGAAAGTGCTACTCTGGGTTTTCCCCTCTGTTTTATGTAACTTCTCATTTCCAGTTTTAACTCTTGTTTTTTATTACATTTCATGTTTTGGATCTTGTTCCAAGGTTTTTTTACTAGGAAAAGCAAGCTGAGAATTTTTAAGTGCCAATAAAACAACCTTTTCGTTCTCCAACTCTTCGTGGAAATCCTTCTCTGCAATCCTTCTCTTTTTCATGTTTTTGTTTTTGTAACCTTGTTTAGCAGATCTGTGTGTAACATCAGTAGCATCTTTAAAACCCATAGGATCAGAATGCCTCCAGCAGGGATCCAAACTGCCATCTCCCAGCCCAGTGTACTCCAAAGCTGTTACCAGGTTGTTCAGGGCCTTTTCTTCTAGAGCTCTTAGAATCAGTAGTGGAGGTTGTTCCACAGCTCTGCACCACACACTTCTCCTGCGGGTGTTCTTCTGTGGCATAACACAGGGCTGTCCCTGTCACTTTTCAAAGGCTGTTTCAGCTGCCATCGAGAACCCTCCCTGCCGCACTGCCATGACATCTCTGTGCTGTGATTAAGCCTGTCAATACCTCAGCTGTTCACTCAGTCTTCCTCTTCACTTCCATCTGTTTCTTACAGCAGAAATGCAAAGGAGGACATTGTTGTAGTTAATAAAGAGACCTTTTTTAACATGAATTTGTGAGACTTGTGACTGTTTTTTCAAGCCAACTTTGTCTCATTCTGCAAGAGAGACTGGGTGAATCCACGTGAGCTGGAGGATCACTTACAGAGCCCTTGAATTACAGGTTCAGCAAGGGAAGTAGCATGGACAACTATGATCCTGCTGTTAGGAACCCTCCAAGGCTGTATGCTACAGCAGGCAAGGCACTGAGGCAAAGACCCTGAGCTCGTGGCATTTGATTCCTCTCCCAGTGTGTTGGATGTGGTCCTGCTTGCACATCTTCATAGGACTGTGTACTGCTGCAGTTCCTTAAGTGGAGGCTTGAAATTTCATGTCACCAGTATCAGATCTGGGGTTTGATTTTATGGCAACAGGATCAACTGGTTTTTTTCTTGCAAGTAATTCCTCCAGTCCATAGCAGAGACCAGCTGGGCTTTGGGTGCTGCTGCCTTTCAGCCATTTAACAGGGTTGTGGGGAACATGCAAGCCTCCTCTCTTGCCACTGCCTTGCCCAAAAGTCTTTCTGGTCTTCAAGACCCAGGGACTTTGATCTAATTGTACCTTCAAATCCTGAAATCCCTCTTAGCAGCATCTCCATGTGTTCATGGTCTTAGAGTTCTGGCCATTAATGACTTAAAATGGCTGTGCCCGCTGGGTGGGGTGGGACCAGATGGGCAGCTCCTGAATTATCTTTGTGTTCCCTTTCCTATCAGCAAAGCTGAGGAGAACTGCCTCCAAGCTTACTCCAAGCCTGCTGTCCTGGTTCCAGCCAGGACAAGGTAATTTTTTCAGTAGCCAGGAGAGGCAAGGCTATGACCCTCAGGTTATTCTATGCCACCTCACATCATGTGCAGAGGGTGGGGGGGATGTAAAGCACTGTAAGAACCTGTGGTTTAATGATTTGGGAACTTAGGGGAAATACCTGAGCAGTGGCTTCACATTTCTCGATACTTGCTGTTGTTTAAAGAAAAATGCTGCCACTACTCCTCAGTTGTATATCAAGGAACAAAATGATCATCCATTGGTTTTTCAGTCTTGTCTACACAGGATAGTACACCAAAATATTTCTTTAAAGATTTTTTCTGTAGTTCAAAAAACAAACAAAGAAACAAAAAAACCACAACACCAAAAAAACCCACAACAAACCACCACCAAACCAAAACATGTTCCTTGACTGCATGGAAAAGACCTCTGAGAACATTGAGTCCAACCTTTGACCTAACATCACCTTGTCAACTAGACCATGGCACTAAGTGCCACATCCAGTCTCTTAAATACCTCCAGGGACAGTGACTCCACCACCCTGTGCAGCCCATTCCAACACCCAATCACCCTTTCAGTAAAAAGCTTCTTCCTAACGTCTAACCTAGACCTCCCCTGGCAGAGCTTAAGACTGCCCTCTTCTCCAGTTGCTGGTTACCTGGGACAAGAGACCGATACTCACTTGGCCACAACTTTCTTTCAGGGAGTTGCAGAGAGTGATGAGGTCACCCCTGAGCCTCCTCTTTTCCAGACTAAACAACCCCAGCTCTCTCAGCATCTCCTCACAGCACTTGTGCTCCAGACCCTTCACCAGCCACCTTGTTGCCCTTCTTTGGACACTTTGGACACTCTCCAGCACCTCAATATCCTTCCTGAACTGAGGGGCCCAGAACTGGACACAGCACTCCAGGGGTGACCTCCCCAGCACTGAGTGCAGGCCAAGAATCACTTCCCTGCTCCTGCTGCCACACTCTTCCTGAGCCAGGCCAGGATCCATTGGCCTTCTTGGCCACCTGGGCACACTCTGGCTCATGTTCAGCTTCCTGTCCATCCAAACTCCCACCTCCATTCCTGCCTGGCTGCTCTCCAGCCACTCTGACCCCAGCCTGTAGCACTGCAGGGGGGTTGTTGTGGACAAAGTGCAGGACCCGGCACTTGGTCTTGTTGAACCTCATTCCCTTGGAATCAGCCCAACTCTCCAGCCTGTCCAGGCCCCTCTGCAGAGCCCTCCTGCCTTCCAGCTCATCGACACTCCCCCCCAGTTTGGTTTCCTCTGCAAATCTGGTAATGGTGGACCCAATCCCCTCATCCAGATCATCAGTAAAGATATTAAACAGAACTGGGCCCAGCACTGATCCCTGGGGGACACCACTGGTGACTGGATTCCAACTGGATGCAGCCCCGTTCACCACCACTCTGGGCCCGGCCCTCCAGCCAGTTCCTAATCCAGCACAGAGTGCCCTGTCCAAGCCCTGGGCTGCAGCTTTTCCAGGAGTGTGCTGTGGGAGATGGTGTCAAAGGCTGTGCTGAAGTCCAGGCAGACACATCCCCAGCCTGCCCCTCATCCACCAGGCGGGTCACCTGATCATAAAAGGAGATCATGTTGGTCAGGCAGGACCTGTCCTTCCTAACCCTGTGCTGGCTGCGCTATGATCCTGTGCTATCCTGTAGGTGCCGTGTGATTGCACTCAGGATGATCTGCTCCATAACCTTGCTGGGCACTGAGGTCAGGGTGACAGGCCTGGAGTTTCCCGGGTCCTCCTTCCGGCCCTTTTTGTGGATTGGTGTGACATTCGCCAGCTTTCAATCGTCTGGGACCTCCCCAGAGAGCCAGGACTGTTGGTGAAAGATGGAGAGTGGATTGGGTCCCTCATCACGCTTGAGTGGATCCCATCTGGTCCCATAGACTTGTGAGGATCAGAGTGGCTCAGAAGGTCGCCAATTGTTTCCTCTTGGATTACAGGGGGGTTATTCAGCTTCTTATCCCTGTCTACAATATAAATAAATTCCCAAAACAGACTGAATTAATTTTTTGTTTAAGGTCATCCTCCCCCACAGAGATGTAATGGCACCTCGTCTGGAACCCCTGGTGGTCTAGTGGTAAAGGCGCCGCGCTATCACCGCAGAGACCCGGGTTCGATTCCCGGTCAGGGACACTCCCGGGCAGGTGGGGCTCGTTAGCCCTTAAAGGCAACCCACCTACGTCCTAAGGACCTCACTGCCACCGTCCAAGCTCGCTTGGCCCCGGCAGATGAACCTTAGGATTAAAGGGTGGGCTCAGTTCCGCGCACACTGTGTCTCACCTAAAAAATCCAATGCGCAGGCTGGAAGGTGGAAAGACCTTCCCCGGATCTTCGCTCGCGAAGACTGGCCATTATTATTGCTGTGGGAGATGGTGTCAAAGGCTGTGCTGAAGTCCAGGCAGACACATCCCCAGCCTGCCCCTCATCCACCAGGCGGGTCACCTGATCATAAAAGGAGATCATGTTGGTCAGGCAGGATCTGTCCTTCCTAAATCTGTGTTGGCTGCGTATGATCTGGCTGTCCTGGAGGTGCCGTGTGATCAGGATGATCTGCTCCATAACCTTGCTGGGCACTGAGGTCAAGCTAACAGGCCCCAAAACTTTCTTCTGGCCCTTCTTATGGATGGGTGTCACATTGGCCAACTTCCAGTCAGCTGGGACCTCCCTGGTGAGCCAAGGCTGCTGATAAATGATGGAAAGCAGCTTGGCAAATGCTTCCACCAGCTCCCTCATCACCCCAAGATAGATCCCTTGTGGTCCCATGGACGTGAGCATTTAAGTGGCACAGCAGGTCACTAACTGCTTCCTCCTGGATAACAGATGGGCTACTCAGCTCCCTGTTCCTGTCTACCAGCCCAGGTTCTGAGGTTGTTGTTCTGAGGGTGACCTGCCTTATGGTTGAAAACTGAGGCAGAGAAGGTGTTAAGTACCTCAGCCTCTACTGGTTACATCCCCTCCATCCCATTAGGGTGTAAGAAAGGAGCGAGGCTTATCCAGTTACAGAAGCAGCCTGTTGAACATCTGTTTAATGAAAAATCTGATTCTTTTCAGGTTTAGTTATGTGAGTTTTGTCACCTTTAACTTGTACATTTTTTTCTTCTTTTTAATGTTTTGTTTTCTACTTCAAAGTACTTTTTAAGCATCAGTTGCAAAAAAGCAAGAGGAAGACTAAGATCTTGAGAAGCCTTTAGTCAGTGCTCATGGTCAGTGTGAAATGAACTTCCCCTTAAGGGATTTTTATTTTTTTACATTGTTGAAAGTGATGTCTTCAAATTCAAAGTCACTACTAGCAACCGCCAGCACCTGTAAAGGACTCACTCTAACAGTTTATAGAATAACACTTTATTAAAATAAATTGTGACAGATTAATAAGATTTGGGGGTCATCGGTGATAGTGTCTGACTGAAAAAATGTGTTTAAAGCAATCTACTCTACTACAAAGCGAAACAAGCACAAACAAACTCTAATCATAAAAGTACTATTTAGTGTGCATAGAGTATGTTTCTTACCTAATAGGTGTCCCTATAAGGGGAAGACAGGTTCAACCTGTCGACTGATCCCAGCAATTTCGTTGGAATCTTCCTCAACTATTCCCCTATTCCCAACTTACTTTTTTTTGTATTTCTGATTGGTGTAAAGTTCTCCTGCCATGCCTAATAGGGGTGGTGGGGTGGTGGTCGTGGCTTGGCATTTGAAGAGAGGGTTCAACATGATCGTTGACTCACCAGTAGAACACCTTAATCCATCCCCCTTGACTGACAGGTACTGTATGGTCTCCTGAACAAAGTACCACAATGTCCTTCTTTCTGCCAGTATTTGAATGGAGAGGGCTGCGTAGTCTCTGCTCCATCCCTCTGAGTAGATGTTTATCATTGTATGGAGAGCATGTCGACAGCATTCCATCCAGGGATTTTACCCTCGAATTCTTAGTCTCCCCTAAGTTTTAACCCTAGTGGTGTGTTAAAACTAGTTCATCCCACAGTGGTGGCACCTCCACAGGAACCTTTCCCTCTCAATTCCCTATCACCGGTGCCAAGAAATGCACCCTGGAGAGCTCCCAGGTGTCTGAATTCTTCTCCTGACAGGTAGCAGGGGAGTACAGGTGCCCCATGAAGACCAGGGCTTCTGAAGGAGCCTCACCTACTGTTCCTCCTGAAGAGGAGGTCTCTAGCAGATACCTAATAACATGGTGCCCACCTTGGCCTACCTGCTGCTCAGTCCCACCCTGAGCAGAAGGCAAACCCACATCCTCACCTTCCTGAAGAGCCCTTGTCACCCCCACACAACCCCCCAACCACCATGGTCCCAGCATGGTCCTAGCCATTAGATGGCTCCATCACCCAGCCCAGGCCACTCAGTTCAGGTGGGAACAGCCTCAGCAGTATTTATTTTGTATCCATAGGTGGACCTCATCAGGTGAGCAGCCTCCCAGACCCGTCATTACCAGCCATGGCTGCAGCCACCACTCCAGCCCTTGACCCTTGGCCACTGGACCAGCACCTGGAGCTGAGGTGGGAGAGAGAGGTGTCTGGTGATATGGGCAGGGAGAAGGCACAGAATTCCTGTGGGATTGGCTCAGGGCACCAAGGATGAGATCATCTCCAGGTGTCCATGGAGTGGAAGATGCCCCTGGTGATTTCCCAGCCTATGAGAAGGTCCCTGGTGTAGCTGGGGCAAAGCCATGTTGGGCTGAGACCTTGGGTGTCCCCTACAGGTGTCCTGTACAGTGTCCCTGGTCAGGACAAGGTGTCATGGGGTAGGACTCTACCAAGGAAGGGCACGCTCTCAGGGTTTGGGGAGCAGGCAGACAGCCATCAGAGTGCCTCCAGCCAGGACTTTTTCCTCCTACAGGGGAGCCAATGCTGGGTGTCCAAGTGGGTGTCAGGGACGCCCAGCAAAGGCAGCCTCCTAAAACCCACTTCTGTCTCCCAGGGCTGCCCCAGAGGAGGGATGGTGGGAATTCTATCTCTTTGGAGATACCTGCAGAGCTGCTTCTGTTGCTCCTGCTGCCGCCGGTTGCTCTCAGCCAAAAACGTGAAGATGTTCCTCCGTGTCTGACGCGGCTCCAGCCCATGGAGCACCTGGATGGCTCGTGGGGAAAGATGCCTGCAACAACAAAAACTCATTCTCCCAGAGCTGCCATCTGCCTCTCCCCCTGCCCCAACCTGCACCCACACAGTTCCACATCCATCCATCCAGTCCTGCATTCACCCACCTGGTCCCACGCTGGAATCTCTCCACCATCTCCTCCATGGGAAGGGGGGTTCTGGTGCTCCCCCATGTCACAGTGACCCCCTTTCTCTGGGGCTGGAGCGAAGGATGGGGAGCCCAAGGACCTCCAGGGCCAGATATCTACCAAAGAGGGGATGCTTTCACTAAACCAGAGGTGACACTTCCCAGTACCCCTGGAAAGGTGTGAGCCGGGAGACTCCACACCACACCATGGCTGATGGCTGCTGTTGCTTCCCAGAGCTCTCCTTTGGGGAATGAGTGGGCAAACTCTGCCCTGTGGTTGGGTGACTCCCAACTTCCCCACAAGGAATCCCATCTCCTTCAGTCCAAAGAGTCCCCCCAAAGCCCCAGGATATTCACAATCCCCAGGGCACACCAAACCCTCTCAGAGACTGTCCCCCTCCATCCAGGTCCCCAGGGACTCCCATCTCCCTGGATCCTAAGAGTCCCCCAAAACCACAGGATCCCTCCAATCCCCAGGGATTACCACCAAACTACCCCAGGGACCTGCAAAGCCCTCCAGGAACCTCTAACCCCTCCAAGGGACCCCTCCCCCACCCCCTGAAGGTCTTCCCCGATCCCCCTGAGTTCCCCCCTGACCCTCAATTCCACCCTGCATGCCCCTGTTCCAGAAGGGTTCTATGAGCGGCCAAGGTGCCCTCACATAGAGGGTCCCTGCTCATACCTGGGGTACCTGTTGATCCTCCCTGGCAGCCCAGGCTTCCCACGCCACCCATTCCACTTTCTGTTCTCTCCAGCGGGAATTTCCATGCTCCCACGCTGCAGACAGCTGCCAGACCTCCTGAGGAGTGTCAGGCACAGTTAGGCTCAGCTTTGGAGGAGCTTTCTTCAGGTCTGATCCATCTGGCACATACCTGCAGCGCTCTCTGGCAGTCCTCAGAGGCCAGGAGTGTGGTGTTGAGTCTGGCTGAAGGAGCTGATTCCTGCCCACCTGTCTCCCCCATCCCAGGAAAGCTGCCTGGGGACAGGGGGAGCACACTGCAGAGACATGAGGAGGTGTCAGCATGAGCCCAGGGCAGGCAGATATCCTGTTTTCCTCTGGGGCCAAAGCTCCCCAGGCACTGGAGAGAAGCAGAGATCTGGGCCTGTTTCCTATGGACCTTTCTGAGTCACTACAGCCCCAGTGTCTGAGCAGGCTGGCACCCAGGGGTGTAAGGATCCCTCCCATCCCTTCCCACAAGAGTTTCACCTGGCAGGTGGCTTCATCCCTGGCTCCTGCTGCCTCATGCCTGGCTTCTGGTTTGGTAGCATAGGGAGGGAAAACTTGTTGGGATGTTTCTGTGCCCCTGGGAAAGGAAGAAGCTCTCGGGAACAGCCCTGTGAGGCTGAATGATCACCAGGCTGTGATCACCCCATATGGGGCAGAGCAGCAGGGACCCATCCTGTACCTATTCTGACCCTGTGCTTCTCTGCAACCTTTGTGTACCAGGTGGAAAAAACCTCAGACACAGCAAGTTGAAACCTGGAATCACAGAATGACACCATACTGAATAGGAAGGGACTCACAAGGATCATTGAGACTAACTGCAGAAGCGAATGATAACACAGGCTTGAGGAATGGCAACCCCCCACTCTATAGAAAGGAACTGGGAAGCCACCGAGGAAGCACACTCACCTGGGGAACGAGTGGGCCCGTGCAGCCTGCATCCCCTGAACAGTGGTCGCTCCATCATTGAGACCAGCATCCTGCACGTACAGCCTCTGCAGAATGACACACAGCCATCAGAAGATTCCCATGGAGGAAGGAGACCTGTCTCCTGCTTCTTTAGGAGCCACTTCTCCAACCACCTTTCCCCAAACCTCATCTGTGAACATTAGGATCATGGAATCACAGAATCATTAAGGTTGGAAGGGCCCTTGGAGACCATCAAGTCCAACCAAGGACACTACTAAACCATGTCCCCAAATGCCACATCCATGTGTGTCTTAAATTCCTCCAGGGATGATGACTCCACCACTGCCCCAGACAGCCTGTGCCACAACTAGACAATCCTTTACAGAAAGAAATGTTCCCTAAAATCCAACCTAAACATATCCTGGTGGAATTTGTCCTGTCACTTGATATCTGGGAGAAGAAACTGACCTCTAGCTGGCTATACCCTCATTTCAGATAGGTGCAGAGAGCAAGAGAGTCCCTGCTGAGACCTCCTTTTCTCCAGGTTGAGCTACCCCAGCTCCCTCAGCTGCTTCTCATGAGACTTGTGCTTCAGCCCCTTCCCCAGCCCTGCTGTCCTTCTCTGGACACACTCCAGTACATCAATGTCCCCAAATTCCAGCTCACAGTGAGCAGCAGAGCCACCCAGGTGTCGCAGCTCTCCAGCCTCTCGACGCAGGTGCGGTGGAACCGCATACACAGGACACTGTCCTGGCAGGACAGGATGCCAATGTCCCCAAAGGCAAAGGCGAGGTGCTGCCCGTCCCTCAGCTGAAAGGAGTATAGGAGGACGGTCTCCTCCACACAGTCCCTCAATACGTCTGGCGGGAGGGACGTGGTCTGTGACAGCCACCAGTAGTCCAGTGGTGCGATCTCAACATCACCTGTGAGGAGGAGGAGGATGAGCATTGTCATGACAACAGCTGAGAAAATTTCCACATGAAATTCACCGCAAAATACCAGAGAGAAAAAGGGGTTTGTTTTTGTCCCCCAACTTTGGAGGCAATTTCCTCCCTCTCCCAAAGAGTAGGGGCACACCCCCATCCCAAATGTGGAATAGGATCCCTTCTCACCAGGGATAATCATTGTGGGGAACATCAGGTCCCGCAGACAGGACAGATCCATGTCCAACTGGAACACAGGTCTTCGGACCACATACACCTCTTCTGCACCATCAACTTGCTCATGGACCACAGCAAAGGTCCCTAGTCCTGGGACCAGGACACCCTGTGCAGGGAGAAGACAAAACACCTGAATGAATACTTTGGAGATAAGAAATGTGAAAACTGTGGGGAGAAAATTAAAAACCCACGTTCTCCATTTTCACTTCTCCTCTTCAAAATATTTGCCAAAATTCCTTGGCTACGGAAGATCCCAAGGAATTCCAAGCCAGGGAATGATTCATGGGGATGATCCTTGACATAGACCCAGCATGATCCTGTGTTTTTCCAGTACTGGCAGCTTGAGGCACATGGGGTTCTCTTGGAGGGGGGACCCTGGGGGACCAAGATGCCAGCCCACCTTGTTCATCTTCATCTGTCCCAGGATGTACACAGACACGACATCCCAGATGGCCACCACCTCTGGAAAGTACCAGAGAGAGGCATCAGGTTCCACTTGCGGCATCTCAGAAGTAACATCAGGGAAGTGACAGATGGGGCTGATAAAGAGCCTGGACTAGGCCGTGCCCCTCCCTCCCTGCTCACTGAGCAGGGTTGGGGCAGAACTGGGGATGTGGGAAGGGCTCAAGACCAGGCCTGTGGTCATCCAACCCCCAAAAAGAGATGGCACCCCAAAACCCAGGTTGGTGTCAGGAGAGGATCCTATGAGAAGAACCAGAGGGTATCCCAAAGGAGACTATTTAAAGGTGAAGGACTAATGCCCAGCCAGCTCCTGAGAGACCAGTGGGAGCTGTTGGACCTCCCATGCCCCAGGACCCCAGACCCCTTTTCACCACAGAACTAGAACTGTGAGAAGTTCCAGCTCCCACTGGAAGCTGGCCCCGGATGGGGGACATGCCATGCTCACAGGAGCCTTGAGGCAGCCCTAACCCTGTCCAACTGTTCCCCCGGCCCTCAGGGAGCTCCCCAAACCTTCACCCTCAGTGGAGAGCCGCAGGAGTGTGGGGAACAAGCAACTCTGCTTCCTGCTGATGCTGACAGTGCAGCACGCCTCCATCCTGCTCCCCAAATTCCTGTCTGAAGAGCCCTTGCCCTGCCTGTCCCCAAGGGATGCTCAGCATAACCCCCACAGTCCTAAGAACATCCCCCTGACGCCCCCCCCCCGGCTCCCGGCAGGGCTGAGCAGCCCCCAGCCCTCGCTGTGGAGTGCACCCAGTCATGTGGGGCACCCCTTTGTGACATCAACAGCGGCCTGGGAAGGGGCATCGTGACATCAGCAGGAGATGCCACGGCAGGGGAGCAGGGAGGGGACCGGGGAAGGAACAGTCTCTCCTGACTTACCTCAGGTGTCACGAGGTGTCACCAGCTATCATTGCTGCTGACCTGGGGTGTGGTCCTACAGATAATCATAGATAATAACAGATACAAATATATAAAAATACACAAATAATATCTATTAAAAAAGGATGATAAATAGTTTTTATGGGCTTTATTTTCTCTGAAGTTTCAGAGATTAAGGGCTTTTCCTGCCCAAAATGCCCTTTTTTAACCCAAAAAACCTTAAAATAAGATTGGTTTTCCTTCTTATTTAAAAACCCAACAAACCCAAGGAATACTGGGTGCAAAATTAGGGTTTCTACTGAGAAAAAACAAAAACTAAACCAACAAAAAGGTGATAAGGGCTCTTTGATGGAAAAAAAATGTATAAAAAAGTAGGAGATAAGGGGATTTTTCTGAAAAACAAACAAACAGCGAATCAGGATGTTCTAGAGAAACATAAGGAAAAATGAGGTTTGGAGGGATATAAAAATTGAAATAAAGGTGGACTTTTTTTATGGAAGGAGAAATAAATAAACGTTTTTCCTTACTAAAGATAATAATAGGTTTTTTGCTGAAAACTAAGTAGCAATTAAGGAATGAGAATTTTTAAAAATTAAAATAAGGCAAATAAAAATGGGTTTGTTCCTTTAAAAAAAAATTATTGAAAAGAGAGTTACAAGTGCTTTTACTGCTAGACAAATTAAAGGTTTTGTCCCAAAATTTTCCTTTTTAAACTCGAAAGGGCATCTTCATGTTTTCCTGAGAAACCCTTGGCGGAACTTCCCATGGGAAGGGATGGGCTCAAAAAAATGCAGATTTTAGGTTTGGAATTTGAGGAATGGGTATGGGAGATGGGAACCTGACATTCTGGAGAATTTGGGAATGGGAAGCTTGATCCTGTCACTGACAGGGGATATTGTGATAGGTATTGGACCCACAGGGACGTTGTGCTGGAATTGTGGGAGCCACAATGGTATCCCCAGCAACCCCTACTTTCCCCTGGAATCCCCCTATCAAGTTTTATTGATGGATTCAGCAGGTGGTGACTATATATATCTTTCCACCTTTATCCTTTCTTTCTCTTCCTTATACATTTCCTTAAGTGTTATTTTTATGCATTATTATTGCTGTATTACTATAGATGATAACGCCCAAAATGGCAACATACCTGTTCACCTTTGAAACAAAATTGTTCTAAAATAAACCCTATATATATCTATTTACAAACACTGATTATTCAATGTTTCACTGTAATCCACCCCAAGGGATTTATTAACAAGAACTTGGGTTTCCCTCCCCTTCACGGATGGGTCATAACAGATTGGAAGGGACCTTTAATATCACCTTGTTCCAACCCCACGCAGGGGCAGGGATACCTTCCACTAGACCAGGTTGCTCCAAGCCTCATCCAACTTGGCCTTGAACACTTCCATGGATAGGGCAGCCACAGAATCTGTGGCAGGTTTTCCAGGAAGGCTTTGTTGCTGGTAACAGCTTGTGCAGAATTCCTCTATTCCAGTCCTCAAGTTGCTGAGGAGGAATTTAGATCCCTGCATCACACCACTGATTTGAGTGCCAGCAGTTTGTAACAGTCACTCTCATTCTCCTTCCTGACATGAAGCATTGTTGTCCCACTGCAGCAATGACAGACAGAGGGACATAGTGGCTGTGGAGAGGACTTGCAGGACTTTGGAATGTTTCCTGACCTCAGTGTGCCAGTCACCACCACTGCCTGTTTCCCGCAGGCAAACTAGAGCATCTTTCTGGTTCCTGTAGCATATTTCCTTCATCTAACAGGGTATGTGGCATATGAGTGGGAGCATTTTAATAGTCCTTTGGTAAAGTTTTAAGCTTATTCTTAATTGTTTAAAATTACTCAGGGGAACATCTAGGAACAGATTTTTCATATTTCTTTATCCTTGAGGTGATCAAGGGATGGGAACCTTCTACTTTGTCAAGGTCAAGTGTCAATAAAAAAAGACAGTTGTATTATTTTGTCAATGTTAATACCTAAAATTGTGACATTTCCCTCCCCAGTAGTGGTGTTACTACTTAGTGCATCTTTTGCTGCTAAACAAATGGTATAGTTTCGTCTTTTTTTGTTTCTTAAAAAGAGAAATATTTACAGATAAGATCGAATTAAGCAAAACATGTGTCCCCCTGTGTGAGGAATTGCACAGTTCCCAGCCTCAGTCACCATGGAGGCACCTGCCAGGTTTAGGCTGAGCAATACTGGACAAAAATGAGATTGTGGTTGTGCAAGTGAAATGATGCAAGAATAAATCCAGGTTTTTTAAAGTTTCCCTCTGTGCTGTCGTGTTCTTAAGAAGTGCTGGACAAGAGTGAGACTGTGTCAGGAAATCTGTAGGTGAGTCTTTCTTCCCTCAGGCACCAATCTCTGCTCTGTGTGACCAGTGACAAGACCCGAGGGAACAGCTGGAGCTGTGTCAGAGGAGGTTTAGGCTGGATATTAGGAAAAGGTTCTTCCCCCAGAGGGTGGTTGGCGCTGAACAGGCTCCCCAGAGCAGTGGACACAGCCTCAAGGCTGCCAGAGCTCAAGGAGCACATGGACAACACTCTCAGGGAGATGATGGGACTGTTGGGGTGAATTGTTCAGGGCCAGGAATTGGACTTGGATGATCCTTGTGGGTCCCTCCCAACTCAGAATATTATGTGATTCCATGATTATCAATGCTGCCAACACTCGTCTTGCTCCCGAGATGGACCAGAAACAGATGGGCATGACTGGAAAGGTGCCTAATCCACTCTAAAAGCATAGGGCAGAGAGAAAAACAGAGAGAAAGAGATAGAAAAAGTTCTGGTTCCAGTGTCGATCCAGCAGCCCTTGTTCCAGTGTTGATCTATCTTGGGTTAGGGTTAGGGGTTAGGGTTAGGGGTTAGGGTTATTGTTAGGGTAAGAGTTGGAATGTGGGGCATTGGTTCTTTAATTGCCATGTACTATTCCGGAATGGAGACAATAGGCCATGGTATCACAAAAGATTAGGATTAGGGTTAAGATTAGGGTTAAGATTAGGGTTAGAGGTTAGTGTTAGGGTTAGGATTAGGGTTAGGGTTGAGCTGTGGGGCATTGGTTCTTTGATTGCCAGGGAGTATTCCAGAATGGAGGGGATAGGCCATGACATCACAAAGGGGCCCATGGCACACTGGTGGCACTGCATTGTGGGGGTGTGGGGCATTGGTTGTTTTGTTGTCAAAGGCCATTCTGGAATAGAGAGGATGGGTTGTGACATCTCAATGGGGCCCATGGCACTGTGGAGCGTGAGATGTTGATCCTTTGGTTGCCAGGGGTCACTCCAGAATGGCAGAGGATAGCCTGGGTCATCACAAAGGACCTGTCCTGTGGGAGCTAAAGGCCTGGCTTTGAGAAAGGTGGGTTGGATCAGATGACCTCCAGAGGTCCCTTCCAACCTATTTCCCTTTTTTGAGATGAAGATGAGCTCTTTGGAAACACATACCCTATCTGGGGGATTGTCAGAGTTGCAGATATACTTGGCAGGCTAGTTATTTCGCTAGTTCTTAGGTTTGATTGTGTATATCTGTACATCTTGGTTTGTCCCTTTTTGTCCCTTTTTCCCCCATTCCCTTTCCCTTCCGGGGGTGTTTGGATTCCCTTTGCTGTGTACATGGTATCTTAATTGTATATAACTGTAATATACATAAAAATACATATTTTTATATAATTAGATTGATTTCAGGCTCTTCAATTCTATAGTTTTTTTTTTCCTTTGCCCTAAGAAAAGAAGGGAGGGGGAAGGGGGTGTTACTGTGAGTTTGGGCATTTGGCAGGGAGCCAGGTCCGATCCATCAACAGTCTGCTTGTAGATAGTTACAGAAGCTTAAAATGATCTGTTTGTCCTGATTTTGGGTAGATTTCACTGTGGAAACAGCTTGCTGATGTGAAGGGCTGTTAAACACATAGGCATGAGACAGGCTGGGGATGAGGCTTATCTCACCTGTATTTAGCCATCGAGACCTGATGCTGATTGACGTTACAACAATATAGTGATTTCCATGGCTTGAAAGCACTGATTCATCTTTGGAAACCTTAGAGGAGAGACAGAAGCTGGAGAAAAGGTGTTTGTAGCCCTGAAAAGCCTCTGGTGAGGAAAAGTTCAGGGATAAAAGGGACAGCTGTCAGGGATTTCCAGTTGAGAGGCACCATTCCAGCTGTAGGATCCGGGGAGTGGGGAATAGCTCTGGGTATGGATGAGCTTCCACACAAAGGGGGTGTGAATCTTCTCTTTGGGTCAGACTTCTGGGGGTCTGCAAGGGGAGTCCCTTGGAACTGAGAGGCACTGCTTGTTCCTGGGAGTAATGTGTGGGGACTCTCTGAGGGCTGAGGTTGTCATGCTCTGCAAGTCCTACTGAACTGCATCCCTAAAACTCTGCATGTGCCATGGTGGAGCAGCATTTCCTGGGAACACCATCCCAAGGCTGTTGAGGTGCAATGTGTGAGGAAGGCCTGACACGTTCACAGCCCCAAGCAGCTTCTGCCACAGATGCCTCCAGAGGGAGAGCTGCTTCCATGTGGCATCCATTGGTGCTGGGACAGAGCAACCCTGTGTGCCCATCACATTCATGCTGACCAGAGGGATCTTCCAGCTGGGGGTGGCAGAAAGAGTCACCCTTCAGGGATGGGACTGGCACCTGAGGCACCTGGTCTGTCCCTATCTGCTTCCATTCCTCATCATCCTGCAGTTTGAGTCTCTAGTTTTATGTTCTAACCAGCCCATGGGGACACCTCGGTTCCTGAAACAGCTTCATCATCATTAGCCCTCTGCAGACCTTACTAAACCATCCTTACCACACCTCACCCTCTGCATGGTGTGTGACACTCTCAACAGGGTTGCAAGAGTGCAGGAACCGTGATAAGCTCATTATCATCTGAGATTCTCCACACAACCAGAGCCTGGCTGGTAGTCCTCTGGGAAGGGTTCTGGGAATCATGGCTTTAAAGGCAAGAAGCTTAAGAAGTTAAATTGGTCTGCTTCAAATGAGCATGAACCATGCCTGCCTCTAGTGGGAAATCTGACACTGTCCCACGTGAGGCAGTACCACAGTCCCTGAGGCCAAGCACATTCTGGGTAGCCTGGAGCTGATTATTTTCCTGCTCAGGCACTAAGGACTAAGTGGTACCTGGTGAGATCTTCCTTGTCACTGACCCCTGTCAGAGCATGACAGTTCACAGTCTGGTAATGTCCTGTGAGGGTTTCAGGTCTGTCCAGTGCCTTTCCTGTAAGCTCACCTGCAAGCAGGGTGTCCTGATTCTGGCCAGGATAGGGCTAATTTTTGCAATAGCTGGGAGGGGGTATGTCCAGGACCTGGAGGTTATTCTATACCACCTCATGTCATTGCTGGGAGCAGGGCTAAGGGAGGCTCTTCTGAGATGTTTTCCTTCTGGTTGAGAAAATGTGGCTGAGAGAGCTGTCTGGCATTGTCTAATATTGGAGAGTTTTTCCACATGAATAATTTCTTTTCTTATATCTTTTGTTATTAATATTGTTGCTGTTATTGTTTATTTCCTTATCTCATGGCTGTTTCCAGTAAATTGTTCTTATCTCAAATCGTGATCTTTGCCTTTTTTGCCTCCAGTTGTAGGGGGAAGAGGACATAGCATGTGATTTTAATGGGAGTGCTAAATTGGAGAATACCATTCCTAAAGGATGACACAGAATCAGGAGAAACCATCACCTGTGACACCAAAAGCCATGCCATGTATATAAAAAAAAACAACCCAAAGTTCAATACTTTCACGCAAGTCTGAGCTGTACCTATAAAACAGCCTGTCACAGGTGGACATACAATCGAGACACAGACAGGGACATATGAACATGGAAGGATGGACAGACAGACGACTGAATTACAGACAAGAATCAGTATAGGAAATCTGGCCAAGAATTAGACAGACAAACCTGAGGTAAGACAGACTTCAGAAAGAGAAAAGTGACTGACGAATCACTAACAGAGAGACTGCTGGGCAGTGGCCATGCAATGGTGTCAATGTGAGGGCAGCAGAGGAGGAGGATAGAGCTCTCTGAAGCCACAGCATGCACAAAGAGACATTTGGATTTCTCAGTCTGGAAGTGCCATTACAGAATTATGGGCAATACTGTGCATCCATTGAAGAAAATAATTTTAGGTGATAAAGAAAACAATTTAATTAAATCTAAAGAAAATAATTTTTTATTCTGACATAAGCATTCTTTTAACTTCGAGAAAGCATCTTGTCCTTTATGCAAGTGGCCTTTTTTATTTATCATCTATCAGCAGTCCTGGCTCACCAAATGGTTGGCAAATGAGGTATCCACCTACAAGAAGGGTCAGAAGGAGGATCTGGGGACCTACAGGCCTGTCAGCCTAACCTCAGTGCCTGGGAAGGCCAGGGAGCAGATCATCCTGAGTGCCATCACAGGGCATATACAGGACAACCAGGGGATCAGGCTCAGCCAGGATGGGCTTAGGAAAGGCAGGTCCTGCCTGACCAACATGATCTCCTTCTATGATAAAGTGATCCACTCAGTGGATGAGGGAAAAGATATGGGTGTGTCTGCCTCAGCTTTAGTTAAGCCTTTGGCGCTGTTTCTTGGAGTATTCTCCTGGACAAACTGATTCCCATGGTGTAGACAGGTGTTGGTAAGAACTGGCTAGTGGCCAGGCACAGAGTGGTGGGGAACAGGGTTAAAGCCAGCTGGGGCTAGTCACCAGTGGGGTTCCCCAGGGCTCAGGATTGGGGCCAGTTGTGTTTAAAGTCTCGATTTAATAAAATTAAAAGACTCCAGGAGATGCCTGGGAGGGGTCTCAAGTGAATCCCAGAGGATCCACTTGAAAAGAGAAAAATAATCTCAGGTAGTTTCCTTGGAGGAATGTGGGGCTTCTGCCTGGGATCTCACGTGCCTATGGCAGATGTAAGTAGATTCTGTGAGATGTCTGGAAGGAGAGTTGAGTGGTTCCTGGAGGATACAGAGTCCTCCAAAAAAGAAAAGTTGTCTTGGAGGCCTCCTTTGGAGGAGCCTGGGGCTGCTACCTGTGACCTCAGAGCACTGTAGGAAGACAAAAGACTCCAGGAGATAGGGGAGAGGAATCTCAGCTGGATCCCAGAAGAGAGAGATCATTCCAAAACAGTCATCTCAGGTTGCTTCCTTGGAGGAGCCTTGGGCTGCTACTGGGTTCTCAGAGGACTAAGGTAGCTGTGTAAAGCCTCGAGGAGATGCCTGGGAGGAGTCTCAGGTGGATCCTGGAGGATACAATTTTCTCAAAAAGTAAAAAACCATCTCAGATAGTTTTCCTGCAGGAGTCTGGAACTGTTACCTAGGTAGGATGTCAGGATTTATAGGCAGTAGTGAAAAGACCCTGGGAGATGCTTGGGAGGAGTCTTGGTTGGATCCTGGAACAGAGAGCTTCTACCAAAGAGCAAAACATCACAGGTAGCTTTCCTAGAGCAGTCTGGGGCTGCTACCTGGGATTTAAGGTCTCGAAATCACAGATCCAAAAGCTCCAGGAGGTGACTGGGAGGAGTCTTGGGTGCACTGAGGAGGATACAGCTTAATCCAAGAGGTAAAGCATCCTGGGCACCTTCCTTGGAGCAGTCTTGGGCTGCTACGCAGGATGTCAGGGTTTTAATAACTAAAACTCTGTTTGAACTCAGTGCAGCCCATCTGAAAACAGCTGAGTGCAGCTGAGCCAAACTCAGCCCAGCCCAGCTGAACCCAGTCCAACCCAGCCCAGCCAAACTCATCCCATCCCACCTGCTCTGCTCGGCCTGGTCATGAAGCGGCAGGGCGGCTCCTGCAGCCGCCGGAGCTGCGGCCCCGGCCCCGGCCCCGTTCCCGATCGCCGCAGCTCCATCTGCTGCTCCACCCCGGCCTCCGCTCGGGCACCTCCTGCTCTCCCTCGGCCCCTGCCAGGGTTCCCGGGAGTCAGAGGAGGGTGACAGTGGGGAGAGCAGGCATCAGCGCAGCAGGAGCACGGCTGGGAGCTGGAGATGGGGACGGGATGGAGGAGCAGAGGCTCTCGCATGGGAGCAAGAGAGCCTATCCTGGCAGGACCGCGGTGCTGCTCCATCCCACCTCCATGTCTGCCCAGCCCAGAGCTCTTCCCATCTTTTGGGATCCTCCAGGGGTTTGAGCTGCTCCTTAGGGCCCAGCCAGCACTTTTAATAGAATCATAGCATATCATGAGTTGGAAGGGACACACAAGGATCATCCAGTCCAACTCCTGGCCCTGCTGAGACACCCTAACAGTTCCACCCTGTCCCTCAGAGCATTGTCCAAACACTCCTTGAGCTCTGGCACCCTTGGGGCCGTGATCACGGCCCTGGGGAGCCTGTTGAGTGCCCAACCACCTTTTGGGGAACAACCTTTTCCCAATATCCCGCTTAAACCTGTCCTGACACAGCTCCATGGTGTGGACCTGGGGCTGCTTGTCCGGTTGCATGGATGCAGGAACAGGACAAGGGTCCTCTCAGTTCCCTCTGGACCCCAACCCTCCTGTCTGCAGAACCTGCTGAGGCAGGCAGGAGTGCACCGCTGGGCTCTGCTGCCTTGGTTTGGGAGGCATTGCCCCGCCAAGGCAGTGCCACTGCAAGAGGTCAGCTCTGACTGCACCGTGACATTGTCCAGAGAGAAGAGCCAAGACTCTGGAAGCACAGGTGGAGCTCTGGCTGCAGCCCCTGGGGCTTCTTCCCCATGAAGGACAGGAGCAGGAGACAGAGCCTGGCTTAAGGCAGGTACTGGAGTGCAGGATACACCAGACACACTTGCTGGCAAGGAGCCACTGTCACATTAGGGTCCAGCACTGCAGCCCCTTCCCCTGGAGCTGGAGTGGGACCCTGGGGGGTACGGCCATGCTGCAACCCCCCTGCCCCCAAGCAGGTAGCGAGGGATCAGATGAGGACAGGTTCCTGGTCCATCCTGCCCACAAAGGACACAGCACGTCCCCCCTCAGCTACAGGCATCACCCAGGGGTGGGCCACAGCCCCTGCTTCCCTGCCCCCTGAAAAGTACACCTGCCTTCTACAACCCATTTATTCACAGAAACCCAACATTAAAACCACACCTGGGGGCCAGCACAGATGTGGGGAGGCCAGCTTCAGCCCCTGGAGCCTCCCAGGACCCCACCAGGTAGCTGGGGGCAGGATGGCCCAGTCCCAGTCCCAGCTCTGCTTCCTCTCTCTTGCTGCAGGAGGGGTGCGCAGCATCTCCATGGCCAAGGGGTCCAGGACTGCTCTCCATGGATGTCAGAGCACAGAGTAGGTAGGAGGAGCAGCCCAGCCCTCACTGCTGGAGCTGGGGGTTGTTGTGCAGCAGCCATTCAATGGTTTCCAGCAGGTGGGCCATGCTGTAGTGCTGGGCGATGTTCCGGAAGACACTGATGTGGTCAGTGAAGGTCTGGCAAGAAAAAAGCAGAGAGGGAAGGAGGCTGCCCAGCACCCTAGGCAGTGGGGGGCTCTAAGGGAGTGGTTGGGCAGGGCTGGCAGGGCAGAGGGCAGCTCAGTAGATGCCAGGGGACATGCAGTTAGAGCAGAGTCACAGGAGGCCCAGGGCACTGTAGGGCTCCTTGCTGTCCCTTGCCAAGCTGCTGCCCCAGGGCTGGGCTGGGCAGGTGCTGAAGTACCTGGGAGGAGATGGTGAGGGCAAAGTCTCCAGCGCAGCTGCAGTACACAGGCATGTGCATCTCCTTCACACCATGACACTTCTTGCAAATCTGGAGGCCAAAGAGGTTCAGGTGGGCCAGGAGATGAGGCCAAGTCCCTCTGCCAGGGGCAGACTGAATGTGTCTGGCCTCAGACAGTCACAGGAATGGGCAGAGGGGGGAAATTTTTGCACTTACCAGGTCCTGCAGCACGAAGGCCATCAGCTTCTTCTGCAGGGTTTCCACCAGCGCCATCTCAATGGCATTGGTGTCATACTGCACCTGGCAGTTGGGGCAGACCCATCTGGGAAGAACCGACCCATCCTAGGGGCAAAGAGAGGGAGGTGAGCACCATGAGTCCAATGCACTGGGATGGTGGAACGGGTTTCTGAAGATGAACAGAACATAAGCCAAAGCCCAGGGATGCTCAGATCCATAACACACAGCTAGAAAAGATGAACAGAAAATTTGCTTTAGGTGACGGTGATCATGAGCAGCAAGCAGAATTGCAAAGCAAAGGGGTTCAGAGATAAAATGGACTGCTGTACTAGGGCCTCTGGTATTCCTAGGAAAGAGGCTGCACCTGGGAGAGGGCAGGGTCCTTGCACAGGTCCAGGTCCCTGCAGAAGTTGCAGTTCCTGCAGATGACTTCAGGAAGCACGTAGGAGCGGCACGGGTCCTGAAACTGGGCTGCTTCCGAGAACTCGCCCACCTCGATAAGGCGCAGCAGGTCCCGGTGCAGTTTGTTCACCTGGTTGGTTATGTTGGCATCGAGGGAGAGGACCTGCAAGGATAAGAGCCAGGTGAGCCTACCAGCAGAGTGTCCTCAGCAGGACAGCTCGTATCCTTGTAACCACATATGGATGCAGGGCATGGCAAAGTGATTGTAGATCCCTCCTGGCAGAAAGCTGCAGTCCCAGACCTCAAACGTTCAGCCAAGCGGCCTGGCCCAGCCTGCTGACCTTGCAAACATATTTGATGAGCTCCAGGGCTGGGTTGTTGAGTGGCAGGTAGGAGCCAGGCAGGACAGGGAACATGTCTGAGGGCTCTGTGGCATTGCGGGAACCAGCCGTCTTCTTCTGGATCTTCTGGGTGATGGTGAAGAAGCTCTGGGTGAGCTCACTGGCCACATAATTCTGTGAGAAGGTGATCATGCCTAGAGGGATGATGCACAGAGCACTTAAGCTGATTGGTGGCATGTGGGGCAATGAGGGGGGTGGCTCTCTGCCTGCAGCAGGGCTGTCCTGGGGCTCAGCACGCACCAGGCATGGACCCCAGCTCCACCAGAGCCTCCTGGGACATCTGGCTGGTGCTCCTCCTCTTGATGGGGGTGCTCCCGGGAGTGTTACGCCGTAGCTCCTCCTTCATGCTGTGGTACACGGCCACAATGTAGGCTGGGGAGACATGGGCAAGGCTCCAGCTCCTGCCTGGAGCTGGCACTGAGGGAGTACAATGACCTTGTCCTCTCCTCATGACCACTCACCTGACACAAGCATCAAGAAGTAGCTCTGGCAGGAGGCAGCCTGGGGCAGGAACTGCGCGATGTTCCAGTTGTTCTCCAGGAGCTCCTCCACATCTAGTTCCCCTTCTTCCTCCTTTTCTTCCCTTGCCACCTCCTCCTCTTCCTCGCTGTCCTCCTCTTCCAATGCTTGCTTTTTGCTGGTGTTCATCTAGAGGAGCCAGCGATGCTGCAGTGTTTTCTCATGCCCAGCCAACACCCCCCTACTCCACTCAAACCCCAGGACCCCGCTCCCAGAGGACTGCTTCCCATCTCTTACCTCCCCGTAGTGGATGCGAGAATCCACTTTTCCCTTGATACCTCCATAATTTGCTGGGTCCATCCAGAGAAGAAACTCCCAACAGCGTGAGAAAGATATGGTCAGGGAATGGAAGATCTCCTTCGAGTGGATGCTGGAGGGAAGAGACTGAGTCAGTCCTTGTGTTGGCATTGTCCCTTCTCTATGGGACACTGTGGGGAGGTGGTGCTGGCCAGGAGAGAGGGGTGTCCCCTTTCCCATCCTATCACTGCCAGAGATCCCAGGGGAAGTCATGACCAAGGACACCTCGCTCCTTTCTCTTGTGTCGAGGTGCCTGTACCACAGGCTGAGAAGCAGCCAAGGGATGAGTTAC
Source organism: Myiozetetes cayanensis (assembly GCF_022539395.1). Taxonomy (NCBI): domain Eukaryota; kingdom Metazoa; phylum Chordata; class Aves; order Passeriformes; family Tyrannidae; genus Myiozetetes; species Myiozetetes cayanensis. Next base: position 134,884 of record NW_026087423.1, read on the forward strand.
GGGGCATCTCAGATTCTCCTGAAGTTCTCTTTCTGGACTGAATCCTACAAGTATTCCTGGAATACTGCCTATAGAGGATAGCTAGGGACAGATCTCTACTCCAAGTATGACAGTAAGAGAACTGGAAAGCCTTGTCCCTTCAGTAGCTTTGACAAAACCAGTAATAAATTCAGTTCTGAGGCCCATCAAAAGGCAAAAAAAAAATCAGCGTTCTCCTTCCTGGCCCTAAGACCTGCCCCAGCCCCACCACCTGGGAGCCACATCTTCAGGAGCACCCCACCTGTTGATGATGTACTCCATGTAGCTGATGGCGTCCTCAATGCGCCGCTTCTTGGTGCACAGGATGATGCGGTTGAAGTTGGCATAGACCACAGAGGAGCCCAGGCGTTTGAACTCGGCCACCAGCCTGTGGCAGGGCACAGAGTGGGGGGTCAGTGGGCAGGAAAGCAGTGCCCAAGGGGCAGTGCAACCCACGGAGGACATGCTGATCCATCAGTCAGGAGTCAACATGCAGCAACAACGCTCAAGGGAGATCACCCAAAGAGGACGAGAGGTCCACTCCACTCTACTGCCCACCTCTTTTGGAGGGTCATTGTGGGGCACCAGCATCCTGGTCACTAATGTTACACCTGTTCCTTCCCCATCCCCCTGGCACACTCCAGGCCTCACTTACTGCAGGAAAAGCTTCTTCATCATGTTGTGGAGTGTGCGGTGAAGTGCTGGGTCATAGAGCAGGGAGGAAGGAGAGCGGAGCCAGCGGTAAAAGTGAATGACCTGGTTGTCTGCATAGACGTTATGGTACTGTGTGATCTCCTTCACCCAGCTCACCACCATGCTCTTCAAGATCCTGCCAACAAGCAGAGAGCAGCATCACCCCACTAGCCACCAGCAACACCTTCTGCCTTCCCAATAGGAACATGTTTTCAGATACACTGGAGGATTCAACTCCCTTGTCCAGTCCCTGGCACATGAGCCACAGGGTAAATATGTGACTCTATAACCTGGTGGAGAAACAGGAAGGGCAAAGTCTTCACCAACATCCCTAGATATCTGCTGGTGGATGCCCCAAGCTCTGAGCTCAGGATCTTCTAATGTGTTGGAGAAGACACCTGTTCTGCCCTTGAGACTCGGATTTATATTTAGAGCACCCCAGAAGCCTTATTGCTGGGGAAAGGCTAAAGCCAGGACAGAATAAGGCAGGACCCTGAGGGGACCTGCCAGAATGGAGACCACGTGCTCCACTTCCTGCTGCTCCTCAAGCTGTACCTGAAAGTGTTGGAGCAGAGGGTGGTCTCATCATAGCTAGCTGGAATGTTGGAAGCTTGGTTCCCTGTCACCATGTCCTCTAGGGATGCCTGCTGAATCATGTCAAAGCTGATGTTCATGCTGGAGCCTCCTTCCATGTCGTTCACGTGGTGGGACTGCAACACGGTGTTCACGGCCAGGCTCTGGATATCCAGCTCCAGACACACTAAGAGCAGACCCAACCGTCAGCAGGGAGGCAGGGAAAGGACCAGGGACACCCTCCCTTGCTGCTGCCAGAAGTGCTTTTCCCAGGTACAAGGCGTTCTATAGGTGCAGCTGCACTGAGTAGGGAGATGCTTTCATAGGCATGACTGTCTCAACCAGATCTTGTCTTCCAACAAGACTTGGACCTACTGACACTCTGGGGACCACCAATTTTTCCTGGAAGTTGTAGAAGTGGCATTCAGAAGAACTGAATACACTCAAGCTGCATCTGCTTGAGATCTGTCCCAAGGTCACCAGGGATGACCAGGTGAGCTAGCCTGTCCTTGGGCTGACACGTTGCAGGTGGTCTGCCAAGTGCTGTTGTCATTGCTCATTGGTAAAGAATCCATATTTCAATGCCTGCACGTTAAAGGTGAGACTCCCCTGCCCCAGGACATGCCTTTAGCATCCACCTTGCCCAGATTGACATTGAAACCCAAAAGTTGGTGGAAACAACTGTCACCACAGAGACTCTTTGGGGACCACATCCACCCCTCTACAGGACTCACAAAGCGGGATCCAGCTCTGCCCCACTCAGTGCTACAACCCTCTTCCCTCCTTACCTGTGGAGTAGCAGCCAGGGTTGTTGATCTCCACTGAGGCTCTCTCATCAAACTCCATGACCAGGCGGTTGTCATCAGCTTCCTTTCCCCCCAGGTCAGGGCGGGACGTGGAGGACAGCCACAGCAGGTGGTTGTGATGATGGAGGTGGCGCGAGAAGAATAGGTCAGAGCCAAAAGTGGAGATGTCATCAGGGAGGTTCCCAATGGGGATGTGGTAGTACCTGGGGCACAGAGAGGTAAGTGGTCATTGGGGTAAGCATGGCTGCAAGGAAAACAAGGACCATGCCTGTGCCCTCAAGGGATGAAGCAGCTCCTGTGGGAGCCTCAGGGGAACATGGCCACCAATGGCACCTGCTCATCTCAAAAGCCTGGGAGAGGCAGGTGTCCAGGTTGAGATAGTGGCGGATCATACGGCGGGCGGCATGGCGCTGCCAGTCCAGGACCGAGTAGCTGACATCATCCACCAGCCGGATGGGGACCAAGGGGAACTCCTCGATGATGGGAATCCCACTTGCCAGTCGTTTCAGGTCCCAGTTGGACTGCACAGCCACCAGAGTGGGGCCTCGGCGCTCATCCTGCACCAAGGAGAAAGGGATACATCCTGGTGCACCTCTCTTCTGCTCAGCAGGAAGCTGGCAGTGTCGAGTGCCCTGTCCCCACAGCAGGTCCCCACAGTGAGAAGCATTCGTGAAGTGCCCACTCACCTCCATGCCACCAGCTCTCCAGCTGAGCACAGAGATGGAGAGAGACCCTGAGATGGCCTTGCTGCTGGCACTGCCCCAGGTAAGCCCCCCAGGTGAAACACAGCACCCACTTTGACCCTTGACCTTGGGCTCAGAAGTTATGTGCAGGTGCTGTTGGAACTCGTGCAACAGTGCCTTCCACAGCACCCTCCCCTTAGTCCCCATGGTCCCACGGAGACCCTCCTCCCACCTTCATCTCACCTTGTAGCCCAGAAGTAGCCGCTGGACACCTCTGTAGATGGCCTTGGGGTCGGTCTCAGCACGCATCTCAAAGGTGTGCTTGTCTGGGGGCAGCAGCTCCTCACCCACCTTTTCCAGCAGAGCTGCACGCTCCGCTGAGAACAGGGTGGTGAGATTAGGCATCTGGTTGCTGCGTACCTGGGTGTAAGGGTGACTGGGTCAGAAGAGGGGGAGAGACCCCAGGATACACAGTGCCAGGGGCGATGCACAGAGAAACCTCCCGCTGCCTGACCCTACCATGGAATGGTTTGGAGTGGAAGAGACTTTAAAAGTCATCTAGTTCAACTCCCTGCCATGGCCAGGGACACTGTATAAACACAGAATTGTTTGGGTTGGAAAGGACCTTTAAGATCAAGTTCAACTGTTGACCCAGCACTGCCAAGGTCACCACTAACTCATGTCCCCAGGTGCCACATCTACATGGCTTTTAAATCCCTCCAGGGATGGTGACTCCACCACTGCCATGGGCAGCCTGTTTCAGGGCTTGCCAACCCTTTCCATGAAGTTTTTTCTAATATGCAACCTAAATGTCCCCTGGCACAACCTGAGGTCAATTGGACCAGGTTGCTCTAAGCACTGCTGAACCCAGCATTGAACGCTTCCATGAATGAGGCAGTCACAGCTTCTCTGGGCAACCTGTGCCAGGGCCTCCCCACCCTCACAGGGAAGGATTTCTTCCTAATATCCCATCTAATCCTGCCCTCTGGCAGTGGGAAGCCATTCCCCCTTGTTCTGTCACTCCAGGCCCTTGTCCCAAGTCCCTCTCCAGCTCTCTTGGAGCTCCTTTAGGCCCTGCAAGGGCCTCTCAGGTCTCCCTGGAGCCTTCTCTTCTCCAGGTGACCCCCCCAGCTGTCCCAGCCTGGCTCCAGAGCAGAGGGGCTCCAGCCCTGGGAGCATCTCCATGGCCTCCTCTGGACTCTCTCCAGCAGCTCCACGTCCTTCCTGTGCTGTTCCCCAGGAACAGCTCTGCAGGGGGGTCTCACCTGAGGGGGCAGAATCCCCCCTGCCCTGCTGCCCACGCTGGGGGATCAGCCCAGGGCATGGGGGTTTTCTGGGCTGACAGTGCACACAGCTGGGGCGTGTCCAGCCTCTCACCCACCAGCACCCCAGATCTCCCACCCTTCATGGTCCCCCTTACCTTGTCCAGCACAAAGATGGAAGCTTTGTGCTGTGAGGGGATGAAGAGGCCCAGGATTGCCTTGCTGCCTTGGGAGCTGTGGTATAAGTAGATGTGGCGAATGCTTCCTGGGGACACAGAGTACAAAGCATTAGTGGTACCCATGGGTGTGAGATCCTGGATGCCCCAGGAGCCCCACTCTTAGGATGCCTTACCTGGCTCTAGGTAAGTGAACTGGGCCAGCGAGCGCATCTCCAGGTGCTCGATCTCGAAGATTTCAGCCTCTCGCCCTGCCAGGTACTGGACGAGCTGCCTGTTGACCCTGCACACACAGCCCAGGTGGGACAGAGCACGGAAGAGCAGTGGCACCTGGAATGATGAGGGGAGATGTGATGAAACAATGCTCTGTTACTAAGCTCCTCTTGGGGGTTGCAAACCTAGAACAACCCAGTTTAAAAACCACAGGTATGAAATACCTGAGGTGCCTTCGGCATGAATTTGGTATTATCACCTTCGAGGTACAGAACAGGTATCTCAAAATCCACGTGTTCCTATCTAGCCCCATATTCCACCATCAAGGTACTTTGGAGGACATTTGAAGCAATATTTGGGCAATCTTGCAGCTCTGCAACTTGTGGTTTGGCTTTCTGAGGTAGAGGCTCCAGATAACTGGCATGGTGGGAGATCCATCACAGATCCACCCTGTTTTATTAATCCTGTAGCTGTCAACTCCACCCCCGCAGGAGGCTACTCCCAAATGGATTGCTGAGGGACCTGATCCCAAACCAGTGAGAAGCAATAAATAAACATTTCTTGCCTTACTCTTCCCTTATGCCAGTTTTAGTTGTACAGATTCCTAGTACATCCTATTTTCATATCTCTTGAGCAAGCTGAAGCATTCCCATCTAAACCCCATCCCTGCAGGGAAATTGTTCCCTTCCTCGCATCTTCCTGTGTCACTCCTGCTACATTTCGTGGGATCATGCTCAGAATTGCACTGTAGCTGTTTAAAGATCAAGACAGATCGTTCCTTGCCCAGGTCTTTGTCCAGCTGGATTATGTGTATCTCTGAGGATGGAAGTTCACAACCCTCTGGGCAACCTGTTCAACCACCCTTACAGAAGAAGTTTTTTCATATATTTACACAGAATTTGCCATTTTTCAGGTTGTGCCCATTGCCTCTTGTTCTCTCCGGGGCACCAGAGCAGAGCCTGGCTCCTCTCCTCCCCTACTGTTGTCAAGCAGGTCCCATGAGCCTCTCTTCCTTTTGGCTGCACAGTCCAGCTCACTCTGCCTCCCCTCACAGGACAGATGCTGCTACCCCATGATCATCTAAATTCCCTAATATCTTAAAAACTTCTCCATGCCCCTTGTTTTACTTCAGCCTCTCATTTTAGTTTCCCCTCAGTTTCTTGATTTTTCCTCTTCCCACTTATTAAACACCACAGGAGCGGAGAGGACTCGGTTTGCTAGAGGAAGGTCTACAGATATGATGAATTTGGGTACATGCTACTCACTTTGGCAGAGTAATCTGAAGTAAATTTGGGGTGCTGCTTACTAAACATCAGTAAGGTTTGGTAGGCATCATTTTCAATTGCTGATGGCATATATAGTTCAACCTTTTTCATCACCACAGGATTTCACAGGATCCATGTAATCATTAAGAGTTGTGCCTTGTGGAACCTTTGCCCAAATTCTCCAAAAGCAGAAATTTAAGGTGACTAAAAACGGTTTCTTTCACCATGCCCCACTGCAACAAGGTATACCAGTCACATCAGTAGCTGAAGTCTCCCAATTCTGTGATGTTCCTTTTGCCCTTGCAGCCTCCTGCACCTCAGAAAGGATTTAATAGCCAGCGGCACCTCTGCTCACACCAAGCTTGTCTTACTCAGGCAAAGACTTTCGATCCATAACAATCCTATGGTACATTTTAGTATCAAATTCACCTGCCTTTATGCTTTCTCACTCAGTGTAGCCTCCACAACACTGGCCTACTCTTTTCCCCCAGCTTTACACCAAATACCCCTTCTCTTTCCTGGTTCCAAAGCAGGCTGGTTTTCTGGATTAGTTTAGAGGAAGATTGCCATTTCTGCTTATTAGATGCCTTCTTTCCTCTAAGTTTCTTAACTCTAAATAAACTGAAACCTTTCCTTGACACACTGTAACTCACGTGCTGATACTCTGTCCATATAAGCACCGGTATGTCCCCCAGTTCTCTACTGTCCAGGGTCTTGGATTTTTGGTGTCTTGCCACTGGCACTCTGACTAATGAGCTACTGCTCAGCAATCCTTAAAAACGAGCACCTGGAGGAGTTACCTGTGTCTCATACACTCCCTCGATGTCCGGAGCAGAGAGGTCTGCATTAATTTCGTTGATGTGCTCTTGGTACATGTCTTCAGGGACAGAGTATTCGTACAGGTTGTAAACCAAGTTTGAGCGGGGCAGGATCCTATTCACCTGCCAAGGAAAGGGACAAGATTATTGGGACACATCCCACCATGTGGCACCAGTGCCAAGAGCTAGGCTCTGAGCTCAGCTCCTGGTGCTCCTCTCTCCTAAGGAAGTTGGTGGATTATGCTCATGCACATTACAAATTCCCGTAACACAGAAACTGCTTTCCAGGTAGGTTGGCATTAGCAGAGGGACTAGGGTCTGGATGAGGGATATTCATGGAATGGGACAGTGAGGTGTTGCAAGGTAGATGCTTGTAAGACCTCCTTGCAGGGGAGGTGAAGTGTCTCATCTCAACACAAGTGGCTGCTTCCCCTTCCCAAAGTGGCAGGTCCTCACCTTCCTGTAGGCTGTCCCCTCCTCTGGCTTTGGGATGCGCTGGTTGACATAGAAGACACGGGGGATGCTCAGCTTGATGCAGTGCAGGTCGCTCCCTATCACTGCCCACAGCCTGAATAGCCCAGGCTGGCTGGTCTCAGCAATCTGCAGGACACAGGAGACGAGGTCCCACATGCCATTAGTGCTTAAATCTATGCTGTGGAGCACTCCGAGGATCTACATGGTCAGTTGGCGGTCAAAAAGAGAGTGGGGGTCTTAGAGAGTCATCACTCTCAGCTCTGGAGTCCCTGTGTCCTGCTACTGCCTCAGGCAGGCCAACAAACTCCAGGGGATGATGTCACCCAGTTTACTCTGATGTGCTGGACCTGCAGCTCTGAGGCCTTTCTGGAGGATGAAGTGGTTGACAGAGGCTGGGCTTAGGTGGCCATGCATAACAAAGGTTTGTGAAGACAGTTGGGTGGCACTACCCCACCTCTTCATTTGTACATTGGCTGCTTCCAGGTACCACTGGAATCCTGTGCCCAGTGCTGGAGTCCTCAGGACTGGACATGGACATACTAAATCGAGTCCAGTGAAGGGATAGAAGGACGAAGAAGGGTCTGGTGCATCTTTCACATGAGAAAAGGCTGGGAGAGCTGGGACTGTTCATCCCTGAGTAGAGGAAGTTCAGGGGGATCTCATCCACTTATATACCTAACCTCTCTAGAGCAGAGCCTGGCTCTTCCCAATAATACCCAATGGCAGGACCAGACACTGTGGGCACAGACCAGAATGCAGGAGGGTCCTGCTACATGTCAGAAACACTTTTTCCCTGTGAGGGTGACCAAGCCCTGGTTCAGGTTGCCCAGGGAAGATGTGCATTCTCCATTCTTAGAGATATTCCAGGACATGGTCCTGGGGTGGCCCTGCCTGAGCAGGGAATTGGACCAGAGGGACCCCAGAACTGCCTCCAGCCTCAGATGTTTCTGTGGTTCCGTGACTGCCCAGTGCTGTCCATGAGCAGAACTGGAGCTGCTGTACTGGCAGATCTATACACACATCCCAGATTCACCAAGAGTGACCTTGTGGGTGCCTGTTTCCATCCAGATGTGCATGAGCCTGAGGCTCTGCAGCCCATCTGAGCTCCCCAGGGCTAACACCTGCATGGCATTGGGGTCAGGGTTCCTGAATTTCACTATTTGACCACAGAGTGTAAATGTGAGGCCTGTACCCTGGGCTGCTCTGTGGCAGGTTCCCTCCCCAGTACCTGCACGATCTGCCACGGTAAGTCGAGGATGCTGCGCGCTGTGCGGCGTAAGTAGCTGTTCAAACCCTTGGAGGAGGCATCGCGGACCACCCCTGCACCTGCTCCCCCTCCACCGGCCTCCAGCCGCCGCCTCTTCCGCCGCTGCCGAGCCTGCAGCTCCCACTTCTTCTGCTGGAAGCGCAGCCAGACCAGCCGTTCTTCCTGAGTGGGTTGACAGCATGGATGAAACCAGCACAGGCTTCCCAGCCCCATACTGCAGTGCCATACAGCCCAGCCCTCCCGCCCCCAACCCCACATTACATTCCTGCCCCAGCTGCATAGCCACTGCTCCCCTTTTCTCAATCAGTGGTTGTATTTCTGTCTCCTGGTAATATTTCTCTTTGTATCCCTGAACCGTGTGCGTGCAGAGGGTTTAGGGAGACCCATAGCTTGCTCCTGGCAGCACCCAAGCTGCCTCGATGGACAAGTACAGTTGCGAGGCATCCCCTACACAATCTGCTATTAATCTACTTCAGTGAAGTAGATTAATTAATTTACCTTGGTGGTGCCCAGGGGTGGAGGTGGGCCCAGGATCTCCCGCCAGGACTGGGACAGCTCCAGGTCCTGGGACGGCTTTTTGCTTTCCTCTGCAGCAGGGATGCGCTTCCGCTTATTTGCAATAGGAACCAGTGGCTGAGGGATCTTGACAGCCCCAAAGTCCTCTATGTCACCAACTTGTGAGCTGGTCATCCCCTCCACAGGCTGGTTGGTGAGGACCTGAGGGAGCAAGGACAGCAGGACAATGGGGGCAGCAGGAGAAGAGCCCCAGCAGCACAATCAGTACCTTCCCCTCACCATCTTTACCTGTCTCTTGCCTTCTAAAATGAAGAGCTCATTGATTTTTTTCTGTTTGTACACGTCATTCTTCTCCAGGAGTTTCTTGTGGAGCCAGTCCGGGTGCCGGACCCGCGGCACTGGGTTCTTTACCTGGGGAGCGGCTCCAAATCAGACTGAGTCTCTTGCCCAAAGCTCTCTTCTGCCCACTTCCCCACTGCCTCATACCTGCTGCAGGGCTGCAGGAATGGTGATGATTTTCTGGATGGTGCTGCCCAGTCTCTCAATGTAGTAGTCCCAGTCCAGGATCTAGGAAGAAGGCAAAGCTTGGGCACTGAAGAAAGCCAAGCAGAAGTGCCACCAGACGTAGGATCAAACAACCCTGTAGGACTCCCCACCCCAGCACCCTGCTTTGTGAGTGCAAGAAGCCACAGCCCAGGTGCTACCTCTGAAGGGACAATCCCCTATTCTATATCCCATATCCAGGGCCATCCGCAGGGACACCTCACTCACCGCACGGATGTTGAAGTCCTGCAGTGAGGGGCTCTTCAGCCATTTTCGGAGGTAGTGTTTGCGCACACTGGGCTCAGCTTGGAAGATGGCAAGGGGGATGGCTCTGGGGAAGGCAGGGAAGCAACGTCCTAGCACTCCACAATCCTCTCTCCCAGCCTGTGGAGACCCTCCAGGCTTGTTCTCCCATTTCTGAGAGGTCACTGGGCTGTATGTTACCCGTCACCCTGCTCATGGTCTGTGCCAGATTCAGATGATCACCTGGCTACAACATACCAGCTTCCTCCCTTCCTGCTACCTGCCCGTCCCCTCTTGATTGCTCCCATGCTTCCAGAAGCCCGTGCCTCTTCAGGTGGGGTTACCTCTCGGTGACTGGAGAACCCTCTGGTTTCTTAGAAATGATGAAGCGACAGCTCAGCCCGGCGTCCTTCACCATCTGGTCCCCCAAAAACTCTGCCAGGCGCTTGGCAGTGCTGATGGAGGTGGACTTCTGCTCCCCATAGTCCTCCAGCTTGCGTGACATGGAGCGGTTCTCCGAGATGAGCTCAAACAGCTCTGAATCGGGCATGTTGGCAGCCTGAAAGGGAGGGAAAAACCCAAAGTCAACAAGAACCTAATGAGCAAATCTTGCTGCTGTCAGGAGGAGGAAGCACCTAAACCCAGATGGTGTGTCTCTTTATATGGAGCCTGAGAACTCCTTCCTGTAGCAGCTGCCAGTAGGATCTATAGAAAAGAGGTAGTGTGGGTTTGAGGCTGGCACCAGTTTGTGCCACGCTGGGTTGTGACAGTACAGCTTTGTGTTGTGCACACAAAGCTGGGCTCACCAAGAACTTGTTGTACAACACCACCACAAAATGAAGGACTGTAGAGAACCAGACCTAAGCCTTTTTTGTCTTAAACATTCCAAGTATTGCTACAGGAAAGGTGTGCTTGGAGGAGAGGGTCCCATGGAGGTGTGTTCTGAGCCAACTCATTGTATTGTATGCAATAACATATACAATACTTAGAAAATTCAGTGGGTTAGCGCATGGTGCCAAGGTCACAGGTTCAATCCCTGTATGGGCCATTCACTTAAGGGTTGGACTCGATGATCCCTGTGGGTCCCTTCCAACTCAGAATATTCTGTGAATGTCCTGCTCCACCTTGAGACTCATGCTCAATTTCCCCATCCAACGCACTTCCAAGCGGAGGGCTCAAAGGGCTAGCTGTGCATATATGAACAAAATAGCACGAAAAGTCGGATTTACATAAGAGGTATGCACCAGTTTAACTACAGAAGGGAGCAGATTGGGTCCCCCCTCTCTCTTTTCTCTTCCTCTTTCTCCTCTCTTCTCTTTCTCCTCTCTATCACTTTCTTTATCTCATTGTTTGCCCCAGCTCTGGACCATCCACACAGGATCTAAGGACTAGTGATATTCTTTCTTTTCTTCCCTTGCTTTGCCTGAGCAAAGCACAGAGCTATTATATTCTACTGTGTACTCTGTACTGAACTCTCTTGTGGTAGTGGGGAGCTTGTGTGTTGTGGCTTGTTAGTTAGCACCCTTGAAGATTGGCGTATTGTGGCTTGTGAGCCAATGCCTTTGCAGGAGTTTGTGGTGGGAGTTGAGAACTTATTGACATGTTCCATGCAAAATTAAGGGCTCATTTGCCTCCACTCTTGTGGAAGTCTACGGTAAGAATTGGCTTGTTAGCCACTACCTTTTGAATTTAAGCAGTGTGCTGGTTGCTGGAGTTATGGCAATTGTACAATAAAAACATGAGTTCCCTGACACGTGTCCAGTTTCCTTATTCAGTCTGATGAGAATTTATAATGAGCATCATGTCACTGACTGGTGGGTCGTGACAAGGACCCAGTTAGGTTCTCTGTCCTTCCCACCCTCTGGTTTCATAGAATCACAGAATAATTCAGGTTGAGAAGACCTCCAAGTCCAACCATTCCCCAAGTGCCACATCCACACAGCTTTTAAATTCTTCTAGGGATGGTGACTCCCTTTCTGCACATGGCAGCTGTGCCAGTCCTTTTGGGGGTGAAATTTTCCCTATTACTCAAACTATACTCCCCTGGTACAACTTGAGGCCATCCTCTCATTCTGCCCCTTGTTCCCTGAAAGCAGAGCCCAATCCCCACCTGGTTCTACTGTCCTGTCAGGGAGTTGTAGAGAATAAGGAGGTCCCTCCGAGCCTCCTTTTCTCCAGGTTGAGCCTCCCTAGCTGCTCCTCATCAGACTTGTGCTCCAGCCTTCCCCAGCTTGCTTGCCCATCTCTGGACATGCTCCAGCCCCTTAATGTCTTGTTGTGAGGGGCCCAAAACTGACCCCAGACTGGAGATGCCTTAGGAGCGCCCAGCACAGGGGAGGGGCACTGCCTTGGTCCTGCTGGCTCACCATGGGTGGTACAGTCTAGTTGCCATTGGCCTCTTGCCCACCTGAGCACACCTGGCCTCATGTTCAGCTGCTGTCGACCAGGACCCCCGGGGCCTTCCCTGATGGGCACCTTTCCAGCCCCTCTGCCCCCAATCATGGGGTCATTGTGACCCAAATGCAGGACCTGGCACTTGGTCTTCTTTGAAACTCACACCACTGGCCTTGGTCCATGGATCCAGCCTGTCCAGATCCCTCTGCAGAGCCTCCTGCCCTCCTCAACAGATCAACACTCCTGTCCAGCTCAGTGCCATCTGTGAACTGACTGAGCAAAGCTGTGAAGAGGCACAAGGGACCACCAACTCTGTGCAAAGTCCACCCTCCCCACAGTGCCCAGCCAGCCTGGACATGCCTTCCCAGCCTCCACCTTGGAGCATAGATATGCTGAGCTATGCCTACCTTGCTGTATAGTACATCCAGCCAGTAATCAGCCACCTTGGCCACTGAAGCGTAGACCTCTTCTAACGTGCTGCCTTTCAGAAAGGCTTCGAACACAGATGACTGGAATATCTTCACCAGCTGCAGCTCTCCCCGGCGCTTCACCTCAAACCCCTTCAGCTCAGCCAGGGACCCATCCTCGTTAAACACCGCGTACCTGGGAGAGACAGCGTGAGCAAACCTGGCCTGCACCAAGGGACAAGTCAGGATCCCACTGGTGTCCCTCCTGCCAGGGCTCTTCCCCTTATCTCATTGTGCCATCACCCAGTGCATTCAGAGGAGACATGAGGGCATCTGGATAGTCTCAAATATCTACAGCTGCTCTAGCAACCACTTCAACTTGGTCTGGAAAAGCACATCGGTTCTTGTCCCAGCTCATCCCCACTGATTCACAGAACCTTAGTGAAAGTCCCACCTTCCTGCCATTGGCAGGGACATCTTCCACTAGCCCAGGTTGCTCAAAACCCCGTCCAACCTGGCCTTGAACACTTGCACGGATGGGGCACTCACAGTTTCTCCGGGCAACCTGCGCCAGGGCCCCATCAGCCTCAGAGAGAATACCTTCCTATTATCCCACCTATTATCCTATATATATATATATTCCTATTATCCCACCCTCTTTCTCTGTAAAGCCATTCCTCCTTGTCCTGTCACTCCAGGTTCTTGTCCCAAGTCCCTCTCCAGCTCTCTTGGAGCTCCTTTAGGTACTGCAAGGGGCTCTCAGGTCTCCCTGGAGCCTTTTCCTCTTCAGGCTGTACCCCCTCCAGCTGTCCCAGCCTGGTTCCAGAGCAGAGGGGCTCCAGCCCTGGGAGGATCTCTGTGGCCTCCTCTGGACCTGCTCCAGAAGCTCATTTCTTGTGCTGAGGAACCCTGACCTGGATGCAGCACTGTGGGTGTGATCTTAATTGGTGGAGAATGATCTTAATTGCACACAAGTAGTTGTACACAAGGGTGGGAGGTGAGAGGCCAGGTGTGGAAAAGATATCAGGAAGAGGTTTACAGAGAAGAAGGAAACTGTGTCAACTCCAGTGGTGGCAGAGGGTTTCAGAGGAAACTGGATGTAGCCATGCCACACCTAAGGAACACTCCTCCCTCTTGCCTCTTCTCTTGCATTGTTTTGCCTTTCACAGCCCTGGCAATTATCTGTACCTCTCAAAAAAACCCCACACCACCTTATGGGAACCAACACTGAAGACAGGAAATACTCAAACCTACATGGCTTGGCCAGCCCTTCTCCCACCTACTCACATTCCCATGGGCACAGCCTTTCCTTCCTCTACCTCCAGGCTGTTTTGCATGGAAAGTGACCAGGAAATACATGCTATTTTTAACATCCCCAAACTACCGGAAACCAGAGGCCCTGAAAGGAGTCCTACAAGCACAGCCTGCTCAGAGCTGGGCATTACCTCGACTCCTGCAGTGGGGACTGACTGTTTGGGAAGGGGAGCTGAGAGAGGATGGTGTGTGCTGGTGCTCGTCCTGTGGGGGGATTAAGCACAAAGAAGTACATAACTGTGAGGACAGAGAGTGCTGGGGGCAGTGACAGCATTTTTTGGAGCCAGACCCAGGTCTGTGGGCTGCCCCCTGAAACACTGGAATGCTACTGCTCTAGCTCAAGTTCCTGGTTAGGAGGTGGCAGAGAAAGCAGTGAAGTTTGGATACAACTATCCTATAATGCGACAAGCAGTGGCAGGATCCGGTCCCTCTTACAGATGGAGAAGGAAGGGGGAACACCTAGGGAAAGTGTTACTGGAGGTCTGTGAACTCCTGAGAGATAGGAAGGCAGGAACTCCTGAGTTTAATCAGATTAGGTTGAATGCAAGCAGTATTAGAAATCCTCAGAAGGAATGTCAAAGTTCTCCTGCACACCTCAGAGCCAAAGAGGGAGATGTCTGGTCACCAGGCAGAAGAAATGTCATTTTGCTGTTATCTGCTAAAATTTACTGCCATAGTATGGCACTGGAGGCAAGTGCACAGCTGTATTCAAAGATGATCCAATGTAAGGAACCTACCATTTAAAGCCAGTGAGTCAAGCGTGCTGCAGGCTCCGGGGGCAAAGAACAATGTGCCCATGTGCACAAAGGGAGCAAGATCCTCACGCTGTTACTCAGGGAAAGGGATAATATCTGAAGCTTTGAAATCTCACCTTTTCTTCAGCTTCTTGCCCTCCTCTTTGGAAGCTGGCAGGATCATGGCCAAGTATGGGCCATCCACTTCAAAAAAGATGCTGTTCTCCGAGCGTGTGACATAGGTGAGCGAGGCTGGGTCCTGCAGTTCCTGGTACTGGTCATTGGTGAAGCCTTCCTGTGGGCACAGTCCCGGGAGAACAGCTTCACTCCACAGCTGGCTGGTCACACCAGGGGATGCCCCTAGGACACATCCTGCCCAAAGGGATCCCTCCGGGAACAACAGCACAACTTAGGACTCAAAAAATCAAAACATCTGTCCTGCCTGCCAAGAAGAAAAATGCTTTGGAGCCTGAAATGATATTCTTTTGTCTTACAGAGGCTGGAGTGAGCAGAGGATTTGTTTAGACCTTGCTCTGGACTCCCTATCTGCACAGGTGAACACGCACCAAACCTGCGCTCTTACAGACTCCCCTCTCTGCTGGGGGATGTCAAGCCTCACCCTCCGTTCAGATGCTCTCCAGGGCCATCAGCCCTGACACCTCTTGCTACATGAGGAGTGGGGATGGAAGAGGAGCTCTCCCCACTCATCAGCTCTCCAACTCTTTTCCCAAGCTGCAGAGTTGGCCTGGACAGATGCCAAACTCACCTTCACCAGGATGTTCAGCATGGCTCCCGGGTAAGAGATGGTTACCTTCGGCTTCTTGGCATTGGTTGACTTGATGACAAAGTTCTCTGGGAAGCTGTTGGGGAGGACACACCAAATCCCATCAGTATCCAGTTCCAGAGGTCTCCTAAAGAAGGAATAAAGGCTAGTGTCAGGAGCAAAGTGGATGAGAGGTGAAGATCAGCTTTGTGTCCCCCACAAAAGCAGCGGCAGCCTGTTGCATTCACTCTCTGTTCCTTTCTGCAAAGAAAATCCTCAAATAACTACAGCAGTGTCAGGAATCTGAACGTTCAAAGAATCACAGAATTCCAGACTAGTCTGGGTTGGAAGGGACCTCAAAGCTCATCTCGTTCCACTCCTTGCCATAAGCAGGGACACCTTCCACTAGACCAGGTTGCTCCAAGCCCTGTCCAGCCTGGCCTTGGACACTTCCAGGGATGGGGCAGTCACAGCTTCTCTGGGCAACCTGTGCCAGGGCCTCATCCCCCTCAGAGGGAAGAATTTCTTCCCAATATTCCACCTAACCCTTTCCTCTTTCTCTGTAAAGCCATTCCCCCTTGTCCTGTCACTCCAGGCCCTTGTCCAAAGTCCCTCTTCAGCTCTCCTGGAGCCCCTTTAGGCACAGGAGGGAGCTCTAAGGCTACAGGCTCTCTTCTCCAGGCTGAACACCCCCATCTTTCTCAGCCTTTCCTCATAGGAAAGGTGTTCCATCCCCGCAAAAGCTTGGGTGCTCCTACATCTGTCCTAGATGCAGATGGACCTTCCTCAGCTCAGCACACACTCACCCGATCTGCTCGATCAGCTCTCTGGCCTGTGTGATGATATTTGCCCCTGTGAAGCAGACGATGCCAGCCATTTCCATGGAGTACCAGCGAGCTCTGTGAGCAGAGGAGTCACAGTGAAGAGTATGATACGCTTCCTCCCAAACCCAGCTATGGAAGGGCAGGAGGACCTCCAAGGAAAGGAGGGCAAGAAACACTGGCCCTGGAACATTGTTCTCCTATGAAGTTCTCCACTTATGATGCTCTAGAAAAGCTGGAAACCCACTAACAGACAAGATTCCCACAATTTAATGTCTGGTAAGACACTTCAGGATGAGGAGTCATGGGTAGAAGCAAGAGGTACAGGTAGCACCCACCCTCATCTTGTTGCTTCAGGAGCAGGTGAAGTAAGTGAATACCTCATCAAGACAATCCTGGTTTCCAAGGGTCCTCTCCTAGGGGAGACTCACCCTTTCCGCATAACATATCCATAGAAGGAGTTGAGGATGCACTTGTGGGCCAGCTGCAGGGACTCATAGAGGATCTCCATGTTCTTGCAGCGTTTCACTTCGGAGGCATCTCCCATCTCCACTGCTGCTGCCAGCTTCTTCTTCCACACCTGCACGGTAACAAGCAGAGTCAGGACGATCTCACGCATCACCACCAGTGACACTCAACTGGTTCCCACTCAGTCCCAGCATAGTATTGCAACTGTAGAGCAGTATCTCTGCCAAAGATCAGTAGCATGAGTTAAACATCCCATTTTCTTTTGCAGCACAGGAGAGGTTGTCCAGAGGCACTTTGTCACTCAGTGGGAGGAACCTGTAGCTCCCACCATCCACCAGAATGCAACCAGCATCAGCTGTGCTGCACCACATGTGAAGAACCCAATACACTGCCTGCAGCAATCCATGACATCTGGCTAACAGCAGAACCATCAGTGAAGAATAAGCCTCTTTGACAGCCTTGTGATTCGTGGCAGAAGAGAATCTGGGAGGAACTGCAAAGCAACTGGTTCGTCAATTAACTCTGCCAGAGGTAGAGTCCGAGGGTCTCCTACAGTGATTTGGGTTGGAAGGGACCTTAAAGATCATCTCGTTCCAACCCCCTGCCATGGGCAGGCACACCTTCCACTAGACCAGGTTGCTTCAAGCCCCGTCCAACCTGGCTTTGAACACTCCCAGGGATGGGGCAGACACAGCTTCTCTGGGCAATCTGTGCCAGGGCCTCACCAACCTCACAGGGAAGAATTTCTTCCCAATAACTAATCTAACCCTGCCCTCTGCCAGTGGGAAGCCAATGGAGTAATCCTTTGAGGTTTTCAGCAAGACATGAGATGTCCCTGGCCATGCCAAGACAAGTTTGACCAGCAGCCGAGCACAAGCTTGGTACCTTGTGCAGCCCCTTGAACTCATAGCGGCGGTCCCGGAACGCTCTCACCGTGTCCACATAGAAAGAGTTCTCTCGCTGGCAGATGGTGGTGACTCGCTCCTCCACCTTGGTGACGTGGATCTTCTTGTACGCCTTGCGGCAGTAATCTGGTCAAGGGAGGAGGCAGAGGGAGGTTCTCAGGGCTGGCTGCCCTGGTACAGAGGGATAAGCACAGTAGGGACAGGGAGAGAGCTAAGCATCAGGCATTGGTAAGCAGGGGACAGTCCTACTGCAAAGCGGGAGGAAGATCCCAGCACGGAGAGAAGCAGCACCTCATTGCAGAGATGCAAGGACAAAGGCGGAAACAAACTAATTGTATGGCCCATTAGCAAACTCAGGCTCTGCCCCCAGCCAGCTGGATGGTTCTGCTGGACAGTATCGCTCCAGGTGATGGGATAACGTTGACGTTTCCTTTTCATTAACTGGCTTTAATTAGGAGCCTTACGAAAAATGGAGCCCTTCATGTTTCAGCTCAAATCCAGAGCTCTCCAGAAACAAACACTGACAGAGGTACCAGTGTCTGGCTCCTCTTTGTAAGCACACAGGAGTCTGCTTATATCCTTGAGAAATTTTGAGGCCACACTCAGTCTGATCTCACCCTACAGCCCTAAGAGGGGTCACTAATGCTGAATACCACAGTCCAGGTTGCAAAACACTGCCCAGACCATGATCTTGATTGTTGTTTTTTTTTACCTGCCAGGCGCTTTTTCTCATACTTGGCCTGTTCTTCCTGGGAGAGTTCGTGAAAGGCACGGGGTGGTCCATCGGGGGATAGAGGAGGGAACTTCTCTGACTCCAGCTGCTGCTGGATGCGGTGGTACTCGCTGCGGCTGGCAGGCACTGCGGAGGAGGGCAGTGATCAGTCCCCACTGATCATGGGAGAAGCAGGAATTTGGCTGTGGGCTCTGTGGGCTGGACTGTATGGTCCTTCCTGTACTTACTGAACTCTCCTCTCCACTGCCATGTCATCCGGCGCTGGCAGTTGGTACCTGGCTTGTTGAAGTCACAGGCAGCACATGTGGCCTCATCCACCATAGCTGAGGGCTGGACACAGTAACAGACACACAGGTGTTAGAGAGGACAGGTCCCCAAACAACAACTCATGCCAGAACAGGTGCTAGGTGGAAAGAGAGGGCAGGTGTGAACATCAGAGATGGTACTCAGTGAGCTCCCTTTCCTGGAGCCTTTCCAGAGCATAAAACTCTCAAAACAACAACTGTTTTTTCGGGGAAGAGTCCTACCTAAAGCTGTAGCTCAGTCTCTGCAGACCTGGTATCCAGGGAAGGGCAACAGAGTTGGGGAAGGGTCCGGAGCACAAGTCTGATGAGGAGCGACTGAGGGAGTTGGGGGAGCTCAGTCTGGAGAAAAGGAGGCTCAGGGGGCACCTTGCTCTCTACAACTTCCTGACAGGAGGGTGCAGCCAGGTGGGAGTTGGCCTCTTCTCCCAGACAAGGGGTGAAAAGGCCTCAAGTTGTGCCAGGGGAGGTTTAGGTTGGATATTAGGGAAAATTTCTTCCCTGAAAGGGTGGTCAGACACTGGCACAGGCTGAGATCAGTGTGGTAGTGGAGACATCATCTCTGAAGAGATTTATAAGCCATGTGGATGTGCCACTGGGAGACACGGATTAGTGATAGTTTTGGAGTGATGAGGGAATGGTTGGACTCAATGGTGTTAGAGGGCTTTTCCAACCAAAATGATTCTGTGATTCTCTAATTCAATGGCAGCTTGAGTGAATTTCACACTCAACCTTATCTGCTTCCCCTGCCCTGAGCAGAAAGTTCAGGCCTTGCTATTAAGGGGATCAAGAGGGATGGCCAAAATCATCTGGGAGTCAAATTAGGAAACAGAAGGCTGATGATACCCACCTGTAATCTGTTGGTCAGAATGATGTTGGGGTACATGGCCCCCACATCCAGATGGTAAATAAGGGGACACTCAATTCTGTTGGGGACATCCTTCAGGGAATTTAGTTTGACCTTGATTTCATCACAAACCTGTGGCAAGAGAAAGGCAAGTGAAACTCAGGCAGTAAGGAGTTCCTGAGTCAAATACTTGTTGAATTTGATCCTTTATTTCTTCACAGGGACACCTGCCACAGGTTCTGGGAATGGATCTAAAGGATCAGGGAATCCTTGCCATAAGTGCTTTAGGTTTTGGGTTGGACCTCCAAGGTGATCTTTTCTGTAGGGGTATAAGGCAGAGAGCAAGCTGCTTCCTAATGTTACTCGATCGAGGACCTTTTCAGTGCAAATGGGTTAATGGAGACAACAGCAAAGATCAGAAGTCCCCAGTCTGGTGCTGTCCCTCCAAGAACTTCAGACTTGGATTTGGAGAGGGGTGACCTGCACTTCGTAGCTGATAAAAAGTGGGTAACAAGAGGCACATGAGTATTTGAATCTGAGGGCTCTGCCTTCTCTCTAAATCCCTTTCCATCTTTCTTAGAGCTTTGGTCCTGGTTGAACCTGCAAACGGGAATGCAGGAACTGCATCCCTCAGATGGCACAGAGGCCCTGATCCCCAGGCTGGACTCCAGTGTCCAGGCAAGGGGATCCTCATGGATTCAGTCTATAGATGGGCTTCTGGGTCTATGTAGAACACAAGTGGAACCAAAACAAGCATATTACAGCTGCAGCCCCAGCCTTCCCACCCAGCTCAGCTGTGCTGTGGGTGCTATACCTCCTGGAAGTTGGTGACCTGATCCAAGGGCAGACCCTCCTCCTCCTCAATGGCGTGCCGCAGCGTCTTCTCCACATGCTGCACCAGGAAGTCAAAGGCAGCAGGATTCTGCAGGGATGTGGGGATGGCAGTGAGGCTGTGGCCAGCTGTCCCTGGCTGCAGGCTGGCAGCTCCTGCCCTGCACCCCTGTCCCTGCCTGGCTTGGGGAGCTATAAGGGATATACTAAGGCATGGCAGGAGGTAATGAAGGTAGCAGCCTAATCCAGAAATGGGGAAAAGATCCTCAAGAAGAGTTCAGAAGAAGCTTAGTTTTGGAGGGAGAAGGACAGAGGGAGCACAGGACCCCAAGGGACAGAGGCATAACTTCCAAGAACCACTGGCTCAAAAACAAACCTAAAACACCACTTCACCACCCTCCCTTGCTGTCAACAAGCTCTGGCTTGCTTCCAGTATGTGACATGTGTGACACCTGCTTTCCCAGCGAAGCACAGATGGCCACTTGAAGACCTCCTCCCATCCATTCCCAGCCCAGTTTCATGTGCCCAGGGTCTCCTGGAAGTTGTCAACCATTGCAATAGGCTGTCCAGGCCCCTGGTGAAATCACCATCCCTGGCAGTGTTCAAGACATGTAGATGTGGCACTTGGAGACATGATTCAGTGGTGGCCTTGGCTGTGCTGGGTTAACAGTTGGACTTGATGACGTTAGAGGGCTTTTCCAACCTTACTGATTCTGTGATTCTAGGTGCTGCCCAAGCCCAGCAGGGACACACTGGAGATGCCAACACTAGTGGACCGGTTATCGCTCCCAACCATGCTGCTCCACAAGGACAAGGGCCAGTTGATGGCCCCTTACCATTTTGAAGCGGCAGGGAATGTCACTGCGGAAGACCCCAGATTCCAGTGCTTCCACATGGCCTCCAACATATGTCTCAGAGTCCAGCACATGCCCATCTTCTGTAAGTTTGTTGAATTCCTGCTCCTGCTTATTAGGGAAGATGATATTGGCATGATAGGCCTGAACCATCAATAGCGCCTCGCACAGTGTCCCCGATCCTTTTCTTAACACCTGCAGAAGGAAAACCCAAGCAAGTTTTAAACTCAGAAAAAGTAGATTTAGATATTAGGAAGAAATTCTTGTCTGAGGGTGGTGAGGCCCTGGCACAGGTTGCCCAGAGAAGCTGTGGCTGCCTCATCCCTGGAAGTGTTCAAGGCCAGGTTGGATGGGGCTTGGAACAACCTGGTCTAGTGCAAGGTGTCCCTGCCCATGACAGGGGGTAGATGAGATGAGCTTTAAGGTCTCTTTCAAATGAAACTAGTCTGTGATTGAGTAGAAGTGCTGTCCCAGTGCTGGTGGGACCAGATTAGCCTTACAGCCACAGAGTGAGCCAGACAGCTTCAGCTGGTGATACACATGCAACGCCTCTCCACCGGCAAGAGGCTTTGTCAGCTCAACCAGGTGGGAACGGATGGGTATTTTCTACATGCTCAGCACTGACAGCTTCCCAGTCATCCTCCCTACATTTGATAACAGCCATCAGGAGACCTAGCTTTGCATGGCCATGACTGCAAGTGAACTTGGCATCATTAGACATACTTCCTTCAAGCTCCAGCCCTGCACTACCAACCTTGGGTGTCATCTTCTTATAGACACTTCTCTTCAAACATCCCAGGAGATGTGGGAGAAAGAAGTAGCCTCTAAAATCCACCCTCCCTTCCTCCCTGCCACACGGGCAGAGGGTCCAGTGGGAAACAGATCTGCGGCCAGAGCACCCCTGTAGCATGGGAGACATAGCTGGAAAAGAAATCATCATTTCGGGAAAGCACTCACCTCATCAGGCTCCATGGGAATGATGGTGCATAAGGCAAAGATGAAGGGATGCACATACTTCATATACATGTAGTAGGTAGCAACGGCATCAGACACTGAGTAGGTGGCCAGGGTCTGTCAGGGAAGGAGAGAGGCAAATTAATCCCAATCCTATGACAGAGCAGCTCAGTGACAATGACCTTTCACTGCTTCCTGCTGGACGTGGTTGTATTAGCAGGAAGAAGGGAAAGGTGTTTTTCTCCATAACCTAGGTTGTAAAGAATGTTACTTTCAAAGCCATCCTGCTCTAGCTCTAATCACTCAGCGACATGTCAGCTTTGACTGGGAAGGAACAGGAAGGATGAACTGAAGACACAGAACCCACCCTACTTGGGATTCAGGAAGCTGCTTCAGGGTTCAACAGAACCCCCTGCCCATGACAGTTGGAGCACTAACCCTCTCCTGCCCCTTCATCAGGTCTCAACTCTTAATGGTGCTTCTGATTTCGGTGGTGCCTGTCACCTCACACAGATATAAATAAACACAGAGAACACACAGTGCAATGTCAGGGCCAGAACAACTTCAGCAGAATCCTGTTCCTTCTCCCCGTGACCTTTAAGGTATCGGCAGTTTGGGGAGAAAGACTGAGTCTCAAAATCCACTTTTAACTTACAGATTCAGTCATACTGCAGCTCCTCTAGGCTGCTTTCCCATAGAGCACAAGGAAGGAGTACCTGAGGCTCTTCTGTAGCCATCCGGCACATCTCCTCAGGGTCCAGCTCTACTGGATCGTAACCCAGTTTTGCTTTAGCTGCTGCTTTCAGGTTGTGACTTCCTACTGGGAGGTAACTGTCTCTCTTCACCCACCTGAACAGAATCACAAAAGTATCAGTTTGTGCAGAGAAACCAGCCACGACCTTAAAAATAGGCTCAGGATTGCGAAGAGGATGTGGATTGCCATGGGGACCTCTCACCAAGGACAACCTAGTCCCCATGCACAGTGGGGTACAAGATTGTCCAACTTTAGCTATCCCAACCAGGACAAACCCCACTGTCCATCCCATCCCCAATGCTCAGAATTTCCAACTTCCAGCTCACTCTGTGGCTTTAAGATAAACATTTCTCCACTGGAGGATGACCAGACCCAGCAGGACTGCAAGGACATCCAGATGTGCTCCAGAGCCCAGACTGCTCCAAGGGAAGAAACGACTTTCTCTTTCTCATGCATCATTTCCTCTTCTGGCTGTGCCAGGAGGCTGGTGGCCAAGGCTGCAGTCCCTTCCCTGCTCCAATGGCCTGATCTTAACCCACTCTTTCTCTGTCCCCCATAAATCAGCCATCAAACACTCGAGGCTGCAGAGCAAGAGCCAGCCCTGGGAGCCTTCAGGGCAAGACTCAGCAGCTCCTGTGCCACGCAGCATGCCAAGGGAAGAAGACATCATAGAAACAGATTATCTCACAGCCGAAGAAGGTTCACAAAAACTTCCAACAGACAGAATGAGAACAGTATTCAAATACAACCATAAGTATTTCATATAAACCCAAGAGATACAGACACAGCTATATTGTACCGTGGCAGCATTCAGTACCTCAGACAGTCCATGTGGATGCACTGGGATGCCTTGTACTCTCCCTGGCTGTCCTTCTGAAACCCAATTTCCTGATACATATTCATTCCATGAGCTGCTGCTCTTGCTTCCACAAAGGGCCTGGGGAAAGAGGTAGAGTGAAGAGAAGAACTGCCATTTTCCTGCATCTCCAACAACAGTTCCACAACCGCTTTATTACAAACTGCCTAAAGAATTTTTCTGGTGATATATCTGTGTATCTTGCCACAGAGAAAACTTCTTACAGGACATGGAGAAACATCATCCCTGGAAGTGTCCAAGGTCAGATTGGACAGGGCTTAGAGCAACCTGGTCTAGTGGATGGTGTTTAAGGTCCCTTCCAAGAAGACCCAAACCAGTCTGTGGCTCTATAACAGAATTGCAGTGTGACCCAGGAGGAAGCACACTTGCTTCTAGAGGTGGAAGTATGTGGTCCCTCTGCCCCGCTTTCCAAGGCTTGCCTGCGCCCCTCTCCCAGTATCCTTCAGGTCTCTTTAGACCCTCTTCCTGTTCTCCCATGATTGGGCTCATCCATACACCGACAATCCCACATTGCCAAGGGTTTAAAGTAGCTCAGGTAAACAGATGGAACTCTTCAGAAAGTCCTACTGCCAAGCCAGTGACCACAGGATTTGGTGAGGTGCACAAAGTGGTCATTTAACATGGACTCCCCACTGTCAGCCATGGAAGGATGTTGAGGATGGAACCAGACCCTGCCATCCAGCTCAGGTGACACCTTGCCAGCTTAGTTGTCATTCCTGCTCTTACCAGTCAAAGAAGTCTCCATTGTATGTGACGATGATGGTGGGTTTGGTCTCCTGGACATGCTCAAACCACCTCTGGATTAAATGAGCCTGGGACGAAACAGAAAAGATATGTGTTTTAAGGAACTTCATCTCCTCCATGGAGAGGTGGCAGATACCATACAGTTTACTACACCCTTCCCCTCTCCTCTGCACCTAGCCCAAACCTGACCATTCTTACTCTTATTTCCCAAGACTTGAAAGCACAGCCAGCCCTGCCAGACCCACTCACAGTGAGGTAGTCTGCCAGGGAATGAGCTCTCTTTGGCCAGCAAGAACCCCAGGCAGATAAAACTCTACTGAGCAGAACTGACTTACCTCATCTGGTTCATTAAAGACACAAAATGGACCCTCATACTCTGGCTTGGGAGTAAACTCAAAGTCTTCAATGTCCTCTGAGACAATCTCCCTGTTTGTGATCAGGTAGCCCTGAGGAGGTGACAAGGAAGCAGTGAGGAGGACTGGACTCACAGGCAACCCAAAAATGCTGTCCAAACAATGGACGTTTTCCTCTCGAAAGCCAGAGCTTCTGTCAAGGGGGAACAATCATTTAGCAGTCATCCGCTGGCCACCAGAAAGGGAGGGCACAGAGAGACAACATGGGACACCAGCTTTGTTTCTAACCCTCAGAGAAGCACGAGTAACCTCAGCTGGGTATCACAAAACTCAGGATCATGTGCGTCACCCAGACTTTAATTCCATTTCCAGAGCCTCACCATGCAGTTGGCAACATGGCAAGCCTAGAGCCAATGGGGCTGAACAGGAATGCTGGGCTGTTGCCTGGTTTCGCTACTGGAGCCTGAAACCACCTCAGGAAACCACCCTGCTAACCTTACCTGCCCATCAATCATATAGGAGACCATCATGATCTGGTCTGTCTCTGCGTCAGGAAACTTCAAAGGGAGTTTGGTTGTTTCAATGTCAAAGGCAAGAACAACAGGATCCTGGGCAGAATCAAATCCATTAGAAAATATTCCAGAGCTGACCTGAAGTTAAAGCCCAGTGCTAGAGAATCAGAACCTCCCCTCTAATCGTTTTAGTGCTTTATCAACCCAAGCCCAGAAACAGAGCTTTCCCCCCTGCCACCATGGTGTGACACCAGCAGCATGTCAGAAACCAGTACCTTGGGTGGATACACCTGCAAAAAGACACCTGCCCACCCAGTGCTCACCGGCCGCTCCACAAGGTCGTCTCGGCGGGTGATTTCGGGGGGGTAGGTGTTGCCCCGGTATCGCACGTTGTACCAGTGAGCCTGTGGAGACAAGGAGGGTAGGCAGTGCCTCACTAGAGGGCCAGATACCTGTGGCACTGCTGGGGACAGAACTGCAGGAATCACATGCAGCCCAGAAGAAAGGCTCAAACTGTGGCCATGCATAAATCAATTATCTTTTCTGTGTGTCATTAACTAAGATGAAACCCAGCAGCACAGGACTAGGCTCTATACATGGAATAATCGTCACCAATACCTTTGTGAAGGTTTTGGAGAGAAAAAACCTTTCTCTGCTTCAGAAGCAAAGCTCTTCCCTACTCACCACATGGATCTTCAGGTCAATGGAGAGGCGAATGTGGTAGGGCACGTCGTACTCTCGCATATCCACAATGTTGTCCATTTGGTTGGCAGTTTTTCTGGAGGCTTCTTCCTCATCCATGCTTAGACTGCCTCCACTCAGAGCACTGCAAGAGTAGAGGGAAGCAGCAGCCTTACTTGAGGGCCTGTCTCCCAGGGACAGTCACTGGCATGGTGACACCAGCAGCAGGAGTCGGGGATAGGAGAGAAACAGTTACAACGTGAAATAAGGTTGCCCAGTGCCTCTCAGGATCCTTTCACAGGGAACATGCAAACTATTCGATGTACAGCCATAGACCCAGGCAGGAGAACACCTCTGAGGAAAGCTGGGAAATAATCTAATTATTAAGTGGGTTGTGAGGCCCTGGCACAGGTTGCCCAGAGAAGCTGTTGGCTGCCCCATCCCTGGAAGTATTTAAGACCAGGCTGGATGGGGCTTGGAGCAACCTGGGATAGTGGAAGGTGTCCCTGCTTATTGCAAGTGGATTGGACTAGATGGTCTTTAAAGGTCCCTTCCAACCCAACCCATTCCATGATTCTATGAACTCTTAACATGAGGGACTGACTGACTCCCCTAAGAGGGAGCTCCCACCTCGACAGCATGGCTGTGTAATCATCGCTCGCCTGGTCCCGCTCCCTGTTTTTCCTCACTGCAGGAGAGATCTCCTTCCGCACCTTCACCAGGTCCTCCACCGTGTTGAAGGACAGCTTGATGTAGTTCCTCTTCAGGCCCACCAAGTGGTTTGGCTGCAAAGCAGCAAAAGAACAGCAGTTGGTGCACCATGAGAAATGGGGGAAGGTCAACGAGACTCATGCAGGTGGAAAACCTGGCCAAAAAAGAGGTGCTGATGGGTGGGAGCGTAAAGCACCAAGAAGATATTCTGCTGGGCATGTCAAGAGCAGCAGAGCAAAGGCCCAGCCAGTCCCACTGCTCGTGCAGGCATCTGAGAGCGGGATTCACCCAGGGAAGAAGAGGAAGAGTGGATCAAGCACGCATCCCTCTTCCATACTATCCTTCTTCCTCCAACCACTTGAATTTCTACAACTAATGTGCTGAACGCACTGTGAAAGAGCTGATATGCTACAGAAATGTAATCACTGATAAGCAATTAGCCATAACAAACACATTTCTGGTGCCACAGCAGCACCAGCAGACTGAAGTCAAGTGTGCAGCTTTCCTTCTCCACTCATCCCTTCCTACATCACTAGAGCTGTGCAAGGTCCAAAATAACACACTAATTAAGAGCACAGAGGGATACAGACCAGGTCCAAGTCCTCTTTGGGGACAGTCTCCAGCTTTGCAATCTTCCCTTGGAACTTCTTGGAGAGGAAGGAGGACACTTCCCGCTCGCAGCCCTGTTGAGAGACCCTGGGGCTGAGCAGTGTGCCTCTGTCTCTTGGGAGGAGACCATCCCAAAGCAGGCTGCCCAGGAGGTCTCGAGCTCCCCAGGACACCATCTCCTCCCCTGAGGACCTCAGCTCTGCCAGGGTCCCCTCCTCACCTTCTGGGTGGCAATGTAGAAATAGGGCTTGTAGGGCAGGGCCACCTAGGAGAGAGTAGATGGCTGATGGTAGCAGGTTCCCTCCTGAGACCCCACACTCCAACCCTCCCCACCCGCCGACCCACCTTGAAGCGGCTCCCATCCTCCTGGATGAAGTAGTAGTCCACCGCGCTCATGGACCGCCGGTCCTCATCCAGCACCTCCGTCTGCCCACAGGAACCAAGACTCAAGGAGTCCCTTCATGAAACTCGCCCGGGACCCCACTGTGGGACCCTCCCACCCTGGAGCCTGCCGGAGGTCTCCCCGTGGGACCTCCCTCCTATTAGGGCCCGGGAACAATGGGAGGACCACTACAGCTATGGGAACCCCTCCCGCCGAGTAGGGCTGGGGTCTCCTCTGGGAACCTGCTCTCCTGGTCCGACCGGCGGTCTCCCCGGGGGACTGTCTACCCCAAGCCCTATGCGGGGTATTCCTGGTACGCCTGGGGTCTTTCTGTGGGAACCCCCTCCCTAGGCCCTATCGGGGGTCTTCCCACAGGTCCCCCATCTGCTGCCTGCTCGCCTCCGGCCCTGTCGGCCCGTACCGGGTGCATGTTGATGAGCCAGCCCGTCCGCTCGCCGGGCTCCGCAGGCCGTTCGAAGCCGAACAGCGCGTCCAGCCGGTCCGTGCGCTGCGCCCGCTCCAGGCGTTTGATCGCGGACAGCGCTGGGGCATCGTCCCGGCCGGACCCCGCGCCATCCACCGCCTCCCGGGGCCCGCCCGCCCGGCGCTCCCCGCGCAGCCCCATCAGCGCCCGGAGCGATTCCCGCGCCGCGATCCCGCCAGAGAGAGGGCCCCGCCCCCCGCCTGAGCACCAATCAGAACGAGGCCCCGCCTCCACGCGGAAAAATCCCACCAATAGCGAGGGCTCCTGCCCCCGCCCCGCCCCCGGCACGGCTCCGGTGGGGGGAGCTGTGGCCGCGGCCGCTTCCGGAGAGCGGGAATGGCAGAGCGCTCGGGCGCACCCAGCGGCAACCCCTGCCCGGCCGGCAGAGCCGGGTCCTGCCTGGGCCCAGGACATGGCTGCTGCTTTCCCCGCTGGGTACTCAGACAGCAGCGACGGTGAGCACAGGTCCCAGAGACACGCATGGGCACGGACACAGACACAGGACTCAGAGGCACAGGACTCACAGATACAGGACTCACAGGCACAGGACACACAGACGGCCTCCTGCAAGACGCTGCTGTCCTCAGCATCCTGCACAGGAGCCTCACCACACTCCAGCCCCCTCCTCTCCTCCTCTGGGCTGGCATAGAATGGAAGCCACTGGTCACATAATAATGGCCAGTCTTCGCGAGCGAAGAGACACAGTGTGCGCGGAACTGAGCCCACCCTTTAATCCTAAGGTTCATCTGCCGGGGCCAAGCGAGCTTGGACGGTGGCAGCGAGGTCCTCAGGACGTAGGTGGGTTGCCTTTAAGGGCTAACGAGCTCCACCTGCCCGGGAGTGGCCCTGACCGGGAATCGAACCCGGGTCTTGGCGGTGATAGCGCCGCGCCTTTACCACTAGAGCACCAGGGGCTCCACTGGTCACATACATCCCCGAGGTTCACAAGCACACACACTCTTGGGCCCCCCAAGCACCCACATGGGCCCAGTGTCCCCCCGGCAGCCCTGCCTGGACCCCGGCCCTCAGCCCCAGCCCACAGGCCTTGCCTCACCAGCTAGCCCAGCTGGAATTTTGCTGATGAGTGCACAGACACCACCCCCCTCCCCCACCATGGTGTGTGTGTGGGGATACTCTTCAACCCAACAGACGCACAGGCAGTGACACAGTGACAGAGTCCAGCTCCAGCTGCACGGAGCCCCTCATTTGCCTCACACCGCTCTTCTGCCCCCAGTAGCTAGTTTTGGGGGCACCACTTACACACCGTGGCTGAAAGTTAAAGACCCTTCAGTCACGCCAGTGGCTGCACTGAGATCCCACTCCATCCAGCAGGTGACCCCAAATCCCCTGGTGCACACACAGGCCCCATCAGTAGCTGGCACTAACCCTCCTTGAAGCACACACTCGTCCATGTCAGAGTGACATGACACAAAGAAATAGTCAATAAACATTTAATAAGAAATATTAAAGTTCCGTGGTGACCACAGACAGGGCTTAGCCAAACTGGCCCCGGTTTATGCCCCCTGTTTTATTCCTCCTCATTCCCCTTCTCATCCCTGTGGGTCCATTCCCCCACCCCTCCCTGTGTTTGGGGTCCCCCCAGTTCACACATTCAGCAGTGGCAAAGCCCAGGCTGATCCTCGACATGCATGCTCAACATGCAGAACCCGACATTACCTTAACCTTCGTTACTGCCTGACCAGAAGGGACACCCACCCCCCTGCTCTTTCCTCTCCCCCTGCCACCCCCCCATCACATGATATGAGGTGGTACAGAGTAAGGCAGAGGCCTCATCCCAACCCACAAATCCATGGAGCATGTGGTGGGGACTGTGTCACTCAGCACTCCCCAGAAGCTCCTTTGAGCTTCCAGAAGTTGCTGCCTCTGCTTAGGAAAGTCTGAATTTCACCTGAGTTTGACAAAAAAAATCTCTGTAGATCCTGGACACCCCAGCAGACTGTCCTGCCCTGATTGGCGTGTCCAGTAGTGGGAGACTGGGATCAGTGAAATCATTCTCATGGTCCAAAAAGGAACTGACTTTGTGGCAGTGAAGAATGGAATTTACAAAGATCCTGCTGGCTTTCTTCCGAATGTGGAGTGGCTGCTATTGAGTCAGACTTTCCCTGAAGATGCAGGAACCTGCATCTTCTCTTTGCTGTTTTTTGTGGTTCTGCCACCTGGCTGCTGTGGTGGTGAAGTTACTTGTTTGCTCCTTCAGTGAATGTTGGTCATTTTGGGTAAAATAGGCTGGAGGGAAAGGAGGGCAAGTTTTGATGATGGTTTCACATCAACATCCATGTCTTACTGTGGCTTATGCATGAGAACAAGCCTTTATAGGCAGCTCTGTAGCAGCAGACGCTCCCTCAGGGGGGCAGACAGGTCTGAGGCATCAGCCCTGGATTGTGAACCAAGGCCTCTTGTTCCAGCACCTTCTCACCAGGTGTGACACTGGTTGTGCATGGCTGGCATCTGAATCAGCCAAGCAGGACAGGGCTGAGACCGGGTGGTTCAGAGGGTTTATTGCTGCTATGCACCTTGAATTTCACGTGGAAAGATCAGAATTTGGGTGTTGGTAAACATGACTGCCCTTCAGTAGCAGAGAAGATCACAGAGTCCTGGAATGGTTTGGCTTGGAAGGGACCTTAAAGACCATCTCATTCCATCTCCCTGCCATGGGCAGGGACACCTTTCACTATCTGAGTGCCACTGTAGGCACACACTACCCAGCAGCTCTGTGGGGTTTATGGGGAAGGGAGGACTCCCAGCCATCCCTCCCTCTGGGTCCCTGCCCAGTCACCCCACTGCAGACAGAGCTGCATCTCCCACTGTTCCCAGGGCAGCACAGCCCCACAGTGATGCTGGTGCCTCATTGTCCCCCTGTGAGGTGCTTAGCCCCACAAGGTACATTTATGTTGCCAGCTGAGCATAGAGTCACTGGCTGGTTTGCTGGGAAGGGACCTTAAAGCTCATCTGTTCCACCCCATGCCATGAGCAGGAACACCTTCCACTAGACCAGGTTGCTCCAAGCCCCATCCAACCTGGCCTTTAACACTTCCAGGAATGGGGCAACCACAGCTTCTCTGGGCAATCTGTGCCAGGGCCTCACCAACCAAGAATTTCTTCCCAGTATCCAATCTAAATCTACCCTCCTTCAGCTTAAAGCATGGCCACTCATGGCTTGCTGTTGAGATAATTCCGTGCAAAGCCATTTACTGTCTCCTTCCAAGGCTGAATCCTTGCTGTTTGCTTGGCAGCTGCATAGGAGCAGTTTTCCACACCACAGATCAAAAATCCTGCATGCCGTGTAGGGAAATGGAGGTGATGGATCTTTTAGGGGTCCCTGCACGCTGTGGGATGAGCTCTGCACCATGTCCCAGCCAGATGCAGCACCACATGCAGGGTTCCTCCTGCTCCATGGCCTGCAGACAGTGAAGCTGTGGTCATTTCTCTTGCCTTAAAATTGAGGCAGCTCCATGAGGACCCACAGTTTTTCTCACAAGGCTGTGGAGGGATGTGGCTCCCTGGAGCTTCCATGCTGGAACACTCCATCCATGGGGAGGATTTTTAACAGTAGTGAGAACTGCAGCTGAACAGTCCAGTTAAGCCTCTTGTTCCTGCTCCCAGTTGGAGCAGGGAACTGAAGCTGGACATTAAAGAGCAGTGAACTGCCCCTGCAAAACCTCAGGGAGTTGTATATATAATCAGGGTGTAAGACAGCAGCGATCTGAGACAAATTATCTGGTGGAGAAAAAACCTTTCTCTGTACCCAGCGTGGTCTCAAAAGTCATCGAGTGAAAATAAAGGACAGATTTGGGGCATGTGAGACGAAAAGGCGCAGGGAGATGCTGACACTGCCAGACGTGCCAGGCGGAAGGGAGGGGGGAGAGGGGGGCGCAGATCACTGTCTTCGAGGGGGAACCAGAGACTTGTGAATCCAGAGGGAAAATGTAAACCAAGTGACACCTGGGAAGCGCTGGGACAGGGTATTTCAGCCGGGCAGGAATAGCCCCGACAGCAGCGACCCCGCGGGACCCAACGGAGCCGAACTGTCCTGGGGTGCCCGAGGCCAGCGGAGACCCCGCGCCGCGGTCCTCCCGGTAGCGGGCAGGGCGGGCGGGAACCTCCCACTCCGCTCCCGCGGCGGGGGCGTGTTCCGCGCCCCGCCCCGCCCCGCCCCGCCCCGGCCGCGCTCCGCCCGCAGCGCCGGCACAACGGCGGCTACCCAGGTAAGCGCGGGGGGAGGTGGGGAGCCGGCTCAGGGAGGATGAGAAGGGAGTGAGGCTCCCGGTGCAAGACCGCTGCCCAGGACCTCACCGCATCTCCGGCCAGAGGGAATGGGCAATAGGGACCGCTGCTGCTCACCCAGGGGTAGGGGTACCGGGGGTACCGAAGAGCGCGGCGGGCCTGGGGGCTCCTCTGCAGCCGGAGCTGCCGGCGGAGCCGGTGCGGAAGCGTCGCGTGTCCGCATCTTTCGTGACATGCAGCAACTGCCTAGGAAGTCAAACCAGTGAAAAAATGGGTCGCGGGGGAAAAGCGGGTTTGGGTCCCTGTGTGGTGTGTCGTGTCCCCGCGCCAGCGTGTTCTCCAAGTTTATTTGTTCCTGTTCCAGGAAACAGTGATCCCACCTGGACAGGGGGGAATGGCTTTAATCTGAAGGAGGGTAGATTGGATATTAGGAAACATTCTCCCCTGTAAGGGTCGTGAAGCACTGGCACAGGGAAGCTGTGGCTGCCCCATCCCTGGAAGTGTCCAAGGCTGGGTTGGATGGGGTTGGAGCAACCTGGTGTAGTGGAAGGTGTCCCTGCCCGTGGCAGGGGAATGGAATGAGATGAGCTTTAAGGTCTGTTCTAAGCCAAACTGTTCCATGATTCTTGTGTGTCCCTGTCCAACAGGACATTCTGTGATTCTGTGAACTGCAAAGTCTCCTTCGAGAGGGAACATCCACCTCTGATTGTGGTGGATGGAAGCTGGACTGTGGTGTTCTGCTGTAGCTGTTGGTCTTGGAAAACGTTGCTGGGATAAACTCCTTCTGCCCTGCTCCAGTTCCTGTGGGGAACACAGATTGCTCTTGTGCAAGGGGGACCTGGCAGGGACAGCACGGCAGGGACTCGGCTACCTATGGTGGAGTGGTTGAGAATTAAAACTCTCTCGTGTTGTGAAATGATTTGTTTTGTGCATCGTGCACTGTGCGCCTGGGGAGAATTTCCAGCATTTGCGCTTTTTATTGGCAAACCTTTGCGATCTGAACCAAATCTCATGATTAATGGTTTCCAGTCCAGCTCACGGAGAAGGCGTGTGGAGTGGTGGTAGTGACAGCGCTGTCGAATGAGCCTTTAACCTGGAGCTGCTAAATCGCTGAAGCAGCAGCCAGGAAAACAATCCTGTCTGATTGTGCTCCGACAGGGCGTTCCCGCTGCGTTCCTTCAGGAGCCAGCGGGGGACATTAACCGGCAACTTTGTAGCTCTCTGTGCTGCCGCTGACACAAACTCCTGGTGACAAGGTGAAGTGCAGCAGCGCACGTCACTCCCTGCCCTCATCTCTCCCTGCCCGCGGTGAGATGGGGCCATACGGCCCATTGCTGGGGCCCTGAGCTGCTCTCGGCGTTTTGCAGCGTGAGTTTGCTTCTGTTTCTTGGGACCATCCAAAAGAAAATCACCTGGCAAAGCCAAACCCGCTGCTTTCTCCAGGTGGGTGTAAAGCAAATCTTGGCCCCCATCAGGAAGCATCTACAGAGATAAGATTTGTCAGGGAGGGCTATGATGAGGGACTGGGGGCTCCTAGGCAGGCAAGGTGGAGGAAGGAGTAGGAGAGGAAGGAGGGCTCTGAGAGTGTCAGTCACTGTGTGTCAGTATCTGGGGGACCCTGGAGCAGAGGCCAGGCAACAGGATCAGGATGGGTATGGAAATGGCAGGAAGCAGGAGCACTGGGTAGAGGGAAGGGCGAGTTGGCTGAAGGGCTATCAAATGGGAAGAAAGGGGCTGAAAAGCTGGAGAGGTAAAGAGAAGGCTAGAGTGCCAGGAAGAGAAAAAGGGGGTTCCTGTATGCCAGCCCCCTTGAGTTTGACTCATCTGCTGTGTAGACAGAGGCTGGACAGCAGTGCATGGTGTGTCTGCACAAGCAGTCTGCACGATCCAATGTCCTGGATGCAGC
Organism: Myiozetetes cayanensis; assembly: GCF_022539395.1. NCBI lineage: Eukaryota > Metazoa > Chordata > Aves > Passeriformes > Tyrannidae > Myiozetetes > Myiozetetes cayanensis. Next base: position 169,019 of record NW_026087423.1, read on the forward strand.
ATCCTCAAGGAGGAGAGTCAAGAGGCGGTGACATGAACACAGACATGTTCACCCAGTTGGGTACCCCATTCTGGGAGGCTGGTCTGTGTGAGCACTGGGAGCCACAGCATTGTGGAACTCTATCCTTTGTAGTGTGATTCCTGACAGAAGTGTTAACTTCAGGATGGAGACCCACCTGTTTTCATACCCATATTATTTTAGAAATACAAGTTCTTCCTGCCCTAAAAACATCATCCCCTGTCACATTCTCTTCTGTGTGACTTGATTTTCTTCCCACTGTCTCCTTTTCACTTGGTGGGCAAGCCCTATGCATCTCACCAGGGTCGGAGCAGGGCTGCTGCATGTTGCCTTGATAACACAGAGTGCACAGCATGATCCATGGGGTGGGGGAAGAGGCTCGGGCCCCCCAATGCTCTAACCATGCCTGGGCTGTGCGCAGAGTTCAGCATCCAGAGGCGAGAGCTGCTTTTTTTGGCAGCAGAGCCCGGCTTATCCTGGAGACGGGGCAGTTTGATTTTGCTGAGCCAGACCTTTACAGGAACTGGAGATCCTAAACACTGGGGTTCCTCCTCAGGATCATAGGCTGTGGCACCCACGGTAGTGCAGCAGGTGGAGAATGGACCCCAGAGCGTGCAGAGGGGGAGGCTGCAGGCAGCTCAGGGTGTCAGCAGGACTTTGTGCCAGTGGTTGCTGTGGTTTTTGGGGCAGTTGTGCTCTGCAGGGTGGTGGGGATGGCAGGAAGGTACCTCTGGGCTGTGGGACACTGGTGGTGCAGCTGTGCTCGGACAACACCCAGAGCCCAAATGCTGTCACACCACCACTCTGCACTGTGGGAAATGCAGTGTGTTCACTGTGGGGTCTGTGCACTCTGGGGTCTGTGCTGCCTCCTGCTTTGACAGGCCGTGCGGAGATGTACTGGGGCTACTCCACACCAGTGGCCTGTGGAGACTGGCTGATTTCGGGGAGGGAATGGATGTGATTAGGATGAGAGGACATAGGCTTAAGCTGTGCCAGAGGAGGTTTAGGTTGGACATTAGGAAAAACTTCTTCACTGAAAGGGTGATTAGATATTGGAATGGGCTGCCCAGGGATGTGGTGGAGTAACCATCCCTGGAGGTTTTTAAGGAAACATGGCACATAGTGGTTTTATATTGGCCTCGATGACCTGAGAGGTCTTTTCCAACCTGATTGATTCAGTGATTCTTTGAGCTGTGGGAGACTGCTGGTCTGCCTCTGGGCTGAAGTCTGGTCCTTGGCAGGGTCACTGGGAGTCGTGCCAGGGACAGAGGCAAGCATGCTGCCTGGTAGACTACAGGACTCTTGGGATGCACCTTATATATTTTTATTAATTCCTTCTGCCTGCAAAGCAGATGAAACTGGCTAAGTTGGTGGTGAAAAGCATCACTGGTGGCTGGAGTTGCCCCACTGAGCAGAGATGGAGGAGAAGTGGGGTGTGAGATTGTACATGGTGGCACTGAGTGAAACAAGAGCTGACCTTCAGGAGATGATGGAGAAGGACAGTCTGAGTGTACTGATCAAGGACAGGGGGATGTGAAGTCACCACTCTTAAGTCTTTCTAATGCTGCTGCACCAAGAGTTGGGAAAGCCGGTAAGAGTGATGGCCCACTGCATAGTTCTGGCAATCACTGTGGGAGTGGAACTAGAGCAAATCCCCAGAAAACTGAGAGAAACAGGCAGCCCTTGTTGAAAGCACAGCAGGAATGTGAATCTGGTGTGTGGTGGTGGGTGTGTGGTGCATGTGTGCCTGGCTGGGATGGAGCCACACAGGGTGATGGCAGGGCTGAGAGATGGGGTCCGTTGCTGGGTGCCGTTTTGTGTGGTGAGGAGTTAGGTGGGACATGAGGGCTCTGGGTCCTGTTGATGTTCAGGACCAACTGGGATGGAGTCCTTGCACCCAGGGAACAGGGCCTGGGCTGCCCTGTGGGATAGGCTGTGCTTTGTGAGATGGGCTGGAGAGGTTGTAGTGGGGTCTGTGCTTCATTTTGCTTCAAGGGTGTGACCAAAACAGTTCTGCTGCTGAGACTACTCCATGGCTCCCGCTGTCCCATGTGCTAAAACAATATTTTGCATGTGCAGAGAATTGGCAGTGCTGCAGAGGATAGTGTATGGTTTGAGATCGGGGTTGTTTTTTTCCCACAGCAGGGACCAGAGTCAGAGCCAGCTCTTCCCTGCAAGCATGGACAGGACACCAGATGATCTAAGCCTCCAGTTGCCCCTTTCTCTTGTGTTCCTGCTTGGGAGGTGTAGGAAACAACTTGCAGAACCAGATCTCAGTGGCTGGAACAGGAACATGGTCTCCTTCACTCTGCGAAGCAGACAAGCAAGTCTTCCAAGAGGTGTGGAGATCAGTCCTTACACAGAGCAGGAAAGAAATGACTGACGTGGACCCTTCAGACACATCCATGAAGGATGTTCCAAGAAGAAAGTGCTGAGCTCTTCAAATGGCTGTAACACTGCTCTGAGTCCAAACATTTTCTGTAGGAACTGATAAAGCTTCTGAAGGACAAAGTTCTCTGGGCAGAAATGGGCAAATGTTTGTAGACAATAGAACCCAGATGCAATAAAAAGAAAATGTCATTGTATGCAGGGGCTGTTGAAAACCAGCAGCTCCTGTTGAGTGCAGAGCTGTTTGACATCGCCTTAGAAGTCACGTGTGCTATAGGTGACTGAAAACTAGAAAAACAGAGCTGCCATGGGGAAGAGAGGCAGAGAGATCACAGACACAGCTGGAGTCCTGGCCCTGCCACAGCAGGGAATCCCTGACCAAAAATGGCCCCAAGGAACCTTGGCAAGGGGCTGTGCTCAGAGCTGCAGAGGAAGGCAAAAGCCCCCAGGCACCTGTGCCAATCTCCAAGGGAAAAAACTTTTTTCTTCCCCCAAACTGGCTATGAGCTGTTCCCTGAGCATGTGAGCAAGCCGTGCGCCCAGTCCCCTGGAGCTGCTATGGTTCTAGGGGACAGCATGACTGCCCAAACCCTTCCCTTCCTCTACTGGATGTAAGTCGGGGAGTCTGAGCATTACAAAATACTCCAGAAGTGATATGTCTGGGAGCAAAAATGTCATTCCTGGTCCTAGTATCCATGCTTCAAAGTGTTGAGGAAGTGAAATCATTTAACATCTCCTCTTCCCATTTCTAAGGAGTGCTGCATCTGCCAAATGTGGTGTGAATGGGGAGCTCTGGGTTGGTCTCCAGATGCGAAAGATGGATTTTCTTGTTCTTTGCAGACCACTGAGTCTTTTCCACTGATACCCATCTGAAAAGATCTGGTATCTTTGAGGACCCTCAGGTGTTAGTGGGTGAGTCCATTCTCCAAAGCTTTAGACAGCATTAAGGTTTGATCTAGGTGGGTATGTCACCCTACTCACAGCTGGAATTGGATCAGATGACCTCCAGAGACCTCTTTTAGCCTAAATTCATCCATGAACCTGGGCAGAAGGTGCAGAGCAAGAGGTGCCGCCCTGATGGGAGATGAAGGCCAGCATGGTCATGACCACAACTGCATTGGGGCTGCCATGTTGCCCTTCCTGTCTCTTTGTTTGGCCCTTTGATCCCACTCTTTTTGGGAAACAGCCATCCCATGGCCCACACTGCCTGCCTCTCCATTGTTTTCTTTAGTCCTCCAATACTGAGAAATTCTTCCTCAAAGCATGGGAAGGTCTCCTCCTTATCGTGATGGAATGCCTTCCTTGGGACGTATCTCTTGCTCACCTCTGCTTTTTGATCCTTGTGTGTGTCCTAGAAGAGACCTTCCTCATCCTCACTTGTTTGGACCTTGGCTTTCTATGGATCTGAAAATCAAGAAATGTGGAAATCAAGAGAGGAGAAAGGCTGGCTGAGCACATGATCCTGAGCTCCCTGGGTGAATGGATGTCGGTTACTGGTGGTGGCAGGGTGGGAGCATTCATTGTTGTCTGGTTTCCTTGGACTGCTGGTTGTGTTGCTGATCCTTGGGAACCTGAACTGTGTCCCCAGCAGCCCCAGGGCTGGCTTGGATCTGGCCCAAGAGAAGGAGAGGCAGTGAAGGAGATGTAGCTGTGGGGGGACCAGGGCTGTGCAAAGCCTAGAGGATCTGGGATTATAAAACCTAGAGATTAAGATGTTTCTTGTTCTGGTAGCCATAACCAGGATCCTTGGGATCTGGAAACTGCTCCAGCACCTTTGTCTTCTCTATCCTGCAGCCCCAGGGCAGAGTTTTTTCTCTGGGATCATGTAGTGGGTTGGCACCAAGCCCCTATTTTCTCTGACCTCACATGCCCCTGGTGCCAGGAGATAACATCAGTCATCTTCACACCAATACTGGGAGCCCTCACATCACTGGGGAGAGGAGATTTGGGTCCAGGGCTAGAGAAAGGCTTCAGGTGTGGGGACGGGATGGAGCTGCCTTGGAAGGTGGCAGGACGCTCCTCTGTCTGGCCAGGGGACCAGCCGTGAGGACTTGTACTGGGTGAGTGGGAAGGGGAGGGGGAACAGCTCTCTCCGCTCTTCTCCTTCTGGTGGCACCCAGGGCTGGCATGAAGGTCTGGAGGAGCCTGAAGAGGCCATGGAGGCAGGTGGTGTCCATATACACTAGGGCCCCCTCCCACAGCAGGTGAATCATGGCCAGGGGAATTCCATCAACAGTGTCATGAGTGTGTCCATGCTCAGTGCTCCACGGAGGTCTCCAACTGGAACTACCTTGGATTGCAAACTGATGTCTCTGGGGAGATACTCGTATCACTGGGCACAGCTTGGTGCTCAGAGCTGTGCCAGACTTCTAGGCAGGCAATGCAGGATTATTCACAGCAGCAGGGCAGATGCTGGCAGATGCTGCAGCTGGATGGGAAGGACCTGAGTGCCAGGTGAGGAAATGATACTGCGGCAATAAACACAAACTGATGTTCGGGGGTAAAACGTTATTTATACCTACAGTGTGCTGATATACTGATATAGTTATATAGTTGCCACATTAGCTCTTGGAAAAGATTCTGGAGTCACAGCAGAGTACTCGATTAAAACAGGAGCCTGGGGCGCTGCAGCCAGCAGAAGCACAGTGCTAATAATAGCTCTGCCAGCACTGCACCGCTCAGAAGTGATGCAGGCTCTGGATCCTGCTCCGAGCACACTGTCTGAGCCTGGTGGGAAGTGTGGGCTGGGCTGAGCCATGTGGTTTGTCTGGTCTGATATCCCTGACCCGCACTGAAACTTGATGTTGCCGTATTTTACATATGCTACTGCCGTGCAGGGGAGTTGTGCAGAGTCAGGAGCACTGGATTATTTCTCTCTCTTTGTTGGATTATTTTCCCTATTTCTCCTGTTTAGAGCAGGCTGGTGTCCCCGGTTATGTGCTCAGGCAGTGCTCTCTGTGGGTGATGGAATTCTGCAGACAGCCTGGTGCAGGGCCGGTTCCCCATTCACACTGGAGTTTTAGGGATGGGGCAGTTTGTTCCTCAGCACCACAACAACTGCCTCTTTGAGCAGATGTTGAAGGTGTTCCTGCCCAACTGTGTGGCACAGAGTGTCATTTTCTTCAGGGAACAGGTGATGTATTGGTTTACTGAGGCATGGACATCTTATGCAGGTCAGGCCATTACCCTTCAGGATTTAGCAAGGTTTTATGGGGTATCCTGGGTTCAGCTACATGGTGTTGTATATAAGCTTATTTCCTTCTTCTAATAGAGAGGAGATTTTGGCCATGACTCCTGCAGGATCCAGCTCTGGATTGGTGCCTCTGGATGCTACTAGCAGTGACATGACCATATTGTATCCTCTGAGTCAGTAGGGCAGGCTGGTGCCTTTCTGTAACCAACTGGGTCTCAGTTGATTCTGAAGCATCTCTGTCCTTACCGGGACTGAGGCTGGGGGCAGCCAGGTGGCTTCTCCTCTGGTGACATCAGCTGAAATCCTACCAAGAACCGTTTTGGTTTTGCCCAGTGAACACCAGGAGTGGAGAAGGGACACCTCAGATATCAACCTCTCTCACCTGTGCTGAGAGGTGCAAATGTCTCTGTGCCTCTGAAGGGCTGGGGGGACCATCAGTGGGGAGATGTGAAGTGGGCCTGAGGGCATGGCTGCAGATTGCCATCTTTAAGGTCCAAACAAAGTAAAGGCATCTCAGATGAATGCCTGACATTCAGGAACTCTGACATGCCTCCCTGTTAAAACCAGCCAGAGCAGCTGGAAACCAGTCCTACATCAGCATTTCTGGAGGGGTTGGAGAAGTTGGAATGTTTCTCCTGAGGCACCTTTGGGAGCCACCCTTCTGCTGTCCACCCCACTGCCTGCCTGGTAGTTGGGGTTCTCTGCTGTGCTCATCCACGTGCACAGCATTCCAAGGGAATGCTGGGATGCTGCTAGGGCACTGCCTACCTGGAGCATGGCCCTGTCTTGCCACCACAACATCCACTTCTGCTGCAGGAAACCCACTGCAAATTGTTGCTCTGGGTTGGAAAGGCGGGGGAGGGGGTGAGGGTTGGTTTTCTCCTGAGGCAGCTGTGGCAATATTTCATTATGTGTTTTACACTAAATTGTTGTCCTATATCACTGATACATCAGAAGCTTGAGATTTGGTTTGCCTGGTACAAAGCTATTTTCCTTTTCTCCTGCTGGTTCTGGCAAAGGGCTGTATAGCAGCTACTGCATGTGATGTCTCCACTCTGTTTCTCCCCACTGCTCCACAGTCTTCCTCTGCATTTGTGCATTTTCTTATGTGGCAATTTTTTGGCATTTACTCTTGCATTAACATTGTCATGCTGTTTCCCTGGGATGCTCTCGGAGAAGAGCTAATGGCTCTTCCCTTCTGCATTTAATGATCCCTCTTTGCACATGAAATTTTTTGGTGGCTCCACACACATTTGATCACTCTTTGTGGGCAATGTTGGGTTGGTTTTGCTGTGTTAATAGTCTGCTCCAAAGTGGTACCCTCAGTGCTCAGCATCAAATAGCATGTGTCTGCTTTGCACCGTGTGCAAGGCACCAGGCTCCTGTTCCCCTATAGCTTGGATTGCTTATTCAACATGCTCCAGGCTCTGAAGGTGCTTCTGCAACATACCTGGGGCTTGGTGGAGGTGTTGCCATGCATGGCATCCCTCTGGAAACAGAGGGATACATCTGATATTTTGAGTTGCTGTTTAAGCAAAGGAAAGAAGGTGTAGGGTTTGTTATCTGTCTCTTGGCACTTCTCTAATTCTCATCGTAAAGACCTTGAGGCACTTTCTAAGCTACAGAAAAGCCTACCTTGTCTGTCTTAAAATATATGGGAATATATTAAAATATATTGGGAATGGTTTTTAATTTCCTGCCCAGATCAGAGGGCTTTTTGAATATGTGGCAAACCCATAGTAAATTGGTTCAGTTCAGGTAGGAAAGGGTAAAATGAATTAAATATACTATTTTATTGCCACTGTGTTGGATGAGTCTTTGCTATTTTCAGTCATGCGGTGTAACCGAGAAGGTTTATCTGAATTCTTTGTACCAAATCTGAGAGCACTCCAAGTCAAAGCTAATAAGAAAAACACAACTTGACTTCAAACATTAAAAAAATTGGTTTTAATAGTATAAAAAAAGGAGGTTGATGCAAAATGGTCTGATATAAAAACCTCTTTAATTAATTAGTTCCAAAGCCAAGGGCATTTCTGCAGGAATGAGCATAACTGGAATACCTAATAATAACAGGAAAAAAACAACTGAAATGTATTTATGGTTTAATCATGGTATTTAGGCTGTGACCTGTGTGCTTAGAGCTTTAATTCCCAAAGGCAGGGCTTTGAAAAGTTATTAAAGTCTGACCATAAATGATATGAGGGTTTTTGTAATCGACTTTGATGACTGAATTTATAAACTTCATCACTGAATTTACCAGCGGCTCCCAGCATGGTGACCCGAGCAGCATGTTGTCCGCTTGTCCCTGGGGTCACTGGGGGTGCCTGGGACTCTGCCCCCATGCTGTGTGTGCTCACTGTACCGGTGCCGCTGTGGGCTGTGGGCAGCAGCGCTGTCACGGGTTTGCCTTCCCTTCCCTGCAGCAACCGGTACCGGCTCACAGTGCTTTTCTACCCAGGGCACGTGGGGATCGACGCCGGAGCCGAGGCACGCGAGCTCGCCGTGTGCGATGCGAGGATGTGCCCGCGCCCTTGATGACCTGCCCGCCCCTGGCCCCGCTGCTTTTCCCGCACGGCACCATGGGAGGATGCTTCTCCAAGCCCAAACCAGGTGACTGCCCTCCAACGCCGAGGCCCCATCCCGCCGTCCCCGTGGGAAAAGTAGGTCAGCAGTGGACGCTGGCCGGGGGAATGTTAATGCTCGGCTCCCGCAGGGAGGATTACTGGGTTCTTAATCCCCCCAGATTCCTTGGCTCTCTCACTCCAGGGAGGGAGCTGCGGGGGGCAGCCAGGGGGTGATAGGGGGTGCTAGGGGGGTGGTGGATGGGTGGGAGGGAAACTCACCCTGCACGAGGGGGGGCAGCTCTGCCCGGTCCCATCTCCTTGTACCTCACTACCCTCCTGCTTCTGCCTTTCTGCTGTACCTGGGGCAGAGCTGCTCCTCTCGTGCCCCAGGGCAGGTTTGTGTGACAGCCATCCCCACAGACACTTGGGGCTCCAGCACTTTCCTTCTGCTGCAGCTTTGTCACTCACTGGCCAGCCCTTATTTTTTCCCTGCAGTCCTGGAGCTGCTCTGCTGTTGGGATTTTATTATCTTGGCCAAGCCTGTCCATGTGTACTGCTTCCAGTGGGGAAAGCAGTTGTAGACACCTGGACATCAAGGATGCCCCCCTTGCCCGGCATGGTCCCACCACAACTGGGCTGGGTGAGCTCCCTGTTTTGTGTGGTTTGGGGAATGTGAGTGGATGTGGGAGGGGCAGGGGCTGTGGTGCCACCTGCCCAGGCAAACTGGCAGATTGAGGGGTGATGTGGAAGTGTCAGTGTTCAGCTTTGTACTGAGCAGGCTGGGCATGAGCAGGCACCACATGGTCATCCACACTCATCATAGCCGGCAGCACCCACATCACCCCAGTGCAGGACCCCAGGGAGTGGTGCTGGTGCATGGGGGACTGGCCCAATCAGTGTTGCCAAAGCTGCCGTGGAGGAGAGCTCCTAGCTCCCTGTGCCACAGGGCAAGGGGAATCAGCTAGTGGCGGGTGCCTGTGTAGCCATTGTGGGTGGACAAATGTCTCTTGGGGACCTTTTCTTGGCAATTTGTCTTCACTGCTTCAGGCAGGGGAGATTTCAGGTTGAAGAACTCAAAAGGTCAGAAGGGCAATAGGAGTTGTGACCCACTGAACATTCAAGGAGTGAGGTCCTGCCTTTGTGTAAGGCACAAGGAGAAAATAAAGGTGATTTTCTGCCCTTGACCCGTACTGGAATTATGTTATGGGTCATCACCAAGGTAATAGGGCATTGGACACTGGGACCTGTAAGTTTTCTTCATGAAAACCCTTTTATATTTTTCCTTTAAATGCTTGAGGAGTGAAAATGCATACAGGAATAAATGCCTTTGTTGAGTAAACTTGTGACAAACTCTGCTGGCAACTCCACTTTATTTTGTATCCCATCAGCAAAGCTGTGGGTAATCTTGGACTGGTATTGGAAGACCATCACACTGTGGATATCTTTTCTGAGCTGCAAATTTTCATGGAGAACTGTATTTACCTAGCAGGGCCAAATGCCTGAAAATGCCACCCTGCTGTCCCTCAGCTCTGGTTTGGATTAGCCATCTTCAAAAAGGCTTTGGACAAGTCTTCTGCAGCCCAGGGGTGGCTCAGCATCGACTGCAGGGCTTCATCTCGGAGTTATAAAACCTGCAAATGCAGGGAGGTAAACAGAGGCATTTGAGGATACTAATTGTTCTAGCAAAAGGGTTTTACAACCATTTTGTGTGGGAATTTAACACCATTGGAGCTGAGTACTGGTCTTTACTATTTCTAAGAATCTGCCTATTTCCTATCCAAGTAAGAAGCAGGGACAGAATAGAGTTACTTGCTCCATCAGTGCTGTATCCACATGAAGGGCATATTTCAGATGCAGTCTGAAGCCAATGGAATTGATTCAGACACTTTTTAAAGATGTACACAAGGTCCTTATCTGCTTAATCTCCTTATATCCAAGAGAGACCCTTAGTCACTTAACACTCTCAAGATAACCTTGGCATTGCACACATCTCACTTTTTGAGGAGCAGATGAGTGGTACAAGAGCTTTGGGGAGTGGAGTCCTGGATCCCTAAATAGATGTGCTGACTGTAGCGCTGGCCAGCCCCCAGATCTGGCTGCTGCTGCAGTGCTTGTCCCTGTCCTGATATTTCAGTGTTTAATTAAGAGCTTATGTTCAAGGAATGAAGTAATCTGCTGTTATCTCCAGTGCTGCAGTCCCGTGATGCCAGATCCTCTTCTGAAGACCCAGTTCTCAATCTCTGCATAATTTTTTCCTGTGTTTTGTCTTGAGTGTGTGATACATTGAGGATGAGCTGGCAGCCTGTGTGGTATCCCAGCACCCGCTCCTGCAGCACAGCCTGGGCGGGATGACGGGTGACAGGAATCATTGTGCACCAGCTCTGTGTGAGCTGCAGCAGCACTATCTCTGGGCAGGGTGTGGAACAGTGGCTTCAAAACCTATAAATTTTGATTATCCTTCTCCTGCTGGGCTCAGTGCTTGATGGTGGGGCAAAGCAGCCACTCCACTGCACGTGGAATGTCTGGGGCTTTGCCCTTGCACAGAGAATGTGTTTAGCAGGGAACATGCTTCATTCCCAGGGATGCTGCACGCTACTGGAGAGGGTGCTGTTGGTTGTGTGACCTGAGCTTGGCTCTGAGGGTGCACCCAGGCTTGGCTGGCAAGTCCTACATCCTGGTTTTTGGGAGTGTGTCATTTGCTGACACATTATCTGGAGAAGGAAAGCAGAGCCAGGCACATTTGATGTGATTTTGTCACGAGCTCTCATTATTAAGAGAACAATAGAATCACAGAATGGTTTGGGCTGGAAGGGACTGTAAAGACCAACTAGTTCTGATCCCCTCCCGTTGGCAGGGACACTTTCTACTAGATCAGGTTGCTCCAAGCCCCATCCAACCTTACCTTGGAAGGAGGGGAAGAAATGATCAATAGAAATGGAGTCTCTTTGAGACCACCTGAAGTTGCTCTCATTGTGGTTTGTAGTTGAGGCAGCATGAACATGCCTGGGGAATGTCTGGAAAGCACAGCTCTGGCAGGGCACCAGAGTGTGTGAGCCCCCAGTGTGTCCCATGGTGGTGGATTTGTTCTGTGTTGGCTTTGGGAAAATAAACCCTGATGGGGTAAACTGAGATTTTTGGCTGTGCTCACTGTACCCTGCTGATCCCTCCAGCATCATCCCTTGATGCTTTTTTGGTTTCCACTGCTCCTGGAACTGTTGGCACCATATAGCACATACCAGGCTGTTCCCTGCCCTCAGTGTTCCTCTGCCTTGTGCCTCCAGCCCCTGAGCAGCACACCTTGAGGCATCTCAGGGTTTTGGGGCTGGGGAAGGCACACTCACAGTTCTCCCCTTGTCAGCTCAGCTCCTCCATCCCCTGTGGCCACACATCTTCATCTTACCCAGACTCCCCCAGGTTCAAGTTAGTTCTTGGTGCATGGTAATTCTCTCTTCCCATATTGACTCAGTATTTTCCTGGTTTCTCTCATTTTAAGTAGCACACTTTCAATGATCTGATATCCATAATTTAAATTTAGTCTCTAGAAGGGCTCTGAGCCATATTGGAAACACAGTCCTGTGATAAAGAAGTCTTTTAATTACCCTAATTTTTTAAAATAATGTCCATGACCCTGCACTGCTTCCCAACCACCTGCCAGCTCCTGCTCTGGGGTCTATGCCAACAGTTCTAGCCTCACGTCTCAGGTACCTGCCGAAAAGCAGGCAGAGGCTTTGACTTGTCCCACAAGGCTGTGAATAGTGATGGAGAAGGAATAAATTTGCAGGAAATGTAGTAGGGTGTTAAGGACTTATTACTCATGTGCATGATATGAAGCAAAGCACAAGAGCATTGTGCCCACTGTGTGAAAACAACACCTGAGCCAACTGTGATGAATAGGGTTGGGACACAGTTCCTGAGTGTATGTGGAGGGTCCCAGCAGTGGTGGACCTAAAGGCTGAAAACCCGGCAGAAAAAAGAATGGGTTAAAATTCATAGTCTTGTCAAGACTCTATTTTAAACAATTCTGTGACTTTGGGGAGCTGACTCAGGATTTTTGAATAGCAAGAGCTAACAGTGCTGAGACCTATGTGGATGTTTGGTATGAGCCCCTGCTCAACTGGTTCCTCTGCTTTTTTCTATATTCTTATACAATACTTACAGTCCTGGCCTCCTAGTCCTTAATATATATAATGTGTGTGTATGTATGGGTATATATTAAAAGTGTACATAAACACATATGTATATAAGTGATGCTGATGGCGCATCTCTCTCTGTCTCTCTCTCATCTATTTTATCTATACATATCTCTCTTTATATTTTTATCTAAATAATCCATAATTATGCCTGTATCTATACCCGTACTTATGTATCTGTATCAATATCTGTATCTCTATCTCTCTATCTGTATCTATCTCTCTCTCCATATATCTCTGTGTCCCTGAGGAGTTGTCCGCTGTCCAGATTTGTAGTCACATGCCTAAAACTTTACAAACAGTTTGCTTTAAGGTCCAGACTCTCTTCTAGCAGTTACAGGATATGACTGTCAAAGGGCTGGAGTGCGCTGGCCCCTACCCCATTGTACCAATCAGATTTCAGAATTAGACTTGGATTTATAAATATTTGATATAAATGTCATTTTCCCTGATGGCAACTGAAGCAGTTTACTGAATCAGCTCAGTTGCATTCTCTCGGGAATGCAGGTTTCAGGCCAGAGGGACACCCCAGGTAGGGGCCAAGAGTGATGAGAAGGAGGAGATGGGGGGATAAGGTGTTGGCAAGAGGCAAGTGGGAATTGCCTCCCAGAGAGGCAAGTGGTGAAGTATGGAGCCTGAAACAGGAAGGGAGAAGGCTTTATACCTCTTTTTCTTTTCCTCTGGACATTTGTCCAGCAGTGTCAGTGAGTCCCAAGCAATGCCAAGTCACATGCTGGTGCCAGACTTGCTACTTCCTGCATATGTTTTTCTGACTGAGGAAGAAGTGAAGAGAGCAGAGCTACATTTCCATCTTCATCCCGGTAGGTTCACATGCCCATGGATCAGCAAGCACTCCAGGTGCTCACCTGACCCAAATGTGCTCCGGAAAACAGAGCCCTGAGGCATCAGCCAAGTGAGACATGGAGATTGATTCCTGCAGGGTGAATTCACTGATATCAATGTCACTGCTAGGGCTCAGAGCTGCTGGCTTTGCTGGTGCCAGCCTGGTCTCATCCTGAGACATGTTCTGGCTTTGCAGTCTGGCTGCAAGGATGCTCAGCCTCATTCGCTGCAGGTAAATATCTGATTATGAAATTATATGACATGAGCCTCCTGATTTTTTGGCCAAAAGTATTTCACTGGGACTGGTATAAATGGGCATTCGTTATATTTCCTGTCTTTAAAAATCCATGTCTGCTTCTCCCAGTGCGCTAGGAAAGCAGTTCTCATGGAGAGCTACCTCTTCACTGGGTACCTGCAGCAGCTGGGCTGCTTCTCTAGAGCTCCAGGGATAGATTTGCACATAGCAATATTTTTTTTTTTAATGCATGGTGCTGGCCCTGTTAATTTGCATTAACTCCTGAAGCTGCAACAGAGCAAGAGAAGTTGATGTTTTCTGCTAATTCAGCATTCATACATGGAAAATCACTTTCCTGGATCAGTGCCCCCAGTGAATCGTGCCCTGGTGAGTGCAGAGATTTGACTTTTTGGCAAAAAGCTACACCATCGCTTGCCCTGCTGAGCTGGCACAAACAGCAGAAACTTGCAGGACTCCTGAGATAGCCACCTGCTTCCAGCACCTGGGTGGCCATGGCCACTTGTTTTCCCTCTTCCAAAATAAATGACCTTCCCCCTGATATGTTCTTCCATTGTCCTCTCAATGTTCTTGTGATAAAAGTTTTGGAACAACAGATGAGGCTGGAAAGACTCAGGGCCCTTCTCTTGCTGTAGGGCTTGTTTTTACCCTTTTTTTTTGGCCTTTCCTTAACCTGTTTAGTTTGTGAACTTTAATTTTTATCTTCTGTACAGCTTTTCCTGTTCATGACATTTATAAGATGGGGAAAGCTCAATGATCACCTTTGTGCTTGAGACACTTTACCAGTCTCTGGCACTTCCCTCTGGTTAGCTATAGAACTCACTAGGGTTTATTATTAATATTAATGGCTTCAGCTTTATGAAGTCCCTAGGAGATAAAGTGATGTTTTCCACTTTGTGATATGAAAGCTCATCAGTGGCTTCCTCTGATCCTTCTGTGCCAGCCTGCCTACCCCAGGCATGGGGCAGTGGGTGGGGGTGCAGCTGGGTTGGTGAGCGGGGAGGATGGGTGAGTGCTGCCCTTCAGGGAACTTGGATGAGCATAGAATGACAGAATGGTTTGGGTTGGAAAGGGCCTTAAAGACCATCTCATTCCAGCCCCTTGGCATGGGCAGGGACACCTTCTATCCCAGGTTGCTCCAAGTCCCTTCCAACCTGACACCGAACACTTTCAGGGATGGGGCAGCCACAGCTTCTTTGGCAACCTGTGCCAGGCCCTTACCACCCTCACAATAACTTCTGCATATCCTCACCTGGGTGGTTGAGAAGAGCTCCTCTGTTCCCTACAGTCCCTTCTCCCACGTGTCCCTGGGTACCCTGGTCCCCAGGACAGGGATGTTTTATTGTCAGACTTGTTCAGTGGTGGACACATGAGAAAAGTGGACCATCCTTACTTCTGTTACCTAATACTGAAGAGTCACTCTAAACTCAAAACCTCATGTGGAAATGATTTTGGTAGTTCTAGTTCTTTATTAACTGGTCTTCATCTAATGAAGCAGCTTTATGCACCATGCAGTGTTGGCTTTCTCTTTCAGTTAATGTTACCTACAAACAATTAAAGGGTTTTCTGAAGTCTCTCTGAGCCCCAGAGGCCTTGGCGTGCCTCACACAGAGCTGCTTGAAGCTGTTTTCCACTAAACAGAACAAGAACTGTGGCTGAGGGGTTGTTTTGCACCGATGACTCATGACTCTGCTTGCAAGAATATGTACTTTATGAATACAAAGTGCCCAGTGCAGAAAGAACAGAGGAATAATGGGCTAAGGTAGTCAAGCCAGGTTTGATATTAAATGTTTTATCTTCTCAGGGAAGCCAACAAAAAACATCTGTTCTGATGTCTGTCAGCTCCTTTCCAAGTTTAAGGGAGGAGAGAGAGACAGAATGGCAGCAAAACTTCTGGCTTCATTTTAATGCAGGTTTCTGTTTGTTCCTGCAGTTGAAGTGAAAATTGAAGTAGTGATACCTGAGAAGGAGAGAAGCAAGGAGGAGATGTCACCCAATGGGAAAGCCAGCCCCCTGATCTACAAAGTCAATGGAACAGCCCGGCACTACCACCTCGAGGAGCATCCAATTGCCAGCAGTCCCTACCACAACCCAAAGGACATGGTGGAAGCATCCGTTTGCCACGTGAAGGACCTGGAGAATGGACAGTAAGTACCTAAACTTGTTGCAGATAAAACTTGAGAGACCGGATAACCCAATCCGAACACCTTGTCTCATTTTTGGACTTTCTGGAGATGATAGTTGAACACAGTAAAATAAACTTTTTTTTAATCTTAAAAAATGATAACATGGACAAGTGAAAACTGTGTTTTACCCGAAGGTCTGCTGTTCCCTGCATGGTCTGTGCTGGGACTTGTCTCAGAAAAAACTGATGTTCTGTAGCAGAATTTCTCAGGAGGCTCTGCTCAGCTTGTGTTAGCCCACCCAGACAATTTTTTATAAATTTGTAGCTTTAATGATTTTACAAAGCAGCACAAGAAGTGCTTGGGGGGAGCTGATGAGGCAGGCCATGTGCTCAGTCCTGGCTGCAGTGCCTGGCTCTTCCAGCTGAGCTCATCAATTTGCTCTTTCACTAAGGATGCAGTTCTTCAGATCTTTTGCAAATGAGAACACGCTTCAGCTGGGCACATTCACTGCTCTGATTCAAGAGTTTTCTGAAGTCTAAAAAGTGGCTTTTTCAGTCTGTAGAAGAGGAGACTGAGGGGACACCTCATCACAGTCTGCAGCTTCCTCCAAAGGGCCAGCAGAGGGGCAGCACTGCTCTCTTCTCTCTCTGACCAGTGACAGGACCCCAGGGAATGGCTGGAGTTGTGTCAGGGGAGGTTTAGGAATCTAAACTGGATCTCAGGAAAGGTTCTTCCCCCAGAGAGTGGTTGGGCACTGAACAGACTCCCCAGGGTCATGTCCCCAAGGCTGCCAGAGCTCCAGGAGTGTTTGGACAATGCTCTCAGGCTCAGGATGGGATTGTTGGGGTGTCCTGTTGCTTGCAGGGCCTGGAGTTGGACTCAATGATCCTTGTGGGTCCTTTCCAATTCAGGATTCTATGACTCTTCAAGCTCTGCTGAGCCTGGAGAAGTGCTGGAGGGCCGCTGGGACCTAGAGGCAAATGTCCTCCTCCAGTGAGAGGTGGGGATGAGGAGTCAGTGGAGATGCTCTGGAATGGAGGGCAAGCAAAGTGTTTCTCCTGGGAGATGATGGATGACCTGCTGCCTCCTGTCCAGGTGAGTAATGATAGCAAGAGGACCCAGAGCAGAGCACAGGCAGCAACTGGGATTGCCTCAAAAGTGGAGTGAAGCAAAAAGGGGAGACTACCCTGGGAAATACTGGTTGTACAGGGATGGTGCTGTTCCAGGGACAAGATGTAGGCTAATGCCAGAACACCGAGTGTCATGGAGGCTTCTATGTCTGATGACTTCGTGTTGGGGTGTTACTAGAAGAGTGTACTCTGCTTCAGTGTCCCAGGGCAAGAAGGATGTAGGAAAATTAGGCTGGTCTGCCCTTGTGAGACCCCACCTGCAGTGCTGCCTCCAGCTCTGTGGTACTCAACACAAAAAGACATGGAGCTGCTAGAGAGCAGGCCACAGAGATGCTCCAAGGGCTGGAGCCCCTCTATTCTGGAGCCAGGCTGGGAGAGCTGGAGGTGTTCAGCCTGGAGAAGAGAAGGCTCCATGGAGACCTTAGAGCCCCTTCCACGGCCTAAAGGGGCTCCAAGAGAGCTGGAGAGGGACTTGGGACAAGAGATGGAGTGACAGGACAAGGAGGAATGGCTTTACAGAGAAAGAGGGCAGGAATTTTGGGAAGAAATTGTTCCCTGTGAGGGTGGTGAGGTTGTGGCAGAGGTCCCCCAGAGAAGCTGTGGCTGCCCCATCCCTGGAAGTGTCTAAGGCCAAGTTAGATGGGGCTTGGAGCAACCTGGGCTAGTGGAAGGTGTCTGTGTCCATGGCAGGGTGGTGGAATTATCTGGTCTTTAAGGTCCCTTCCAACCCAATCCATCCTATGATTCTGCAGTTCTATGAATAGATTGACTGGGGAGCAGGTAGTATGGTAGATGAAAAGATTTGGAGAGCTCTGCTGGCTGCAGGGAAGGTGAGGAGGAGCTGGTTGCAGCCCATGAGAACACACATGGTGCACGTGGCCATAGCAGGGAGCTCCTCAGCTAAAACCTGGGCTAGGAACTGGCAGTGGTCTGGGAACCAGGCCCACACTTCAGTCTCATGTCCATCAGCTGCTGAAACATGTACTGACTATGGCAGTAGCTGTGGCACCACTGGACATCTGAGGTTGAGAAGAACTGTTTTCTAGCAGGTTGAGTCCATTTTAAGAGAGAGGTGCTGTGAGAGGGTCTCACAACTCATGTAAAGCAATGGGCCAGGCCAAAGGAGTCCTCTTGCTTTGGTACCCAGAGGGATTTTCCAGGATGCTTCTCCCAAGGAGTGTACTGGGCAGGGGTGTGCGAGGGCATGGCAGCAGCACTGGCACGAGGGTTCAGGCACCACTGCATTGTGTTAGTGGAGTCTGCAAGCACAGGGTATGCTTTCTGTCTTTCTGGTACCAGCATGACCTCAGCAGAACCAGTAAAAGATACTGGTGGATAAACTGGTGCTGCTGCTGCAGCCAGCCAGCGTCCCAGCAGCCTAAGTGGGGGGACAGAAAACAGCCCCCAGTGCTCCCACAGCTCTCAAGCAAAGGTTCTTTGCTGGCCAGAGCTGAGTTTTAGCTTGTGCTTCCCAAGTGGGGAGTGGAGTGAGGCAACAGGACAAATTCCCAACTGAGTAAACAGTTTAGCAGAGTGCAGGACAGTGTAAATAATTCTCTGCGTCTCTCTGGAGTAAGTGTGGGATTGGAGCCTTGCCGGTGGCTGTGTGCTGCTTTGAAGACACCAGGTCTTGGTTTTGACTCTCTCAGCTCACACAGCTCCTTGGGTAAGCTGTAAACTCTTTCACTTATCTTATCTTCCCAGGGTTGTCATTGAACAGGTTTTATCACCTGAGGAATGCAGCAGGACTTGTACTGCTCTGTTCTGCTTATGCTGAGGGAAGAGCTCCAACTGTCAAGTATCCTGCATGGGGAGGGGGCAGAGCTGCATCACTAGGGAGCAAGGCAGCCAAGTTACTGGGACAAAACTGCTCCTGAGGGCAGGTGTGATGAACTCTGCTGGTTTTCACCCAAGATGGAAAGGAAATCAGGAAATTGGCAAGAAAATCGGGAAATTGAGCATTTGTCATTAGGCAGCTGATGCAGGTGGAGCAGGCACCTGTCCAAAGTCTTGTCCAAGATGTGTTTGAAGGGGTACGGGAGTGCTGGTGGGCTGAGCCCCATTTCCATCTCCATGGAAACAGAGAGTGGGACAAGTGTCTCTGTAGCCTGGGTGTAAGTGGTGGGATGGAGTTGGGATGTTACCCGAAGAGGAAGGAATAAGCAAGCAAAGTCAGTCCCATTCTTCCAAGACCCTGGAACTTGTC
The DNA here is from genome assembly GCF_022539395.1 of Myiozetetes cayanensis. Classification (NCBI taxonomy): domain Eukaryota; kingdom Metazoa; phylum Chordata; class Aves; order Passeriformes; family Tyrannidae; genus Myiozetetes; species Myiozetetes cayanensis. The sequence continues at coordinate 187,930 of NW_026087423.1, forward strand.
ATGCATGAACAGCATTCCGGAATCACACTTGGCCAGTGGCCACCTTGAGCAGGGGGGGTTTGCTGGGCACAGTGGTGTGTTTGGTAGCCCAGAGGCAACATCAGGGCTGGCTGTAGATGAGGTGGCCCACTCTGTGCAATGGGAGCAAGCAGGATTTCCAGATAAACACCAAACTGTGTGGGGATAGGCTTTCTGGCTGGAAGAGGGGAAGTTTCCAGGGGACAGCAGCTCTGTGCTCCATGTCGAGCTCCCTGCAAAATAAGGGCTCTCTGCTAGACCAACTTCTGGCCCTGCTCAGACACCTCAACAATCCCACTCTGTCCCTGAGAGTGTTGTCCAAACACTCCTTGAGCTCTGGCAGCACTGGGGACATGACCACTGCCTGGGGAGCCTGTTCAGTGCCCAACCACCCTCTGGGGGAAGAACCTTTCCAGCCCAAGAGAGATCCAACCCAACCCTCCCCTGACACAGCTCCAGCCACTCCCCGGGGTTCTGTCACTGGTCACAGAGAAAAGAGATCGGAGCTGCTTCTCATGAGGAAGCTGCAGACTGTGATGAGGTCTCCCCTCAGTCTTCTCTTCTCCAGGCTGGAAAAAACAAATGAAGGTCTAAGGTCTAACCTGAATCCAGGGTCCAACCTGACCTTGAATGTTTCCAGGGATGAAGCATCCACCACCTCTCTGGACAACCTTTGCCAGTGCCTCACCGCTCATTGTAAAAACTTCTTTCCTGTATGTAAAGTAAACTGATCCTCTTGTAGTTTGAGACTGTTCCCTCTGGTTCTATCAAAAACTGGGAGATTTCAAAGAGAATCTTCCATGGGAATGGCTCAAGGTTTGTTGGCTCCTGTGCAGAGCAGGGCTGAACACAGCAGCACTGAGGAGGTGAAGCCCCTTGGTGACATACAGCTGGTGCCAGCAGGAGGTTGCAGTGTGAGCTTCACTCTACAAAAACAGCTGAGGGAAACATCAAGGAGGTCACATGCAGGTGTCTGCTGTCCTGAGGGATTTATCAGGAAAAGGTGACCAATGTCGTTGACCCTGTGACGTGGCCAGGACCAGAGCACAAACCCCTGAGGTGTGGGAGGCAGATTCCAAGGGGCAGAGTCACCCCTCCTGGTTTTCAACTCTGAGATGTTGTATTTGCTTTGAAAGACTGAACACAAGCCTGGCAGGGACCTGCTCAGCCCTTGGGGCAGGAGGGGAGGTGAGGTTGCAGTAAAACCAGTTTGGGTTCTTACTCCCATTACCAGGTTCCCCAGCAGCTGGGAAGGTGCTTTGGGCCCCCTCTTGACACAGTGATGGATTAAGATGCTGCCACTAATGGCCCAGCTTGGATGTGCCCCAGGCTGGGGTCAACAGAGCCACCTGCAAAACTGGCTTGGTAACAAGGACTGACCCACACCTGTGGTCACCTGGAGCCAGTGGTGAGCAAGTTGAAGGAGACAGGGAGCTGGCAGGACCAGGTCTGGGTTGTAGGGTGAGGGGGTGGCATCTGCTGTGAGGTGCGTGTTCTGCCATCTCTTTCCATACTCCTCCTCCCCAGGATGAGGGAAGTGGACCTGGGCTGCGGGAAGGCTCTGCTCATCAAGGAGAGTGGCGAGTTCCACGCCGTGGGACACAAGTGTCCCCACTATGGGGCTCCACTGGTCAAAGGTCAGTCTGCATCCTGTCCTGGGAGAGCAACTGAGGACATCACAGAGTGGGCAAAGGACAGCCCAGTGTTCACCCAGCTGTGCTGCTGGGCACAGGGCAGCAAGCTGGGGTTGCACAAGTCTCCCCAGAGCACTTTGCCACAGCTCTGGTTGCAGTTGACACCAGCTGCCACTGGGGCTTCTGCTCATGACTGTAAATCCAAAGGAGGAATCTGTTTGGGCTAATGAGATCCTTTCAGTAGCAAGAAGAATGTTGCTCATGTTATTGACTGAAGTGGGATGAGGTGTGGGGGTTTCCCATCTTGGCATTAAAAATATGCATCCTGGCACTTTCTCAGCATGGGCTTCAGGCAGGTCCCTGCCCAGAACCTAAGCAGCAGCATCAGACAGTGCTGGCCTGGCTGTGTGTGAAAGTGCATCACCCAAACTGGGATTGGGAGGACACTTTACTGGAAGTGGGATGCTGGGGAAGACAGTGGAGCATCCTGCTGTGTGTCTTCTGGGCAGCACTGGCCCAGCAGCAGTGCTGGCTGTAGCAGCCATGCTCTCATCCCCTCAGCTGGGGCAAGAGCCTATTGAGCAGGGCAGAAGAGCCCCATGCTGCCCTGGAAGTGAGTTTACCTGCCCTTTCAGAGACCTGTGGGTGCATTCCTCAAACTGGCTGTCACACAGGGATCTCACTGGAGGAATTTGCTGCAGCAGTAAGTGCAGGGGCTGCCCTTCCATCTCCACACACGATGATGATGAGACATGGCACTGCTGTGCCTCAGGCACAAGCTCAGTACCAGTCTATGGCCACATGGTAGCCAATGCTCTGCCCCAGCACTGTAGCAGGGAAAGTTAAAGTCCAAGGTAATAGCCTCTGAGCAAACACCTGGAGAAATGAACGCGTGACTTTGGGCATGCCTGTGCCTTGCAGATGTGTGCAGGCACCTTGCTGTGTCAGAGTCTGCCCTGGAACACATATGCTCTAAATCAGTGACACTTGGAGGCACTGCGTGCTCTGGGTGCTACTGGGGCTTAAAAGGATGACAAGACTCTGGAGATAGCAGCCTCCTCCTGGCTGGAGATCGAGGTTATGTCCCAGGCAGAGCAGACAACTTTGGAGCTGTGCCCAGAGACACTGGGGGACACTGCCATCCAGGGCATATTGGAAGGGATTGCTCATATAGGATCTCGGTTGGTCCCAAACAGCTGAGCCTGTCCAACGCGCATGTTGAGAGAACTCCAGTGTTGCCCATCCAGGTCCACATCAGCTGATATGTCCTGTAGGAGAGGTGCCATCCCAGAGAATGGGAGGCAGCTGCAGGGCAGCACCAACCCTGCTCTGCTATGTTCCCTGCAGGGGTTTTGTCCAAAGGAAGAGTCCGCTGTCCCTGGCATGGAGCTTGCTTCAACATCGGCACAGGTGACATTGAGGACTTTCCTGGCTTGGATAGTTTACCCAGGTTCCAGGTGAGACCCTTGTCCTTGCAGCAGCAGAGGAAACACAGAATCACAGGATGGTTTGGGTTGGAAAGGACATTGAAGACCATCTTGTTCCATCCCCTGCCATGGGCAGACACCTTCCACTAGCCCTGGTTGCTCCAAGCCCTGTCCAACCTGGCCTTGGACACTTGCAGGGCTGGGGCAGCCACAGCTTCTCTGGGCAACCTGTGCCAGGGCCTCCCCACCCTCACAGGGAAGAATTTATTCCAAATATTCCTGCTCTGTCTCAATCAGAAGCCATTACCCCTTGTTGTGTCATTCCAGGCTCTTGTCCCCAGTCCCTCTCCAGCTCTCTTGGAGCTCCTTTAGGCACTGGAAGGAGCTCTAATGTCTTCCTGGAGCCTTCTCTTCTCCAGGCTGAACAATCCCAACCCTCCTGAGGGCTACTCTTGATCCCTTCATCCCCCAGCCTGGGTTCATGTTGTGGATTGCTCCATCCCACGTGCAGCACCTTGTATTTGGCCTTGTTGAACCTCATGAGGTTCCACTGGATGGATCCCTTCCCTCTAGAGCATCAACCATACCACTCAGATTAGTGTCACCCACAAAAATGTCTCTTTGTTTTGGAATAAGCAACGTTCTTTATGGCATGGAGCAAACGTTTTCCAAGGAAAATGTGCTGGTGTGGGTAGTGGAGAGCAACACCTTCACCTAGTTTCTTCCTCCCTTGCACCCACCCGTGTGCATCAGACACCTCCTGGGAGCCTGGGGGAGTAGGTGCCCAGTCTCGAGTAGGAGTGGGCTGGGAATGAGAAACCATAAGTAAGCCTGGGATAGAGCTGATACGAGACAGGAGACATCCCACAGCCTTGAGTTGGGATGAACCCTGTCATGGCCTCAGCTGCTCTGGCAGGCAACCCTCTGCCATCGCTGCTCCATTTGTTCGCTGTTGCCCTGAGGGAGCCCTCACTGTCCTGCAAACTGCTGCTGTTCTGTCACCCTCAGGTCAAGATTGAGAAGGAGAAGGTGTACATCCGAGCAAGCAAGCAGGTAATGGGCCACTGACAGCCCAGAAACAAGGCAAATGCTTTTGGGTTTTGCTCTGTGTGCGTGGGGGTGGAGGGAAATGCTCTTCCTTTTGTCCTGTGGCAGGAAAGCCATGCCTGGGCAGAGGGATGTGTGATATCCAGCATGGGTCAACCAAAGGTTTCAGGTCTTACAGTGTTTGTCCTGAACTTGTCCTATGTTTCCTTAAGCTCAAAGCAACTTTTAATTTAGTTGGCCCATGGAAACAGGCCTCTTCCACCAGTCTTTTGGCCTTGTCTGAATGTGGCATAGTGATGCCGGAGGCCACTTGTGCTCCCTCTTGAACCCAGGCATCAGCTCCTGCTAGGGAGGAACCTGGTGCATAGGCAGAAAGGGCTCTCATCCTCTGACAGGATGCAGAATGAAACCCATTCAGGCCACTGCCATTTTTCTTTCCATGAAAAGCCTTCTTTTGGTGCACATTGGCATGTACACATGTGCAAATCCAGTGGCTCAGAGCCTAGTGGACCCTGCTAGCACTTGGTTTAGATCCAGAGAGGTCACCTGAATGGTAGCACTTCAGCTATGGAGGGATGTGATGAGGGGGACTGAGACTATTCCCTTTACCAGGAATGGATTTTGTCCTCCGATAGCTGGGGACAGGTGGTCTGTGCAGCAAGGGCTATGGTGGAACAGGTCCACAGGTGTGCTCTGGGGAATTGGACAAGTCCATCAGCTTTGGATATCAGGTATACAAGCTCTGCTCAGGTGCAGGATGAAATTCCTGATAGAACTTCTTCATTCTCACCTCATCTGTTGGTGCAGAATTGCACAAGAACATACCTGGGCTGCTTTTTCTGTTCCCTCTCTCTCCCAGCTCTGTGTAGCTGGATGGATTTGCAGAAGATGGTGGATCTAGTAACTTGTAAAGGGTAGTACGCTGGACACTGGAATTGTGTTTGGATGAGTCCTTGTTCGGTACGAGGGCACAGTTGTTCCCTTCCTATCCAAGATGGTTTATGACAGTACTGCAGTTGTCCCCATCCCTGCCTGGCTGCTCAGGTTAATGTTGAGCAAAGATAATGACTTTCCTTCTTGGTGGTGGCACAGGCGCTTCAGACACAGAGGAGGACAAAGATGATGGCAAAATGCATTTCCTTGAGCAACTACAACCTGGGCAGTACCAACGTGCTGATCATTGGTGCAGGTAAGGATTGCATGTGCTGGGACCACCGTGTGTGTCTCCTTCCCAACAGGGGTGCGGGGAGCAGAGAGTCTCTGTGCTGTGTCATGCCCTCCTGTTCCCCTGCTGTCCAAAAGGTCAGACCAGAGGGTCTTCCTGAGCCATTTTGTCCTACATGCTGGTGATCCAAAGGTGCCATGTGCTTAGGTCTGTGAAGCTTTGTCACTGTCCTTTGGAGTGGGTACCCTGAACCCTCTTCCTGCTACACCCTTCCCAAGTACATCAGCAATCCCAGATTTCCACAGCTAATAAGTGTAAAGTCCTCTCAGATGTCCCTGTGATGTGGATACACTTTTTTCTCTTGGACCTTGTACATCGTCTCATTCGATTATAGCTCCAAAGTTCTCACCTCAAGGTGCTTCTCTGAAGATAAATTCTTCCACCTTCTCAACAAATATCAAATCCTTGCCAAAATAGCAAAGCTGCCAATCTATCTTTTCTTTTCTCTTGTCCTCTCTTCATTTGTGTATTGCCATTTTTTTTTTTTTTTTTTTTTTGGGAGCCCCTGGTGGTCTAGTGGTCAAGGGCGCGGCGCTGTCACCGCCGAGACCCGGGTTCGATTCCCAGTCAGGGACACTCCCTGGGCCAGATGGAGCTCGTTAGCCCTTAAAAGGCAACCCACTCTACGTCCTAAGGACCTCGCTGCCACCGTCCAAGCTCGCTTGGCCCCGGCAGATGAACCTTAGGATTAAAGGGTGGGCTCAGTTCCGCGCACACTGTGTCTCACCTAAAAAATCCAATGTGCAGGCTGGAAGGTGTAAAGACCTTCCTCGGATCTTCGCTCACGAAGACTGGCCATTATAACCCCCAGGTCATGAGATCCAAGTTGTAGAAATTGGAAGCATCTAAGGATCATCATCACAGCCTGAGCAAAGGGGAAAACCAGCCTAACTGGCTTTTCCTTTGCTGCTGGGTGACATTTTTCCTTCCTTGTGCCCTTGTTGCCTGAAAGGTGGGGTGTAAAGTACATGCTGCTCCCTGAGGTCAGCTGGAATGTCCTGGCATGTGGCAGGGCTGGACAATCGTCACAGTCTCAGTGAGGTCACTCCACAGGCAACATTAGCCACTGCTGAAGGAAGTTTCTCAGGCTTTACCAGCTAAATTCACAGCTCTGTTAAAGACCAAAGTCTGTTTTGGTGGATGGGAAGGTGATTTCAAATCTGGGGTTGTGGGGAGTGTTGGTAAGAGAATGCCATCCAGCCCTACAGCAAAGATCAAGATCCAGCCATGCCCATCAGAGCTGAGGGCAATTGACTGCCCCCCCTTGCTCATGTGAGAGTCATCCTGGCATCAGTGCAGCATCCGCTCTGGCTCAGCTTGCTACTGGCTGCATGCACAGGATGTCCACCCACCTGTCTCTTCTTCTGCTGTTCCCTCCATCAATGGGAGCATCTTGTTGATGGAGCAAAAACCATGATACTGTCCAGGTTCATCTTCTCTCTTCATTGTTACAGAAACCACGTCCCTAAAAACACTTATTATTGAGCAAGGCTTCCTTGGCTGAGAAGAGACTCCAGGTTTCTCACCTGAGCTCTCCAGTCTCACAGTTAGGCCAAGGAAGAAGGGATGTGCCTATCAGGCTGCCTGGATGCAGGGGAACAACATGCCCCTAGGAAGCTTTTTGTTTGATTTAATGCTTTTTTTTCTGTGATTGAAACAAGCAAACAAAAAACCCTTAAAGAAATAGCATGGAAAATGCTCTGCAGTGAGTCACAAAACCAACTCTTTGGCTGTGGAGAAGGGAGGGCTCTCTGCCCTCCATGCTTGGCCATAAAGTCACCAGGAGCTGGGTGTGCAGACCCTTCCCTGACTAAAGAAGTCCAAGGGTCTGAGTAGCTGCTTGTGGCCTGGAGCTTGTGAGAGGTGTGTAGGCATTATTAGCACTCCTCAGGTGTGCTCTTTGTGGTTTTGTGACAGTTTAGGGAGAGACAAGAGGATTAATGTCACACTTCTTAGACAGAGGGTCCCTTTTCTTGCCTGGTGCATCTGCCCTGACTGGCCTCCTGTGTGAGCTGTTTGACTTGGGAAGGGCGGTGAGGTGAGGCCAGGGCTGGGGGAGATGGTGATTCTGGAGTTAGCCCCAGCAGGTTTAGCAGTAAAGGGCTCAGATCTCCCAGTGCCCCATACATGTGGCTGTCATTGGTCTCCTTCTCCCTTAGGGGCAGCTGGGCTGGTCTGTGCAGAGACCTTGCGCCAGGAGGGTTTCTCTGACCGGATTGTGATGTGCACAATGGACAGACACTTGCCCTACGACAGACCAAAGCTCAGTAAGGTTTGTATCACTCTGGATATGCCATATTGCTCCCCAGTTTTAAAATTTGCTTTAGGACCTTTCCCCACCGTTATTCATTGCAGCAGCATGGTTCTCTTTCCTTATTCATAATTTCTCTGTTTCCCTTGAATTTTCTTTCCTGTTTGTGACTAAAATACGAAACATGAAAAAGGAGTTGTTCAAACTCTGAACTAAGAGTAATCCACCACAGAAGAAAGGGCATTCTTCTCTGTGAGGGTGGTGAAGCCCTGGCACAGGTTGCCCAGAGAAGCTGTGACTGCCTCATCCCTGAAATTGTCCAAGGGCAGGTTGGATGGGGCTTGGAGCAACCTGGTCTAATGGAAGGTGTCCCTGCAGACTGGAACAAGGTGAGCTTTAGTGTCCCTTCCAAGCCAAACCACTCAAGGATTTATATGATGATTCTTCACAGGTCTAGCCAACTTCTATCTGGGTGGATCTTCTTAATGTGTGTCTGGATCAAAATCTTTAAGGCAATGAAATGAGGCATGTGGAAAAATGGTGTTGTTGACCATGTTTTTTTATGAGTGTGTGGTTCTTGCTGCCAGGGATGCTCCATACCATAATTATGATTATTCTCAATCATCATCACAACTTGATATCTTGATGGCAGTGCAAACATCACTTTTTCTGACACAAATTCCATTTTGCATTCCAATTTGTAGATGTAGGATGATCTAGTCATGTTTCTTGCTGCTGATTCCTGAGCCTTCTCTGATGTCAGACAGCAGATCAGGTTGGACAGCAGTATTTGGCCTAGGAGCTTGGAGATAAAATAAGGTGGACTATGTGTTCCCCCTTATGTCAGGAATGTTTATCCGTGGGGGATGGTACTCTACATCTAACTCTGCTTCCAGAAGCGAAAAAAAAGGGATTTTCAAAGAAAGGCAAACATGCACATGGCTTTTTTGGGAGCATTCAGGCTATTTCTGCACTTGGGCAAGGTGAGGAGCAGCTGGCTGAAGCCTGCATCTAAGAGTCACAGAGGTTGTGCTGGGGAGCTCAGAGAATCATGGAGTCCCTGTCCCAGCCAGTCAGCTCTCCCCAAACACTTATCCCCACGTGGGAGTCTTAGACTAGTTTTTCTTCTCTCTGTTGAATAGTAAGAACATTTTGCATGCTGAAGGTATTGTAAATTATTTGTTAGACTCTTCACTAAACACCTCTGGCTGTAGTTGCTCTTAGAAGGTGCACAAAACCCATGGAAGAGAAGGCTGAATTTTTGGGAACAAAAAAATGGGATTTTTCTTAATCCTCTTGTGAGTGGGACTAATAATGTACAGAGTTACTACAGGAGGAGCACACAGTGCTGTAAGCAGCAGACTTCTTGCTCCCTGAAACTGCAGCACTGCCCTTCCTCTGCCCTGCTGAAAGCCTATTACCAGTCTGTCCCCAGGTCCTGCCGAACTGTTTCTCTTTGTCCCTTTGCACCACGACCTTCTCCCTGGTGTGTTGCCATGTCTCATTTGCCATCTCCAGAGCACTAAGCAGCAGCAAAACCCGTGGTGGTTGTGCACTGCTCTTTGTTGCACTTCATGGCACAGTGGGGTCGGGCATTCTCCGCTGTAAACATGAAGCATTTAAAAAATTTGCCGTAAAACCTTTATGACCCTGCCCCTGCCTCGAGTTCTTCAACGTAGGTCTCTCCTCAGCAGAGTATTGTCTGAAGTCAGAGTAAGGGAGTGTCCTGCAAGGCTCATCAAAGCTACCTCTGGGGATAAGGATCTTGCACATCCATCCCCATGGGCAGATGGGAAATCCCTTGATTCCTGCATCCCTTATCCCTCCTGGGTCAAGGCCAAATGTCATGCCTGTGTGACACAGGTAGATGCTGCTGCTCAGTGCTGTGTGATAAAGGGCTTGACCGTTCCTGGTATGCTGCAGGCAGGGAGGGCTGCACTGGAGCAGGGAGCAGCCTGCACATCCAGCAGGTCACTTGATGCTCAGCTTGTCCTCAGCCCAAGTCTGACTTTATCTCCACAGAGTCAGAAGGGCAGATGAACTTGGGCTCAACCCTGCATGTAAAGATGGTGTACATCTCACTGCAGTGATCAGGGAAGGCTGGGAAGAGCAAGAACCTTTATCTTACAGCTGAAGATGAGCAGATACAGGCCCCATACCCCTGCTTCAACTTTTGAGAGAACTTGTGCAACATTACATGGGTGCTTTTGAAAGTGTGTCCTCGTATGTTAATGCTGCTTGTTCTTATTGCTCTTCTACCTTCCATTTCCTCTGGTAACTGGTTGTTTTCCAAGTAATCATAGAACAGTTTGGATTGAAAGGGACTTTTGAAGGTCATCTAGTCCGCCCCCCTGCCATGGGCAGGGACACCTTTTTCTAGACCAGGTTGCTCCAAGTCCTGTCAGCCTGGCCTTGGACACTTCCAGGGATGGGGCAGCCACAGCTTCTCTGGGTAACCTGTGCCAGTGTTTTACCATCCTTTTTATAAAATAGGGCTCCTGTGAACCTGCTTGTGCTGTGAGGAGCTGCAGTTATGGCTGCTTTGCCAACTCTCAGAAGCATTTACTGCCTCAGCTGGTCAGTACCAGCCCCACACTGAGCCAGCAGAGAAGGAACCGGAGCCCAGATCGGCCTCTTGTGGTAACTTTTCCTTGAACAGGCTTTGATTCCAGCCTATAGAGCCACTCCCTTAACTTGTGCCATAAGTGCTGACTTCAGGCTACTGCTGACTTTTGTTGGTAACAGCCGTTTCTTCACTCACCTGTTCAACCCCCAGCATTTGATGGAAAAGTGACTTTTTTTGCAGTCAATGGATTCCCAACCCGAGCAGATCGCCCTGCGCCCCAAGGAGTTCTTCTGCACCTATGACATTGAAGTCCTGACTGAGATGCAGGTAAGGAGAGTCCTGTGTGTTCCTGCAGGCTATTGCCAGCAAGTGCTGGTACTCAAAGACCATAATTAGGGAACGTGTCTCTGTTCCTGGCTTACTGGATGCCATTGCATAAATGTTTGGTCTACCCCAGCCCCCTGTACCGTGCCCCAGAGTGCAGGTTGCCTGTGGTTGTTCAAAGCACAGCTAATGCAATACTCCCGTGGCGGGAAGGACACCCTGGGTGTGACTGTGGTGTGGCCATAATTTCGTACCTGCCATTTGCCAGCACCCTCACGTGGATCTGGAGTGGCCAGTTGCCCTCTGATTACGATAATCACCCTTCAAGCAGTGGAGACGATGGCTTAAACATTTCTCCCCATTATTTTATTTATGTTGGGAGATCTTCAAGGATTTGGGAAAAGGTAACAAGGAATATTTAAGGTCTGGATTGGCCAAGCTGTGGACTGGGAGGACTAAAACAGACTAACTAAAAGCAACTAACTAATCAACTAAAACTAATAAATTAACATAGAGGACTAAAACCTGACAGATGAATTCATTGGGCTGGGAGCTCGGTGAACGTCTGGGATTTCATCCCTTAACATTATTTAAGAATGATTTCAGGTTGCAGCTGTGGATATCAAGAGCAAGATAGCCGTGTTCAAAGATGGGTTTAAGATGGAATACAACAAGCTGCTGATAGCGACTGGAAACACGTAAGCTACAGACAAAAATCTTAAAGATCAAGAGAAATTGCTTTATCTGAGAATGTGAAGAGATTGTGCCTGGGGATAAGGAGTGAAATATGGCAGGTGAATTCAGACACTGAATTTGTTTACAAGAGTGTGGAAAAATCAGGGGACACCAAAGATATTGGATATATCTGTGTGTATCTGCATCTACATCTACATCTATATATCTAGATATTATCATCTATTTCATATATATACACCTACATCATATATTGTAAAATTATAGAATCAGAGGATGGTTTGTGTTGGAAGGCATCTTAAAGCTCATTTGGTTCCGACCCCCTGCCATGGGCAAGGACACTTCCCACTAGACTAGGTTGCTCCAAGCCCCATCCAGCCTGTCCTTGAACACTTCCAAGTATGGTGGCCCCAGGATCTTGAACATATTTTCTTTAACTAAAGCCTCCAAAGTGGAAGTATTCTATTTTTTCTAGAGGTCATTTTTGCCACGTTGCTCTTTTTGCTCTTCAATAACACTCAACCCTAACATCCCTCTGAATTTCATCTTCCTGCCAACCTTTAAGATCTTTCTCAGCAATTAGAGCTTAACACTTCACTGTTGCAGCCCTGATAAGGTGTTGCTGTTGTCCAAGCCTAACAGCTTTTGGAGCCTTGCCCCCAGTTTTCAGGACTGAACCTCATCCAGCCGTAGGAAAGGTGGTATTGATGTGCTGGGATGCCGAGCATCATCCCAGACTGGCATTGTCCCTTGTACACCTAAAGTAGTGGGTCAGTTTGTTTTCAATAGGAGATTTGTCAAAATTGGCAGTTTAAGGGGAGCATAAGGCATCCTGGCTCTCCTTCCTTGTGCTCTTTATATCAAGCCATAAAACAAAGAATGAGAAATACAGTCCCTGCATAATTTATCATCTGAGGAAGGGATGCTGCAGAACAGCCAGAGCAGGGACTCACATTGAGAGCCAGTATGGCACCAGTCACAGCAACAGCTCCAAGAGGTGTGAATGGTTGATGTTGGGGTGTACAGTGCTGCAGCCAAAATGCCATCTGCACCAGAAACTGAATTAGGTTCAAAAGAGGGTTAAGCCTTTGGCAATAATTTCAAAATCCTCATACACAAGCTGCAGGTACACAGGGTAAATGTTTTTTAAGGTACCTAAAGTTTTTAGGATCATCTGTCCCATTTCCAGATGTGAGTCAGGTATGCAGGGGTCAGATATTTAAAAATACATAGGTTCCAGTAAGTGCCTGGGGAAGGCACGATTAAGCTGCTACAGCATTAGCAGTGTGCCCACTGGAATGGAGACTGGAGCCTGCATCTTCAGAGCCTTATTAAACTTTCAATATCTGGCTCCAAAGCACTTCTGGAGGACAGAATGAGTCTTCTGTGTCCCATTAAGCTTCTGAAAATTTTAGGGTGTGCCAGCATTTAGCACAGGCTTGTAAAGCTGTATCTGTCCTGTGCTGCGTTGCCCCAGGAAGGAGCTCCCCCGGCCCTGTGGGTACACGATGGGGTCTGTGGTGGCTGCCCAGCACCCGCTGCTTGACCACTGTCCACCAGCTTTTGTGGTTTTCCATGTTATGTCTCCAACCCAAAGAAAGGTGAAGAAAAGGAAAGTCTGGGATGCTGCTGGAGCCCCAGAAGGAGTGTCTGTTGTCCTGATTGGGCACTGCAGCCACCATGGGGTCAAGAAAAGCAGTTGTATCACGCTCAGTGTTTTTCAGGCCCAAAGCTCTCAGCTGCAAAGGCAAGGAGATGGAAAACGTTTTCAACATCCGGACGCCCGAAGATGCCAACCATGTGGTAAAGCTGGCCACGAGCAAGAACGTGGTGATTGTGGGAGCATCCTTCCTGGGTGAGCTCAGGCAGTGTCTGCATCCCAGCTCTCCACCTCTTCCTGCAGATGATCCCAAACCCTTGCCCAGTTTGTCACTGCCCAGTTAGTGGTAATCCTCCACCAAACTGAGCCTGGGGTAGTCCAACTTCCAGCCCCAGGTGCATGTAAGGACATCTCCTTGCTGAAGAAATTGATTTTCCGAGGAGTCTGGGCTTGCATAGGCACAGATATTGCTGTCCCAGACTGAAAAGCACATGACAAGGCCAGTACTGGTGCTCAAGTGGGTTCAAATCTGGTGTGTCTAGATTTGGCTTCAGTCAAGAGAGTCTTGTTGGTGAGAGGGAGCCTGTGGGTTTATTTCTCTTTAACTTTTTAGCAGAGCAGTGAATGTGTGAAATACAGTTTCTTTGGTGGTTGTTCTTTATGGTTGACATGGTTCTAACAAAATAATAGGGGGATCTGCAAGCCTTAAGCATAAATGTTTATTAGTGAGGGAATTTATTATTAATTTTTCATTATTTGTTTTCTTTTTCTTCTATAAAAGATAAATCTGTTTTAATGGTTCAGTCAATATGATCTACAGAAAAGCATGTGCTGTGGGGAGCCAGTTGCAAACTGCAGGTCATCAAAAAATTCATTTCCACAAAAAATCCCATAGATAGGAAATGTCTTGGTGGAGGTTCCCATGCAATTCCTAGCAGCAGAATTCTCCCATTCTGATCAGAGAAAATAGCTACTCCCAAGGGCTTTTTTCAGACTGCAGCTGAGAGTTCCCTTGGCTGAGGTCCATCATTCCATGTGCTATGGCTTCCCAGGTGTAGAGGGTTGACTCTGGCTGGGTGCCAGGTACAGTCACTCTCTCACTCCCTTATTCAACTGGACAGAGGAGAGAAAAAAAAACGGTGAAGGATTCATGAGTTAAGAGCTGGGAGACATCACACTGATCACCATCACGGGCAAAAGAGACTCAAAGTGGAGATATTCATTGAATTTATTACTAACAGGGTCAGAGAAAAAGAGCGAGAAGTAAAATAATTTTAAAAAACACCTTCCCTCCACCCCTCCTTTCATGTTCTCTCTCCGCCCCCCGCGGTGCAGGAAGATGGGAATGGGGGTTATGGTCACTCCCGTGGGGTCCCTCCCACGGGACATAGTCACTGATGGACCTCTCTGGTGTGAGTCCATCCCTCTGGCAGCAGCTCTTCCCACCCTGCTGTCCTGTGGGTCCCTCCTCCACGGGGTCAGTCCTTCAGGGATGAGCTGACCCGGCATGGGTCCCCCACAGGGGCCACGAGTCCTGCTGGGAAAAACCTGCTCCAGCCTGGGCTTCCCTCTGCACGGGCTGCAGGTCCCTGCCAGGACCTGCTCCATCCTGGGCCTCCCACGGGGTCACAGCCTCCTTCCTGCATCCCCCTGCTCCAGCGTGGGAGCCTCCAGGGGCTGCAGGGGGGTCTCTGCACCCCGATGCTCCCCCAGGGGCTGCAGAGGGGTCTCTGCACCCCGATGCTCCTGCAGGGGCTGCAGGGGCATAGCTGCCCCACCCTGCTCTGCACCATGGGCTGCAGGGCCTCAGCTCCAGCATCTGGAGCACCTCCACCCCCTCCTTCTGCACCGACCTTGGTGTCTGCCTAGTTGTTCCCATGTTCCCATTCTGCTCTTCCCTGGCTGCAATTCCTTCTGTCCCTAAATATGTTATCCCAAAGGTGTTGCTGTTGCTCCTGATGGGCTCGGCCTTGGCCAGGAGCAGGAAGTCCGTCCTGGAGCAGCTGGCATTGGCTCCACCCTGGGCAGGGGAAGCTTCTGGCAGCTTCTAACAGAAGCCACCCCTGCAGCCCCCCTGCTACCAAACGTAGCCACAGAAACCACTACACCAGGGCACTTGGGGCTTCGTCATGACCAGTTCCTCCTTCTGATCTTCAAAATCTACATTAAAGAATGCCTGAATTAAAGAAGACCTGACCAGGTCTAGTGCCTCCCCAGTTCTCCCAGTAGCACACCTCCAACCTCCCCAGTCAGAGTGGGTGAGGCAGCTCCTCTGCTCCAGCCAGTTCCAGGGATGCAGGACAGTGCCAGGGCGGTTCCCACAGCCACTCAGACCTGCTTCCGTTCCCCAGGGATGGAGGTGGCCGCCTACCTTGCGGAGAGGGCCCACTCGGTGTCCCTGGTGGAGCTGGAGGAAGTCCCCTTCAAGAAGTTCTTTGGGGAGAGGGTTGGCCGTGCTGTCATGAAGGTGACCTCTCTTTTCCATCTGGAGGGGAGGGTTGATAACAGAGTGGGTTCTGCTTGTATCACTTATTGCACTAATTAATTTACTTGATGTCTATTGACAAAGCTGTGATGGCAGTGGTCAGTAGAAGAGTGGACTGTATCATCCCTGTCATGGTCCATGTGCTGTAGATCACCTTCTTCTGGACTCGTGCTGGAGGGGCAGGGGTGCTGACCCCCTTTGCAGTGCGGGTCAAGGGGAGCCCAGGGGATGGGTAGGGCAGTACTGGGACACAGGGACACCAGGACCATGGGTGGTTCAGGGTCCTGATGTCCCCTGCTCTGTCCCTTGTCCCTCCTCCAGATGTTCGAGAGCAACAGGGTGAAGTTCTACATGCAGACAGAAGTGTCAGAGCTGCGGGAACAGGAGGGGAAGGTAGGGTGTGAGCAGGGGCTCCCCGGTGGCACTGCTGTGGCATCCCTTAGGGCTTCCATTCTATTCTCTGCTGGGGCTTTGCTCTCCCCTCTTTCCTTGTCCCTGAAATTCATATTCCTGGATTTATCCCCCAGGAGCAAAAGTGTACCAATGTGGTGTGTGAGGTGGCTTCACTGCTCCCACCCTCCTCCTGCTGCTTTTCTAAGGAATTATGGTCAGCTTGCATGTCACAAAGGAGGCGAGCTACAAGCTTGGCTTCCTGCTGCTACTGAGGGGGTTTTGGCCCTAAAATAACTGTGATGCCCCCCCCTCCCCTCGTGTCTCCTGCAGCTCAAGGAGGTTGTGCTGAAGAGTGGGAAGGTCCTGCGTGCCGACGTGTGTGTTGTTGGTGTTGGTAAGGGGTTGTGTGGTGCTCAGCTGGGGGCTGGGGGGCTCTCTTCGATGCAGGAGAAGCTGGAGGGGATGTGGCAGCAAGGACTCCTTGTGGTTGGGTAGCCAGGCAGTGATAGGCCAGCCCTGCTTGGCTGCCACACATGAGTCTGAGTAACTAAAAAATGCCTTTCTAGAGCCTCTGCCCCAAAATATATTTGGGAAATAGTAATGTGTTTGATTTTTCCAGAAAAAAAAAAAATTCGAAGCAGTTTCATCCCCTCAAGTTGTTTTTTATTAAAACTTTCCTAAACTCAATTTTTTTAAACTGTTGTTTTTAATTGCTGCTGCCAGCAACAAAAAATGTACCCTCTATTATAAAATAAAAGAATGCCCCATTAGTATAAAATAAAAAAAAATACTCCATAGAGGAGGATATTTTTCTCCTTTACATTTTGGAGGGAAAAAAGTCCCTTTCCCTCCATCTCTGTAACTTTTCAAAATGATGTGGACTGGAAGAATCACAGAATTAGTTTCATTTTGTTTTTTTTTTTTTGACTACTCTGATTTTTGAAGTCTGGAGGGAAAAAAAAGATTAAAAAAGGAAAAGGAAGGGTGAAGGAAAGGTACAGACTGGGGGGAGGCCAAGGAGCCCTGTCTGGAAACTCAAAGGTTCCCTTTTAAATATAATTTTTTTTCAAAATAAAGGCAAATTACATTGAAAATTACTTGCAAGCACTAGAAAAGGGTGGTGGGCAGATTACACTGATGGCTTAGGGAAGCATAAGGATCCTGGGAGGCAGGGGCTGATCCAGTGGGGTCTTCGTAGGGTGCCTTGCCCTGGTCCCAGGGCAGCTATTGCCTTCCCCTGGGCAGACTGACTGTCCTGGCATGAGAAGCTCTGCTGGTCTTGGGGTCAGCCCCCCAGGGCTGTGGGACACCCAGACACTGCAGCAGCAGCCTTTGCCTTCTCCCACAGGTGCAGTTCCAGCGACGGGCTTCCTCAAGCAGAGTGGCATCAATATCGACTCCAAGGGCTTCATTGTGGTCAACAAGGTGAGCCCAGGGGTAGCCCCTGTGGGATGGAGAGCAGGAGGAGCTGGGTCAACTCTCCTCACAGAAGAGCTTTGTGGGGGCTCCAAGCTGCTGCCACAGGTGCTTTTTATGGCTTTTTATCTGTCAAGATTGACAGAATTGGAATTTTGGAATTCTAATTGTTGGCCTGTGCAGGGCCCCAATCTTTGGGGGTCCCTTCCATCTCAGGATATTCTATGAGATGCTGAGATTCTGGGAGCATTACCAGGAGTGCCTGGAGCCGCCCCTGCAAGTGCGGGATTTGCAAACCCCAGCCCTGAATGCTCTGGCTTGGGTCTGGTTCTGAGCTGCCCTGGAATGGTGTGGATATTTTATGGGGAAAGATTGAGAAAGATCTATCTTTCCAAGTATCCTAAAGGATCTCATCCTTTCTTCCCACCACCAGTGCCTGCGGTGGGAGTGGTGCTGGTGCTGATGGGTGTGTTCCGTGAGTGGGGAGGATTGTCAGGGAGCTGGCGCTCCGTGCAACCCACCCTGTGCTTATTGCTCATCATGTGATAAGCTGGGCTCTGTCTGCAAACACTGACAGACCTCAGACTTCTAAGAGGGGCTCCAGGACCCTAGTCCATGTCTCTTTTTACTGGATAACCCACTGGCAGAGGGATACTGTAGTTCCCTTCCCGTGTGTTTTCCTTTGAAAGTGAAGAAGGATGAATGAAATCCCATGTGGGGGTCCCACAGGCAAGCAGAGATTGTCTGTGTGTTCCTGGGGATGTGGCAGCTCTGGAGAAGTTCTGTTTCTGTTTGTGTGTGGTGCAGACCCCACTAATGCACACCTCTGTTCCCTGCAGATGATGCAGACCAACATCCCTGGGGTTTTTGCTGCTGGAGATGCTGTCACGTTCCCACTGGCCTTGAGGAATAACAAGAAGGTGAATGTCCCCCACTGGCAGATGGCCCACATGCATGGTAGGTACTGAGCAGAAAAGAGACTTCTATAGATTCCCGGGAAATTTCCAAACCCTCTAAGGAGAGAATGAAACAACTATCAACAGGGAGACTGGGTGGTTGTATTGAACACTTTGAAGCATGTATATTTTATCCTGCCCAATATGCCCAGTCTGTCAGCATTTGTGCCAAGCTTTGCCTAACAATGCCTCGTTGCAAGCGCAGAGGTGCCCAGGGACAGGCTTTCCCATATGCCCTCTGTTCCCTGGCATCTGAGTTGCTGCAGGAGCCTGCTCTTCTCCTTACCTGGGGACACTTAGGAGCTCACATCCTAAAGTCAGCCCAGGCTCATGTTTCCAGCTGGGCTGCCTACACTGCCAGGCTGGCCCAGGACCATGTCACAGAGCTCGGATCTTTCTCCATGTCAGCCTGAAACCCCTGGTGTGATCAGCTGCCCTCAAGGAGGTTTCCCTCTGGTTGGGTGCCCTGGGTGAGAGGTTTTGGAACCACAGCTCCAAAGTCAACCTTTGGACATAGCCCCCTGGTCCAGACATGCCTCTGCAGCAGGGACTGTATCCCAACAGTCACTGTGCCTCCAGGGATTTGTCCATCCCTTCCCTATCTAGGTGGGAGCTCAGTGTGCTCTCAGCCCTGTCACTGGTCTAGAAGTTGGGGGAAAAGCGTCTCACGGGCATATCGCTCATGCCAGTGGAGGTGATGAGTAGGAGCTGCACCATGGGAAGGAGTCCAAGCCCATCCTCGGACAATGTCATGTGGTTCCTGCTTGGTCTTTGTTGCTGTGTGGGGTTTTCTCAGCAGCAGTTCTTGGTTTCCCTATATGCTGTGACTGGGGATGTTGATGCTGTGCTGTGACCTGAAGGCCGACCACGCTGCTTGCCCTGGTGTGGGAATTCCTCAATCCTTCTGCTGCTGCTGTCTTCCAGGCCGTATCGCTGCACTCAACATGCTGGCCCATGGCACAGAGATCAGCACCGTCCCATATTTGTGGACTGCTATGTTTGGGAAGAGCATCCGGTATGCAGGTAAGGGGCTTCTGAGGCTGCTGTGACATTTGTGCTGGTGGAGGTGTCCTGGGATAGAGGAGCCACAACCACATCCCTTGCTGTGGACCCTCCGCACTGACTGTGCCGCGGGTCTGCTTCCCTGCCTGGCTTCTGAGGGGTTTGGTGTCTCCTCTGTCTGCCATGAGGTGCACTTCTCTAAACATGATGGAGCGTTGATTTAGATTAGATAATGGGAAGAAATTCTTCCCTGTGAGGGTGTTGAGACCCTCACAGGTCTCAACAGATTGCCCCATTCCTGGAAGTATTCCAGGCCGGTTGGATGGGGCTTGGAACAACCTGGTCTAGCAGAAGGTGTTCCTGCCCATGGCAAGGGGTTTGAACAAGGTGATCTTTAAGGCCCTTTCCAACCCAAACTGTCCTGTGATTGTGTGATTTTTGGTGCCCACATCTTCCTGTGCTGGTCTCTTGGTCACTGGAGGATGTTCTTCGTGTAGCTCTGGAGTGAAACACCCTGTCTTAGAGCTGGATCCAGAAGAATTGTTGCTGAATCCACTTCTTCTTCTTGGCTTTGCAGGCCATGCAGAGGGATTCGATGATGTTGTCATTCAGGGAGATTTAGATGAACTGAAGTTTGTGGCATTTTATACCAAGTAAGTGTTTCTCTTCTTCATTTTTCTACACAGGCATTCATCTGAGATTTCTCTGCTAGACTGGAAAATAGTTTTACCAGAGTTTCTGTCAGCCAGTTTTGTTCATCTCTGGACACTCAGCTTTGTGGGACACTAATAAAAGGCACTGGAGAAACGATGTGCTGATTGTAGAACAAGTTAATTGGTCTGTGGACCTGCTGTCTCTGCCAGATGGAAGCCGTTTGTTCACATAATCTCTGGGAGCAGATGATGGCTTCTAGTGGCAATTCCTATCAAAGATTTCCTTCCCATCTCATCACCATGTTAATGGTTTGGGACCAGGGCTAGACTGGGCACTCAGGCATCACCAATTCTGATTCTGGTTTGACAGACTGAGCTCAAAAGCCTTTTCTGTCTATAAAAACTGTGAACGTTTGCAACAGCTCAGGAACCTTGTTACACCTGTAGTGAAGCCCACCTCTCCCCTTGGCTAGGACCCTACCTGGGAATGCATTCCTGAGTTGTGTTGGTAGCTGGGATGTGTTGTCTCATCTGTTCTGGAGCCATGTTAGCTGTTTAGACTGGGTGCACCATGAATTTATCCCCAAAATATTTGCTACTGTTTATTCTTCTGTTGCCTTTTGTCCCATCCCAGTCTGAAAACAGTGGCCATAGAACCTCCTCATGCCTGGAGCCAAAGGGGTTTTTCCAAGTGCTTTCTGATATTACGGATGGGGAGAGGGAAGCCAGGGAAGCAAAGGGCTGCCATCAAACTACCAGCAGCAGCACCCAGGCAGGCATCAGGAGGGAGCTCAGGACAGGAGCCAGCTGTGGCTCTGCAGAGATCATCTCACTGCCCCTCTGTTCCCTCCCCACTGTTTCTCATGCCTTCCCTCCCTGAGGGTGCCACATTGCTCCAGAATGGAACCTGGCAGTTGGATGTGTCCCTCAGGCTTGGAGAGGCAGGGCTCAGTTTATCACTCCATGGGTCCCCGATGCTCCCCCTCCTCCTCCTGGTGCCTGAACATGTCAGGTAAACACCTGCTGCAGGGGATGGGGCTCCATCTGGCACCTGGGGCCCTTAGCACATTGGACACAGCTCAGAGTGTGCTGGCACCTTGGCCAAAATTGCATAAAGGGGCATGTTTGTGCCAAGGCACTCCCTGTGCTAGGGAGAGCTGCTGTAGAGACGTTCCCCTCCTGCAGCCTTTTCATACCAGAGCATTTAGCACTTTATCCCCACCCTAATTAGAAAGGAAAGGTCAGGTTGCTTTAATTAAACATCTGAGGGGCCTGTTCAAAGGGAATGCCCTGAGCGAGGTGCAGAATCCCTGCTCTGTGCCCTGCTCCCTGTGTGCTGCAGTGGCTGCGGGGTCTGCCTGGGTCTGCCCAGGCACACAGGGGAGCTGGGCCCAGTGGGCAGCAGTGGGGGTCCGCCACTGAATGCTGTGTTGTTCTGCTACCCAGGAGGTGCTCCCAGAGATGGCTTTTGGGTACCAGGATGGCATTCCACGCTGAGAGCCGGAGGTACTGGGGAGCACCATCTGGCAGGGGTCGGCCAGTGTGTCCCCCGCTGCTTTGCTCAGTTGTCATCACAAATGTCCCTATTTGTGCTTCTGTGAGGGGCCACTGGAGCATTTCTTCCTCTTTCTGATTTGGTGATGGTTCTTCCGGTTGGTGCTAGTGCTTTTTGACGGAGGACAGTCCCAAACCTACTTTCTTCTGCTTCCTTCTCCTGTGCCCACCCCATGGTTTGGACTCTTCTCCTGGTTGTCCTTGGCTGTTGCAGGAACTACTGGTGGTTCCCACTCCTGCAGCCCGTCCTCAGCACTGACTTTCACAATAAGGCTCTTTTTGACCCAGATTTTGAAGAGGAAAGCTGTTCACCTCTTCTTGGTCAGAGCTGTTTAGAGGTCAGTGAAAGGCCCTGTGCAGGGAGATGTACAGGACAGCGCTCTGCAGGTGTCCCCGTGGGACACTGCCTTCACTGCAGCACTTCAGCCAGAACAGACTGATGTCATCACACCCCTAAGACCTTAGGGAGACCAGGGAATTGTTGTGGCTGTCTTCTTCATGATTCCCTACTTCTGTTATGTTTAACCCTGCAAAAGAAGGGAAGACCATGTAGACACATCCACTATGCTCCCTTTACCTCAGCTTCCACACCAAGACTTCTGATTCTTGTTGCCTCTGAAGGCCTTTTGAAAAAGAAGGATTCCTACAGGCTCCCCATCTGTTTGACAAAGTGTTCAAAAGCCACCACTGATGTGGGATGCTCCAGCTCACCGGGATCCCATGGTTATCTTTTAAAAGGAGCAGCTGACCCATGTCTTGCTGATAGAAATGTTTGGGCTGCATCCACCTTCCTAGCTGGTCATGTTGGGCACTGTCTGGGCTTGAGGCTGAGCTGGTGGACAACTGGTGGAGTATGTCCTCCTTTCAGTTCTCTTACACACCTTAGTTATTCATTGCCTCGGAACAGCACATCTCCCCCTGGTTTTGATGGATAGGTCTCTCCAACCACTTTTGTGTTGCCTAGCTGGGAGCTGGCTGTGCTCAGGAAACTTGCTCTCTTTTATTTGCAGTGAACTTATTTAGGAATAGGAGCCTTGAGAAACAGTTTGCAATGGAACTGCCCTGTGGTTTTGTGGACAGCTGTGAGAGATGGCTTTAACTCCCATGGCTGTGCAGGGATAAAGTGTCCTCTGAAACATGGCTTTTGCTCTCCTCTTCCTGGGAATTAGGCATACATCCCCCCCACCCTGACTGTCCTTTGCTCTGTTGATCACAGAGCTCTTTGGCAGGAGATTGAAGAGCAGATATTGGTTTAATGGGTGCCTCTATGCTTCAGTTTACTCAACAATATCACCAGAGTTTAATATCTTACCCACACGCCTTCCCTGATCTCACATCGTTTGGCCATTCAGTTATCTCTTCACGAATGGTCTCATGGGCCAGTCTTTGAAGGTTTATGCTTGGGTTGACTCCAACAAGCCTCAAAGTAGAAGAATCCTTCTCATTTGCCTGTGACCTTTAGCCCAAGCTCCTCCAGCATTTTTACGTTCTCTTCCGTCCACTTCATTGGTTTCCCACTCAACCTTTGGGGTTGTGTTGCAATCCTGGTGGGGAACAGGCCTGGACATCCCATATACACGGGGGCTTTGTCACTGGGGCTGTGGGACCCTGGTGTTGGACACCCCTGTCCTGGTGCCTGTGGAGTGGCTCAGAGGTGGGCACTCAGCCCACTTGGAGGTGGGGATCAGGAAGAGAACGTGGAGCATTCCAACCGAGTGTCCCACATTTGCAGGAAATCCTGACCACCTGCCTCTGCACTTCCTTTGGCACAAGGCAGCAGCCCAGGGATTGCAGCAACCACTGGGCATCCTTGCTGGTGTCCAGGTTTTTATCCACCATCAGATCCACCTTTGGTGGTGTTTTCCCACAGATGCCAGGGTGCCAGAGCTGTCTCTGTCCCCCAGGCACCCTCATGATGCTCACCATGCCAGCACATGAGCATTGGTGGGACCACTGGGGCCAGCCTGCCATGTCAGCTCTGAGCCCTCTCCTGACCTTTGTCCCATGCCACTAGCACAGTCCTTGTGGTGCTCACACCTTGGGATCGGGCCTGGCTCTGGAGTGGGTGTTTCTCTTTGCTTCCCCCTTCTCTCCAGCATGCTGGATTTTGGGTGATGGAGCTGTGGCCATCCAGGGTGCCCTAACTGCTCTGCTCTGCCCCGGCCCTAGGAGCGATGAGGTGGTGGCTGTGGCCAGCATGAACTATGACCCAATTGTCTCCAAGGTGGCTGAGGTCCTGGCTGCTGGCAGGACCATCCGGAAGCGCGATGTGGAGTAAGTAGACATGCGGCGGGAACCAGCAGTGCCAGGGCAGCAGCAAAGCACAGCCATGGAGTGCAGGGCAGGGCTGAGCACCCAAAGGCAGCTCTTTCCTGCTACTCCCTCTGCATATCCTTGCATCAACCTTCCTGTTCTGCTTACTCCATCCCCCTAGTGCTGCCTCCCATCTTCCTCCAGCTTCCTCTGGCATCCTGCACATATGGGGTTTGTCTGAAACACCAGGACCCAAATCCTTGCACGGACTGGATGGGAAGGGGATACTCACTGCCTTTGGGCACTGGCACATCACCAAGGAAGCACTGCCTGATGCTGGGGTGCCCCTGGGCACCCAGTCAGTCAGGAGCATCTGCAGAGAGGGGCTGAGTGTAAAGCCTGTGTGCAACCCTCTGTGCACAACCCAGCCCAGAGAGCTGGTGGTACCAGGATGCCGGCCTGTGGTGTCTCAGCCTCCAGTTCCTTGGAGCAGAGTTCATAGACAGAGGGCATTTTTCTCATTCACTTTGTTTTTAAGACCTTGCAGAGGAAAGAGCCCTTTGTGCTGAGAGTGAGTGCTGGAAGGCTAATACCAGAGAGGTGGTAACAGCTGGGAGGGAGATTTTAGAGTGGGAACCAAAGCTGCTGAGGGGATGTGGGTTCCTGTTCCAGGGGTGTTTCCACATGAGGAATAAAAGCAGATCTTTTAAAAGCTCAGGGAGAGGAGCACTCCCAGCCCCCAGGCAGGTCTGAACCAGCTCAAACTCCCTGGGCACCCCTGGTATGGGAGAATGTCATGGGTCCACCTAGTGGAGACAGGGTTCATAAAATCACAGGATGGTTTGGATTGGAAGGAACCTATCCCATCCCACTCCCTGCCATGGGCAGGGACACCTTCCACTACACCAGGTTGCTCCAAGCCCTGTCTGACCTGGCCTGGAACACTTCCAGGGATGGGGCAGCCACAGCTTCTCTGGGTAACCTGTGCCACGGCCTCCCCACCCTCACAGGGAAGGATTTCTTGTGACGTCATCCCCAGTACATGGGGAAATGGTTGCTCACTGGGAGGGAGGTGGTATCTCATGGGCATCCCAGTGGCGGGTGGAAGCTGCTGGCCCTGTGGTGGGGCTTGGGGCCTGGAGGAAACCAGACCACCTAAACCTGAATGTCTTTTCTCTCTCTGTCTTCTGCTGCTTTCACAACTTTAGGCTGTTTGTCCGTCACGGCAAGTACGTTTGATTTGGGGTCCTGGGTGTGCTGGGCATGAGGGGCTGGCAGGAGGGACAGCCAACCACCTGATTGAGCCACATCTCTAATTCCCATGTGGGACACTGATTTACATGGTGGGCATCCATGTTTTGCATCCCTCTCGCAGGGGAGCGATGCTGCTGTGCTGGGTGACAGGGCTGGGGGTGCCAGGAGCCACATCAGGCACAGATCTGCTGCAAATGGGCAGCTGCCTGTTGGCTGGGACCCTGCTTGGCTGGAGGTTTGTTGTGCTTCCATGAATTTTCAGCTGAATGCGAGAAGGGCTGGGTTTAAGTAAAAAAAGAAAAGTTTTATCTCCGTTTTATGTGGAATTGAGGATCTGCACGGACTTTTTGGACAGTTTAATGACGTGAATGAGGGCAGAGGAGGGGCCCAGCACAGCAGGGTGCGGGGATGGGCACCAATGACAGTGTCTGGACTAGCACCAAGACAGCACTGAGAGCATTTGCTTACACGTGCTGAGAAACACCCCATCTTGTTTTTCCCTCTTTTAGAACCGGAGACATGTCTTGGCTATCAGGGAAAGGCTCCTAATATGCTGGTGGCTGTGCCCTCCTGATGCTGCACTTGCCGTGTGGAGACAGGACAGCAGCTCCATGGCCCGGTGGAAAACCCATGGCTCAGCCATTTCCCTTTGAGACCTGGATGAACCCATGGCTGGCACTGTGCACTGACCTTCCCAGGAGGACCTCCCATGGCATCTCTGCCCCAGTGCTTGCTGGGTTAGGTTCTGCCATTGCAATTCCCATGGGACTGGAAGAGCAGCCCCCAGAGACCGTGGGGTTTGGCTGTGGCAATGGGCATTGGTGTGGCGTGGCTCCAGATGCTGCCATTGGGTTGAGGGTCCCCAGGTGGGTCTGCCCCATGCACATCCCTCACCTCTGTAAGCAGCATGAGTGCCTTTGGGTGCTCCTGTGCTTTCATGCATGATGCTCCTTCCCAAATTCTCTTCACTCCCAGCAGAGTTCTGATGCGCATCCCCACAGAGCCTGACATCCACTCCCTCTTTGCATGACTGCAGTGTTTGCCACAGCTCTCCCTGTGCTCACCCACTCCAGGGGGCATCTGGGTGGGCCAGGAGATGGGGTCACAGCGGGTGGTCTCTGTGCAGCCTGTGACTGTGTGGTCCAGGCTGGTCCTGCCCAGCCCACCCCAGCACAGGCGGGTCCCTGCCTATGCTGAGGGACTCTGGAGCTCACTGGTCCCATCCCAGCACCTGCAGCTCTTGGTCCATCCCCAGGGTGTGGAGCAGGGGTCCCTGGAGAGCTGGGACAGCTCAGCTGCAGCCCTGGACTTGGTGGCCACCCTTCCAGCCAGCCTTGGGATGGATGTCTCTCCTTAATGACATCATGGGATTGGTGCTGCTGCTTGAGGAAAAGTAGCTGGAGGAGCCATCCATCGTCTGTCCTGTCGTCTAGTGACAAGGCTGCATTTCTTAGCCCACCATGCAAGTGCTCTGATGTCCTGTTTCCTGCCCCTGATGAAGAAGAGCCATGTCTCCAGCTCAGGAGTGGACCTGGCCAGCCACAGCCCTGTGTCTATCAACCTAACAAGTGGGAGGGTGAGGATCCCCTCGGAGAGCCTCCAGTGCTTTGTCTTGGGGGTGACTCCTTCCCCAGCAGTCAGTGTTTTACCCTGAATCCAAAACAAGAGGATTTATATTTTTAATTTGATTAACCCCCTATGAATTAAAGCAATACTGTTTTTGGGATCTGGGTAATTTCTGATTCCTTCTAAGACCTTGGGTCAACTCTGCAGGTTCGCCAGGAGTTTCAAGTACCTCTTCTCTGGAGGCTTTCCATCTGTGTTCAGCTCACCAGTTATTTATTTCCAGTCTTTCAGATCTTGGCTGGGTAGAAATGTCACCAGTGTCTATCACATCTCTAGTTTATCTCTCTGGTTTCACTGCAAGGCTTTTCTCAGGCAGAATGACCGGGGTGGGGGAGGTAGGCAGGATGTGCAGGCTCCAGCATACAGCTGGAGGGAATGAACAGGGACCATTGTGTGTCTGCTGGATCCACAAAAGATGGACATTTCCACTCTGCAATGGTGTGGGATGGTGTTGAACCTGGGACTCCTTGTCCACTGCAAATGCTTCCTGGTTGTGAGCCTGTCCTGGAGCTGGGCAAGGCTGGGTTGTCTTCTCTGCCACCTCTTGCAACCTCTCACACCAGGACAGAAAGTTTCCATCTCTTCTTAGGAAACTGCCCGTTCCCATGAGGAATGAGAATCAGGCTGGGGCACAGGCTCGTTAGTGACCCCCCAGCTGCATTGCCCTGTCACAGTTACTTTCACCAGGCTGCCCATGTATCTTCTCGGTTGCTCACCCTGCTTGCCTACACAGATGTGAGCTCTCCAGCAGCTCCTGCTCCTTAGAGCTGTGGAAGGGTCTGGAGCGCAAGTGGCTGAAGGGTCTGGAGGAATGGCTGAGAGAGCTGAGGGTGCTCAGCCCAGAGAAAAGGAGGCTCAGAGGTGACCTTGCTCTCTCCAACTCCCTGACAGGAGGGTGGATGGAGCCAGGTGGTAGTCAGGCTCTGCTTCCAAATAACAACTGGCCGGGTGAGAGGAAATGGCCTCAAGTTGCACCAAGGGATGTTTAGGTTGGATATTAGGGAAAATTTCTTCATGGAAAGGGTTGTCCAGCCCTTTCACAGGCTGCCCAGGGCAGTGGATTAGTCTCCAACCCTGGAAGTGTTAAAAAAATGTGTAGATGTTGGACATGGGGACATGGTTTAGTGGGATGCCTGGCAGTGCAGGGTTAATTGGTTGCACTTACTGGTCTTAGAGGGCTTTTCTAAACTTAATGATTCTGTTATTTTAAACTTGCCCGCAGTGCCATCCCCTTTCCCTGCCATTCACCTCTGGCTCAACCAACCCCTCACACACCATCCCCCACTGCCTGAGCCTGGATGGAGTCTGGGACACTGAGCAGCGTGGAGATCCACAGGGGCAGACTGTTAGCAGGGGAGCTCACAGGGATGGGTAAATGCTCCGTGAGCCTGGAGGCCTTGAAGCAGCATTACAGGTGGAGAGCATCATTCTTTCATGGGACATCCTCCTCTGTCAGGGGGCTCTGAGCAGTAATTATGCTGATATAGCCTGGCTGGGAGAGGGTGCAGTTGCTTAGGTTACCACTGGGTCCCCGTCACAGTGATGGGTACAATCTGCTGCTGTGGAGGGGAGATGCTTTTGACTTGTGACTCCTTTGCAACTCTGTCCTGTGATTCCCACGTAGGCTTGATGTTCCAAGGTGGCAATTCTCCTTCCCCACATCCCCCTCCCATCTCAGTGGCCCTGTTCCTGGGGAGCCAGTGGTCAGGTGGCCCCGCATATTAGCCTGACCTGTCATCCCCTTGATTCCCTCCCGGCTAATCCTGGCTGAGCCGGGCTGGAGCGAGCAGGGCTCGGCTGTCAGCCATGGCTGCGCATACCCCGCTGCCCCCCAACCTGCGCCGGGGCTTGGTGGCATTCAGTGGCTCCCTCTTCATAACCAACAAGACCCAGGATAGCGGCACTGCCCACCTCTACCAGCCAGGTATGGGCAGTGGGGCTCTGCAGAGGGGGGTTTGGGGAGGGGGTTATCACCATAAGCCTGCTCAGCACATCACCTGGGTGCCTCTGAGCCAGGAGCACCCAAAGGATCTCTGTACCACCCCCACCAAGGAGGGGAGCAAAAATAACTCTGCAAAGAGCTGCTTGTGCTTGTGGGCTATTGCTCCACTCCACAAGCTGCGAGTCGGGGTCCCTCTGAATAGGGGGACACCGGAGATGCTGGGCAGCCTGCCCACTCCTGCCCATCCTGCCTAGCCCACGAGGTGCTGGCCAGCCTGCCCCTCCAGGTGATGCTCTACTTCAACGTCTACTACTTCCCTGTCTGGTGCCTGGCTGAGGGGATGATGCTGCAGCTGAAGGTACTGTCCCATGGGGCACATGGGTGAGCTGCTCCTGCCCAGCCTCCCTTGTTATAGGGGGGGAACAGTGAACAGGGGGGAAACAGAGACGGGAGCCTCTTCAGAATTAATGGGTCTCCAAAATGCCCTGACTCCCATGAGTCAAGACGGGTCATCTCTGGCTGCCAGAAGTGGAAATCAGGAACTTTCCAGGCAGGAAAGGTTAAACTGGGAGAGAAAAATGGGCAGAGCTGGGCACCAGCATGGTGGGACTGGCAGAGCATGGAGCACTGGGTATGGGGAGGAGGACACAGGAAGCTGGGCATGGGGTGCAGGAGACAGGGCAAATAGGATGGGGAGAAGGGCACAGGTATCTGGGAACTGAGCGCAGGGAATGGTGCACAGGATATGGGAAACTAGGCATGGACAACTGGACTGGGGTGAAGGGGCTGGAGCTGACTGGGACAAGGCTGTGCTCACATTACAGTACCACCTCCTGCCTTGGCACTACCAGTTCCTGCTGGTCACAGCCTTCCTCATTCTCTCACTGTCTGAGGGCTCCCGGCTCTACCTGGGCTACCTGGGCAATCTTCAGGAGAAGGTAAACGCCACCTGCCCTGGCACACAAGCCCCTTTTGCTCAGTGAGGGTTAGCCCAGCTGGGGGAGCTTGATGGGCCCTCCCTTGGAACCCAAGTGCCCATCACTGCCCTGTTCTTCCTGGAGTTCTGCCAGGAGTTGTCTCCAGAGGGAATCATGAGTGCAGGAAGGACCTGAAGGCAGGAGACTAAGGGGACTCACCCTCCTGCTTTATCCTTCCTGTGGGTGCAATCCTCCAGCATTGGGTTTGACAGCATCTGACCACATCTGACCACAGCTCTGTGGGCAGGGACATCCCCAGTACCCGGTACCCAGGCTGGCAATGGCCGATGCAAGGAGCTCCTGGGTCGCAGAGGGTCCCCTGACCCCACCGCTGCCTCCTCACCCCATCTCAGCAGGTTCTGCTCCTGCAGGTGCCTGAGCTGGCTGGGTTCCTGCTACTCTCCTTCCTGATCCAGCTGCCCCTCCTGCTCTTCCTGCTGACAGACAGCCAGGTCATTCACCTGCCACTGGAGATGCCCATGCACAGCCTGTTCCTGGCCTTCCTCCTTGCCGAGATCGTGGCTGCCTTCCTGGCGCTGAAGACCATGACCAAGCAGCTGGCGGCACAGTTCTACCTGCAGCATTTCCAGGAGGGCAGGAGGGGCCGGCCAGGGGGCACAGGGGGACAGGCAGCTGAGGTGCAGTGATGCTGCAGGACCCCTCCAAACCACACAGTCAGTCCCAGTAGGGAGCATTAAATGGTGCTTGAAGCCACAGAAACTGTGTTTTTGAGCCTTGTGGAGTTCACAGAGCAGTCCCTGGGCACGGACCTGGACAATCCCTGCCCTGCACCAGGCTGATACAGCCTGGGGCAGGTGGGAGTGAGGGGTCAGCACCTCTGAAACACTCCGGCTTGCCCCAGGGCTCTGCCTGCCCTTGCTGAGCATCAGCCCTGGAAGAAGGCAGGAAGTGGGGGTGCGGAAACCACTGCACCCCCCAGGAAGTACCAGCCCAGGACTGGAGCCTTAAGCTGGGATCTTAAATCCTCTCTGAGCTTCCCAGGGACCTCCCGAGGATCTGGGCAGCTCACGTGAAGTCATCCCAGCTGGAAGCATGCAGGGTGGTGCGAGAGCAGCATCCCAAAACCTTACAGCCACCAGCAGGGCTTGAGACAGAGCAGAGTCACCTCCCACTTTTGGAACAGCTTTATTCCATTGCATCTCTGGTTTTCATGGGAAATCAAAGCCCACAGCCATCATAATGTGGAGAAACATATAGTGCTTTAAGCGTCTTTTGGCAAGCACAGCTTTGTCCGGCACCAGTTATCAGTGCTGGGAGTGGCACCTGGGATGGCTTTGTGTTCCAAGAACTGTTGCAGCTGCCAATGTTTCTCCAGGAAAGGCAGACCCTAACCCCAGCAGTGCCCACCTGGGCCAGGACTGGCCCACCTTCACCTGGGCCGCAGCCATGCCCCCATCACATCTACCTGGAGGTGGCTCCAGAAGGAAGGGTGCTTGTGGTGGAGCATTCCCGATGTCCATAAGCTGAGGCCTCAGGTTTACCTTTAGGGGGTTTTGCCTGGAAAATGAACAGGGGTAACAGTACAACAGGCATAGGGACGGCCCAGGTGGACTTGCACTGCTCTCCTTGGTCCTATGAGAACAGATTCACTGTCCAAGACTTCCACTCTGCTCCTGATTTGAGATCTGGCATCAGGAACATTCTCCATCTGTAGGATGGTGCAGCCCTGGCACAGTTCACCACCAGTTGGTGGATCTCAGTCCTTGGAAGCTCCAAAGACTTGGCCAGACAAAGCTGGAGGCAGGGCTGGCAGCTCTTCTCCTCTGTGGGGCCCTCCCTGTGACTCACTGATTCACCAGGGAAGTGAATTCCCACAGCAGGAATCATGTGAGGCATGAAAACCTGTCACTGAACTGCAGCACAGGACATGCTCGGAAGAGCTGCCCTCTCTCTGCATGGAGTCCAGCCAGATTCCCTTTGAGAGAAGATGAATAAGTGTGGAGCTGGGTCACATTTCCAGATACGGTCCCCATGGGGACCCCTTGTTGTCTAACAGGAACTGAAGTTGTGATGCAGCTTTTCCTGGTATCAGCTGCATCTCTCTCCCAGTTCAGACCAGCCACCAAGCCCAAAAGCTGGAGACTAAGAGCTGCTCCACCAGGATCTTCCCAGATCTTATGAACTGAGTTTTAACCAAGGGGCAGAAAATCATAAAATGATTCACTCCAAAAACCTTCACTCCAACCTTCTCTCTCCCATGTGGCCCCACCCTTACCTCCTCGAACTTCTCCTTCCAATAAAGGTCAGCCTTTGCATCCAGGTAGAGCAGAACCAGGTCACAGACCACTGTAGCCTGGAGACAGACAAATGTTGAAGACTGTATGCAGGGAAACTTCCTGCTGGAACGTCTGGCCCTCCACCACAGCTCCCAGTGAGTCCCGCAACTGGCTGTGGGCCAGTGCTGAGGGCAGTGAGCTGGCCCTGCCTCCAATCAGGTCACCTGCCAACTCCAATGGCTCCTCTCTGACCCAACAGGCTCCCATGAGCTGCATAGGAGGTCAGACAGGATCACCTGGGCTGCCATGGATGGATGCAGGGAGTGCTCTTCCAGTGCCCTCACAACTCTGTATGGGCTGGGATGGGCATGTTAGGGATGAAAGAGGGAGCAGGTGGGAGACCTCAGGCTCCCTTCCAGTTACCTGGAAGGGAAGAGCCACATAAGGGCTCTATGAGGAGCTGTCCCATGTGGTGACAGGACACCAAGTCACTTTAGAGTCAGGGGAGAAGCAGAGTGGAGCTGCTCTCTCCTGCCAGCAGCACCCCAGCAATGCCCCTTCCCAGGGCCCACACAAACACCTGGCCCCCATGAGACATGACCCTGACAGTGCTCAGGATCCCAGTGCTGCCATTACTGCTAATGGTCACAGGGAAACAGGAGTTGACAGCCTGCCAGATCATCTCCCATTCATGCTGACTGGCACCCAGGAAACCTTGTGCCCAGGCAGGCAGGGAAACAACCCATGAGCGGCAAATCCCAAGCCATGGATTGAAGGGAAAGAGTGTATCTGGAGTACTCACAGCACCAAAGAAGGCAATGCTTGTGCCAAAGCTCACGGCAGTAGGAATGATGCTGAACTTCCCAGCCTGGTGAGAAATAGTGGAGAGGGAAGACAGTGAGTAAAGAGTGGTGAGAGGGGAGTGGGGCAGTGTGCTTAAAGATGGGGGGTGCAGGAGGGATCCAGGAACATTTCTCCATGCCCAACTCTAGGAATTGCTGTTGCGCTGACTCTAAACCCCTTTGGCTGTCAAAGGAGGAATTGACAGCTGGTGATCTGGTGGCAGCAGAGGTTACTGTGACCCACCTACTCCCCCAGGCATGGCAGGAGCCTCCCTCTTGCTGCAGCTGCCACGCATGGAACCACATCCCAGCAAACATGGCCCTGATGCAATGTGTCCCTCTCTGCTCAAATGAGTCTGGTGGTCTCTGTGGGGAGAGATTTTGGGGTTACAGTCTCTGTGGTGGCTGTTCTCTCCTGCTCCTGGACCTGCCCTCACTACCCAGAAGTGGTGCTCCCTGTCCTATGCTGCATCCTTCACCTTCTTCAGGTGCAAATGGCACACTGAGTGTGACAGGCCAGCTGTGGACATCTCTCAGGGTGCCAAGAGCTCTCATTACAGACTCCTTCTTGCACAGCTGAGCACTGCGTGTGTCAGTGATGCTGCAAGTGGAGTCTCACCTGAGCAGGGCAGAGGGGCAGAGTCTTCCCATCATCTGCTGCCCATGCTGTGGGAGGAGCCCAGGAAACTAGAGGTTTCAGGGCTCTCAGCTCAAATGGCTGGGGCATGTCCAGCCATGATCATGCCCACACCTTTTGTCCCTGAGGGTACAATTAATCAAAAGGGGATTAACTGTCCAGGTTCAGAAAAGTTCAGGTTGTCCTTTGCCAGGGTGCTTCCCCCTCAAAACCCTCAGAGATGCCCACAGACCCAGACCAGCTCACCTTGCCTACAAAACACTTCACAGCCCCTGTGTCAGACCCTCAGGGAGGGAAGCCTCCCTGCTCAGGGAATAACCAAGAGGTTTATCTTTAAATGGGAGAGATCATTTTCTCCCACTCTACTTGGAAAACTCTGCAAAGAGGTGAAGAGCTCACCAGGATGGGGAGAAGCAACGGCAGCAGGAAGCCACAGGGGTGGTTGCAGGAGAGCAGCGGGAATTGGTGCAAGGAGTCAGCCCTGGGGGCTACCAGGGCTGTGGAGGACATGGTACCTGGCCGTGCACGGAGATGTCAAAGCGGAGGCCGTAAAGCTTCAGCAGGTTCCGGTAGAGTTGTCGCTGGGAGTCCCAGTAGTAAGAGGCAGTTCTGTGGGAGACATTGGACACATCTCAGAAAGCAGTGAGGGACGTGGGCTGCCAGTGCCGAAGGATTGCTGGGGCTACTGGGTGCCTGTGCACAGCTGGTGTCCTCCAGACTGGGACCTGGGTGACATACGTGTTGCCACGACTCGCTGGCTGGCATCAGTAGTGGGGCATCTGCATCCCCTCAGCACCCAGTCTGGGAAAACACAGCTCCCAATGCACCCAGTTCAGGTGTAGACAGCCAGAGGTCCCTGCCTCAGGCAGGTAATGCCATGCACAGCTCCAAACACAGCGAATCTGCCATAGCATCCTGGTACTAACAGACCCTACTCTGAGTTACCATTTCCTGTTGTCTTGGAATCACAAAATCATTCAGGTTGAAAAGCCCTCTAAGATCATCAGGTCTGACCCCTAACCCAGCACCACGATGTTCTCCACTAACCCATGTCCCCAGGTGCCACAGCCTTTAAATCCCTCCAGGGATGGGGACTCCACCACCACCCTGGGCAGCCTCTGCTGGGCTGGACAACCCTTTTTGTGAAGAAATTATCCCAAATACCCAATCTAAACCTCCTTTAGTACACCTTGGGGGTGTTTCCTCTAGCCCCATCTGTTGTTATTTGGGAGCAGAGCCCAACCCTCACCTGGCTCCACCCTCCTGTCAGAGAGTTGTAGAGAGTGAGAATGTCCTTCCTAAGCCTCCTTTTCTCCAGGCTGAGCCCCTTCAGCTCCCTCAGCCACTCCTCATCAGACTTGTGCTCCAGATCTTTCCACAGCTCCCCTGCCCACCTCTGGACATGCTTCAGCCCCTCAATGTCTTTCTTGACAGGGGGAGAGTCACTGCCCTGGTCCTGCTGCCACACCATTGCTGGTAGAGTCCAGGTGCCCTTGGCCTTGTCCATCTGGGCTCATATTCACCTCCAGGTCCTTTTCTGCCTGCAGCTTTCCAGCCACTCTGCCCCCAGACTTTAGCATTCCATGGGGCTGTTGTTACCCAAATGCAGGACCCAACACTTGGCCTTGTTGAACCTCACACCACTGGCCTCAGCCCATGGATCCAGCTTGTCCAGATCCCTCTGCAGAGCCTCTTGCCCTCCAGCAGACCAACACTCCTACCCAGACTGGTGAATCGACTGAAGGTGAGTTTGCACATGACACCTGCAAACTTCATGCCCCTGCTGGTCCTTTCAGAGTACCCATCAGAACTGAGATCTCAAATGACTGCAGTGTGCTCATCCCACAGCCCCGTGTGGCCACTATCCCAGCATCCTCACCTGAAATTGTACCTCGTGTCCTGCAGGCTGAAGAAATACTGTGGCTGGCACTGGGCAGCAGGGTGGTCCAGGTCACAGTCCCACTTGATGAGAACTCCAATGCTCC
This sequence comes from Myiozetetes cayanensis, assembly GCF_022539395.1. NCBI lineage: Eukaryota > Metazoa > Chordata > Aves > Passeriformes > Tyrannidae > Myiozetetes > Myiozetetes cayanensis. Next base: position 222,927 of record NW_026087423.1, read on the forward strand.
CCCCCTGCAAAACACATTTTTACTCCAGGAGAAGCATGGGGTCAGAAATTGGCTGAATTCTTTACTGTTCAGGCATTCCTAGATCATACATTCCCTTAGCATTTCAGGGTCAGTCCTGTCCTCTGCCTCTTGCTCACATCCTTGGGGAATTTTGAGTCATTTTCCATCCTTTTATAAAAGCCAAGTACCAGCAGTGCGAGGTCTCTGAAGTTCTCTCCAGCTGCCTCCACCATGTTACATACACGGAACACAGGACAGGAGGGGTTGAAGACTGGATCGTATGTGCAGCTCTTGAAATAGCTGGGGTCACTGGTTTGTAAAGTGTTGCACCTGAGACAGCAGGGTCAGGGGGACAGAGTGTGGAAGGTCATGGAGCCTGTCTGTTGGAACTGAAAAGGGGACCCTCCTGCTGGAGCGGGCCCCCCAGTTCTCTCAGTGGGGGAAAAGTCACTGCCTTGCCTAAAGCCTCAGATGGAGAGAGGGCAGAGTAAAACCATCCCAGGGTAATCACACAGAGTTATCAAACTTTACAGCATCTGCCATAGCCTTCCCCTCCACCTTCCCATGTTTCTTCTTTCTCCCCCAGCACTCAGCTCCCACCCAGCTCAACTCAGTGCTCCAGGGGTGGCAGCAGGGACAGTTCAGCTGCCCCACACTGCATCTTCTGCCAGGTAATGCAGCACAGTCAGCATGCCTGGGGCTGCGAGGCCAGTGCAGCCCTTTACGTGGCTTCTGTGAAACCACTTTCAAGGACTAAAAGGAAAAATATAAGTCGCACTCCCTGGATGGCCTAGTCCAGCTCTCTGCAGTGCTCTACATGGGCATGACCAGTCCCTCTCTCTGAGGTGTCCCCATCCTATCGCTTTCACAGTTGCACACACAGGGTGTTCACCTGAACATCCATCCTGCCTGTAACTGCCCAGCACCACCTGTCCTGAGTGGCACATGGCACGTGGCCCCAGGTGCTCAGCCACATGACAGACAGGCTCAGCGCTGAGGCTGGACCAGGCTCAGGCTGGCTGGCAAGCACTGTACTTACTTGGAGAAGTTAAATTTGGTGAAGTGGACAGTGTTTTTTATAAAGAGAGTGAAATTCTCCGCCTCAGCCAGAAGAGGTTTCCTGGAAAACAACCACCAATGAACTCGAGTCTTGCACAGTGGCCAAGGCACAGCCCCACTCCACAAGCTCCACAGTCTCGTCCGCAATCCCAAACTTTTGGCCACAATGGACAGGTGCAAGAAACGCTCTTGTGTAAAGTTCTCTGATCTTAACTGACCAGGAGTCTGATGTCAAAGGTCTCCCTGAACACAGCTGCCTTTGGGCAACTGTCAGGGTCAGGCTCCTGGTTACACACAGGGAAGAAACCAAAGCTCCCAATACCTGCTGTCCCCTCATCTATCGTTACCTGGGCAGGGTACTGTTCTCCACAGGACACCAGCCATAGATCTCACAGGTGGAATGGGTGGCATTGAACATCACACATTTCCCCGTTTTTATCCCTAAAAATTAAAGAGAATGTAAGACAGGCTGAGAGAGTTGGGGTTCATCAGCCTGCAGAAGAGGAAGCTCCAGGGAGACCTTAAAGCCCCTTCCAGTGCCTAAAGGGGCTCCAAGAGAGCTGGAGAGGGACTTGGGACAACAGTCTGGAATGACAGGACAAGGGGGAATGGCTTCCCAATGCCAGAGGACAGGGTTAGATGGGATATTCTCCCCTGTGAGGGTGGTGAGACTCTGGCACAAGTTGGCCAGAGCAGTTGTGGCTGCCCCATCTCTGGAAGTGTCCAAGGCCAGGTTGCATGGAGCTTGTAGCAACCTGGTCTAGTGGAAGGTGTCCCTGCCATGGCAGGGGAGTGGGACTGGATGAGCTTTAAGTTCCCTTTCAACCCAAATCATTCTAGGGTTTTATGTTTATTCAGCAAAACTCCCCAGTACCATTGCCACGAACCACGGGGTTTCCCACGGGACAGTCTGCGTCTTCTGTGCACGTCGCATCAAGGACAGAGGGGCTCTGGGAGGGACAAGAGACAAGTGCTGTCACTTGGCTGTGCAGCCACCTGAGGCCATGCTGTCACTCACCCCCATTGCTGTGCTACTGCTCCTGTTTCTCCAAGCACTTCCCAAACAGTTAGAGGAGAACATTCACCATGTCCACACCCTGGACAGCCTCCAGCCAGCAAGGAGAGATGCATGTCTGAAGGACAATCCTTCCCGCCTGTCTCCATGCTCTTGGGAGCACGTGCCTCCTGCTCCTCAGAGGCAGAGGAAGCCTCCAGAGCTACCTCAGACCTTTCAGCTGCAACTGGGAACCAGCACAGGGGGGTTCAGGAGGGTCTTAATGACTGAGCCCATTAAGCGCCTTGTAAAGCACCATGACAAACCCCCTCGGGAAGAGCTTAGTAGATCCTAAATCCAGCATGACACAAGTTTTACAAGAGACAGGGAAAGCTCACTCTGGACCCACCTGGTTCCCAGGAGTAGTAAAAAACGCTTATTCAAACACAGGGAGATGATGACAGGTGGGGGAACACCAGTAACACCTTCTCCAGCTACCCCAGGTCATGGCAGGAGTTGCCAGCCCATAAGAAACCCATGTCCCCAAGACCCAGGGGGCACAGAGGCTCAAAGGCAGAGAGGGAATCCCCAGTTATGGAGTCAGAAGAAGTGGGTGTCTGTCCAGACCTTCCCAGGGCTGCCACAGGACAGCCTCAGTTTCTTGTTTAGGTGTGAAACCCACCAACATGAGCCGAGAGGAGCAGCACTTTTGGGCTGGGTGGAGAGTCACTGCCTAGAGGAGTATGGGATGCAAGAGAACATTTGGGTATTGCACAGGGTGTATAGGGGATGGATTGTTTAGAGAAGGAAGAGAAGGCATGGAAAGGAGGGGGACTACGTAGTCTGAAAAGAAACAAACACTGGAAAATAGAGGGATAAAAGGATGCAAGGAGCATGTACAGCTGCTAAAACAGCTTGGCTTGTGTTTGGTGCTGCTTCTGGCCCCAGACTCTCTGGCCTGCCAGCACTGAATACTTGGGTCATCGAGAACAGTCAGAGAATATTCAGGCTGCTCTAACTTCCTGAAGAGCCAAAAGCTGTCACTGCTAAATCTTCAAAGCTTTCCAAATATAAATGTCACCTACAGCCCCAAAGCCAGGAACTGAGGAGATCAGCATGAGGTGCAGGCTGGGACAGGCACCCACACACACCCCAGCACTGGAACAGGACGAAATCCTCTGCTCTCTGTGTCCTTGGCTTGCACACTGCAAAACCAGCACCCAGAGATGTCTGTGGCTGCCTGTGAGAGCCCTGAAATGCCCTTACAGCCCTTGTATTCCTCCCCGTCAAGACTTTAGGAGTTATCAGCATTTTAAAGATGGATCATTAGTGCCATTTTCCATGACCCCAAACCAGGGTTGCTCCTCCTCTCCCACAGCATCTGGCCACAGCAGGAGCTGAAGGGACCATTAGGACAATCAGTGCTTGGCTCAGGCACAAGGTGCCAGCAGTGGCTCAGCTTTAAGGACATTTGCTCCCATCTACCAAGCCAGGTCCAGCCTGGGAGAGCTCAGCGAAGGAGGCTGGCCTGATCCAAGGGAAGATTTCTCCCAGAGAACATATACCACTAAGTGTTGGCTGGCTGGGAAACCACCTAGACCTTGTGTTTTGTTCCTCCTAAAAACAGGACGCTAAGATGGACATTAGTCCTGCAGCAAGGAGTTATCAAGGAAACATGACACAAATATGCATGGACTGCGTGTCAAAGTGTCCCCTTGTCCGAGGGCAGCAGAAAGCCTGGAATGGTCATACAGTGCCACCACCCAAGGAGCCCAAAGCTGGTGAGGCCCCAAATGGCCCTTATCCTGGTCACCACAAGCAGCCTTGTCCTAGTCACCATAAGCAGTTCTAGCCAGAGCATCTGGATACACACCTTAGCTCATGCAGGCATGACAGAGCAAGTGCAGATGAGCATGGAAGAGCTATGGAGCAGTGAGAATGAGGGGAATCAGGTTTGTTGGGATTATAAATCCATTTTTCCCTTTTATCTGGTCTTCCTCTGGGTCCCACCGAGGAGCAGGATGGATGGCTCCATCCGCCACTCCCTGGGGGCTGAGCTGGGCTAGCCCTGTGTACTCACCTCGGGACAGGTGCCCTGGGCCTGCTGGGCTGTGGCAATGAAATTGGTCACCAGAAAAAGCACATTTTCTCCCTGGGAAGCAAGAAGGCACCATCAGTTGGGGAGTGACCCCAGGGGACGCCCTGTGACACTGTTACCGGGGGTAACAGGCAGTAATGGCCATGTTTGGGCTTTGGAAGGCCAACGGTACCAGCGGCGTTCCCTTGCCAAGGGGACTGACCCCCTGGGAGCCCCCCCTGCCCCCGCCCGGGGCCCAGCCGTACCTGCGGGGGCCAGGTGAGATCCGCCGCGTCCCAGAGCCGCCGGCCCGCGGCCCCGGCGGGAGCCGCTCCCTTCACCTTGGTGACCACGGCGACCCGCGGGGCCGCGTCGCGCTCCTGGTACCCCTTCCGCAGCAGCAGCACCCACCTGCGGGGGGGAGCGCTGAGGGACCCCCCCGCCCCCGAGGGCAGGGATCCCTACCCTACCCCAGCAGGACCCCCGGCCGCCCCCGAGGGCAGGGATCCCTACCCTACCCCAGCAGGACCCCCGGCCGCCCCCGAGGGCAGGGATCCCTACCCTACCCCAGCAGGACCCCGGCCGCCCCCGAGGGCAGGGATCCTACCCTACCCCAGCAGGACCCCGGCCGCCCCGAGGCAGGGATCCCTACCCTACCCCAGCAGGACCCCGGCCGCCCCGAGGGCAGGGATCCCTACCCTACCCCAGCAGGACCCCCGGCCGCCCCCGAGGGCAGGGATCCCTACCCTACCCCAGCAGGTAGCCCAGCGCGCTCAGCTGCAGCAGCCGGTGAAGGAGCCCCACCCGCCGGTTCCGCGTCAGCGAGAACTTGGCCGTCTTGTAGTCGAGCAGGGACTCGCAGGGCGGGCCCTGCATGCCGGCACGGAGGGGGGAAGGCGGACAAGGAGCGGAGACAGAGGCCGCAGGGTGCCGGGGTGGCGGACACCCGCAGGAACGCGGCTCTCGGAGGGAGGGGGGCGGCCCCGCCCCCGCCCCCCTTGCCATGGCAGCGTCGCGGCCCGGCCGGAGGTGGCGGGGGAGAACTGCGGGTCTGTGCGGTGTGAGCGAGCCGGGCTCTACCCCCCTCACCCTGAGGCCTTGGAACTAAGAGAGAAAAATCATCCAGGGTGCCGACATATTACATTTCTCTGTTTCTAGTTTTCCCCTTTTTAGAGTCAAAATTACTATAATTAATGTTTTTAATTTCTGACTGATAAATTAATACAGGAATTGTTTTGTAGTCTAGAATTACAGTACTTATTCTACTAAAATTTTACTCATTAAAATAAGAAACAGTTTTTCCAGCCTCTCAGGCTGAAAGGGGCCACTAAGGTTAGTGGTCAGTGGACAGTGCTGGGTTAATGATTGGACTCGATCTTAGAGGTGTTTTCCAACCTAAATGATTCTGCAATTCTGTAAGGTTTATCTTTTTTATTTGAAAATAATGCTATGATTTACCTAGTAAAGTTTGTCCTATAAATATGCAACTCATTTTACAGTTACATATCCAATAAATCAAGCCTGTACCTTGAACTCACACCTGTCTGTCCACACCATTTGGAGGGGTCTCTTGCATGTTGTAACATGTGTAAATCTGGGCTGTCTCTGGAAATGCCGGAATCATCCTGACACTCCCTCGATCTCCAAATGAAAACTCCATGTATTGAACATAGAAGTTTTACAGGCCTTGATTGAAATCAGTGTAAGTACTTATATTTTAAAATACTTTCTCACCATTTATTGTTTCTGTTATGTCCTTTGCCCCTAGCCCTTCCTGTGCTGTCCAAAGAAGAGATGCAAATTAAAATCCTGTGAAAAAATACACCAATACACCCCAAGTCTGTCTTTATTTACTGGCTGGATAAGATCTACTTGGCTCTGCCTTGACATGCATGGATTCATTTGTCAGTGAAGTCAGAGCTGGGTGGGTTTAGATTCAATAAACCTATCAACATACCATTTAGGAACCTAAAAACACCAGGTGAGACAGCAGTATTTTACAGGGCAATGTCACTGGATACTGAGCATCCAGTTCTGTGGGTTTGATGAGGTTTGGAGGTGGCTGAGGGAAAAGGAGCAAATGCCTGCTTGGTGCACAGGTGGGATCTGCCCTCCGTGAGGGCTGCTGCAAGAAGTGGGAGCAGGCAGCTGGAGCAGGTTTTGTGGGGGAAGGTGGAGGGATTTGATGTGCTTTGACAGCTGCTGCAAAAGGTTGTGAGGAATTAATGTGGAGAGTTACACTGAGAACTATAGTTCTGTTATACCAGTTATTCCCAATTTACCTGGTGATGTTCCCAGCTGGAATCTTGGTTCCTCTTTCTGCAAAAGGGGAGGAGTTGTGTTCTCTTTAAGTTGGGAACTCATCTTGGAATAACTCACCAGAACGTTTTTTGAGTCCCCTGTTCATGAGGGACTCAATGGTTCCAACACTGAGCCTTTTTTTATGGTCCAAGTGTCAATTCCATATTTTTCCTTTTTATTTTCTTTACGTAAATTGCCAGGTAGCAGTTGGATGCCTCCTGAAGGTGCTATAGCACACCAGCACTGCTGCCTCTTTGCAGGCTTCTCTCTCCATTAAAGCACAGAGGTAACACAAATCCATATTGATTGCCACTAATGGTATTTTTTCCTGAATTCTTGAGCAGCTCTCACTTTGCTCAGTGGCCGTTTGAGGCCTTGACTATCCTTGCAGCCCATCACCTCTCAGAAGGATCTGCCAGCTTGTTTTGCTGCAGCACTCTGGGACTGTTCCAGCTGCCTGTTTCTGGAAAATGAGCATTATTACTCCAGGGAAGCTCACTGCCTGATTCCACACGAAACTCCTCTGGTGTGAGTTACGTAGGTGACCATGAAGTTTTAGCTGTAGAAGTGTGTTTGGAGTCAGGGCTGGGCAGCGATCCTGCAGCGTGGCTCCAGCTGTTCCACACACGGAGAAAAGGGTTTTTTTGTGCTTTCCAAGCATTTTTCTTGAGGACTTTCTTGCCCTTTAGGATATCAAGCATGCTGCCATGCCCAGCAAGGATTGAAACCCACAGTGCTGCCCTAAAATGCTTCCAGTCTAGCGCAAGGGGAGCGCAAGATCATGAGAAATCAGCCATCCTGGCTCCAGAGGAACTACTCGCTGCAGCCCCTTCCCTCTGATGGATGAATGATGTTTCATAACCTCAGGCCAAGCTGTCACTGCCTCAGGAAGTGTTTCTGGTCTCTTGCCTAAATCTCCCTCATGACAGTTTCAGTCCATTGCTTCATGCCATGTCTCCTGTGCACATGGGGAAGATTTGTTGTCCTTTTATGGAATCTCTAAGTTTGGAAAAGACCTCTAAGATCACCGAGACCAGTGTCTGCAGTTTTGTGTCTGTGTGGTGTGTTACATGTGGGGAAATGGGCTTTTCCTTCTTTGCTCCCAAAGTGAATGCAGCAGATGCATTTGCTGTTGGAACTGAGTCTCTGCCACCGGGACAGACCCGCACATTCCTGCTCCTTAGAAAGTCTGGTGAGACAGGGAAGAGCCATGGCCCCAGAGCAGCCTGGCTGCAGGGACTGCTGAGACACAGAACAAAAACTCCTGGAATGATCTGTGGACCCATGTGTTTGAGCCACCTGCACATTGCGGAGGGATGAGGGGAGAACAAGACCATCTTGGTCTGTGCCATCTTTTAATGCCCTGCCATTCCCCGGCCAGCAGTAGGAGCAGATACACTGCTACTGGTAGTGTGATGCTTACCTCATCCTGAGGCCGTGTCTGCAGGAGGAGGAGGAGGAGGGGGAAAATGGCAGGGATAATGAGAGGATTACTTACAGCCAGCCTCCCCGAGCCTGCAGCTCATCAGTGCTGCTTTCAGAGCCGAGGGGAGCAGGGAGGGATAGTTTAGGAATGTGAGGCTGGGAAGTGGTTTAATTAGGACATGGAGCTGCTCTGTCCTGAGTGCCAGCCAACCACTCCCTTTCAGGGCTCCCCTTTTCCTCCCTCCAGCACGAACAGGGCTCAGCTCTGCAAGTGCGTAAGTGACTGCTTATTCCCCTGCGACTCCTGCGCCCCTGTGCTTTCCTGTGCAAGAGCCCAGGGACCCCTGCGGGTCCCACTGCCCCATGATCCCTGTAAGATCTCCCACAGCCCAGAGATCCCTGCAGCTACCACGGCTCCCATCCCCGGGGGCTGTGCGGGCAGCAGCAGTGATCCTGTGTCCTGAAGCCTCTGAAATCATCGTGAGCTCAGTCCTTATGGCCATCCCTGGAGCATCCCTGAGTTGCACTCGGGGATGAAGCCGAGGGCCACGGGCTCAGTCACTCACTGCCATTTAAAGGGGGTGGGTGGCAGCCCCAGCATCGATTTTCTATCTAGTACAAATCCCATGTTATTCCCCTCTGAATTTGCATTTCTCCTTGTGCCCTGGCACCTGCCTTATGAGAAATCTCCTCCCAGGTCACAAAAAATCAGCATTGCCCTGGTAGCTACTCTCCCAGTCTTCTCAGACCAGCAGCTTCACTGGCAAGGCTCAGCCATCCCCAGCTGCTGCCTACCCACTCCCCCGCTGTCCATGGGGATTATCATCCAGGGCTGACATTAACCCTCTTAGCCCAGCTGGAACACGTGTGCCAGAGCTGCTCCTGCCCCATGGCCCCTAAAGCCTTTCCCAGTTCCCATAGCCCCAGCACCAGCTACTCCAGCACTGGCCCACACACTTCCATGCAGCTCTGGAATTAGACTGATTAGGTTGATTTCCTGCCTGATTACACCATTGCCCAGAAAATAGGACTTTATGTATAATTTTAAGCTAATTTGAAGAAAGGCACTGCTCTGGAAAACAGGTGTATGATCAGCCACAGGGAAGCCGCTTGAAATGGAGGTCTGGGAGCTGCACATGGGGATGGTTTGGTTTTAAATCTATTTGGGATTGGAGGTACAACTTGGGTAGACAATGTTTTCTCTCACAATTACAGCCTGCCACCTTAAAGCTCAGCTGATGCTGTTTAGTTTGGATTTATTTTTTTTCCTGCTGATACAATTTTCAGGAGCAAATCCCTGTGGGAGAACTGCCGGGGTGCCAGCAGCTGCTGTCACCCCCCTTTTTTTCTGTGTGCATTAATGAGTAGTCAATTAAAAATCGATTTGTACACATTTTGTGCAGGGCATGTTACTGCAGTAGGATGGTGTATGACACATGATCCAGCCAATTTTGTAATACTGTTTAAAAAAAAGCAACCCACAAGTGTGCTCAAGAGGTCTCACTGGCCTCCCAGGCACCTGGGAATTATGCTTCAATCCTTTAATTCCCTGCCAGTCCCCCACACACTGGCTTTGTGTGCCATGGCCTAACAGCAATTTCTGTGCACTTTTACTAATGAATGATTTCAAATAGATTAAATACTGATGGTTAAAAGGCTCGTTCAACAACTCTCTGGTCTTTGCCAGCTTAAAAGGCTGACTGAGACTCCCCGCTGGCAGAGCCCAGCCCTGGTGGTGTGACTGCCATTGACTCCTCCACAGAGGAGGATTAAAGTGTTGTGACCATCAGCCCATCCTGCTCTGTGAGAACCTTCCTGCCCTTCCCCAGCCCTGCACCAGGCTCCCTTCTCCTGTTGTATCCCCGTGGCTCTTTCTACTCGCCTTTATCCACCTGACAATGGACTTATTGCTGAGATTAAAACCCGAGTTTCTAAGGAGGGTTCAGCCTCTGCCTCCCCAGGTGTCTGTTGAACACTTGCTTTTTTAATGAAGAAGGACTTTGTTATCTCAGGAAAGAAACTTCTCTAGAGAAGAGTAGTGGTGGCGATGGGGTTATCTGTAGGTTATCCATTAATTCCTATTAATTGTACAAGTTGTCCCATCCCTTTGGCTCATAACCCTGGGCAGCTTTAGTTACCCTGTTCTGCTGCTGCTCAGCATCGTCCTTGCTGCCCACAGGGGAGTCAAGCCCATCTGGGTGAGTATCAGTGTATTTGTTACTGTAACGCTCAAGTCCCAGCTATCCCAGCCCTGTGGGGTCCCAGTTTCTGTGGGTGTGGCTGGAGCCTGTCCTTGTGACTGGAAACCCCGTGACAGCAGGGTGGCACTGGGCAGCACGACTCTCCCTTTCCCCACGCTTTTAGGGGGCTTTCCTGAGCATCGGCTGGGGAGCAGCTTCCCACCTGGAGTCCTGGGGACACACAGAGCACAACCAGCCAGAGCCATCGCAGAACCAGTGTTTATGAGGGTGACCGAGTCAGCCCGTTGCTCACAAGCCACGACACAGAGGTGCCAAGCAGGGCCAGCGCACAGTGGGGCTGTGCTGCTCCGGTGGCGGCAGCACGAGGGTGATGCGGGACATGGAGCAGCACCGGCACACAGAGGGGTTCACCAGGGGCCAGCATATCCTACTGAGAATCCCCACAGCCTCTCTAGGCCCCACCAGGGACTGGGCAGTGAAAGGCAATGAACCAGCCTGCCCACCCACAATCCCTGGCTCCTCACAGGATGCAGAGGATGAAAATGGAGCAAGGTGTCCATGATGCAAGGCCCGGCAGGTCAGCAACCTCCTGCTCCACTTACTTCCTAAACATCCTGAAATCCCCCTCCCACTTTAGCCTGCCCACGGGCAAATTAGCCAGAACACGGGAATGATTGCTAGGGAGGGGGCAACACTGAAAAGCACCTGCTGAGCCCGTCCCAAGCCCCAGAGAGCCTGGGAGGGGCATCACAGGGGACTGAGCCCCTCGTAGTGGGGCAGGTGGTGCTGCCGGGGCCCAGCAGAAGCGGGGAGCTGGCTCCTGGCAGATCGGGGATGCTGCTGGGGACCTCCAAGGACAAGGCAACACATCTGGGATCCTGAGCATCCACAGCCTGCTTGGGGCTGGGGCTGGCTATGGCATTACGTTCCAGTGGGCATGGCCCCCAGCTCCCCCAAAAACAGGCAATTCCAGTGGCTGGGAAGATGCAGTTGAACTGCTGCTGTTCCAGCCTCCACTGGCTTTCCTGGGCCACTCCCTCTGGTCATGTCCCTTCTCCACCTCCTCCACCATTGGCCCCCTCAGTCCCAACCTTTGAGAAGAGCAGCCCTGGGGATGGGGATGGCAGGGACGGTAGGGATGCCTATGGGGCTGCACGATTGCCCCCTGCTTCCTTCTGAAGGGACTCTGAGGGAGGCAGAGGGGCTCCGCAGGATGAAAAGGGGCTGCAGTCAGAGCTACAGACAGGATGAGAGCCAGGATAGGCAGCACTGAGATGCCTGCCCCAGTTCCCAGGGAACCTCTGCATCCCTGGCTGTGTGGATGTGCCAGTGGACAGGAGGTGTGCTGCACAGTGCCAGGGTGCACTCAGGGAGAGGTGACAAAGACACAGCTCCTCACGAGTAGGGCAGGCACTGGGCTGACACCCAGTTCCTGAGTGCAGGGGATGGGGAGGGAGGGAGCCAGCCCCTCCATGCTCTGTGGGGAGCATGTGGTAAGGGCGAGCATCCTCATCCTCTCTGGATGGTGCCCCACGCCCTGGGCAGCCCTGGTGGCTCCACTGTCAGAGGGATCAGGAGGAGGGGGATGGGTCTCTGGCCTCACTGTGGGAGGGGGTTCTGATGCTCCCATCACCAGGTGCCCCCACTCCCTTGGGGTGTCATCTCTTGCAGTCGTCGGTGTTGGTGTCCGGAAGCCCAGCCGTGGGCTGGGAGCTGGGCTGGACTGCCTGCACCCTCTCCTCCAGGCTGCCACTGGGGAACACCACGTAGCGGGCGCTGAGGCGCTGGGGCTGCAGCTCCCGCAGGTTCTCCTTGCTGTGCCAGATGCCGTAGCCAAAGTAGACGAGCAGGCCTGCAGGGGGGACAGGAACGGCAGTGGCTCCAGCACAGCCTGGCCACTGGCACAGTCCTGGCTGGCATCCCAGTGGCTGGAGTACTCACCTAAGAGCAGCCAGACTGCGAAGCGGAGCCACGTCATATAGCTGAGTTTCAGCATCAGGTAGATGTTGAGGACGATGCTCAGCGCCGGGGAGAGGGGCACCAGCGGGATCTGTGGGAAAAAGGAGCCAGTGGGGCTGAGACCTGCAGGACCACATTTCTCATCCTTAAAATCATAAAGACAAAAGGCAGCACTGGCAAACATGGGAGACAACAGTACTGTCTCCCTAGAATTTTTAGAAGTGGCACTTTTTTTAAGGTAAAAGGTAGGAAAAAGGAACAAGGGAGCCAGAAGATGGGAGCCAGGCTGACAGAGTCGGCACAAGCATCATCACAAGAACCAAACTCCTGGTGTGATCCAGAGCCAATGTGGTCCTTGCTGGAGGAGCTAGGGCAGGGGTATGGCAGGGAGGTGATGTCACCACTGGTGTTACCATCCACATGGCTGCATGGACCACATCAGGGCTCAGATGGGCTGAAAATAGGAGACAGTGGCACGGAAGGCACAGAAGAGGTTTGGAGGCTGAAGAGGAGCTCCATCATATTGCTGAAGGGCAGCCAAAGTAAGGAGCTGGGACAGGCAGGAGGGGAGCAGAGGGGTTGTGGGAATGCAGAGGAGGAAGCCCAGGGTTGGCAGGAGTGATCCCATAGGATGGACATGGAGCTGCTGGCAACGTCCTCTCCTGGGGACCAGTGACCACACAATGCAGGCTGTGCCTTGGGCCCCTGTAGGTCCATCAGAGCTGCTCCAACCACCCCAACCCCTGCAGAAGGACTGGGCCCCAAGCATACCTGGAAGGTCTGGGTGCTGTGCTGCTGCTCGTGTGCCCAGATGAGGAGGAGGCTGAGCAGGAAACCCAGGCTGAAGAGGACCAGCAGCAGGGAGTAGCTCCAGGTGGGCAGGTGGAGGTGGGTGTTGCCAAAGACCAAGATGGAGCAGAGGCAGATGGCAGACACCATCAGGGTCACCACGGCCACTGTGACCACCTCACCTGGGTAGAAGTCGCTGAGGAACTCCAGGTAGGGCTCAAATGCTGCCTTCAGCTGCCCTGGCTCCCGCTGCTGTTTGGTCTTGTCCCTGTCCACCAGCTGCAGCTTGTCAGAGAAGGACTCGTACTCCTTCAGCTCACCACTGGATGGACCCTCGTGGGGCTCGGGGTTGGGCTGGTCACCAGCTGCCGGTGCCGGGACATCCACCTTCTGCTGCTGGAAGCGCAGGACGATGATGCTCGCAGCCACAAAGGTGTAGGCCAGCAGCGTGCCAATGGACAGGAACTGCACCAGGGCCTCCAGGTCGAAGATGAGGGCCAGCAGAGCCATGAGCAGCCCGAAGACCACAATGCCAACTACGGGCACCTGTGTGCGGGGGTGCACTCGGGAGAAGATCTGAAAGAAGAGCCCGTCCTCAGCCATGGCGTAGACGATGCGTGGCAGGGAGAAGAGGTTGCTCAACAGAACCGTGTTCATCGCTGAGGGACAGGCAGAAGAAGGAAGATCCCATCAGACCCAAACCCAAACTGGGGGATGTTCCCAGCCCCCATGGTGAGCAGGGCAGGCAGCTCCCACTGCCACTGCCTGTACTCACCGCATATGGAGCCAGCAGCCACCAGAAACCCTGCCCAGGCATAGCCCCTCCTGTAGAACGCATCAGCCAGGGCAGAGTCAGGGTCCAGCGAGTGCCAGGGTACCATCAGTGTCAGCACAACTGACACCAGGATGTAGGCGCCGGTGGCCAATCCCAAGGAGAAAGCGATGGCCCTGGGGACAGCCCTCTGTGGGTTCCTGGCCTCTTCACTGGAGGCTGCGATGACGTCGAAGCCCACAAAGGCATAGAAGCAGGTGGCTGTGCCAGCCATGATACCCGACAGCCCGTATGGGGCGAAGCCGCCCTCCTGGGTGCTCCAGTTCTTGGGCTGTGCAAGGACAAAGCCCATTATGAGGATGAAGAGGATGACACCCATGCTGATAGCTGAGAAGACATGGTTGAGCCAGGAGGAGACTTTGGCCCCAAAGGAGATGAAGGCAGTGGCTACCAGCAGGATGGCGGCCGCCAGGAAGTCTGGGTAGCGGGCCAGGAATGGCACCTGCCAGGCACCCACATGGGTCTCGGTGAAGTTCTTGATCTTGTGGTTGAAGATCGAGTCCAGATAGCCGCTCCAGGCCCTGGCCACCGCGGCCCCCCCGATCATGTACTCCAGCAGCACGTTCCAGCCGATGAGGAAGGCCCAGATCTCACCCACGGACACGTAGGTGAACATGTAGGCAGAGCCTGTCTTGGGCACACGGGCTCCAAACTCGGCGTAGCAGAGAGCAGCCAGGAGTGAGGCAAAGCCAGCGATGATGAAGGAGACAATGACGGCAGGGCCAGCGATCTCCTTGGCCACGGTGCCTGTGAGGACATACAGCCCAGAGCCCACCATGCCCCCAATGCCCAGCAGCGTCAAGTCGATGGTGGAAAGGCATCTGTTGAAGGACGTCTCCATCATGTTGTCCTCCAGGGTCTTCACTCGGTTGAGTTTCTGGCAGAATCGAGTCAGGTCGGTGGAGCGGGGCAGCCACCTCGCCATCCTGGAGGCAGCAGGCCCTGCCTTCGGCAGAGTGAGAGGTCCTCAGTAGTGAGACTCTGCCTGGAGACCTGGCAGAGGGGCAGGAAGGGGTGAGCATCCCCTTGGCAGGGAGGTATCAGGTTCTGGGGACAGGGTAGAAGAGCCACTGGGCACAGGGGTCCCTCACACCTCAGCCAGTGTGGGCCTCAGCATGGAGCACATCCTCCTCCAGGGTGGTGGCACAGGACAGGGACCTGTGCCTGTGTGCAAGGTGGGAGGGAAACCACACCACTCCCAGGGCAGCATCTCCCAGTTAAAGCCCAAACCAGTCTGCTCTGGTCCTGATGAAGGTTTCCTTGCTGCTTTCCCTCCACCTTACCCAATATCTACCTGACCTTCACCCTGGTGTGCTGAGAACCCACCAAGGGGGCACGCAGAGTCTCCCTCTTCCCATCATCACATGGGCACTCCCCAGGGAAAGCCCAGGCAGGCTGATGGGGCTGCAGCAGGAAGTCTAGAGCAGCTCCAGCGAGGACGTGGGAGTCACCTGCCAGACCAGGAAACAGCCAGCACCAGGGACCAGCCAGGGTGGCAGCTGCCACCGTGACAGTTGGAGGAAGCAGCTCTGGGGACCTTAAGGCGCTGCTTCCTGGCTGCTCCAGCAATCGGTGACTTTGGGGATGCTCTCCCCTTCCAGTCGCCCTGTCCTGCATTTCAGGTGATGTGTCCCCCTGCATCCCCAAACTACAGGTCCTGCTCAGATTGCTGGTGCAACCCGACTCCATAAGTTCACCTGTCCCAGAGGCCAAAAGGTCCTGGAAAGGCCAATGGGAGATGATGGAATGACATTGGCCCAAGAGGACAACAGGCACAATTTATGCTGGCTGAGACCGCCCAGCCCTGCTGAGACTCCCCATCCCTGCACACCTGGGTCCCCGCGACTGGCGGGGTTGGCAGTGCTGGGGTTCCCAACCCCAACACACCCAACAGGCGCTGCACACCCACTGGGCAACGGAGCATCCCCGGAGCTCGGGGGGTGGCCGCGGGTGGGAATCCTCGGGTTGGGGGGTGATCATGGGTGGGGGACCTCCGGACCGAGAAGGAGGGAGTGTGTGGGTTTCCGGATTCATCCCAGGCGGGGAGAGGAGATAGTTTCGCCCCTGCTCAGCCCCGCCGCGATGCCGGTCCCGGGCGGCGCCGAGCACCGCTCCCGATCCCCGCCGCGCTCCCAGGGGACGCTTCCCAGTCCCGATGCCAGCCCGGCTCCCGGTGCCGGCGGGCCCTGCTCACCTGCGGGCGCGGGCGGGGGCCCCGCTCGGCTCTGCTCCAGCCCCGGCCCCACCTGCTCCTCCGCTGCCGCCGCCGCCGCCGCCCGGCTCCGCCTCCCCGGGCCGGCGGAAGGGCGGGGGCCGGGAGGGGCGGGGAGTCCCTGGGGCCGCGATGGCTCCATGTGTGGCTCCATCACGGGGGTGTCTGCGCCGCAGCGGGGAGCAGAGGTTGGGGACATCGGGGCTGCACCCCCAGGCCCAGAGAGGGGCTGACACAGGGGGTCCCCACGGCGCCAGGGTGGGCATTCCCTCGGGGAGTGCGGGGCCGGAGCCACACGGTGATGGGGCACAGTCTGGTTACGGAGATGCTCCCAGGGCTGGAGCCCCTCTGCTTTGGAGACAGGCTGGGAGCACTGGGGGTGTTCACCTGGAGACGAGAAGGCTCCCAGGAGACCTTAGACCCCCTTCCAGTGCTTAAAGGAGTTCCAAGAGAGCTGGAGAGGGACTGGGAACAAGGCATGGAGGGACAGGACAAAAGGGGGAATGGCTTTAAATGGACGGAGGGCAGGATTAGATTAGATGTTAGGAGGGAATTCTCTGTGACGATGATGAAGCCCTGGCACTGGTTGCCCAGAGAAGCTGTGGCTGCTCCATCCCTGGAAATATTCAAGGCCAGGGGGCCAGGGCTTGGAGCAACCTGATGCAATAGAAAGCTCGAGTGAGATGAGCTTTGAGGTCCCTTCCAACCCAAACCTTTCCAGGATTCTATGATGGAGCAGTTATCCTAAATCTCCTCTGCTAGATACAGTTCTGGATGGAGTAACGGGCTGAGACCCTGCTCCTCTGCCTCTACTCGCTCTGCTCTGGAGCTGCTGCCCAGAGGACAGGCTCCCCCCCTCTGTGCTCAGGTGTTTGCCATGGAGAAGCAGATGTGGTGTGGGGAAAGTGGCTGCAGGGGCAGCAGTGGAAGGTAAGCTCCTGAACAGGCCCATCCAGCTCACAGTCCTGCTGCCCAGCCAGTGCCTGGGCAAGAGCACAAAACCTGAGCAAAAGCTTGTGAGCTTCCACGTGGCTCTGTAATGAAGGGGAATCACCTCTCTCCATCTCTAACTCAAAACATGTTTCTTTTCCAGAAGTGCTTCACCTCCAATTGAACCAACACAAACCTTTTGCCTCTCCAGCTCCCCGGGGCAAGGAGTTTCCCAAGCAGTCACCTGTCCCACCCAAACCTGCCTGCAATGCTCCCACTCCTGTATTTGTAGAGAGTGAAGTCCCTCTCCATGTGTGATATATAGTTTCATCTTTACCCTGGCTGCTCTTGGGCCCCTTGTCAGCTCAGCTGGAAGGTGTTATAGACCTGTAGTGTCCCCAGGGCAGAGCCTGTTCTTGGGGTGCCTTCTTGGGGTGAAGGGATCTGCTTTTGAGTGCTTCACAGCAGAAGAATGTTTTCATTTTCTTCTCTGATCCCCTCCTTGTGTCTCATCTGATTTTCTGATGGCACCTGAGCACTAAAGCTGACATTTCCATGGACCCAGCAGTCATCACTCCAAATGTCACCGCAGACAACTTAGAGCCCGCTGTGCAACACTGAGGGCTCCCAGCTGAACGCGTTCACTCTTATCCACGCCGAACTGACCTCCTTACATGGAAGGGACCTTGCACTCCTCCTCATCAGCCCTAAGTTTAGGAAAAGGAAGCAGAAAACAGGACTTGTCCTTTCCTGCTTCCCTCACTCACTTTCCTCCAGCTCCTGGGTGAACACGGGGCTGGCATGGAGCCACACCTCTCCAGTCAGTCACCTTGTACCTGAATGGGAAACTCAATCCTCTGGTTTATCCCCTTGCCACGTCACTTCTGGCACACATGGAACCCTGGGCAGGAACTTAAGGGTGGCTGAACCCAGCAAAGGGGCCCCCAAGCACATGTTCCTGGGGCACTGGCCAAGAGCTCAGGGGCTGCACAGGTCACTGAACCAAGGAGCTGAGACAGCCGAAGCCCAGTAATCCTTAGCAGCACTTCCAGCCCCTTTGGGTCGCTGTCACCAGGTCTTACCCCAGTGTCACTGGCAGTGCCACAGCTGTGCAGTGGGACGGTGTCACCCTCAGCTGACATAACAGCACTTGCTTGGAAACATATCTGTATTCTCCATGTTGTACTGCCCAGCTTCAGGGACTGAGCAAGTGTTCATCTGCTGAAACCTTGCTGACCTGATCACGAGCCATCCTAGGTGCTTTACTCCCTTAGGATAATGCTTCCCAACAGGTACCTCGACTGACCCCCCCGCAGCTCTCTACCTCGACAGAAAAGCCCTTCTGAAACCCAACCTGACCACAGGCATGGAAAATTTCAGCTTGGATCCGATCAGCTGCCTGGCAGAGCCATCCGCAGCCAGATGGTGTAAGCAGGAAGCCTGAGAGCTGCTGTTGTCATGGCAGTGCTGGAACAGCCGCTGTGATCCCCAGCACTGGCTGCCCCCGGAGAGACGGTAGCAACCAGCAATCCCGGACCAAAGTGGGCTCCAGTCCCCACCCCCAAGGGCAGTGCAGTGGGGCTGAACCCACCAACAGTAACCCCAATCCAAGCTTCTCCAGCCACACCATTGCTCTGTTGCTGCTGCAGTGATTCCAGAGCACTTGTGTAGAGGAAGGGGGGGGACTTCTGGAAGGCAGCATGACCCCCAGCATCTGGGCATCCTTTCCTGTGATAGAACCCATCATTATCCCTGCCCTCCTCATTCTCACCTCGGGAAGCAATTCCTTGCTAATAGCTCTGGCCACAAACACAGATGCTGACTTCACCTGGTCAAGTACCAGTGACTACCATGTATTCCCACTGGAGGATGAAGGTGTCTCCAGAGGAGAATATTGCCCACCTTGCCTGTCACCATTTCAGCAGTGGAGTGCAGGCCCCACACCAGCCCACTTTCCAGCTCAGAATTTTCATCCAGGAGGTGGAGACCCCATACAAGCAGTGGGTCTTGTCTCCAGCTACTGAACCATGGTAGCATCATCCCCATGAAAAGGGGTCTCAGTCCTGAATTTCCAACAGCCTCATTGGTCCTTGTAGCTCAGATCTTCCATGTGTTTGTCTTCTTCACCACCAGCTCCCCCCACTAGTTCTTCCAACACCCTGAAAAGTCTCAGAAACACTCCAGGTTCCTTCTCCACTTCCATCTAGCACACCATGAGCCCCATACTCCTAACTGGGGATGGGACAAACCTAACCATAACCACTGGCATTCAGAAAGCTCCAGCCCCAGAAGGTAGGGCAGAGCATTTTATTTCTCTCCATTTGGAAATTGGTCTCCAGCCTTCTCTGCTCTCTGAGACAGTGGGAACACTGCTAACATTAGTCCAGTAAAACTGGGTGAGGCCTGAAATCCTTCTTTAATACAGATGATACTGGTACCTGCCTGGAGGAGGCTCTGTGAAGGGTCTGCCTGTCTAAGAGGCTGTTTCTGCTTCAAGCACACAGAGAAGCATCTTCCGGTAGATAAACCTTGGAATTGTTTTTCCCCCAAGTTTTATTCATCTAAACACAGGGCCACCATCACACAGCAGGTCTGGGTTTGCTGCCTCGGGTGGTGCAGCCTTGGCTCAGTAACGACCTCAGCAACACTGCAGAATGTTTGTGGCAGGTGAACATGCACCATCAGATCCCAACTGAGCCAGATGCAACTGACACCTTGTTCTGATGACCAGAGAGGCAGCCCGAGGCTCCCAACCCCGCTGTGCTGGGCTCTGCTCACCCCAGCTCTAATCCAAGTGTCCCAGCGAGTTCTTCTATACCCAGAGCCTCTTCCTGACATGATACAAAGCATTTGCATGGACAATTTGTCCTTCAGAGGGAAGTCAGAAGAAGAACTATGGAAAGTGAATAGCAGATTTGCTCCTTCAGGAAAAAGCTTTCTCGGCCTCAGCTTCCTTCTGCTGCAACTTCCGAATCAGCTCCAGCAAATTCATCTGCAGAGTCAGCTCCTGCAAAGGGAAAGAGACATATCTACAAGATGATCCCATTCCCTCCTACAGAAAGCAGAAAGAACTGGCTTATACCAGCCCCTCAAGAGCTACACCTTTTAAGGGAACAAAAAAAACCAACCAGGCAAATAGAAACCAAAGGCTTCATTCTGTTTAAGCATTTCTCTAAAATATAGAGCAGTAACATCTTAGCAGACCTGCTGCAAACTGTGGTTGTCTTAGGAATGCTGGGGCTTTTGGATTCCTTAAGGATTCAGAAATGCTCGCTCTTCTTGACGGTGATAAATGTGTAAGGGCCATGAGGGCTGGCCAGGGGCACTAGCATCCCCTTGCACCTGCACAGCCACACACCCCAGAGGATGTTCTCCAAGTTCCTCCCCTCCTCCTTCAGCAGCATCTCCAACTCCTTGACCCTTTCCCAGCACAGAAGGGTAGAAAGAGGAGAAATCACTTTAGGTGCCTTCTAAAGTGGGGTCCAAGCCAGGAGCAACACATGGCTGTGCTGGTGCATCATATTCCCTGCAGGCATTTCATTCCCCATCAAAAACTCCCTTTCCCATGACTGCAATCAAGTGGAGACACTGTCCCCTGTAGTCACCACCAGCAGCTTATGGTTTCTTTACCATTGGCTCCTTCTTAGTTATGTTTATCTCAGAGACAACACAGTGGAGCTGCTAATTTGCAAGTCCAGGGCTGTGACTCAGCCCTGCAGACATGATGCTATGGAATTAAATATCTATTTTTGTAAAAATACATCCACTGTATAAGCAGGTATTTTACACAGACTGGGAGGAAACACATCAGCTGATGGGAACCATATGGAGAACAGATTCCAGCAGGGATTTCTTGGTGGCATTCACAGTCACAAACCCAGCAAACAGGAACCCTGCTACGGGTTATTACTTACAAAAACAACATAAAAGGCAGGGCAGGAGTGCGAGAAAGGACTGCCTGCATTATACAGCTGGGGAATAGCAGCACAGGGAAAATGAGAGGCTTATTCAAGGCTCCACAATTGGGAATCATGTGGGTGGGTGTTAGAAAAATGCTTGTTTCGCTCTGTTTAAGCCATCTTTTCTCACCAGTAGGTCTTTATCAAACTGACATTTAATCAGCTGAAAAAACAGAGTTAAGAACAGCCTGTCTCTGCGTTCCCTGCAAACTTGTGTGACTTTACAACAGGACTTGGGAAGTTTTTCATTCCTGTGGTGGCATAAAGACAACAGGGACAAACAGAGGTGATTGCTCAGATGTTTTGAGAGCAAATGCACTGAGCAAACTGGGAACAATTCTCTAATCACAGTCCGAGATCATCAGATCCAGAAAGTCACATGCAAGAGGGAACAAGGTACCTAATAAACAGACTCCTGAAGCCAGTTTGTACAGCTAAGCTAGATACAGAAACAGTAAATCACTTATTTTCGTGTTATTCAGATCCGTTTGAGAGTCACAGGACTGCAGGCTGTTGGCACAGTGTTTTTTCTCTCCATACTGGGAAAAATATTGCAGGAAGTTGGGAATGCTGCCCAGTGGTACCTGTGTTTCTGCTCCTTTGTTACAAACTGGGTAAGAGGTCTGCCCAGAGCACATCACCCACCAGCTGAGAGGCAAGGGACAGATCTTTCTGACCCGGAGATCCACAGTTCATTAACAGCAGCTTCTATTTTAAATTAAAGATATTAACCCAAGATTACTGTCAAACAGAATCATTAAATGGTTTGGGTTTTAAGGGACCTTAAAACTCATCTCATTCCATCCCCCTGCCCTTGGCAGGGACACCTTCCACTAGCCCACGTTGCTCCAAGCCCTGTCCAACCTGGCCTTGGACACTCTTCCAGGGATGGGGCAGACACAGCTTCTCTGGGCAACCTGGGCCAGGGCCTGCCCACCCTCACAGGGAAGAATTCCTTCCCAATATCCCATCTAACCCTGCCCTCTGGCAGTGGGAAGCCATTCCCCCTGTCCTGTCACTCCAGACCCTTTTCAAAATACCTCACCCGCCTGCCCAAACACCAACCTGGGGATTGGTGGTGATGTAGAATCCAGACACCCCGGCCTTCTCCAGGGTGCTCTGTTGGTCGATCACTTTTTGGTCCAGCTCTAGGACTATCTTCTCATCCATCATTCGCTGTTCCTCTCGGATCTGTTGCTCCATAGCCTGAAAAACATAACAGTCAATGGAAAAAAGTGGAATATCTGCCTTTCTCCTGGCTTCTTCTCATCTCTAACACTTTTACTGGAACCCAAGAGCAAGAGGGCCCTGAATCCCTCCTGATGAGCCCGGTGACAGAAGCGGGCAATCCACACAGCCCCAAAGTCTTACCACCTCTGCCTCCAAAGTTCCCACTCAAGAAAATGCAGGGAAGTCATGGGAGCAGCCTGCTCTCTGTGTGTCTGGAGACCAAGAAAGACCATGAGGAACCAGCCAGTGTCCAAACGACTTTTCCTGATGAGCCACTGCCTGAGCTATGGCTGAGCTCAGTCCAACAGCTGTGTGCTCCTCTCAACTGAGGCTGAAGGGGGACTTGGAGGAGTAACACAGGCCACTAAAGCTCATCAAGGTGTCAGCTCGAATGCCTCCCAGAGACTCCCTGGACACTAACACAGAGCTGGAGCTATAAATCCCACCCAGATCCCATTTATTCATGAAAGGATCTGAACGCCAGGGCTCTATCTTTGACAGACTGAGAACATTAACAAACAAGGACATTGCCAGAATAGTTCCAACCAGGAGGACACGGCCCCTCCTGCCTTGCCAACATCTGCCCAAACCTCAGCAGAGAGAAGAAATGGAGCACAGCAAACATGTCAATGCCAAAGGCACTCTGGAAATCGGGAGAAGAAGCAGAGAGCAGGAGGACTGCAGGAGATGAGCAGAGCCCAGCTCAAATAAACACCTCTTGTGTGTGCACAGGCAAGGTGACACACCCTCACCAGGTGCACTGAGCAGCAGAATTCCTTTGCAAGCCACATGGAAAAATAGGAAACATCACATTCCATCAAAATACAATGGCAATATCATTCTTCTAGGGTGAGCAGGAGCATGGGGGAGGGGATTCTCCCCCTCTGTTCCACTCAGAGGTTGAAACAAGGTAATCTTTAAGGCCTCTTCCAAACCGAACCATTCCATGATTCTGTGATTCTCCTGCATAGAAATAAATGGCTCAGGTTTCAACTTTTCAGTCATGCAATGCTGTCCCTATATAACACAGAGAACAGAGGCACGTGTTCAGCTGGAAATATCCATGAGGTTAAATTATCCTCATTGCACAGAAAGGGAGAAGTCACAAACCCCAGGATTTCCTGCACCACTGGCTGGTGATTTAACAGACCTGAAAGGGGAGATGAATGCATCCATGCTGCCAGAATTCCTAGGGAAAATCCAGAATTTGAGTGACAGAGATCTCGACGATGAACAGTCTGGGAAAGAGCTGTGTCTGAAGCATGGATATATCCATGGTTCTGCAAAAGGCCTGACCTAATGAAGAGCAAGAGCTACCTCTTGGAACCTTTCCTGGATGCAATCAGCACATCACAGTGAGAGAGTTTCACAAAACCACTTGCTATTAAGGAGGATGCAGGACTTGGATCCACCAGAAGATGATCCTACACCATCAGCTCCAGAGAAAACACTCAGGGCAAGACCTTACTGGAATAAACAGGAGAAAATTCAAAACAGCTCAAGCCCCAAGCGGAGAGGCAGAGGGGTGACTGTTCCTTCGCTACGGGATGCTGAGGAACCCAAGCAAGCTCTGTCCTCACACCTTCTTCAGTCCAGGGGTTCATCCCTCGTTCTCCAGATTTTCCTTCCTCCCAGCCAGCTTAGTGTGCTGCCCACACCATCCTCTCCTCCACTTACTTTGCTGGAGGAGTGACTTCTCTTGGACCGGAAAAAAACCCCAAATTTATGTGCCTCACATTGTTTTAGAGTTGGCATCTGATTCTGGGTTATAGAAAAGTGCCAAATCTTGAAGGAACTGAGGCTTAAACACAAGTTTTGCTTCAGCTCTGATGACTGATGACCCTGTATGATGGGCAAAGCTTTTCTAAATGCCGCAGGTTCCACTGAGAAGCCAAACATCTAAACCCTACACTTTGTATGACCTCTCCTGGGAGCCCAGTCCCAAGCTGTCTCATGGGAGCTGGTCTTGGAAAACTTTAACCACAGAGAGCAGCTCCCGTTAGACACAGATGTTACAGATATGATTGATCTGTTCCCAAAATGCTCTACAGCAGGCTTGTCAGAGCACACAAAAAGGAAAAAGTTACCCTATTAACACCTGGGAGAAGAAAACTGAAGACAGGCGAGGAAAGGTAAAAGGAAGTGGGAAGAAGTTTGCACAGCATGTAAGACAAGGCAAAATGAGATGTATGTGGGTGACTTAATGAGTGACAAAACATTGGAAAATGTTTAAAACAGGCAGGAGAGATTATTACTTACTGCAAGTCTAAGTCACTCAGAGAGGGAATAACAGGGATAGCTTGGCTTTAGTCACCTTGACAGGAGGAATATGGAAACACCAAAGGATCCAACAGTGAGTGCTTATCATGGGCAAAGGCAGGAAAGAGCCTTTCTTTAAGCAATTCTCGTTTGCCTAACATGGAGCAAAATAACTTCCCCATTTTCCTCCATCAATTAATATAACTGGCTACTTGCCTGTAGCTATCAACAACATTAAAAAAAGTCCTTTGGGACTGGACCTACAAGTGCCTTTTCCAAATACCTGGGGATGCTCTCAGAAACAATTGCTACACTTAGGAATCTCGAGATATTTCCTTCCTATCAGTGCTACTAAAAAATGTGGTTTTGAGTATTCTCTGCTTTTGACTTGCTATGACATTATGGCAGATCTTGGGCACCTTCTCCATGTTTTCTATCACTTGCTTCCGTCCAACAGTGATGAATCATTAAACCACTGTGGAGAGCATCGCCTTTGGAGAGGGCTCCTGAACTTCCATGATTCCCAGATCATACCTGGACCGCAGCTCTACTAGATGGCAAGAGCCTGGGCCCTGGGAGGACAAAGGACAGAGCAAGAGGAGGAGACCTCCAAATTGGGGTGGGGGAACCTTGGTCTGTGCTAGCAAGGCCAGTCAGGATGGCTGGTGGCTCCCAAGGCTGCATCCCCTCTGGGGGTGCTTTGGTGCTCCTCCAACAACAAGACCCCCGGGAAGGGACACAGCTCTGCACCCAGCCCCCCTCCCCTCCATCTCCCCCACAGCTCCCCTCCCTCCATCTCCCCACAGCTCCCCTCCCTCCATCTCCCCACAGCTCCCCTCCTCCATCTCCCCACAGCTCCCTTCCTCCATCTCCCCCACAGCTCCCCTTCCTCCATCTCCCCCACAGCTCCCCTCCCCTCCATCTCCCCACAGCTCCCCTCCCTCCATCTCCCCACAGCTCCCCTCCCTCCATCTCCCCACAGCTCCCCTCCCCTCCATCTCCCCACAGCTCCCCCTCCCTCCATCTCCCCACAGCTCCCCTCCCTCCATCTCCCCACAGCTCCCCCTCCTCCATCTCCCCACAGCTCCCCTCACCTCCATCTCCCCACAGCTCCCCTCCCTCCATCTCCCCACAGCTCCCCTCCTCCATCTCCCCACAGCTCCCCTCCCCTCCATCTCCCCCACAGCTCCCTCCCCTCCATCTCCCCACAGCTCCCCCTCACCTCCATCTCCCACAGCTCCCCTCCTCCATCTCCCCACAGCTCCCCTCCCCTCCATCTCCCCACAGCTCCCCCTCACCTCCATCTCCCCCACAGCTCCCCCTCACCTCCATCTCTCTCTGCTGGGCGGCGCGGAGCAGCGGCAGGTTGTGGGGCCTGCAGCACTGCTGGGCCTCCTTGTGCCGGTGGAACAGCTCCTGCTTCAGCCCTGCCATGGGCACGGGGGGCTCAGGAGGGCACTCTGCTGCCAGGTCCCCGCCGGTGCCACCTCCTACCCCGTGCCCTCCCCACGACCTGTCCCCTGCGGCATCACTCCTCGCAGTCCCCTTGTGCCTTCACAACCCAGCCCTCAGCATCCACAGAACCTGACCCCTGTGTGTCCCCCTCCCCAGTGCCCCCACAACCTGCCCCCCCGTGTCACCCTCCACCTCAAAAATGCCCCAGGCTCCCCAGCGCCTCCCTGCACTGCTGCCCCCGTTGCTCCCGAGCTGGCCCCCCGTGTCCCCCCGTATCCCGGGACCGCCCCCCCGTGTCCCGGGATCCCCCCGCTGTGTTCCTCAGTCTCCCGGGACCGTCCCCCGGGTCCCCCCGTGTCCCAGGACTGCCCCCAGTGTCCCCCCGTGTCCCGGGATCGCCTTCGGCCCCGGTACCGCGGTGCTCGCTGTGCAGCTGCCGCCGCTGGCTGTAAAGGTTCTTCTCGGTGAGGTGCTGGATCTCCAGCAGACCCTGCACAATCTCGAACACCGTCCCGTCCAGCAGCGCCAGCGCCAGGTCGGAGAGCGTCGTGTACGAGAGGCGCTGCTGGCAGGGGCTGCGGGAGCGCACCGGGTCAGCGCGGGCGCCGCGAGCGGCCCCCGCCCCCACCGCGCGGGGCTCACCTGGGCAGCGCCTTGACGAGCGCCTGCAGCTCGGCCAGGAGCCGGCGGTGCCGCTCCTGCTGCCGGGACAGCCCGAGCTGCGGCTGCTCCTGCTCGGCCTCGGCCTCCGCCGCGCCGGGCCGCGCCATGGCCGCCATGCCCGCGCCACCGCGCGCCGCTACCGCCCCGCCCCTCGGCACCACCAATCCCCGCCCCCATCGCCCCGCCCCTCGGCACCCACCAATCCCCGCCCACACTGCCCCGCCCTCGCCCCGCCCCTTTCGTCCCGCCCATCGGCATCTACCAATCCCCGCCCCATCCCTCCCTGGCCCCGCCCCTTTGCCACGCCCCCTCAGCCCCACCGGCTCCCGGCCGCTGTTCCCGGTCCCGCTCTCGGCCGCCATTCCTGGCGCTCCCTCTCGACATTCGCGGCACGTCCTCGGTCCCGACCTGTCCCGGCGGCACGGCGGAGCACCGCCCGCCGCCCCGCCTGCCCTGCGACCCGGACTGGCCAGCGGTCGGAGATTTCCAGGCGGTTCCTCTATAGACCATCCCATGTGATGCACGGGCGGGGATCCCGAAGTGTCTCGCTGCTCCGGCTTGGAAGTAGCTGCAGATGTTTTAAATTACTTTGTCAGGACAGTTTCGGATGGAATTCGTCCGCTTTGGAATGGGTGGCACAGGGTGACTTCAATGCAGGCAAAAATGAGGTGACCGCCGGCATCACCGGCACCGGTAGAATTTCACTGTCAGAGGCCATTCCAGCCCGTGAGCTGGGTAACATTCCCTACGGAGACATCGCCAGGGCTATGCTGGGCAATGTTTTCGGGTGCCCTGGGAAGGTCGAGGCTACGTGGCTGCCCAGATCCCTTCCAATCCTTGAAAACACACGGAGTCGTGGAACAGTGATGGGTTCTCCTCGAGAGTGCTGGGGTGTGGGTGATGAGAGCTGGCACAGGCAGAGCTGTGCATTCATGGCAGCAGTCAAAGGAAAAGGTGCCTGGCTTGAATCAGCAAAATGAAAGACTTGTTGAAATGGATTAAAATGCCTTAAAAATATTGGATTTAATAGGACTTCAAAGCCTACAGAAGCTGTGCTGCCTCTTGAGGGAACTGGAAATGGCTGTGCGAGCGATCATGAAGCATCCCCAGTCAAATGGAAAAACATCCCTGAGTAGAGATTGCCTTCTTTCAGTACCCCTGCTTCCCCCCTTCATTGCCTCAAATTTCCATTCAAGGATTCCCAAATCCCAAGTGCTGTAGAGGCTTTGGGTGGGCTGACTGGAGATCCCTCTGCCTCTAGGCTGCTTAGACCTTGTGCAGTTAACCCTGCTATGTCCATCTGTCCTGCCCATCGCCCACCCTGCCTGCTCTTCCTCCAGCCTGGGGGCAACATCCCCACGGAATGACTTCCTCATATGTTGAACAGGCAAATTACTCCAACCCCAACCTCAGGAACCACCACGAGGTTGTGCTGTGCTGAAGCAGCCAGAGGATGAGTGCTGCAGCCTGCTGAGCTGCCAGGGAAGGGAAAAAAGGGTCTTTTTTTTTTAATGCAGAGCTATGAGCTGTGCTGGCCAGCTTTGGCTGGGGCAATATCCTGGATCGGTATGAAAACATCCCCAGCAGTTTGCCATCCTCCACCGTAAAGTTTTGATGGCAGCTTTTGCTAAATATGCCTCTCTGTTTGTCATCTGCTGTCACAGAGTTTTGCTGCCCCAGGGAATTCCCCCAGCAGCACAACCCAAAATCTCTTTGTCAGACTGGGATGCTCAGGTATGGTGACCAAACTTCACCTGGAACAGAAGCAGACCAGCTGCCTCCCCTCACACAACTGGCCACACTGGTGAGGACCTAAATGCCACCTTCCTTGTCCTCTGCAAGTGTCACATCCCCAAAGGCACAACACAGAGCAGCCCCTGCCTTGACTTCACTGCCCTCATGGACTCACCAGGCTTTGCTCCCTTCCCAAGGCTCTTTCGAGGGGGGTTCAAGCCTGGGGGTGTCTGCCTGTGGGGAGGGTTGTGTCGACCGCAGTCCCTGAGTGGCAGCAGGCTGGAGGGAAAAGGCCGAGGAGGCTCCAGTGGTGCATGGCCAGGATGGTGGGCAGGGGCCATGGAGGTCACCCCTGCGAGTAGAAAGGGGGGCAGCCGAGGGGCTCAGCCCAGGGAAGAGGGGGACACCTCAGGGGCACTCTCCGGCCATGCCAGCAAAGGAGTGAGCACGATCTGGTGTCTGTGCACCCCTGTGAAGGCAGAGGGAGGGGGACGCCGGGCCCTCTGCTCTGCCGCGGACATTCCTCTCCCTTCCTTTGTGCTGCAGGAAATCTGCGCTTCCTCCCTTCCCAGTGCTGCTCCCGCCTCAATCGCTAACAGATGTGGGTCCCATGCACTCCTCGTTAGCCTGGCAGCTCCGGGTGCTGCCTTTGCATCCTGCAGGGTTGGGGATTCAAAAGCTGGGATTTGGGGGGTCCTGGGAAGGGAACTGAGCTGGCGTGTGCTCCATGAAGTACCTGGCCCTGATTTGCACAGGGATCATTGCTGGGCCAGGATACTCGTGGGGATGTAGGGCAGAGTAAGAGGGGCTGGGGAAGAGCCATGCTCCCACCACATCATCCTGCTCCAGCTGCCTCTGGCCAATGTGCATTGAGTGATGTGCCCTGCCAGGCAGGATGAGCCCACATGCTCATGGCCATGGGAGCTCTGCAGCGGGAGAGCAGGATGCTCCTTCCCTTGGCACAGAGGAATCTTTGACTGATCCTGTCCTGCTGCTGCTTCCTGAGCCCTCAGCCAGCCACGGGGCTTTCCTCACACTTCCAGTGCAGAGGAGAGTGGACGGAATGAGAACACTTCATGGGATGTAGCCTGTGACCTGGTGTGGGATGAGTGTGGTCATCCAGAGGGCCATGGGATTCTGTATCCCTCTGGAGCCACTTGCCTTGGCCCTAAGAAAGAGGTGGGGTTCAGGCTTCTTGCACTCACCTACACGGAAAATATCTCCCAGGATGGAGAGATTTGGAAAGGTGTCCACTGCCTGTTTAGGGAAGGGATGCCTCAGTGTCCCTTTCCTGCAGCAGGCACATTTGCACATTCAGAAATGCTGGAAAACGGCATTTTTAGGGCTTTGCTGGATCCTGAGTTGAGCAAAGATGGCACCAGGAGTGGAGTGTGCACAGAGCACAGTGCACCGGGGCACACTGCCATGAGGAATAATCCTCCAGAGAAGCCCGAGCGCACACCTGTCCATGGGAGATGGCTATCCAAGCTTGGAGTTCCTGAGGACTGCCACGTTACCACGGCTCTGAATCACTGCTGCAGAGCTGGGAGCACCTCCACAGCCTTTGGTGAGAGCAGTGTCACCGGGCAGCCAGCTGTCACTGAAAGAGGCCACTGCACTGCCAAGTTTGTACCAAACATGGCTTTACTGCCTTTACTGTGGAGCCAGGGACAAGTCAGTATGATCTGATGCCTGTGCTGGGAGCTGACAAGCATGCCACCAGTGGCTCTGCTCCCTATGGCATGTACCAGAGCTGGTGACTCGACAGCAGCTCAGCCTGAGCCGTGGTGCCCTCAGCCCAAGCCCAAACCAGTCAGTCCCTTGCTCAGGCATGGAGCCAAAAAGCAGCAACCTCCCACAGGGCTAGGTCTGGGGGGCTCCTCTCCTCAAGGGCTGGATCTGTCTCTCCTCAGCTGGCTTGGCTTGGATGGTTTCCCCAAGTCTCCTCCAGCTCCTCTGGATTCTCCAACACCTGTACCAGCCCCCTACACCCCTGGGGAAGGGACTACAGCAGCAGCCCCCTGACTCCTCTCTGCAGTGGGTGTGTAGTCACCCACCACAGAGGCTTTGCTACCCATCCCCAGCTTCCTGTCTCCTTTTTCAAGCCGCTATAAGCTTGTGTGGGCCCTCAGCCACATCCCCCAGGTGAGGGGAGCACATGGCTGGGACCACCAGAGCCTCAGCCTTGGGCTCACCGGATTTATTTCAATTTAAACACTGTGGAGTAAAAGCATTTCCCCTGCTCTGGCCTCTGGAGCTGAATATTTGAATGGGAATTTCACCCCCGAGCTGCAGCTAAAATAAGATCTGGATTGAGGTGGTCGCTGTCTCTCAGTGGTGCTGGGTAAAGCCTCCGAGCTCCCTTCCTGGCTTGGCTGGGGGTGTGGTTGGGAGAGCAAGGGCTACTGGGCTGGAAGAGCTCGGCTTGACCTGCCGTGAGGAGCATGCGTTGTTACAATGCGTTGGAGAACATGTCCAGGCTTTGGTTGTCTGGGCTGAGCTCCCTGGGGACTCAGAGGAGATGCTGCACGCATGCATCCTGACTGCATATCCTTCCTTGGGATGGGACGTGGATGCTCAGCCAGGGCAAATTCATGTTGGTTGTGGCTCAGCATCCCACAAACATCTCGTTTCTTCACTGCCTGCACAGAGAGGGGTGTTAGGTCTGTTTGAGGTGGGGTTACGGGTCTTTACCACCCTGTGGACAACAGCCCTGCCTGGAGAATCTGAGCAAGGGGCAGGAACTGCTTCCCCTGGATGCGTTGGAGAGGCTCCCAACTGGCTGGTGTGGGTGCTCCCAGATCAGTGCATAGGGTTTCATAACCAAGAATGATCTGTGATGAGACAGAAGTGTGTGGGCTTGGCTGGGAGTTGTGTGCAGGGGCCATGGGTTGTGAGGGGTGAGAGAGTGCAGAGGATGTATGGGATGCCAGGGACACACCAGGCTGCAAGGGATGTAAAGGATGTAGTGAGATACAGGGGATTCAGAGGGCTGCAAAGGATGCAAGGGCTGCAAAGGCTGCAGTAGGCTATAAAGAATACAAGGCATGCAAGGAGGCTGCAAGGGATGCAGGGAATGCGACAAGATGTAGGGGGTGCTATGGCATGTAAAGGATACAAGGGATGCAAGAGTTGCAGTGAGCTGCAAGGGATGAGAAGGCTGTGATGGGATGCAGGGATGCAGCAGCCTGCAGACAGTCCATTCCATCCTTTGGCTGGGGCTGCTCAGTTGCCATCCATGCCCCTCTGTGTCAGCAGCCAGACTTTGGCCAGGGGCAGTAACCCCAACTCGTGGGTCCTGAGGACCACTTGAGCAGGGGGCAGCTGCAGGCTGCACTGCCCTGCCCTGAGGGGGACCAAACTCCAACGAGGCAGCTGTGACTCCTCTCCTGCAGACAAGGCACCAATTTAGCCCCCCCGCCCCGACCCCGCCCTGGCATCCTGCACAGCTCTGCGGGGGGAGCACGGCCAGCAGCCAGGGCCGATCATGTGTCTCATAATGAAATGCAGGCCCGGGCAGAGTGATGACATTGCACCGTGATTTGTGCTCCCGCACAGACTAAACAAGGGCGGATGCGGTGTGGCTGCGAGCATAGGCCTGGGGATGAATAAGGTACTGGCAGTGCCGGAGCCTCTGCTTATCTTCTGCCTAATTATTCTTCCTCTCCTGCTCGAAGTGCTTGGATAGACTGCCCTTGTGCTTTCCCTGCAAAAATAGGGATTTTTCTCAAATGATACTTTCAGAAGCTGAAATAAAGGCTCAGGCTCTTGGATCTGCCCAGTGATGTCTCCGTGTGTCCCTTTGCTCTGTGCAGCTCATTGTGATCAGGGATTATTTAGGGCTCTGGAACACATGGAAATGCTTCCACTACTCCACGGGGTGAGGAAGAGCCTTAAAATGGAGCCAAGGTGGGGTTGCTGGGTGGGCAGCCCAGGGAGGTGCTGCCTGCGTGCCCAATGCCTGCTGAGCGGGGAGCTCCAGCTGCAGCCCCCTTCTCACACCCAGTGCTCAGGGCACTGCACTGTGCCCTGCAAAAGGCACATTCGTGTGCACCCCTGAAGTTTGAAGCCCATATGATGCATGGCAGCAGAGGGCAGAGAAGCATGACTGGCTTTGCCTAGCCGTGAGTGCCCATCAGTGGGGACAAAATGACTTTAGAATGGTGCCAGGTCCTGCTTGCAGAGCCTCGAGCTGCTGCTAGGAGGTAACGTCCTTGCCAGGCACCCTGCTGCCCTGTTTCCCAGCAAGTCCTTGCTGGAGCCCCCTGAACTGCAAATCCTCAGGGAAGTGCCCAGCATAGCACTTGTTGGATTCAACATCAAAAGACCAGGTCTGTGGGCATGGTGTTGGGAGGTGCCTGAGTGCCACTGCCATGTGGCCAGCTGCGATGGAGCTGGCACCTGGATGCTGCAGGCTGGGGGCAGGCTGAGCCTGACCTCTCCATCCTCACCTTCAGCTCCTACAACCTAGATAAATAGGTAAGTGCATAAGTGTTTGTGTGTGTGTGTATGCACATATGTATATAAAATAAGTAGAAATTAATATAAATATATAAGCATATATATAAACATATAGAAGGGTATATATCTATACTTATATTCTTATATAAGTGTAAGTGTATGTACTATGTACTCCAGGAGTATATGGGAGAACGTATGAAATATAGGAGTATATAGGAGAATATATGAAAATAAATATTGAAATATAAAAAAAATTTACTCCTGGAGTGTACAGGAGGGCATACATATATATATTATATATATACCCCCCCACAAAAATATGCATGTAATATACATACGCACATATATAAATAAATATAAATAAATATATTCTCCTGGAGTGTATATATATCTCAGTGTCCTGTGTCTTGTGGCATCTTGGGCACAGGGAAAGGCAGCAGTGACAAAACCACCCCCTACCTTCTTTCATGAGGGAAAAGGCTGCAAACACCCACCCAAACACTCCATCATCCCAAGGGAAAGCTGTGGGTGCTGGATCAAGGTGTCCATGCCAAGCTAGGGCTTGGTGATCCACACAGCCTGGCAGCAGGGAGCCCTGTGCCAGCTGGATGGTGGCTGCACAAGTATATCACCCATGTGGCCTGGGGACATCCCAGTGCCCCCAGACTGGCTGTCCCTGCAGTATCCTGGGGAAGGCAGTCAGGGACCCCTGCATCTGTTTTGGGGGGCAAAGAAGGAAATGGCCATTTCTCCATGTGTGATGTAGCCACGTGGAGCCACTACAGGGAGTGTCAGCTGAATAGATATTTATATCCCTATAACCTTGCTGGAGTTCCCCAAGCTCCTCATAATCCCCCTACCCAGCATGAAATTGCCCCTAAAGCTGCTGTACCTCTTCCCAGTGAACACTGAGGGATAAATTTTCTATATAGTTTTGGGAGCCCTGAGTTGTCTCCTGCATGTTTTGTTCTCACTGGAGTTTCCCTTCTGAGTTTATTTTTGGTAGGGCCTGAAATAGGAAATGAATTGTTGGCAGCAGGCTGGCTTTTATCGCTGCTCGCCAGCCAAGCCAAAACAAACGTGCTGTTGTCCAACCCAAAGGCTCCTTCTTCGCTTTGGGAAATTGGGAGGAAATGGGAAGATCAGTGTTACAGTGTTGGTGGAGGAGGGGATGGGCCACAAGTGTGGTCCACACTTGCACTCCTCTGATTCCATGGATGAGGTGCTGGTGGAGCAGAGGGCTGGTGGCTCCAACACAGCATCTCCCGCCAGTCTCACCCACTGCTTCTCCTCAGCCATGGCCACCATATTGTCACCAAATGCCCTACCTGTCTATCAGGGAAGGTGGATCCTGCTCCATCTCAAGGGAGCAGAACACTTGGATTTCTCCACATTTCCCACATTATGACTGGGTTCAGCTGTTTTTCCCTGAGGTCAAAGTTTTCTGCATGTCCAAGAGAGAGGTGGAAAGCAGCTCAGAGCAGCAAATGTGTTCAGCATGTATGATCTTCCTGGTAAGCTCTCAGCTGCAGGGAAATGGATGGTTTTCAGCCTCTGCTGATTTGTGGACCTCTCACCAGTGTCTGCCATGGGGAGCTGTCAGTCAGAGATATCCAATGTGTGGCAGTGGGAGGGAAGTCTGCAGGATGCTTGGAAAAGAGATTCACGGTCACATCATGAGGAGACATCAGTCCTTCATGATGCTGAGGTGTGGTGATGTCTCACCCATGTCCTTTGTGGTCCATGGTGTCACAGGACATTGCTTGAAGAAGATTTTAACCTATCTGAACTGGAAAGGCCCTGTTAAAAAGACCCTGGAGGGAACAGAGGACCTCAGGTTGAATATCAGCTTGTTTTTCCTCATAGTAAGGCAAAGCCCACAGTGGTGGCTGCTGGGAAAGGCACAGGCAGACACCTGAGGCAGGGGTCCAGTTGTGGGTCTCCTAGTCCAAGAGTGATGTGAAGAAACTGGAGAGGCCAGGATAAGGGATATCAACATGATCATGGAGCTGGCATGCACTGCTAGGAGAAGTGGAGTGGGCTGGGCTGTGCTGGGGGAAAGGTTCCAAGAACAGCCAGTGACTAAGATCATAGAATCAGAGAATCACAGAATATCCTGAGTTGAAAGGGACCCACAGAGACCATCCAGTCCAACTCCTGACCCTGCACAGGACACCCCAACAATCCCACCATCTCCCTGAGAGCATTGCCCAAATGCTCCTTGAGCTCTGGCAGCCTTGGGGCCATGACCACTGGACCACTGCCCTGGGGAGCCTGTTCAGTGCCCAACCACCCTCTGGGGGAAGAACCTTTTCCTAATATCCAGCCTAAAACTCCCTTGAGAGAACTTCATGATGAAGTTGAACCCTTCTTGGTGGTGCCAGGTGATGTGATGGGGTAAAACATCTATCAACTGAAGGTTCATGTTGGACCCTCAAAGAAAATTCCTCCCTGGGAGAATGGCCTTGGGACAATCAAAGGGGACTGGGGCCTCTCCACCCATGGAGATTCCCAAGACTCAGTGAGACATTGCCACAGCCATCCTGATGTGATAGTTGGGCTGGAGCCTCTGGTGACCTGTCAGGACATACATGAGTGTCTGTGATGTGGGATTTTTGAATTTATCCATAGGCTGCTCACTTGCAGGCCCTCCTCTGGCTGGCTGGAGCTGTGATTGGAGCCCATGGATGGGCTCATGCTTGGATGATGCTCTACTGTCCCAGGATAGCCTAGGGATTGGGGCGAGCTTACAGTGCCTGATTTCCTGAGGGTTTTTTTCCAGTTTTGTATATAAGATGATGCTTCTCTGGCCAGTGTCAGACACTGAACTGGCTCCAGCTCCACAGTGCTGAGCAATGCCCAGCAGTGTGCTGGAACCCCATCCTCCTGTGAGTGCCATGCTGGGCTGGTTGCAGTCCTGGTTCCAGGTGGTCTCATCCCATCCTGGTGTCCACCAGCTGCATCCATCACCTCTGAGATTGCTGTGGTTGACCTTTTGGTCTGTCAGTCTTCTGGGCCACCATCCCCCACTGTGGGCAGAGCTCAGGATAGCTCAGTAGTGGGCACCAATGCTCCTGGCTCCCACGGAAGCAGGCAGCCCCAATTCTCACGGCAGGAAACATCCTTCTGGTCAGGAATCTTGGGCAGGCGCCATGTGGGAGAAGCCCCTGCCTCTCAGCTGCCTCCAGGCTTCTCCCAGCCTTACCCATGGCAGCATCGTGTCTGGGGCTGTGTGGAGACCTCAAATACTGCCAGGGTTGGCAGCCTCTGGGCAGGAGGTTAGAAAGCTGGGGTCAGAGCCTTGCACCCACTGCCACCCTTAGTGTCCTCCCACATTTGTGTCCCAACGTCCCGAGCACCCTGCCAGGTCTGGGCTCTCTTTGCCCAGTGGCCAGAGCTCTCTTGAACCTCAGGTTCTTGACCTAGGCTACACTGGGACGTGTCACTCACCAGGAGGATGCTGGATGCTGGGGGATGAGGGGCTCTTTGTCTTTTCCCCCACAGCTGGTCTCCTGAAGCCAGGTGAGTACATAGCAGCAGATCCAGCAGGACCTCCCTTCCCTTCTGTCTTCTGCTAGTTACCACCTGCTTGCACCTGCTGCAGTGTCATCCATCTCCCCACTGCATCCCACTCAGGACCAGGATAGCACCCAAGCAAGACTAGGTGATTCCCAGCACTTTGCCAGCCCGTGGGGAGCCTGGGGCAGGGAGAGATGGCGTCCAGCTATGGAAGAAATACATTTTTATTAGTAAAGCGCTCTGCAGAGGTGCCAGGCTCTCTCGTACCAAACTAATCCCTCCAACTCTGCTGGATGGGTTGTGGGAGCCTGAAGGGTGTCCAGCTCCGTCCATAAATAGCGCTTCCTCCTGGACAGGAGCAGCCCCAGGGCAGAGGGGAGGGTGGCATCAGTCGAAACCAGCTCGACCCCACGCCGGAACAGCGCAGCTGCGGCAGGACCGGCGATGGAGAGCTGTGCCTGGAGCCCAGGGCACTGGGGCAGGGGGGCTGCTGCCAAGGATGGTTGTGGGCCATCCCCGGCACTGCCCTGGGCACTGAGCAGTAGCTCAATGGGAGGAGCTCTCCGGTGCTCCGCAAGCCCAACAGACCAGAGTGGGATGCAGGAAGCGAGCGGCTCCATTACTGCAGAATATACCGTGGGCACATGGAGTACAACAAGCACTGCTTATGCGATCAATAATACTGCTACAAAAAAGGGGGGGATATGCCACGCACGGACCCCCCTGGGGTGGCGGCCAGGCCGGCTCCCTGTGGTCCTGCCCTGCGTGGGGAGGGAGGGCGAGCTGCCAGACCCAGGCAGGGAGCAGGAGCGGGGCATGGATGGAGGGACCAGGTCCTAGAGTGGGGGTGACTAAAGGAAAAAGGAGGATGAGAGTGGTGGAGGGGCATAAATGGAGGCTCAAGGCTCTTCCAGTGCCCCCTGCCCAGTCCAGGCTCCCCCATCCACTGGTTGTGCTGGCAATGTCCTCCTTCCCAGTGTGTGGCCAGGCAGTGTGGGGCCGGTGCCTGGCTCCTGGTCACTGTACTGCCTGGGCGGGCACAGCAGCTGCCCTGGGTGGCTCCAGGCTGGCTTCTCGGCTCTTCTTCCTGGGAGGCTTCTTAATGGGGGTTTTCTTGGCTGCCTGCTCACCAGGGAGAACCTGATCCTGGCTGCTGCCAGCACTTGGCTTCTCCACCCACTTGGGCTCCCCGGCTGCTGGCTCGGCCGCTCCAGGGATCAGTTTTTGCAGGTGGGGAGAGGTGGGCAGCAAGGGTTTGCTGGTCTTCTGGCCGCTGGCGGCCGCTGAGCGCTTGGCTTTCTGTGGAGGGGTGGGCTTCTCCCGCTGGGTGCCCACCCCATTCGCCCGGATGCCTACATCCCCCTTGTTGAGGCTCTGAGTCTTTTCCTTCAGCTGGGCAGCCAGCTCGGAGGCCAGCTGGGGATGCAGTGGCTCAGAGCGGGGTTTGCTGGTGCCGGGGCTGCGAGGAGCATCCTTGCCATCCCCGACCCACCGCTCGGGCTGGAGGGCGCCCATCTTTCGGAAGGCGTTCTGCACTGCCCCATTGATGTTCTCCATCGGCTCTGAGCTGGCTTTGCTCCTCTGCTTGGGCTTGGAGGGTGACTGGGGCTCCCCTGCGAAGCTGGCTTTGCCCTCAGGGACACCAGGCTCTTTTGGTTGCTTCTGCATTTTCTCCTTGCCCCGCATGCCGCCCTTCTCCTCCACTCTGCCCTGCATGCTGGCTGATGTCTCGCTCGGGCTCCTCTTCCTCTTGGCCAAGCCCTGGCCTTGCTTGGGGCTGCTGGAATGGGCAGCTGCTCGGTCTGGGGATTGGCTGGGTGCTGGCAGCGAGTTGGACTGGCCAGAGTTGTACCTACTGTGGATCCAGGAGACTTTGGGCTTAGTGCTTGGGTCTGGGGGTCGGGGCTTGGTCCTTTCCGGAGATGGTGGCTTCCCGGGGCTGCGGTGCTCCCCAGTGGCATCCTCCTCCTCCCTGGACTGCTTGGACAGGCGGGCGACCCGGGCGTAGAGCGCGGCACCGGCCGAGCCAGAGCCGCAGGAGGAGCGCTCGCTGTCCGAGGACTTGAGCAGGGGGGTCTCACTGCTGTCGGCTGGGAAGGCTCTGACAGAGCCCGTCTCCTTCAGGAATGTGTATTCGCCCGCTTCCTCCCCGCCAGTGGGGGCCACCAGCTTGTCCTCGGTGCTGGCGGGTGTCCCTCTGTCCCTGCTGTCACCCACGCTCTCTGTGGGAAGAGAGCACGGGGATGTCAGGTGGGATGTGCCTAACGAGGGGAAGAACCGAGGTGCTCCTGCAGGACAGTGGGCTCCCCCTGGACTCCCCATGTTCCCACCTCCCAGTCAGGAACCTCCTGGCTCTTAACCCTGGAACAGCAAACACTGGAGGAGGGAGCTTTGAAAATGCGTGGGAGGCAAGACTAACACCTTCATCCCTTCCTGGGGCATGAGGAACCAGGTGACATGGTCCCCACTGTGCATGGATGACACTTCTTCTTCGAGCAGGCCCCTGGTAATGTCCCCAAAGTCTCCTGGGGATGCACCCCTGCTCACCTTCATGGGGAACGCAGTACACCGGCCCCTCGTCCGTGGTGTCGAAGGAGGAGAAGGAGCCGCGGGATGACCAGGATGGGGAAGGCTGCTCCACCACAGAGGGTGGCTCGATGAAACTGCAGTTCAGGGTGTTTTCCAGGTCATGGTGGGCCACTGCAAGGGCAAGAAACTGCTGTCAGTGCCTGTTCTGTCAAATCCCCCACTACCCTCCTGCCAGCCAGGAGGGTGGGATGCTGCACAGCTCCCCTTGCCCACCTTCCTGGTGGTGTTGGGGACAGGGACAGCATCCAAAGCACAGGGACAGCTCTCACTGCACCTCCCCACCAGGTCCTCCAACCAAGTGCCCACAGAAGCCATCAACCAGCAGTAGTGGTGACCAGCATCCCCCATGCTTGAGCCATGGGCAGCAGAGCCCACTCAAGCCTCACACCTCCATCTATCCCCCTCTCCATGGAAGGTCTCCCCTGTCCAGACTGAGGATGCACATGACAGAGGGATGAGCCACCCAAAACCCTGGATCCCACAGGACACAGTGAGTGGCCTGGTTGTCACCCATGAGCTGTGTAACCTGGCAAACCACCCCACAAAGAGGGTCCTGGCACTGTGGCTATTCCCTTATCAGGGGAAGAAAATAGCTGCCAGCTTTCATTCCTCTAATTCCCACTTCAGCATCACTGACTGCATTTTTCTTTTCCATCTGCTCCTGCCCAAAGATGCAGAAGGATGATAAAAGGATGACTGCAGCAGGGGACGCACATCACTCTTTTTTTCCCATCTCTGCCACTTTTCGATCCCTTTGCCAGCTTCTCCCATTCTGAAGCTGAGTAGGAGCAACCCACACTGCTGAGGGGCCACCTGCAGAGAAGCCAAGTGGAAGAGACAAACCACCAGAAAAAGAACTCGGTTTTTAAAAACGAAATAAGGAAGCTGAGCAGTTAAAGTTGTCTGGGCTGGGGGGATAGGTTTTTTTCAGTTTCATCATTTTTAAGGCTTTTTACTGGATAAGTTAATGTTCCAACACACCCCACATGGCTTCCCCAGATGCTCACAGCTTCAGCATTGCCACTGGATACCCATAGGACCATGACAGCAACCAGCTGGCAGGAAGGACCCTCCCAGAAAGCCAGGCAGCATCAGATGCACTTGTCCCAGTCCCCATAACGCTGGCTTTTGTCCCCTGGGACAGTGACAAGTTGCCTCCAAGGCCAGGTAGGGCCTTACTTTGGAGCAAGGGCTGCAAAACTGTGGTCTCAGAGGGTGGTTGGGCACTGGAACAGGCTCCCCAGGGCAGTGGTCACAGCCCTGAGGCTTCCAGAACTAAAGAAGCATTTGGACGATGCTCTCATCACATGGTGGGATTTTTGGGATTGTCCTGTGCAGGGCCAGGAACTGGACTCAATAACATTCCATGATTCTATGAAAACCCTGTGCGCAGACAGGATCCCAGCTGCACATGAATATTTCCAGGTATTTGTAGGCTCTGCCTGTACATCCCATCTGCATCCCAATCCCAATTGTACCCCAGTCATGCTGCAATTTCCTGCTCAGACTGTTTGATTCTTGCACCACATCCCTGTTTTACAATAAAATTCAGTGTTATTGGGATGCCCCCTGGAACGCTTATCCGTTATTAGGGAATCTGGCCTCAGACATGCTGGGCTGTTAAAATGATGGCAGTGCTGCACATTTGTCCCTGCATAGTTTGGCTTCTTGGATTAAGGTAAAAAAAACCCAAGCAGAGATACTTAAAGAGCAAACAACCCAGAGAGGGGGAAGCAGCAGTTCCAAAATGGCTTTCCTTAAAATAAAAACCAAAAAGAGAAAATTAAAAGCAGCCAGCTGGAAGCAGATGAAGGGAGATGCTTCCTGAGAGGAGGCGTGACAAGTGACTGGGACTTACAGCCACGAGGCATCTCTGGTACTCCAGTGAGACCTAGGATACAGCCAAAGAATGAAATGAGGATGTGCAGCTCTCCTAGAGATTTTGGGTGGTTCAGGGACTCCCGCATGGTCCCCAGGGATTTACCTCCCCTGGGCAAAATATCATGGGCTGGTGGGGCTGGGAGAAGTGTGGACGCTTCCCGCATATTCTCTCCTGCCACTGCTCCCTGAAATCTCCTGGAGCCACAGCATCAGGGTGCCAACCCCAACCTCGCTTACACAGTGGCCAACTGATTTCCAGACCAGGATGGGGCAGTGAGGAGCTGCAGAAGGACCATGAGAGGGCGATCCCAGTCAGCCCAAGCTCCTCATGATCAGCATCACCCTCAGGGCTAGTTGATCTTTGCTGCTTGGTGGCTTCTAGCTGGGGCCACACGCTGATGTGGCAGTGTGGTTACCAGGATCAGGAATGCAGCTGCCACAGGCAACTCAACA
The DNA here is from genome assembly GCF_022539395.1 of Myiozetetes cayanensis. Classification (NCBI taxonomy): domain Eukaryota; kingdom Metazoa; phylum Chordata; class Aves; order Passeriformes; family Tyrannidae; genus Myiozetetes; species Myiozetetes cayanensis. Next base: position 263,909 of record NW_026087423.1, read on the forward strand.
GGTCCTCATCACCCCATCACCCCAGACCCAGCAGGGACTGGGAGCTGCTGGAACCCACGAGGGCTCTGCTGTGCTGGATAACACAAGGCAAGCCTTTCCCTCCAGTGAAATAGCAACCTTCAACCCCGTAACAGACTCCAGGAACAGCCCCAGCCCTGCTGGGACCTGAGACCATCCTGAGTATCCTTAGCCTTTCCTGAGGCTGCTGCTGTCCTGCATACAGACTGGCTGAACAGGTGCCAGCTGCCCATGGACTGGTATGGGGAAAGCACAGGCAGCCCCCCGTGAGCCCCCCCTGCCCTCACCACACACAGGCACCCTCTGTCCTCCCCAAGCTCTTCCCGGCCCCTTCCACAAACATGGCCTCTGTGATCCTCTGTTATCCTCTGTTATCCTTGCAGCAGGAATGTTTCTTGGGCCCCAGCATACCCTGCTCCAGGGAGAGCTTTGCTGTGCCCCACGTGGTGAGGGCTCATCCCCCCAGCTTTGATGCTGAAGCTCAATCATGATGTGCAGGGATGGGGGTCACCACAATTTGGCCTCACGCTGAGCCACTGTGCACTAGGATGTGACTGCTTGGGACATTCTACCAGCATGGCATGCCCAGGAAGGTTCTGGGCTCAGGAAGGGAGGCTGGGGCTGAACCCTATCCAGCACAAGGTGGGGAGCGCTGTCTTCACCCCAAGTTTATTCAATGGGTTGCAGCATATCCCCAGCTCCTCATGCTGCAGAGGTGCAAGGAGGGTTCAAAGCACACAGGGGACAGCATTTCCCAGCTGCCTGGATGCAGGGAGTCCCCAACAGCCCTGACAGCACCAGGTCAGGGGTTTTGCCAGGTGTGAGCAGTCCCCTACAAGCCCACTCTTTGCGCACAGTGTGGGGAGTTCAACCCGAGTCTCTGCCCATGATTCTGCTGCACACAACAGCAAGGTGGGCATCCCCCGTGGGTGCTCTGGGTCCAGACAAAGCTGGGGCAGGGTTAGCTCAGGACCAAAAGTGTAAAGGAGGCATTTTGCTAAGTGACAGGGACCATTCCTCTCCATGGAAACCTTGGGAGAGTAAACTCAAAATCCAAAACTTCTAAGCAGAGTTCCAGCACCAGGTACCACCCTTGCCTCACAAGGCAAAATTATGTGCTTGGAGATCCAGAGGCTGCAGTCAGAAAGGGTTGAGCCCTGTGAGCCAGGCGGCTTGCATTAACCATGGTAACACTTCTGAGGACACACATGTCCCTGTCACTGCTCTGCTGTGCTCACCACCCTGGTTTGAGGCTCAAAAGGAGCCACGCACACTGCCCTGATTGGAATAAAGCCCCTGAGGCCTGCCTGGCTCTGCTCCCTCCCCAGCTCCAGCACCTTACCCACGACCTTGGGCAGCTTCTGGCGGCGCAGAGGGATGCGGGGCAGCTTCATCCCGATCCGGCTGAACCGTCCACACAAGCGTTTTGGCGGCTTCTTGGCTGCTGCTGGGTCCTGGCTGGAGCTGCAAGAGAAGGTAATGGCACTGTCAGAGAGGCACCATTTCCCTCCCTGCAGACAGACTTCACGGGTGACAGGGACAGCCTTCACGGGTAACAGAGAGAGGCAGGAGCTCAGGGATGCTGCAAACACAAAGAGGGTTTTGGAATGATAATAGGGTGGATCAAAGCAGGGGCATGCCCAGGGTACAGGGAGTTGGGGACCCACTCAGGCTGCTGCCAGCCCTGGGCACCAGTTTGCACTGCACCAGGAAGCAGAGCAGTGCCAGGGGATGTTGGCAAGACCAGAACCAGCCATGGCCATTGGCAGTACAGCCCCAAAACACCCATAACACACAGTCAAGACTCTGAATCTTTTAAAAAAATAAAAATCCAAAGCCAAACACGTGGCTTCTCTTTATTTGCTCTCTGGTTTGGAAGCCTCCCGGGGCTGAGTTTTCAAGTAATTTTCTGCAGCCGTAGGAGTGAGTAGATTTGCATGTGGATGGAAGGGAACCCTCACGTACCCACTGCTGCTGTTACCCCTTGGGATGCTCGGGTAAGGGGCTGCACTGGGACAGCACCACGGGTCACCCAGAGGTTTGGGTACACTGTGGTCTGGACACCCTGGGAGAGATGAAACTGGAGCCATTCCTCCTCTCCCAGTGCCATACCTCACCCCACTGGGCTGCCTTTGGGCTTTATCTGCAGGATAATTTCCTGCAACCCCCAGGCTCTCCAAGCCAGCTATGCTGGGCTGGGATTGAGCTGGCAGGGCTGCAAGGGGAGGCTTCTGGAAAATTCCTGTGTAGTGGCTGGAGGCACGAGGGGTTTTTCTCTGCATCTGGAGGAGCTCCAACAGTTCTCTCATCCCTTGCTGAGCAGTGGAAGCACTTCTCCTTGCTGTGGGTATGTCCCCATCCCTGTCCTCACGGCAGAATGTTACCTGGTGCTGCGAAAACCCTGACCTTGCTTCAGGAACTCACTTTCCCAGCCAAGATCATCCTCATGCAGAACAGTCAGCATCCCCCCTGTTCCCTAGGTCTCATTCCATGGCCCAGGGGTTTGTTCTGGGGGTTTTGACCACGTCTTAATGCCCTTGTTGTATTTCAGGATTCCCTTTGCAGATCAGTTCCAACCCCCTGGAGACTGGAGGAGACTTGGTGGGTCTCCATAAAGTGCTGGTCCACAAGAGAGAAACAAAGTCAGGGAGAGCAGAAGGGGGCTCCCCAGGCCCTCACCCTGAGCCCCTCTATCAGCCCCAATGACTCAGCAGGACCTGCTCAGACCCCAGGGACCAGCACCGTGCCATGTGGGCAGCACTGCTCTGTCTGTTTCCCCACAGCACCGCTGTCCCAGCTTGGTCCCTGCATCCCCCCGTCAATCCCAGACCCCACTGGTCCCCCACATTCCTAGCCTGGTGAGATCCCTCCTGACACTCACCTGCAGGTTTCGTCCTTCTTGCGGCAGACACAGCAGCAGCAGAGCAGAGAGAGCAGGAGGATGAGCAGCAGCGCCAGGAGGGCCCCTGCCCCGATCACCCCCATCCTCTGGTTGGCCTCTGCAAGGCAGACCCGTGGCTCAGCCTGGTGCCAGCCCTGTGGCAGTGGCAGCCCTGGCCGTGCCCTCCAGCACTTACCCATGTGACAGGCGCCTGTCAGGGGGTCGCAGGCGCCATCGTGGCAGCTGCAGGATTCAGCACAGTTGGCTCCGTAGCGTCCAGGAGGGCAAGTCAGGTTACAGCTGGAGGGAAGGGGCTAGGTGAGAGTGGTGCAACCCCTACCCCAGGCACAGCAATGCGGAGCCGCTTGGCTGCTACCTTATTCCAAGTCCTCCTTGCTCCAAGGAGCACTTCTGCAGCTTGCTCTGACAACTCAGCCACACCTGAGGGGCCCTGCAATCTACAGGGATCAAGAGCCCATTGTCCACTCAGCAGTTTCGCCCAATGCTCTGGGGATTTGGCCCAGCTGGATCTCAGACACTGTCAGTGCTCCCCTTCACCCATTTACCATTCCCATTCAGCATTCCCCTTCACCATTATCATTAGACGTGGTAATTAAGAAAGGTCATTAACCCAGCAATCACATCTAAAGACACCTTGGCATCAGGCACAGGGATTCCAGCTCAGCTCAGCAGTGATGTGGCTGCAGTACCCAAAGGCCCATCCCTACCAAGCTGTGCAGAGCCGCAGTGGCCACAAGCTGGGAAGGTGCCCAGATCAACTTTTTTTTTTTTTTTTTTAGCCTCCAAGAAGGAAAAACAACAGAGCAGCCCTGAGGCACACACTCCATCAGAGTGGGCCTGCCCCATTCAGCTCTGCCTGCTGTCAAATCTCCACCACTGGTAAAATGACCTCCATGTGGAGTCACTGAGGAGAGGGGGACATGCATGAATGGGCACCAATCCATGAGCATCAAGGACTCTAGCATGGAAAACATGCACCAGGCATATGCCAAAGCACCTGAGCCTCTCGGGAGTGGGACCAATCCAACACACCTCCCCAGCTGTGGGCCAGGCACTGCAGAGCCTGACTCGGATGGATTTGGAGATGCCAGCCGCACTGCAGGGCACCAAACCCTCCACCAGCTGCATCCTGGCTGCAGCAGCTGCAGCTGTAAGGAGCCAGTGGGCCCCAGCCCAAACCTGCTCCTCCAGGGATGCCACTGCCCCCAGTCCTTGGCGCGGTGCCTGTAGGCAGCTCAGCCCATTTCACACTCCAACCACTTGCAAAGCACCGCCTAGGCCAAGCTTTGTGCCCACCATGTGCCCGTCGTGTGCCTGCCGTGTGCCTGCCGTGTGCCCGCCAGCATGGGCGCTGAGCCCCCACATCAACTCCAATGGCTGTGCTGTGAATCAAATGCAGTAGAACAGAAGCAGAGATGTTCCTTCAGCAACACAAAACCTCTCACCCCACCACTTGGCCCCACATATCTGCCCCATGCTGAGGTTTTGGGAGAGCAGAGGGGGGTGATTTTTTTTCCAGGACGGTCTTGACAACTCTGGGAAAGACAGGGAGAAGATAAAGCACTTTGTGCACACTTTAGCAGCTGTTCCTTTAGTATCCTCCCGACACAGAGCTGAGAGGACACCCCTTCATGGTAAGGACAATGCTTCTGTCTTCCTTCCAAAAATCCCGTTTTTAGCAAAATTACACACTACTGACAGAAACGCTGGTTTGCACATAGTCACAGGGATCCGCCTGAGCGCTGGGAATGTCCCTGAGCCCGCCTGGCGTGCACCGCATGGCACAGCTCAGCTCGCAGTCATGGCACCAGGACACTGCTGGGGCTGGGCTGCATCCTGAGCATCCTCCAACCCCACAGTGCTGGTGCTGTGCTAGGCTCAGAACAGTTTCATCTCAGGTTTTTTCCAACCTAGTTGATTCTGTGGTTCCGTAATCCATGCTCTGTCCTCTGGCACTGTGCCAAAAGCACCACCGCACCCCCATGGTGAGTACTGGGACCCTCTCATCTCTGCCTTCGCTAACAAAGGTGGTCGTGATGCCCAGGCTGAGCATCCTGAGCTGGTGCCTGTGCCAGTGGCTCTTTCAGCACCGTGGGTGATTGGTGAAGCCCCACAAAAATGAACCCCAAAATGAAAATGCTACCTGTTTCTACATCCTGAATGAAATGCCAGCATGAACAGGATACCAGCTCCAAATCCCTGCCCTTGCCATCACCCTTGCAGTTAATTGCTGAGAAACCCTGAGCACCACCTGGCAGGACCTGTCTGCATGTCCCAGCCAGGCAGGAAACTCCTTCCTCTTGTTTTCAAACAATATTTCAGTCCCATGCTGAGAACACCTACCCAGGGATGTGAGCAGACCCTTGCACCCCTTCCCTGGACAGGGGGAAGGAGAAGGCCTGGGTAAAACCCTGGCCAGAGTGAGAGCTTGCAGCAGGACCCCCTGTGGACTCCATGCCTGTGAGGCTGTTCGTTATTCTCTCTTTTTGGAAAGAAATTCCACCCTGGACTTAAAAAAACCCCAACAAACCACCATTTTGTCAGGTTTTTTTGCCAAATTGGCATTTTCTAAAGCACAATCCCTGTCGCAGAATGATCTTGCTGCTAACGGTTCTGTGGGCATGTCCTTCCCCCTCTGCTCCCCACATCATCCGAATTAACACCCGCGAGCACTTCTACAGTAGGAAACCCCTCAGCTGAGAACCACATAGGGTCCAATGGGGCAGGAGGTGCCTGAGCATCACCCCACAAAGTGTGCCCCCTGTGCCTCACTTACTAGGTGCCGTGGGAACCAGGTTGGCAGAGGCACTGCCCGGTCTCGAAGTGGCACTGGCCGTTGACGCAGTCGCTACAGACAAAGGCGCAGTTCTCCCCATACGTCCCGTTCCGGCACTTGGTTTCACACCTGGGGAAGAATGACGGCAGGTGGCTGGAGCATCCATGGCACTTGGGGACCTCTGGCATCCCCCGACATGCAGGGAGATGGGGCTGTATGTCACTGTGGTGGCTTAGGGTTTCTGAAGCCAGGAAAGGGGTACAGGGATGGACTGAGCTCTCTGACACAGCCATGGGACTTGGGCTGCAAGACCTATGCCCAGGTAATGCTGTATACTTGCAGTGAGGCTTAGCTGTCAAGCTTTCCTGCAGACTCTTGTACCCAGGATTGGTTGGAGGGCTGCAGAACCCCTCAGCAACCCTGTTTCCTGAGCAGGGAGAATCAGGGAAGCCAAGCATCACTCTGCCAGGATCCAGCTACACTCACCGATCTCCGATCCAGCCCGGGTTGCAGTGGGAGCACTTGCCATTGATGTGGTTGCAGGTGTGGCCATCCTTGCAGGGGGGACAGACCTTCTCACAGCCCTCTCCATAGAAGCCAGGCAAGCAGGGCTGGTCACATTTGGTGCCATTCCAGCCTGCCTCGCAGGTCAGGCAGCGCCCATCTGCCACAGTGCATGGCTGCAGGCTCTTGCACTGCCCACATCTGCAATGGCCAAGGGGGAAACCATCACTCAATGCAGCCCCAAACCTCCTGCTGCCGCCTCCCACCAGTGCCAGATCACAGCCAGCAGGGTCTGGCCACTCACCGTCTCCGGCAGCCTTGGCCGTAGAAGCCGGCTGGGCATGGCTCGCGGCAGTACTTGCCCCGGTAGCCCGGCTCGCAGGTGCAGGTCCCATCCACCTGGTTGCACTTGCCCTTGTAGCACTGGCAGTAGCGGTCACAGCGGGGCCCAAAGGTCCGCTCCCGGCACTGGCAGCGCCCTGTGAACTGCTCGCAGGGAGAGTTGTTGCAGGAGCACTGGTTGTTGCAGCCGCGGCCCCACCAGCCGGGCTGGCACAGGCAGTTGCCCGTCTGCTGGTCACACTGGGAGTTATGGCTGCAATAGCAGGAGCTGGAGCACTGCGGGCCCCACCAGTTGGGCTCGCAGGTGCATTTGCCTGTCTTCTGGTCGCACTTGCCATGCTTGCAGAGGCAGATGTTCTCACACTTGGGACCCCAGCGGTTGAGGTTGCAGGTGCACTGACCCGTCACGTCCTCGCATTGCCCGTTGGGGTGGCAGCTGCACATCTCCTTGCAGTCAGGACCCCAGAACTGCCGGGGACACTCTGCGGGGAGATCCATCAGCCCCAGACTGCCCAGGGGGACAACCCCACCACTGGAGGGACCCGCAGTCCCAACAGGACCTCTTGGCCACCACTGTCCCTCTCTTCTCTGCAGTGCATTGGATTTCAGAGGAGACCCCGGCACAGGGACAATGCTCAGGGGACAGAGACAGGGGACAGGCAAGGGCAGAGCAAAAACATTCACAGACCCATCCCTGATGCTCTGCTCTGGAATGCTCACCCCAGGATAAGCTGGGGACACCCCAGTGAACCCCACTGAGGACACAAGGGCTCCTGCCAGTACTCACTGGTGTCGCAGTTGGCGCCGAAGTAGCCATGGCGGCAACGGCACTCGCCAGGCCTGACGCACACCTCGTTCTCCTTGCAGGTGAAGTTCCCCTCACACACGGCTGGATGCACAAACAGACAGCAGGCATGAGTGTGAGTGCTTGCTCCCCCAAGCAGTGCCTGCTCATCCCTGCTCCCCCAAACCCTCCCAAAGCCCCCTAGAGCAGGGAAAGGGCTGTGCAGTGGCCCTCTGAGTGCTGCTGAGCTGTGGCACTATCACCATCCTAGCAAGCATGGTGGCTGGACGGGACCCTTTCCAGGAAAATGCCACCAGCCTCCTGTCACCCAGCTCAGCTCCAACCCTGCCACCCACATCAACTCCATCCTGGCCACCAGCCTCCTGCCACCCAGCCAAGCCTCGCCCATGCCAGCAGCTGCACCCAGCGGGGCATTGTCCCTTGCTCAGCTCCACCTTGCCAGAGGGGAGAAGGGGGCATGGGATAGAGGGGTTGTGGGCAGCCACAAGCATGGTCCCCTTCCTTGCACTCCTTATGGACCACAGCAGTGCCACTCCCATACCACCACTGCCTCTCCCGCATGGCCACCAGCCCCCAAAGGCCACCAGCCCCTCTCTTGCTGAAGGGAACTTGTGCTGAGGCCGATGCCTGGAGCCAGGCAGGCACAGGATGTGGGACAGGCAGCATGGACAGGCAGCACTGTGGTGCAGGCAGGTGCTTGCAGATCTCACATGACCCTGGACAAGCTTCCTTAGGTATCAGGAGAGGGAGAGACAACCACCCATCCCAACCACCTTACCTGGGAGTTGTTAGACCTACGGTGATGGATACTATAGAAACCCCTAAAACAGACAGATTACACAGGTTAGGAGCAGTGAGTCTAACAGTTAGTGAAGGTTGGGGGGCAGGAGATGGGGACAGCTCACTGTGGGACTGTCCTCCCCACACTGTCCTGGCAGATCCTGTCCTTCTCCCTTCCAGTGGGGATGCATCCCATTCCCAAAGCATGCAGTGAGCGGTTACAGGGCTCATGCACTGTGGGTTAGTTGGTTACATGGGCTTTGCTACCAGCTGCAAACTGCCACCTGTGGCTCTCCCGGGGTGTGGTGAGCCCCGTGGCCAGCCGAGACTGCAGGGAACCCTGAACAGCCACCTTCACTGTGGTAGCAGTGCTGGGGATGATGCTCCCAGGATTTCATGATGAGCATCCATGCCGGGCTCACTGTGGCCCCAGTAAAGAGCTTTGACACCTTGTATGGCCCCAACCCAGGTGAGGTGGTCCCTGCCTGCCCCAGCAGCCTCTCCCCATTGGGGGCATGATAGACATGTGACTGGTCTGGGTAGCTTCTTCTCCACCAGTGTCTCTGGCTCAGCTCCCTGTGCTGCTGCAACACTTGTGGGGAATCTCGGTCCCATTCCTGCAGCTGCACCTTCACGCCACGGGACACCTTGCTGTCCCTCGAGTCCCTGAGCAGCAGCCCCAAATCCTTAGACCCAGAGCTGTCTGTCAAGGAGAGAAACCCCCACAGCTCTGTGACACCGAAGTCTGGGCCTGAGCACCCTTTCCATCCACATGATGCTGGCTTGGAGCACTGCAGGGAGGCAGGACCCTGGCTGCAGGTCCCTAGGACAGGGGATCCCAGCCACAGGACACACCAGGGTGGCCCCCGACAGTGATGGTGAGGCCAGGAGGGCTCAGCAAAGGATGGGCAGTGTCCAACGAAGCAAAATGCCAGTGTTTACCTATTAAACACTCGCTTCCTTGTTGCCTCCATCCCAGGCAGCACACAAGCACCGAGGAGCTGCAGGGGGGAAAAAGCATCACGAAAGTTACAACACTCAGAAAGTCCTGGTCCTTCCCAATAACCCACAAGGAGCACTGAAACCACGGTGCTGAGAGGCCCTGTGAGGGGTTGCTGCATCCCCATGGGGCAGAGAGAGCTCTTGGCTCTTCCTTCAGCACACAGGGGGTTGAGTTATGGATCTGCAGGGGGGCACCCATGGGTGCTGCTTCAGATGTCCCACCAACCACTGAGGTGACTAGAGGAGCAACAACAAGACCACTTCCTCCCTTTAATGAGTGATGAAACAGCAAAAGTCATGTTTACAACCTCTACAGTAAAAAAAATAAATAATCCACAGAACCCTCCCCAGAGCTGGGAAAAAAGGGAAGATTCTAAATGTCCCAGAGGAAAACATGACCTGAACCTCAAGCTCGCTGCTTGGTGGCCTAGGATCAGCACCCTAAAGGCAGGCTGGAACCACCTGGCCAGAATAGCTGGAGCACAGTCGGTTCCCAGGGGATGCCCCCCAGCAGGGGGATGCCAACTACAGGCAATTGGAATGTGTCCCTGAGCACCTGGGTGTCCTGCAGAGCCACCACCTCCAGGGAGCACCAGGCACAGGATCATCAGGCAAGACCTATTTGGCACAAGCTTGATCAGACCCCCTCAGCGGCTCAGCCAGGGATGCTCAGCTCCCTGCCTGGATGGGACATGTAGGGACACCTCATCTGCACTTGGGGGTCCAAGCAAATGTTCAGGGACTCATGATGCTGCAAGCAAACGTGGGGAGTACAATCCCTGTGCCACAACCTCACAGAATTCCCTGTTTGGGGACCCTTGCTCATCCCCAGAGCCACCCACTTGTCCTCAGGGTGATCCACGCTGCCTGGTCCCACGGGTGATGGGAGTGATGCTGGAGGGTCACAAACAGTCCAAGCAGTTGCTGCAGCCAAGGAAAACTTCACCCGGGCTGGTCTGCAGCACAGCCTGGAATGCATTTGGCTTTTTTTTTTTTTCTCTTTTCCTCTTTATACGTAACAAATGCAGAAGAGGAGGAGACAGCAAGGAAGTATTCGCTTGAAACCCAGTGCAGTCACAGGACCATGTCTGGCTGCCAGACCGCCTCGTCCTGGGGCCAGGGAGGGAGCTGCCAGCAGCCCTTTGGCCAAACTGGGGTACTGGGGATGCAGCTCCCACCACCGGCCCCTGGGCGGGCAGCACCCACATGGCTGAGCCAGGAGCATCGTGTCTCCCTTTTCGTGGATGGTGAAAAGTTGGAAAGGAGGCAGAAAAGAACCACAAAAATGATTCGAGGCCTGGAAAAAATGCCTTGCAGCCAGAGCCCAAAATAGCTCCATCTACGCAGCCCGTGGAAGCAGTCGCAAGATGCTGTGGTGGCAGTGGCGCGTACATCCCCCACCACGGGGACCCCGGGGCTCGAGTGGAGGGCTCTGCTCTCGCCAAACATGCAGGGGGATGCAAGGGGTTTACAGCAAAGGGGGGTCAACCACCAAATCACCTCCCTGAGGACTGAGTGGGCTGGAGTCAAGGTTCTCCTCTGCAAGAGGTTTCAGGCTGCCCTCTCTGAAAAGCTTTGTCATCTGTGCTGGGATGTTCAGATGGGGAAGGGTCCACAGTGCCTCTGCCTTCCCATGGTATGGGCAAAGCCCCCACTGTTCCACCTGGGATTGCTTTCACCACTCCACTCTTTATAAATTCAGTTTGGTGGGGTTTTAGATGAAACCATCATGGGTTTGCAAGAGGGAACCCCTCAACTTGGTAAACCTCCTCCCCCCAAAGGCTCAGCCTGGCCACCAAAAAGGGCATCATAGGGGATGCGCCAAAAACCATCATTCCTGATGAAAGCCCCAAGCTGACAGTGGGAGCTGGGAGTTGCTAGAACACACTGGTAGGAGGAAAAACTCTTCTGCCATGAGCTGGAGGAGGTGAGTGGCACCTTGACCACCACCAGCTGGGATCCAGCCCGCCACCTCTTATCTTTTGGGCTTATCTTTTTCCTGATAGCTAATCTCTCTTTCCCTGTGCCTGTTAATGGCATCCCACACCCTGCTCAGCCCATGCCCCGTTTATCAGCAGCTTTGACAGCAAACACTCTCCCGTGGCAAGGAGAGGTAGCCAGGACAGCACTGGGAAACCAGTGCTCACAGCGTGGTACCTGGCCTGGTCCCCGAGCACAGCCAGCCAGGGGAGGGGCAGTATTGGCTGCAGGGGACCAGCGCCCATCAGCGTGTGGGACTATAAGATGTTTCATGGCCTCAGCTCCTTAAAAGAGGGCTTGCTCCACGTGCCCCATGATCACTGGAAAGGGATAACTGGGAGAGGTGTTTCAAAGCTCACTCCTGACCCACATGAAGACATCCAGTGCACATACATTTCCTATTTCTTTCTCTTTCCTTCAAAGTGCTACAAATGCTGGGAAAAGAAAAAGGAAAAACTGCCTCTGAGCTGTGGCCAGGACTGGGAAGCTCAGCTGATGTGGAGGAAGAGGAGCACGATGTGGGCAGACACGGAGCTGTCACCTGCAGGGATGAGTGCTCCATTCCAGCCTTGGCCCCAGCCCGCTGCCACATCCTGCTCATGCTGAGCATCAGTGGGACCTCAGCAAAGGATCTTGGGGTTTCCACAGAGGCAGAATATTTTTCTTGTGGATTAGTATCCTACATTGTTCCCTGTAACACATCCTCTCTACCAACAGCTATGGAGAGGGCTCCTGAGGCAGGAGGGGTGGCTCCTCACCCAGACCAACACAGCCCTCTCTGAACAATGAGGAGCAGGCTCACACCCCTGAAAGCAGGAGCAAGACCCTGGGGATTGGGTGGGAGCTGCTGCCCATGGTCTCAAGTGAGACCTCCCTGCTCAGCCCACTGCAGAGGAGCCCTGTGGACACCTAGCATATCCCCGGCACTCAGAGCATCACTGGCACCTTCCCCATTCCCTGACACTCCCATCAGCCCTGCTGCTTCTCCCAAGCATCACTGCAGTGCTAATCTCCTTCTTTCTTTGTGTTACCCATCACTTGGTGCCACCCAGCTTCCACTGTGTGGCACACAGCACTCTTGGTACCAGCGGGTCCCAGCCAGTGGCACGCCCCCAGCCAATGCCAGCTGCAGCTCCCCAACCCCAGCTTCAGGGTGCAGGCAGACAGAGATCCCCAAGGCAGGCAGGAATAGGACTGTGTACAAAAACAGAAACCCTTCAGGCAGAGAAAGAAAATAAAAGTAAGTGAATCCCAAAGATTAGCAAATGAGAGCGTTGGCAAGAGAGCAGGACAGGGACAAAGCAGTGCCTAGGCTGTCACCAGCCTGCATCCCCGCCAGCACCTTTGGAGAGGGTCATGCCAATGGGCAACCAATTACAAAAGAGCTTCAAATTTAGGGACAAGTTGCATTTAGAACACAAAACCCAGAAGAACCCCAAACACGCCCTTTTCTTCTGCCCTAAATAGTTTCTTGAATTGCTACTTGTAAGCCAGATCTCAGTAAGTCACATCATCCTCCCCCTGAGCCCTCCAAAACCTGTGGTGGCATCTCCATAAGATGCCCAGGTGGGCTTTGTAGAGCCTAGAATCCAAGCAGCAGTTTCACCAGGCTCAGGTGAGGGACACTGGGACCCCAGGCCACCTCTAGCCCCTCTGCCCCCAGCCCCAGGCACAGGGCAGGACCTGCAGCACCAGGGCATTGGGGTCACCAGGATGGGTTTGGATGGTGAGATATGTCCTCCATGCCCATTGTACACAGTCATGATGGTCTTGGGTGCCAGGCAGGTGGGTGGGGAGGGAAGAAGGGTTTGCGGAAGGGTGAGGGGCGAAAAGTGATGCAAACATCATCTGAGCTTCCTAGGGACCATCCCTGTCCAACTATCCCCAGCTCCCAGGTTGTCTTCAGGTCCTGTTCCCACAGGAAGATGGACACCACCCCCTGCCCATCCCACGGATACTGTGCTACTCAACAGCCAGTGCCTCTTGCACATCCCCATGGTACCCACGAGTGGCACAAGGAGCGAGTCCAAGCCCTGCAGTACTGGTGCAGCATCTTCCCAACCTTCATCCAGTGTGGATGGGGGGGTCCCTGTGCAAGGGGAAGCACCCAGGCACCCCATCCCCAGGACATGGTGGCAGCTTTGCTGGGCAGGTCACAGGCAGCAGAGGAGGGACAGCTCCCTGCATCCTCCCCTGTCGAGGAACAGCACAGGCAGGAGCTGTGGCTGCTCTGGCTCGTGAAATGCCTCCTTAGGAAACTCAGGTTGTAATCTGAGGAGGGGGCACCAGCGCCGTGCGGCCCTGCTGAATGGAGCCATTATGCGGCCCCTCTCGCTCACAGCACATGTTTTCCTTGTGGACTCGTCTGACCTCATGGGTGAGATGTAAAGGTGCATTTATGGCCTGGGCCCCCATCAGGGGCAGGGGATCCAGCTCTCTCAGGCAGGAGGCATTAGCTGTGGGCAGTCTTCCCCTTTGCTGGGGCCAGCCTGGCCCAGGAGCCTGGGCAGCACCATGCCTGAGCTCTGTGGAGAAGCTCAGCTGAGCTGATGCTCTGCAGTGACCTGTGGGACACAGAGAGCATTGGGAGTGGCGACAAGGCAGTGCCACCTCCCAGGACCCTGCCCCCAGCCAGGCAGGCAGGATGTGACCCCCCAGGACAGCTAAAGAGTGCCAGCACTCACTTTCTGAAGCCAAATCCGAGGGTCCTGGAGCTGCCAACTCCATCATCACCAGCAGCCCGGGGCAGCTCCACCATGATACCCAGAGCATCCTGCATCCCACCAGTCCAGGCTCAGTAGCATGACGGGCCCCTGGGCGGTGCAGGACTGACCCCTCCACAGTGCAACCCGATCCCTGGAGGCACCCAGGACTGGCTCCCCACCGCAGATCCTGTCTCAGGGATGCAGGGTTGACTCCCCACCCCTACCTCTCCCCTTAGTCCATTCCCAGAGTCCATTCCCAAAACCAGCTCCCCACAGCAGAACCGGCCTCGGGGTGTACAGAACCGGCTCCAAAAGAATTCAGGACCGGCTCTCCTCAACACGACCAGTAGCGGTGGAGTGCGGGACCGGAGCCGGGGCATTCAAGACCGGCTCCCCGCAGCTCCCCGGAGATCAGGACCAGCCCCCGCCCCGGCCCCACTCAGGCTCGGCTTCTCACCCCCGCCCCGCCGCCGGCTCCCCCCGCCTCAGCCCCGCACAGGACGGACTTTGTCTTGAAAGGCGCCCAGCGCGGCGGCTGCCCGGGATGGGGGATGGACCGGCGAGCCCGTCCCGTGTCCCGTCCCGCGGCCCCGGCCCCGCACCGCGGTGGGAGTCCGGTCCCGTCCCGCACCGCACACCCCACACACCTGCCCGCCCCCGCTCCTACCCGCCGGCCCTGCAGACGTTCCTGCCGCGGGGGCTCAGCTCCTGCGCGGCTCCGCGGCTCAGCACCGGCAGCACCAGAAGAACCAGCAGCGGCAGCAGCGCGGCCCCGGCCCGGGGGCGGCGGGGCGGCCGCAGCCCACGGGCCTCCATCACCGGTGGAGCGGCGGGGCCCGGCCGGACCCGGCACAGCCCATACGGGGTCGGTCGCTGTCCCCCCGCCCCGGCTCCGCCACTCCCGGTCCCCGCCCGCCCCGGTCCCCGCCGGTCCCGGCTGCCGCTCGGCGGGCGGAAGCCGCGGTGCGATCGCTTCGCCACCGCCTCCCCCGCGCCCCTCTCGGCAGCGGCAGGAGGGGCCCCGCCGCCAGTCAGGAAATTCCGCATTGGTTCCCCTGACGGCGGGCCAGGCTCCGGGGGCTGCCGCCGCCGCCGCCCCGGCCCCGGGCAGCGCCGCTCCGACGGCCCCGGGGAGGCTCCACTGGGTGGGCAGCGCCGCAGAACCGGGGGAGGGTCCCCGAGGGAGAATGGGAGGATGCGAAGTCCTGGCTTCCAGAGCAGCCCAGGGGTCCAGCAGCTCCCGGGAGTCCTAGGAGTCCAGTGTACCCGGGGTTTGGAAGGGACCGAGGTCCGGTAGCACTGAGGATCGGCTGTCACGTTGGTTTGGTAGCTCCAGGTCCCCGTGAGGCCCCGGAAGTCCGATGGCCCCGTGGTCTGGCTCTCCTGGGATCCAGCAGCTCCAGGGGTCCGACAGCCCTGGGTGTCCAAGAGTTTTCACTGTCCCAGGGGTCTGGCTGTATCTGGGTTCTGGCAGCCTCAGATGCACAACAGCCATGGGATCTGTCTGACCTGGGGTTCCAGCAGCTCATGGGGTCCCATGGCCCTGAGTGCCCAAGGGCCCGTGGGTCAGTCTGTCTTGGTGGTCCAGTAGCCCTCAGAAGGCTGAAAGGCCCATTATCCATCTGACCCAGGAATCCAGCAACTCCAGGTGCTTGACAGGCCCACGATCTGGCTGTCCTGGAGGTCTGGTAGCCCCAGGTGTGTGACAGCCCCAGAGTCAGACTCTTCTGCGGTTCTCTGGTACTCCAGGTCCTTGGGAGCCAGGTAGACCAGGGGGCCAGCTGACTGGGGGATCCAGCAGCTCCAGGTGCCAGACAACCCCAGGATCTGGCTGTCCCAGAGGTCTGGTGGCCCCAGGTGTATGACAGTCCCAGTGTCCAGCTGTCCTGTAGGTCCAGCTGTCCCAGTGATCTAGCATCTCCATGTGTCTGGCAGCCTGGACCAGACTGTTGGGAACCATGCAGGAACCCATGGTAGCTAAGTGGTGCCTGCAGCAGCAGTGCCAAGGAAGCATGACCCTGCACAGGGACACAAGGGCTTCAGAGCAGCCACAGGTTAACCCACTGTAAGGACACAGCTGGGAACTGGGGGAACACCCTGGGCACCCACAGCGGTCCCACATCTCCGGCCTGGTAGAGGTCAGCAGCACTGCAGTAGCACTGGATGGGCTGGGGCTTCCTTGGCCACCACTCTAGGCCAGCTGCCTTTTCAGCTCAATGGTCAGTGCAAGAGATGCCTCAAACTTCTCTGAGCTCCTGGGACATCTGATAATGGTATGGGCAAAGTGTGGATAGGGACACCCTGGCCTTCTCCCCCCATGGTGGCACAAATGCAGCTGAATAGCTGCATCTGTCTCTTGTGGAGTGCTGGCTGCTTGCAAACTAAGAGCTGTGGAAGGTGTATGGACAGTGCATCTCCCACGGAGCTGACTCTGAGGGTCACACACCTCCAGGGGTCTCCTGTAGATGTGGAGCCTCCATCCCAGTAGGCATGAGTTGGGCAGCATCATTTTGGAGGGGATTAGGGAGTTCTGGGTGGTGTCCTGAGCACCTTCCCAGCCCAAGGATCCCTGCACTGAGCAGTGAGTAAGTGCATTTGGTGGGTTCTCACCACCTTCAGTGTTTGCAGGGACTCACAACGGAAAAGTCTCTAGTGGTCTTACCAGTGGGAATATAACCACTGGGTAGCACTCCCTCTCTCCCTCCCTTTTCCGCTCTGTAGCCCTGGAATGTTCCATGTGTATGGCAGCAGCACCAGGAAGCAGCATACCTGCATCTCCCCCTGCCTCCACAACCCTGTCCCTCTTGTTCCATCCTGCTCACAGGAGTAGGAATGTGAAGACCATGGAATCACAAATTGCTCCCTTAGGATGACTCGGCCTCAGGCTGAGCTCACCATCCCTTTCTGTCAGGGAAAGTGGGATGGGGAGGGGTCAACTCCAAAGTTAGGCAGGAATCTGGGCTTGGTGATGGTATTCCCATGCCTCCTTTGGCAGCTGTGCCCACCTCGAGCTTTAGCCTTTCTCTGGCTCTTTCCATCCTAGGATTTGCTTCCTACCCTGCTCCCTTCATCCCCTCCCCATTGTGCTGAGCAGCCACGGTGCTCCACTGCCCCGGTCATGATGGGCCAGGGCAGCCTCATGCTGCCTCACCTTCCCCTGCTGGTGCTTTGTGTGAGGATGTGTTTGCTTTTGGATGGTTCCTGGCTTCTATAAACTCTTCCTCTTCACCAGCAGACAACATACCCCAGCTGCTCCGTTTTCACCAGTCTAACTCACAGAAGGGTTTGGGCCATAGCCAGGGAGATAAACTGGTCCCTCAAAAGATGCTGCCAACTGGTGTAAAAGACTGTAGAAGCTGAGGATGCTGTGGGACAGAGGTGGAGGGAGATTTTACAGTGCTCTGGGCTGGCTGCTGCTGCCAGGGCCTGAGGGATTGCACAGCCCACAGCTACCAGCCACCCATCCCTCCTCTCCCTGTGATCCTGGCAAGGTTGCTGTCCATGCAGAGCATGGCCCATGCTTTCCATCACACACCACTTACATTTCCTGTTTCAGACTGCCAGGTGCCTGTCTCCTGTGGAACTGCTTTTGGAAAAATACCACAGAAGAAGGAAACCCCAGCACTACAGTATTTCTGAACACAAAACTCAGCGAAAAGATGCTGTTTTGTCCATGGTTCAAAAATCCCTGTGGCTGCTTTGGTGGGCAGGACTGCATGGAGGGACATGGGGTGTCATAGGATGTAAGGTTCTCATCACCATCCTGATGTGACCAGGCTGCCCAAATGGTTGCTGCAAGGCTCTTTCTCCTTCCATCTCCCCCACTGTGGCAGCTAGCATCCTCACACACGGGAATGCTGCAACATGGCTCCTGGCACCTGCACCACCATTCCATGACTCCTCTTCCTCCAGGACAAGCAGAAAGCAGTGTTCAGCAGCAAGAGCTAACACTGAGTACAGTGGGGAAAGCCTGGGACACGGGGTGGGTGTTGGTTGTGTCAGTGCACCCAGAAAAAAGAGGTAGTTGCTGTTTTCTGGCTGAGCATGGGTACAGCTGTGCCAGGGAAGGTTTAGGCTGGATATCAGGGAAAAGGTTCTTCCCCCAGAAGGTGGGTGGGCACTGGAACAGGCTCCCCAGGGCAGTGGTCATGGCCACAAGGCTACCAGAGCTCAAGGAGTGTTTTTACAATGCTCTCAAGCACATGGTGGGATTGTTGGGATGTCCTGTGCAGGGCCAGGAGTTGGACTCGATGATCCTTGTGGGTCCCTTTCAGCTCAGGAGCTGAAAGGTTGCAGGGAACCAGGGATTTGGAGGCTTCAAGGACATTCAATGCCTTGGGCGTTCAGGAGGCAGCACCCTGCACCCATACACTGCCTCTGCAAACAGCAGCACATAACACCTCTGAGACAGACTGTGGAGTCATCTTGTCCTGGAAAGAGGGTTGGGGAGGGAGTTAACTCCAAAAAAGGAGGGTCAACAGGGGCTCCTCCTGCCATGCTACACAGATGCATGGGGTCTTTGCATAATGTCATAGTAGATTACTTCTGCATCCAGAATGCAAAAAGAATGCAGTAGAGCTAAGGCTCTGGGGTACCAGTGTGTTGTATGCCACTGCAGCAGCATCCTGCAAGGGCTGGAGGGGCAGCCCAGTGTCTGGAGCATCTCCCCCCTTCCCTGAAACACAAGGAGCCCAGCTGCTGCCTGCATCAGTCCTGTTTATAAATCCCAGCAGCCCTGACCCTGTGCTCCAGCAGTGCTCCTTGCTCTGCTCCAGGTGTTTTTTTAAGGCAGGAGAGCCTCAGCTAGAGAACAGCAAGGAGGTGAACAGCTCTGGAAATCTAAACATCACCCCTTTGAGGGACTGATCCAGGGAAAAAGGAGACACTGCCACAGCTCTAGGCAGGGAATCCAGAGATGCCTGTGATCCTGCAGAGCCCAGGAATAACTGCCCCTAAGTTGAGATGTGAAAACCAGGGCAGTGTCTGGGGACAGGCGGCTGCCCAATAACTCCAGGGGAGAGACAGAAGCAGGAACAGTTGTGATTTAATCATTTCCATTCTCTGCAAATCCAGTGTACAGCACAGCTGAGCTGTGGTCCCGCTCTGGGTGCTCCCACAGCCCCTGGTCCATCACTGGAGCCAGGGACTGTGGGCAGGGCAGGAATGGCACAGGGATGGGGCCAGCCCGTGCCCCTGGCCCCTCCTGCTCCACTGGACATGAGCCTGAGGATGGACAACCCCAGGAGGTTTTGGCTCAGCTTATCCTGGGGGATGGGGGAGAGCCTGGACCTGCCCAGCTCTGATCAGTGCAAAGCTGCTGAGCAGGCAGGGAGTGGCTGTCCTGGGACAGGCAGCAGGGACTAATCCAGCCCTTTCACAGGTGTGGAAGAGACAAAGCCCCAGCCAAGGCTGGAGATGCTTCTGGTTTGTCCCCAGCTGGTGCCCAGGTCACCCAGCCCACCTGTACCTGAGCCCATGGCACGAAGCAGACAGGTCAATCTCCCTGCACAATCCCACCAGGGGGAAACTCCGGGACAGTGTTCACCAAGGCATGGGGCAGGGCTGGCAGGAGAGCCCCAGCATTACCCCCTGGGACAGCTCAGGAGGCTGTGGGATGGCAGAGGGACATCCCTGGGGCAGTGCCAGATGGGGCAACCCCGCAGCAGTGACTGCCGGAAGGTGTGCGTGGTTCAACAGCAACAAGGACACTTCTCTCAAAAGGCACAGGGTGCTAGGGGGAGCTGCAGCACAAGTGGGATGGGGAATGGTGACAGTGGTTCTGGCTGAAGGCACAGGAGCCCCGGGGTTGGGGTCAGTGGCTGAAGAGGTTTCCTGCGAGGAGGCGCCTCTTGACCTCTTTCCAGAGCAGGTCCCGCTCCCGGTTCGCCCGGTGCATGAAGCCCCTGTTCTCCTGGGCCCTGCGGGACAGGTAGGGCAGCACCTCGTTCACGGGGCCGTAGGGCACGTACTTGTACACGGGGAAGCCAGCCTGGCCTGCAGGGAGAGAGGAGGCTCAGGGGAGTGCCGAGAACGCAAAAAAATGGAACAAAGGGAGAAAGGAAAAAAAAGAGGAATAAAGGGAGAAAAGCCGAAAGGGAAGAGATAAAAACGGGGAAAAGGGGAAGAAAGGGGCCAAAAGGCTACAAAAAAGCAATAAAGAGGGCAAGAGGAGGAAAGGGAGGAAAAAAAGGGGGAAGAAAGAAAAAGAAAGAAGGGGTGAAGAAAAAGAAAGGGGGTGAAGAAAAGAAAGGGAGGAAAGAAGAAAGAAAGAGGGGAAGAAAAGAAAAGGGGGAAGAAAAAGAAAGGGGGAAGAAAAGAAAGAAAGGGAAGAAAGAAAAAAGAAAGGGGGGAAGAAAAAGAAAGGGGGAAGAAAAAAAGAAAGGGGGAAGAAGAAAAGAAAAAAGAGGGGGAAGAAAGAAAGAAAAAAGAAAGGGGGAAGAAAAAGAAAGGGGGAAGAGAAGAAGAAAGAAAGGGGGGAAAAGGAGGGAAACAAAGAGGGGGAAGAAAAAGAAAGGGGGGGGAAGAAAAAGAAAGGGGGGTGAGAAAAAGAACGGGGAGGGGAGAAAAAGAACGGGGAGGGGAGAAAAAGAACGGGGAGGGGAGAAAAAGAACGGGGAGGGAAGGAACAGGAGAAAAAAGAACAGGAGGAGGAGAGAAAAAAAAAGGAGGAGGAGAGAAAAAAAAGTCACCCTCCTTTTCCTGCCAGCTCTCCCACGCCCCTGGGGCTGTGCCGATGCAGCAGGGATGGGTGTGCAGGAGGCTGCAGTTGGGCACTGAGAGGGGGATCCTGGGAGTGGCTGAGCCTGTGAGGAGAGCTGCGGCGCATCTCTCCTGGCTCAGCACCGGGAGCTTGGGAAGAAGCCAGGGGGAGCGGCCCGAGGTCACCAGGAGCCCTGGGAAGGTCAGCAGCTGGGGCTGGGCCAGCTCAAGGAGCGTTCAACCAGAAACATCAAGTTAACACATTTTTCCAGTATGACCAGAGGAGGCTGCAGATGGTTGGCCATACCCCACTTCCGAGGGAACTCCAGGACAGAGCAGTGTCTGTGCTGGACAACTGCCCAGTTTGCCTCCTGCTGCTCTCCTGGCCTTAGGACTCTGCTCTGGACAGCAGTGTGGGCAGGGGGATCAGTCCCTGACCTGACACTTGGACCCTTGCATGCCCCTCTGTCCAGGTCCCTGGCAGTGCTGCTCCGCTCCTGGGCCAGTGCTGAGGACAAGGTCCGGCAAGCGGCTGGTGCAGAGAGCCCAGGACTCAATGTGCACCTCTGACGGAGCCAAGTGACACCCCCAGACCGAGGAGGTACAGGAGGGGCGTGCTGTCTGCCAAGATCAGTCTGCCCCACCTTAGGGCACTGCAATCTCCACTTAGAGTCCAAAGTGGGAATCTCCCTGCCCAGTCACCATGGGCTTATGGAACTCCAGCAGAGAGATGTGATTCTCTACCTACATCCTCACCTACATCTTGCCCAAACCTCACACAGGGGTCACAGCACTCCCCACAGCAGGGCACTGTGCTCAGCCAGTCCTGTGCTCTGTGACAGGCCTGGCTTACTTGCTCCTTCCTTTGGACGCCACAGCAGCTGCTCACAGAGACCCCAGGGGTCCAGATAGGGCAGGAGCACCTCTGCCAAGCCCTCCCCGCCCCATCACTCACCCAGGGGGAAGGTGATCTGGTCACACATGCCCAGCAGCTGCCCAAAGCACACCTTCTTCTCTGAGGGATGGATCCCAAGCTCCATCATCCTGCAAACCAAGCCTCAGCATTAGGGGAGAGCAGAGGCAGCATGGAGCTCACCGCAGCAGTGTGTCCCACCAGAGGATTGAGGATCACCTCCAGATAGGACAGCATAGCACTGACCACATTCCAGATGGATGCTGAGATGTGGAATTTGAGGGATTTGTTTTCACAGCAGCTCCTGGGTGCTGCACCTCAGCTCTAAGCCCCATCTAAAGCCCTGAGCACCAGCTGGGAGCCAGGATCCCTCCAGGTGAGCTCAGCGGGGACCTCAGAAGCCACAGCACATCTTACCACAGCTCTGCTAGGCCCCCACATCCCTCAAGCCCCTAGTCCCTGCATTGCCACACTGCCTCCCCAGCACCCACCTGCGCAGGGTGAACTTCACTGTGTCCTCATTGTGAGATGCCACCATCACGCTGGCTTTCCGTCTGTGCTTGATCTCCTCCAGGACATAGTCCAGGCACCTGAAGGCAGAATGGGCCTCTGGTGAGGCTGCTCGTGCCTATTCCCACTGAGGTGGGAGAGGAGTGTGGCTGGGGCTGTCCCCTACCTGTGGTACATCTCATTGGTCTTCTCATAGGTTGGGTTGATGGGATCCTCATAGCCCATCTGAGCCGCCCTTTCCCGCTCCTGCTCCATGTAGGCGCCACGGACCAGCTTGGTGCCAAAGTGCCAGCCCTCCCGGCGGGACAGCTCCACGTCCCCTGTCACGTTGTCGTAAGCCTCCTGCCACCAGGTGGAAGGGATGGCAACAGGTCATCACTCCGGTGCCACCCCTTCACTTCAGCAGCTCTGCCATTGCATTGGCATGGCTTCAGGAGCTGAGGTCTCCACCCATCTGCAGCAGCAGATGCTGCAAGGTGCTGGATCTCACCCTCAGGTAGCAC
Source organism: Myiozetetes cayanensis (assembly GCF_022539395.1). Lineage (NCBI taxonomy): Eukaryota > Metazoa > Chordata > Aves > Passeriformes > Tyrannidae > Myiozetetes > Myiozetetes cayanensis. Next base: position 286,348 of record NW_026087423.1, read on the forward strand.
TGATAGGTGTTGAAGATTATGGGCTGGTTCTTGTTGAAGCGGCGCTGTGTCTCCACGGTGAGGCGGCTGATGGCTGGCTGGAAGTAGCTCTGCTCTGCGTCCACCATCAGCCTCACACCCTTCTCCATGGCTCTCTGGGCGTGAATGACACACAGGTTGGGTTCATAGGGCTGCCTGCTCCATGTCTCTCCCTGTGACTCCCCCAGCCCCAGTGCCCCCTCACCTTGGCAAGGACATCCATGCGCTGCAGCACCCGCTTCATCTGCAGATCCTCCTCCTCACTGAAGCGTGAGAACAAAGGTTCAAGCTGCCCAGTCTGAAACAAGCACAGGTTTGTGGCACCCTGCCTGCACCCAGCTCTGCCCATGGGAGACACAAATCCCCCTGGAGGGAATCCATCCCCAGGGCTGCTGCCTAACCCAGCCTCACAGCACTCACCAGTGAGCACGGTGTGACAGTGCCCACCCTGCCAGCCTGGTGGTTGCACAATGTGGTTACAGCATGGCCAGGTTCTGGCAGTACAGATGCCACCAACACTGCAGCCACCAGCAACCTACTGGGAAGAGCTGGAGACCCACACTCTGCTCCCCCAAACTGCCCGTGGGACCGCTCTGGGCTTAGCATAGTGGGGTACTCACCTGCCTGTTGGGGATGAGCAGAGGCTTGGAGATCTTGGTGCGCCTGTCCAACACACTGTTCCAGTGAAGCAGGTCCACAGTGCTGGGAGCAGAGAGTCAAGTCCCTACCGGTGTCTTGCAGTCTACCAGCTGCCAACCCCCACCAGCAAGCAAGATGCATGACACGTGCTACCCTGACCTGTTTGTCACCTCCACCCTTCCCTCCACTTGGTTGCTGTGGAGACCTCCCCTTGCTGCTACCCCAGGAACAGGGACAAGGTCCCCCAGCGTTCCCACCCAGCTGCCCCCCCGGTCCCAGGTACCTTACCTGCTTGTGCCCAGGCTCTCGCCCACAAACCACTCCTGGCTCTCTGCCTTGCTCACAATGCCGAGGTTGGCCAGTGCCTCCTGCCACCAAAAGGAACATCAGGGGCTACAGAGGTTTTCCTGCTTAAGATGTCACAGCTCAGGGTTGCTCTGGGATCTCTGTGTCCTCAGCCGCCTCCTACAGCACATCCCCAGCAGCACAGCCTCCCTCAGGCCTTCCTGCCTCACCTGCAGCTTCTCCACCTCCAGTTTCATCTCCAGCACTGCCCACCCAGCCTGGCCCTGCTCCGCAGCCATTTGGAGAAAGAACCTCCGCCACTTCACCAGCACCTCCGAGAACCGCACCTGTGGGGACAGAGCTCCAGGTGAGACACCCAGGCTGGAGCCTCCTGTCGTGCCAGGGCTTTGCAAAGTCATACCCAGCCTGAGGCAGATGCTGATCTAGAGTGGGACACCTTGGCCAAGCCGAGTAGTACAGACCCCCTCCCATCCCCTTGTGTTGGGACCTTTAAACTTCTGAGCTCTTTGTATCTCCCCAAAAGTTGAGGCAGGGTCTGTAGGGGTCTCGGGCACACAGGGAACAGCCTGCTGGCGCCCACTCCTCTCTGCCATTACTAGAGATGCCACCGCAGCAAGCCTGGCACCTGCCCCGGTAGAAGCATCCTCTGTGGCCCTGGCTCTGCCCCACCTCACTTGGTCACAGCCCTGGCACTTACCAGGAACTGAGGTCTGGCCAGCGCCGTCAGCTTGATGGCAGAGAAGCCGTCCTCTGAACTGCCACCTGGAGGGAGCCAGGAGGACAGAGTCAGCCCAACAGCAGGGTACTTGGGCAAGAGGGAGGTACCTGAGATACGGTGGTGGTGGGACTGAGGCACCCCTGTAGTCCCCAACACAGTGGGGCTGCCCAGGACACATGGAGCACTCACTTGAGGCATCGATGCAGCGGAGGAAAGTCTCCATGTGCTGGTCACACTTGGCCTCATCCGCGTAGAAATAGGTGTGGGCACTGGTGACCCCACCATGGTGATCCCCAAATCCCTGATGGGCTCGGTATTGCTTCTCCTTTTGTTCTGCTCCTGGGGTGGAAGAGGATGGAGATGGGCCATGCAGCCAAGCTCCAACAGCCTCCCCAGGACCTTCTGCCATGAGTGCAGGGGAGAGGGGCTTTGGCTTGGACCTCAGAAGAGCCTCCAGGGCTGACACATGCCCTGCCTACTCTGTGCCTGAGCAGAGGCTGAGTCTTTGATGAGGAGTAGGATTGGGCCAGGAACCACATTGTTCCTCATTCAGCTTATTTTTTGAGGCTGTGGGAGCTGGGTCCTTCTCCCACAACACAAGGCCCACGGTGCCCAGATCAGCTGGACCTTCCAGTCACTCACCTCCCAAGTCCTTCTCGGCTGCAGAGGTGCGGGAGCTAAGAAGAGAAACAGGGAAGATAAGGGCCAGGTCAGTAATCCCCTGCAACCCCACACTGGTGGCCAGGGCAGCTCTGAGGCTCCTGTGCCACCATCCTGGTGCTGGACCCTGCTCTTCCCTCACCATCCCATTACTGGTGGGATCCAGCTGGCAGATAAGATGCCCCAAACGCATTTGTGGAAGAGAATGGGGCTTTACCATCCATTCAGGGAAGACCTGGAGGCCATGAGGCAGCACAGCAAGGATGCTCTGTCCCAGAGTCCAGAGCTGCTCTCCAAGAGTCCATCCTGTGGCGAGAACAAGGTAAGCCCTGGTGGCGGCTGGGATGCTCCATCTCTAACCAGCTCATGGTCCTTGCTGTGGTAACAGCAAACCTCAACCCAGTGCCTCCCCACCTTGATGGCACCTGCAGCTGGACCACAAAGCACAAACCTGCTCCAGACCCAGAGCACATGGAGCCAAGGATGTCCTGCTGCCTCAGGACACTCCTCTGTGCCTTGGCATCAGCCAACAACTCACAAACAACATCTCAGCTTCAACTCCAGTTGACCCCAGATGTAATTTTAAGTCCAAGCTCTCCTGCCACAGAGATAACAGGGCTCTGGTATATTGGGGGATGCAGGCCAAGTCATGAGATACTCCCTGAGCCTGAGCAGCTAAGCCTTCTTGCTGACATCTTAAACCCAGCCACAGACCTGAGGTCTCATTCAGAAACAGGGCCAGCCCATGAAGAGCAGCCTTGAGTGACAGCAGAGCCATCTCCTCCAGGAGGTCTCTGCCTTGGCATCACTGTCCCAAAACTGGCCGTGCCCAAGGAGGGGGAAGCACATTGTGAGGGAAACAGCAAAGCCACCCATCCAGAGACAGTAGGTCTGGACAAGAGAGCAGAGAGGCATGTGGCATGGTCCCAGGACATGTTGTTCCAAATGGAAACCCAGTGACAGGGATTAGGAGCTGCTGGAAGCATAAACAAGCCATTCCCTCTGGCTTCCTGGAGCCAGAAACAGCTCCACATGGCTCAAAGTGCCACAAAGCCTGAGGTGAGCTGGGGCAGAAGCAGCTGGAGCTCACAAGGAACAGAAGGTATCCCACCTAGCAGGCTCTGCTCCCTGATTCTGTTCCCCTGAGGACAGGAAAAGCAGCTTTCTGGCCCTGAATACAGAAAGTGAATGAAAGGAAGGAGAAGAGATCATACACTTAGGGATGGAATGTGCCAGCAAAGCCCTCAGCAGGTGGCAGGTCCTCTCGGAGCAGACAGTGTGGCACAGGGAATGGCCCTGCTGTGACATGAGGACACACAGACATGGGTCCTGTGGACAGGTTCCAGCTGCAGCTGAGGACAGCTCTGAGCCCAAGGCACACTTGGGCCCAACATCCGAGGTGCTGGGAACAAGCGGCCGGGAGCACTCCTCCAGTGAAGGTACACAGCTCAACTAGCAAACAGCACCCTTGGAGCTTGGTTTTGTGTTCCCAACAACAAACACACCCTTCCCAGGAGCATTCCTGCTGCATGACTGCACCAACCCTTCCTTCATCCCCCAGGGGGGCATTTAAAGCGGTGCCACAGTGCTCACTTTGTTCTTCTGCAACAAGCAAAATAAAGGAAGCTTCTTCCAGCTGAAGAAATAACTCCGTCCTAGATATCAGTTGCTCGCTTTGCAATATTAATCTTGGCCAGCAAAGCCATTCCCTTGTCCACCAAGTGCCACTGAACCTCGCTTGTACCTGGCCATCCAGTTTGCAAACTGACAGCAAGTCTCTCAGAGCAGGATCCATCTCCAGGCACTGCCCAAACGCTCCTGGCAGGTTATATCCAGAAAGGAGCAACCTCAAGGTTGAACTCAGGACCTGGGAGCTCACACTTGCCTAAAGCAGGTTATGAGGACTTGCCACAGCCCAATAGATGGCTGGGAAGGGTAATCCAGCTGACACAGCATCCAGGGGCTTTCAGGAAGTTTTGGATTAGGCTAAATAAACCATCTCAGGAACAGCACAAAGGAACACTGTCAGAAATAATCCCTATGGCCTTGGAGGTTGCCCAGAGGGTACCAGCAGCACAGTGTGTTTGCTCTGCTCATCAGCAAGTGGGTCTGGCAAAGAGGATGTGGGACCAGGGAGAAGTTGTCCCTGAATGACCTTGGAGAGCTTCAGGTTAAACAGAAGCCACCCCATGATCCCGGGCACATGCTGCCAGAGCACTGGGCAGGGTTGGCAGCAGCTCTGGGAGCAGGAGGAGAAGGGGAGGTGGCAGTTTCGGGAGCAGGATTGGCCAGGCTGGATGGTGATCCCACACTGGGGCAGGTATCAGGTATCCACACAAGGAACCTCTAGAGGAAGTCAAGTCCATATGCTGCATGGCAGAGCCTGAACAGTATCTGACAATGCTCAGGGCAGGACTGTCCCTCCCTGTGTTAGCACAACCCCAACCCATTTCAGCCTTGGGATGCCCATTGGCCAGCATCAGCCCCAAGGCTGCCAGGGCACCATAATCACCTCCACTATGGAGGTGGACTCCCTCCTTCACCCCATGGGTACCAGAAGCCCCTGCCCAGCCATGGCACTGCCTCTCCAGCCCCCACCCAGGCTGGCACCCACCTCAAAGCCCCCAGCCCACAAGCAGCATCCAGGGCAACACACTTATTTCCAGCTGTGTCACCATGACATGGCAGAAGCCTCCAGCACATGGCTGAGGCCTCCTGGGACAAGCTGGCAGAGTCCTGGATGCCAGCCTGGGCAGGGCAAGCAGGAGCCTGTGGCAGGCAGGATAAGCCCATTCCTGCCCACGTTGCATTGCTGTTCCCAGATGGAAAGCCTGTGGAAAAGGTGGACACAGCCCATTGGTGAGGTAGAAAGGGTATTTCCCTGCCGTTGCCTCCAGCTTGCTTCAGAAGAGCAACAGGAGACAGCACGAGGAGCCCCAAACACCTGCTGGCTGCTCCTGGTTTGTGCCTCTGTTTCCTGGCTGGTAGCAGGGCCCGACACTGAAGCATTCCCGAGGGGAAGGACATAGCTCCAGAGCTCAGCAGCCACAAGCCCGGGACTCCTCACCCCTCTCAACCACGTGCAGGCCAACTCAGCACCAGCTCTGGCAGAAACACTGAGAATTTGGCATTCTGCCCTAAAGAGAGCCAGGAAGGACCAGAGCAAGGGTTGGCAAGGGGCAGGGTCTGGCACAACGCTTTCAATGCCACCCTGGGCTTTGTCCCCACTCTGTGACATCCCTGGGTAACCTCCAGGATGGCATTCATAGAATCACAGAACATCCTGACTTGGAAGGGACCCACAAGGATCATCAGTCCAACTCCTGGCCCTGCACAGACACCCCAGCAATCCCACCCTGTGCCCCAGAGGATCATCCAAACCCTCCTGGAGCTCTGGCAGCCTTGGGGCTGTGCCCACTGCCCTGGGGAGCCTGTTCAGTGCCAACCACCCTCTGGGGGAAGAACCTTTTGCCAATATCCAGTCAAATTCCACCAGGGCTTGGGGCAAGGATACATTGGGGGGTGCAGAGAATGGGCTTTGCCAAACTCTTGGGTGTAGATGGCCCACACAGCACAGGACCATTGGGGGATCTAGCAAAGAGTACCACACATATGTGACCTCCAGATCTGCTCCAGGGGAGACCAGCACAACCCAGGCAGCTCACAAACCACTGGCACTCAGCAGGCAGGATAGAGGTGCAGAGCCTGCCTGTGAAAGTCTTTTGTGGTCAACCACAGGAAAGCCCTTGGCACAGGCACAGTCAGGCATGGAGGGCAGTAGAGCCAGCCTGGCAGCACAGGCATTGCCAGCTCACCCCACAGGGGTGCTGAACACTGTGCTTGGACTGCAGCTGCATGTGCAGGGAAGAAACACCACTGCTACACATCTTCAAAACAGCCCCCCAGTGCCAGGCTGCAGTGGGGTGTTTTGAAGCTTTTGTATAAAAATAAGACGTTTGTAGCCCAATTTGGGATGGTGCAGCTCTGCCTTCCCCCCACAGCTGCCATGCCAGCGTTGCCCTCACACGCTGCCTGCTCCCGTCATGGCCCTTCACTCCCAGGGGATGTCTGGCAGCAGCAGCGAGGGGCACCCGCCATGGCACACGAGGGCCCCCGATAAGCAGTGCCCGGGTGTGGAGCAGAGATAAGGCTCCCAGCGGCAGCACCTGCAGCACCACCCTGACACACACCGCACTCACAAACCACCCCAAAAAGCCGTTTCCGCTGTTTTTATCAACACGTAACAAGCACGTGACAAGCGTGTGACAGCCGGACAGTGTCCCCGTCCGTCAGCAGGGACAGGGCTGTGCAGTCTTGCCCGGGGGACGGAGCTTCTCCAGCCTGTGGCCTCTGGCCTCTTGTCGTGGGTGGGGAGACACCACCCTCCCCCGTGACCGTGAGGTGCCGGCCAGATCGATCCAGAGAGCGGAGCTGCCCGGAACTGGAGCCCGAATAATGGAAAGTTACCGGCAGCTTTGGGCTGGTGCCCGCTGTTGGCAGAGGGCAGGAGGCAGGGAAGGCTGCCCAGGACAGTGGAGGGGCATTGAGAAAAGAGTGTCTCCACCCTAGTTTGACCGGGTTGGAAATGGTGGGGGAGTGGAAATCATGGAATTGTTAAGGTTGGAAAAGAGGTCCAAGATCATCGAGTCCACGAAAATGTGGGGTGGCACACCCCAGTGTTTGTAGGGTGAGGGATGGAGGGGGTAGGAATGGGGAGAAGCACCCCAGTGAGGGAGAGGGGAGACTTCAGGGGTGGCAGCAACGCAGTGTGCACAGAGCGGTGGGGCGGGATGGGGACACAACACCCCACTGGGGCTAGGGAAAAGTGGGACATGATTGGTAGCAGCCCAAGGGGAAGATGGAATGGGGGGTCCAGTACCCCAGAGGAGACAGGGGATAGAGGTGGTAAACCCACCAGGAGGGTTTAGAGGGGTGCGGCACTGCGGAGCGGGGGCAGGACCCCGGTGTGTGCAGACCCATAGACAGGGGCAGAGGGGGCGCAGCAGCTCGGGGGGCAGCACCCGGTGTGTGCAGAGGGGTTGGAGCAGGAACACACCCCATGGGGGTCACAGCCCCCGTCTTCGGGGCCGCTCGCCGGCTTTGGGGGGACCCATCCCATAGGGCTCTGAGCCTCCGTGTTCGGGGCAGGCGGGGGCGGGGCCATGACGGCGGCCCCCGTGCCCAGCCAATGGGAGCGGGGGGACGGGCGAGCACAGCCAATGGGAGCGGGGGGACGGGCGAGCACAGCCAATGGGAGCGGGGGGACGGGCGAGCACAGCCAATGGGAGCGGGGGGACGGGCGAGCACAGCCAATGGGAGCGGGGGGACGGGCGAGCACAGCCAATGGGAGCGGGGGGACGGGCGAGCACAGCCAATGGGAGCGGGGGGACGGGCGAGCACAGCCAATGGGAGCGGGGGGACGGGCGAGCACAGCCAATGGGAGCGGGGGGACGGGCGAGCACAGCCAATGGGAGCCCGGTCCGGCCTCGCACTCACCGCCCGTCCCGGCGCTCCCGCAGATCCTCCTCCACGCTGTAATCCAGCACCGCACCCACGCCGAACGCCTGGTTCCGCCGCAGGAGAGGCTTGATGGCCTCCTGGTCCTCTCCGGCCACGAACTGCCCGTAGAACGTCATCTTCATCAGCCGCTCGAACAGCGCCTGCCCCAGCACGCGCTGGCACAGCTGCAGCAGCTGCGGGACAGCAGCGGCTCAGCACCCCCGGAGCTGGCACTCCCTTCCCCCAGAGGGAGAGCCCCACCGGCATCCCCCAAAACGGGCACCCTCCGGACCGAGAGACCCCAGCCCGCGCACCCCTCGGACGGAGAGTCTCCCCGGAAGGGGACTGACGCCTCCCGAATTGAGCGCTACCAGGACGAGAGGCCCCGGTTCAGGACCGTCACCCCCCGAAACGGGCACACCCCTCCCCACACCGCCCTGGAGCGGGTCCCCCTGGCCCAGGATCCCGGCACTCCCCAAAATGGGTACCCCCGGAGCGAGAGCTCACTCGGCCTGAGTCTGGCATCCTCCAAAACAGCCACCCCCAAAGCGAAAACCCTTTCGGTCCGGGACCGAAACCCACTGAAACGGGCACCTCCTGGAGTGAGCCCCCCGGCTCGCACCGGCATCCTCCAAAACAGGCACCCCCCGGAGCGAAAGACCCCCGGCCCAGGACCGACACTCCTTTGGAGCAGGCAACCCCGGAGCGAGAGAACCCTAGCCCCCACCGGCACCTCCGGAAAGGGCAGTCCCCATCGCGCGACTCGCACCCCCAAAAAGGGAAGATCCTGCAGCAAGATCCCCGCCGAAATGGACTGACCCCTCCCAGAGCGGGCGGCCCCGGAGAGAGAGCCCCGCCGGTCCAGAGCCGGCAGCCCCCCCACCAGCCGCGGACAAACACTCCCCAGATCAAGCCCCCAGCCCCCCAGCCAGCCCCTCCCGCCACCCACCTCCCGGTTGTGCTGCACCAGCGGCTCCACGGCGCACAGCCCCAGCACCACCAACCCCCGCAGCAGCTCCGCGCTGCTCTTGCTGCGGAACGCCTCGCGCGGGTCCCCGAAATCCACGGCGGGGGGCGGCGGGTGCCGCTCCGCGCCCCGCGGAGGAGGGGGTGGCCCCGGCCGGGGTCCCCTGCCCGCCGGCGGGGCAGCCCCGTGGGAGGCGGTGGCGGGCGCGGAGCGCGGGCGGCGGGAGGGTTCGCCCAGGCGGAGGGCGGCGCGGAGCGCCCGGGCCGCGCTCGGCAGAGCCATGGGCACGGCGGGGCCCCCGCCCGCCACCGCCTTAAGTACGGCCCGCCCGGCACCGCCCCCGGGGCTCCCGCCGCCACCGCCCCGGCCCCGGCCCCGGCCCCGGCCCCGGCTCTGGTTCTGCTGCGCCCCGGCACCAGGACCGGGACCGGGACTGTGACTGATTCTGGGATAGGCACGGGGATCGGCGGCGGGAATGGAAATGGAACCGGCACCGAAACCAGCATTGGAACTGGGAGAGGCACCAGGACTGGGACCGGGATCGGGACAGGAACCAGGAGCGGCACCGGGACTAGGAATGGGAATGGGACCGGCACCGAGACTGGCACTGGGACAGGGACTGGGATCGGGACCAGGACTAGGACCCAGACCGAGACCGAGTCTGGGATACGAACCACGTCCAGGAGAGGGACCGGAACCGGCACCATCACCGGGACCCGCACCGGGACCGGGACCAGGACCAGGATCGGAGCCACCCTGCCCAGTGTACCCCTCTCCCGCAGACCCCAGCCCCAACCATCCTCTTGGCTCAGTCTGTCCCGGGTACACATCCCTCCCCGGAAGGGCCTGGAGGGGCGGGTGCAGCTCGAGGGGAACCCTGAGCCGGGGCTGAAGGGAAGCCTGTTCCTTGGAGCAGTGCTGGGAGTGGGGCAAAGAGAGCCCCATTCCCTTGGAGGAGCCCTTGGAGAGTGATGAAAGTCTTAAAGCCTTGGAATGGTTCCTGGAAGGGACGTGGGGAAGAACTGGGGCCAACCCTGCAGGGCCAAAGCAGCCCCAGGGAGGGCCAAATGATGCCCCAAGGAGACCCTGTCCCCTCGTGACCAACCCTGGGGCAGGCTGTGGCATGTCCAGCCCACAGAGCTGGGCGACCCTTGGGGAGGGGATCTCAGACCTGGGGGACCTGTCATGAGAGAGGTGTTTCGAGCCCCTGCACTTACTACTGGTCTGTGCACGAACAATTTAGGGGTTGCAGCTGAATCCACACTCATTTGGTCTGGGTTCGTGGGTGCTGGGGTGCTGGGGGTTCTTGAGGCAGCAGGCGGGCTGTTTGGTTTTATCTGCTCTGCTGAGCTCCAGAGAAGACTGGCAGGGCCTCGGGATCTTCCCTGGCAGGCTGAGTCCCTGCCATGTTCCTGGCAGGCATTTCCCTGAGCTGTTCCTCCCCGGCACACCCAATGCTGAGTTTCAGAGATCACCCAGCACCTCCCCGACACCCTGAAGCCAGAAACACTCCCAGCTCGGCATGGGAGAGCAGAGAGCAGATACCTCCCTTCCTTTTCACAGGATTGTTTCACAGCAGCATTACAGTTGCATCCTTTCTCTGTGCCCATGTCCCTTCTCCTTGCCCTCTTCCCTTCTCCGTGCCCTCATCCCTTCTCTGTGCCCACGTCCTCTTTCTATGTCCCTTCTCCTTGGCCACCTCTCCAGTCCCTGTTTTCAGCGGCTCCTGGAGGATGACTCCGGGCTGATGCAGAGCTGCCCAAATCCAGCTCTTCAGTGACATCTCGTGCCGGGAATGCTCAGCGCAGGCAGGAGCTGGGAAAATTAGTTCCTGCAACTGTTTTTCCTGTCCTCCACAGTACTGACATTGCAGTGAAACCACGGGGGTTCCCTGAGCTCATTTACAAGCTTTTCTTTGGGAACAACTTGTCCTTCCAGGGTGATAGCCAGACAGTGGCATTGCCCCTGATAGAGCTGGGTACAAAGCTCTGGAAAAGCATCCACTTGCTTCAAAACATTTCCTGTGCTGTGTTAACTCTTGTGTGCTATTTAGAGCAAAAAAATTCACTTGAAGTTCCTCACTGTGATGAGGCTACACACGTGAAGTCTTGGGCTGCAGTTCAAACCTCATTTCTCAGCCAGGTGCCACAGAGAAAATTCCCTTCAAAGGCTCTAATGGCACCAATCTTCCCTGGGAAATACTTGCCTGGTCTTAGCAGGGAAAGCTTCCGAGCACTGCCTGCTGTGCCAGCAGAGCTGCAGCCCCAAACATCCGGCTGAGACTGGAGCTTTGTGGTGCAAAACCAGGTCTGAGTTTCTGGAGAAACTGTAGTCTCAGATTCAAATGCAGAGATGAAATGTAAAAAAGCCATTTCTTGGTGAAAGCGGAATATGATGGTGGTACCCAAAGCAGAGGAAATCTCTGAGCTAGCAGCTCTGTTGATGGTAGGGAGACCAATAAAGGATTCTCCAGACTGCTGTGGGGACCATGCCAAGGTTCCCTCTGGGTCACTGCACTGTGACCTTGCAGAGCACTGACCCCCAGCTCCTGAGCCCCCTCGACTGTGACTTTATACCCTCAGGACACTGCACCCAACCCTGCCATGCCCAGTAGATGCTGCAGGCACAGAGGGTGCACACTCAGGGCCTGCTCCAGCTGTGCCTGCAGCCTGTGGCTGGAACACACACCACGAGGACAACTGTGCTGCTGTTTCCCACACAGGGAACATGCCCCAGGCTGAATAACATGCATCTGAGTCCTTCCATGGGCACTCTGGGCCGCAGCAGTGATGAGAATAAATCCAAGAGATGTGGTTATGTATGACTTGAGAAGCCATAAGATGTGAAGAAGTATTTTTCCTCACAAATGGGTGAGGAGGGAATTTGGCACAGGAGGAGATGGCAGTTCAGAGGGGAGGCCATGCCATGGATATTTCATGGGCTGGCGCCAGGCAGAGGCTTTTTTTGCCACCACAAAAATAAGAGATGGCAAGGAGCAATGGCAGCTGCTCACAGCATCTGGGAGTGAAAGTTGTGGGATGATCGCTCTTCCTGCCTTTCAGCAGAAGCAGGCATGGGCCCAGGACCTGGAGTCTGTTGGTGGTGCTATATACCCTCACTGTTTTCTTCCTCTAGCCCAGTGCTAAGGTAGGGGCAATCCTGCCCCATCCTCGGGACTGGGGCTCTGTCCTTGCCATCCCATAGCTCTGCCAGCCCTCCAGCCCTGCGTGCTCCAGCAATCCATGCTGCCCCGGGCACACCGTGCTCCCAGCATCCCTCCTCTGAGGTTTCCCTGGAGAGTGCTGATTCAGGTCCTTCTTCGGGATATTCCTCACACTGATCATACGCTGGACTCGTGCCCAGCACCAGCACTTCAGCTCTACCAAATTGCTTACACCCCAGGCCAGGCTGGGAGGGGCATCTACACCCTGTCGATGTGGGGAGCTGGGTGGATCCTCATTTGGCTCCTTGGAGCAGGAGGCGATGGCGTGGCAGGAGCTGGATGGGTCAGAGTCTGATGTGGACCCACTGGCAAAACCCAAGAGAAGGTGGACATGAGAATGGCACTTCCCAAATTGCAGCTGCCTGTGGCTCCCCATCTGGTTGAGAGTTCTTTTTCTTCACAAGATGCTTCATCTCCTGCTGTGCAACTCTTCAGGGAGAACCCCGGACCCACTAATGCCCACTGTGAGGGAATAAATCCCTGTGGGGTGACAAGAGCTCCCAGCCTTAGAACGAGGTGTGTTTGGATGATGAGTTGGTTCTCTAACTCCTCCCTGTCACCCTCCCAGGGCGGTCTCTGGCTTGTGTCACAGTACAACGCTCCCAAAGTGTGGTGGAGGAGCCAGCCTGCCCTCCCACAGCCAGGAGGGAACTATGTCCTTCCCTTGCCACCTAAGGTGGCAGAGGCCCCAGGAGGTTAAGCTGCCATAGGATTTGGGGTGGCACAGCACCGGCAGGTGAGGCTGAAGCACCCCGTGTCCTGCCTCCTTGGGATCAGAGCAGGGAGTTTGGAGGACTTGCTGGTCACCCCAGGAGTCACAAGATGAGAGCTCCAGGTTTTGGGGTGTTCTTTGTAAGTTGGGGGCACCAGGGAGAGCAGCTCAGAGCTGCCACAGACCCTGCAGAAGAAAGGGAGGCTGGACGACTCCTCTTGCAGCTGATCTCCCAGCCACTTCAGAGCTTGCTCTCCCAGTGTTGTCCAGATTTTGAAAGCTGAGCTGAGTTATGATCCCTGGCAATTTTCACTTGCATCCCAATGATTTTTGATGAATCACTTGCAGCCTAAGAAATAAATGTCCTCTTGATTCCACCTGTGAGTTCCTGGGTCTGGCATGGCTCAACAGCCATGAGGAAATACCCAGGTGAACTCCTGTCTCCATAAAGGTCAGTGCTATTAAAATATTGGGAAAGTTTTCCCTGAAAGGGAATCTAGGAAATATTCGAGACAGGGAAAGGCACATCAGACTTCTCATATCAGCTAATTAATTTTTTTTGCAGAGGGTCCTTCTGTTTTTTTATTCCCTGGCAGAAGGGAGTCATATGAGATGTCTACAAGTATGCCTTGGGGAACAGGAAGATCAGCAAAGACCTGAACAAATTCTGCTACTCTTATGGCTGAGAAAGGATCACGCCAGAAGGTTTCTGTGTAAGTGTGGCCTTGGGAACGGACATAAAAAGCCTTTTTTCCAGGCTGTCTCCCTTGGCGGGTGAGTTGTTTATGGAGCCTGTATGTTATGTCAGAACATTTGGAAGGGAGCCAACTCTATTTTAGCCCTTTGTAAACGATTTAAACACCTCGTGCTAGGGGAACATTCCTGGGAAAGCAGCGGGGAAGGAGCTGCTTGGCTCTGCTTCCCAGGAGGAGCAGGGATGTGTGTCCCCAGGAGATGGGTGGGAAGCAGAAGGGGCCAGCCCTGTCAGGGACAGTGGGAGCATGTTGGGGGGGGGGGCTGGCTGTGCCCCTCCTGCCCCCATCAAGAGCTGTTGCTGAGATCTGAATCAGGGAGTCCCCCAGGGCCAGCGGCCTCCGAGTACAGCTGGCCAGAAGCATCCCCCAAACCTTCAGCTTCGTCCCAGGTGATGTTACTGAGGAGCCCCTCTACTCCTTTTTGCACCCTTGCCTGCAAGAAGCATCGCCTGGGAAGGTCAATGGAGCTGAAGATCCCCAGGTGCCAGGTGGGACCCCAGTGAGCTGAGGGCAAGGGTCCCTACAGCAACTGGGAGCCAGACATCATGGAACTGGGGCTCAGCAGCACTCCTGATGCTGTAGCAGATCATCTCCAACTCCCCTTACCTTGAGGACCTGCCTGCTCCTTATTGATTAATGTGGTGGCTCATTTTTCTAAGAATAGGCTCTTAATTACGGAGTCTCAGGAAGCAGAGATATCTCATAGCAAAATCTGATTGACTCAAGGGTTGCTGCAGCTCCAGCAGAGCCCCATTGGTTGCAGAGCCTGGATGGCCACTACCAGAGATGGCTCCTGGCTGGATGAGGGTTTCAGGCTTGTTCAGGTCTATTCTCAGCTCAGAGCAGCCAATTGATACTTGTCTTTTTCAAAGTGTCACTTAGTTTTGTTTCTTAACTTTCCCTGTATTTAATTGCAAGCAGGTAGCACTGAGTGGCACCTGGATTTGTCTTCCAGCCAAAGGAAAAATGTTCCTTTTTCCCTTGTGCTCCTGAGGTGTCCATAGGGAAGGGGAAAAGCTGTTCTCTTTATTTCTTTATTTCTTTGTTTCTCTATTTCTTTATTTCTTTATTTTTGTTTTGTTTTCCTGCCTTCTTCTTTTCCACAGACAAATACTTTGTGGGAAGCTTCATGCTTTTCCCTTATTCTTCTGTTCCAGGGAAGCACTGAGCTATGCTCCCAAAGAGAGAGCACTCAGGGAAATGGCCTGATGATTGAAGATCCCAAAAAAGCTGAAAAGAGAAAGAAAAATGGAAGATAGAATTAAAAATTGATTTATTTTTCTATGTTTACTCTTCTCCAAGCTCAGGTTCCTGTGTTGGGAGCAAGTGTCTTGCCAGGTCCTGAAGATGGAGAGGGGTATGTGAGGGCCCTGTGGGCCCCCATCCATCCACCAGCACCATGACCTCTGTGAAAGCAGAGCACAGCCTGACAAGGTGGGGTCAGGGGCCTTCTGGGGACAAATTAAGGAGAAAAAGGAAAGAGAGACTGAAGTTGTTGGCTGCCAGTGCTGGCCATGTCTCCCTCCCCAGCCAGCATGCAAACCATCCGTCATCTGACAGATCAGCTGGACACTGCTCTCCCTCTCCATCTGCTCCTGTCCAGGCTCCATATCCACCCTGTCTCCCATCCTCCTCCATCTTCCCTGCAGGCTCTACCCTGTGATCCCAGCCAGCCCTGCCATGGATCCTGGAGGAGTCACAGGTCCATTGGGTACTCAAAGATCCCTGAACTCCACGTCCAAGCCCACATATCCTTTCTCACTGCATGGGCTGCAGATCCATGCTGAACTACTCATATTTTTTTCACCATTTATACCTTATTTTTTGAAGGCTGAATCCCATCTTTCACTTTGGTGGTTGTGGGGCTTCATTTTGCACATTCAAAGTTTCTTTTGGTTTTATATGTAATCTTTTAATTCCTTGCCCTAAGAAGTATCAAGGGAGCCATGACTGAATCTAATGCTCCTCCATGGGTAGGCTCATCTAGAGATGCCAGGGGCCCTCCCAGCTCTGCTATCACTGAGCCCCATTCCTACTGTCCCACAGCCACTCCAGGACTGCAGGATGGGAGAGAGCCCAGGACAGATTCCACCCCAGAACTCTGCAGAGTGCTCCACAGGGGATGACCAGGGGACACTGGGCCTGGTATAACAGCACTGGCAGCTGCCACCAAAACTTGCACCCTAAGTATATGAGAACTCAAATAATTTTTCAACATCACCGGCCAAATTTCCACAGATTTTCCTGGGGACAGGGGAAAGCAACACTCCAAGTCCCTGTTCCACAAGCTGGCGATGTGACAGCTTTCCACTGGAGTGACCAATTTTTTTAATTCATGAAGGCTAAAGTAATTTTCTCTCATTACAGCTGCTGATACAGCTGGAAAAGTGAGCTTGCTCTTCAAAAGCTCATCTGCTGCTCCAGCGAAGGGCAGTGTCCCCCAGCAGAGCTCAGGGTGTTCGGCTGCCCCAGCTCCAGCAATTTTTGTCCCTCCAGCTGTGACACCTTGCATTGGAACTTGGAAAGAAAAAGACTCCAGGATGGAAAATTTCCAGCCTAAAGGATAAAGTTGGGCAGAATACATGTGGGACTTGCCAGACAGACCCAGCAAAGGTTGTTCCTTGTGCTGACATTTTTGCCTCTGTGCTTTCGAGAGCTGCCCTGTGGCTTTGCTCCAGCCAGGTCAGGCTCTGCCAGTGTAAGGGGTGATGTCAACACCACCACGTGACTTTCTCTGGGCTTACCCAAGTTTTCTCTTGTCTCTGGAGCTGTGGATATTCCAGAAGCAGACACTGCAGTGGTGTTACATCCTGTGGGAATGGTCGTCCCATCACCCCATTGCATTCCCAGAGGTGGCCCAGAGGTTTTGACCCTCTAGTTACTTGTCCACAGCAGATGCTGCACAACCATGGTTGCACCACAACAACCCTGACACAGCCCAGATAAACCACTTGATGGAAATGAGGAGCTGGGATCTTATTGCAAGCTCTGGTTACTGGAAATCAAGAGCAAACCACTACTCCATGTCCGTGCAATGCCGGCTGGCTGGTGTGCACATGAGATTGCTTTTAACAGGGGGCATGCTGGAGACAGGTGTGACTGAATTCACCTCTCTCCTCTGAATTCTTACTTTCAGGCCTTGTCAGGAGGATGTCAGACTATCCCTGCAAGACGTGAGGAGCTCGGCAGAAGGACCTTCGTGGGCTATGCTACATCCTGAGCTCCTCTGCAGCAGGAGGAACCCCACAGCAATCCATGGGGACCCCACGAGTCACTCCTTTAGGAAGTTCCCAAATGCTGAGGCCAAAGGCTGACCAAATTCAGCTGTGGAGAAGTAGCTGTACAAGGAGATTGGGTCTGAGTAATCTCAAGGATTTAAACCTTTTTGCATTATGAAAAATATGTCATTATGGTTTGTTTATTTTTTCTGTTAAGAGAAAGGCAGCTAATTCAAGGTGAAAAAAAGCAGGTTGAAGATGAGTGATGAACCTGCTCCTATGTAAGTTTGGAGAAGTCATCACCAAACGTGATGTGGGATTGCTCTCCTCTCTTTCCCTCCAGGGAGCACTGTGGCACCTCCTTTCCCTTGGATTTTGGAGAGAACAGATTTATTTTTCTTACCCCGAAACAGAAGGAAAGCTCCAACAACCTGCTTGTGCAGGTCTCTTGTCCCTGCTTTGCTGAATATGTTCTGCTGTCAAGAGGATGATCATAGACTGAGGACACACCAGGACCCCTGTATTGTCAGGAACGGGCTTCTCATTCCTTAGGAGGTGGATGCACCTGTGTTATGGAGTAGAGAGGGTCAAAGCACTGTGATGCAGATGTGATGATCCTCAGCAGATGCATCTGGCCTGCCTTGGGTCACATCACCCACCTGAGACAGCAATGCAGCTTGGCTATGTTTTTTGGGGAGTACATGGTGATGACCGTGGTTCCTGGCTGTCCAGTGCTAAGAGGGGGTAGAGGGGGAGCAGAATGTGCTACGGCTGGATGTGGGCTGGTGTGAGGTTGTGTGCTGGTGGACCTGTTGGACTGAGTTCAGATGAGCCCATGAAGGTGCTCTGAGGGCTGGAGCCCCTCTGCTCTGGAGCCAGGCTGGGAGAGCTGGGGGGTTCACCTGGAGAAGAGAAGGCTCCAGGGAGAGCCTAAAGGGGCTCCAGGAGAGCTGAAGGGGACCTGGAACAACGACCTGGAGTGACAGAACAAGAAGGAGTGGCTTCTGACTGACAGAGGGCAGGGTTACATGGGATATTGCGAAGGAATTTTTCCCTGTGAGGGTGGAGAGGCCCTGGCATAGGTTACCCAGAGAAGCTGTGGCTGCCCCATCCCTGGAAGTGTCCAAGGCCAGGTTGGAGGGGGCTTGGAGCAGCCTGGGCTAGTGGAAGGTGTCCCTGCCCATGGCAGGGGTTGGCCTGGATGGCCTTTAAATGTTCCTTCCAACCTGAACCGGCTCAGACTCTGTGAGGGGCGGGTGGGGATGCGGTCGGGGCAGTGTCCCCTCTCCGCCGCTCGGTGTCGCTGCGGCCCCGCCCGGGCCGGGCCGGGACCCCCGATCCGGCCGTGCCCGCCGGCACCGCGGGCTGAGGGACCTCACACACCGGGGACCCGCGGAGAGCCGCACGGAGGAGTCGTCCTGATCTCCGTCCCGCTTTCTCCATCCCCAGCGCGGGGTCTGAACCGCTTTGGAAGAGGCTGCTCCTGTGAATTTATCGCCTCGCAGACCCTCAAGCTCCTTCAACCTCTGGCCTCCCCTTACCCCTCCGTCGGCAGAGCTCTGGGGACCCTTCCTTTCTCTTGTGAGCTCAAGTTATCCGTGCTCCAGCTGTTATCTAGCCGAGATGTCCATGCGTCCACCCTCCAGCTGATGCTCGGGGTCCACGGGCAGTGGAGTGCACAGGGGACAGGGGTGTTCAGCTCTCCCATAATACGGATGGGATTTGCAAGGTGTCTAGGATTTGACAAGGCCCCCAAGGAGCCCTAAGATAGGTGTCCCAGGTGGATGGGACTGAGGTGCCAGACTGCCCTCGGGTGGCTGTGTCTATTCCTCCCCTGCTCTGACCCCAGTGGGCTCCTGAAGGGTGCTTGCAGGTGGCAGGTAGGTTGGGGACACCCAGGCTGGCCCCTGTTCACATGCCACGGGGCATGGCAGCTCTCTGAATAAGCCTTCCTCCCATGTGCATGGCCATCCAGCTCCACCAGTGCCACTGCACGTGTGGGATGAAAGTGTGGGGGTGTTGGGGTGCAGGAGTGAGCCCATGCAGGGCTGTGCACACACAGTGCATGGGTTGTATCTGTGGCAGTGCATGTGTGAGGGGTGTTTGGGCGGGGGGAGGTGTCTTTATTGGGGTACACGCATGTCCAGAAGGTGGGAGGAGGAAGGGGTGGGTGCACGGAGCAGTGCCCAGAAAGATCAAGGTAGGTCTACCAGCCCTGTCCCTGCTGTGGCCCAGGGGTGCCTGGCTGATGCAGGGCTCCCCAGAAAGGCTCCTTGCCAGGCTGTCCTCCCTGTGCCTCATCCCGGTCCAAGTGGCAATGGCATTTTATTGCTGCTCCTGGGATCTGCTGCGGAGAGCATCCTGGGAGGAGCTTCCAGCCCATCCATCACACGATCACTTGGCATTTATAAGGAATCGGACGTAAGAGATTCCCCTTGGGCCCTGCCTGGGTGTTGGTGTCAAGAAGAAAGGCTCATCAAATGCCTCGCAGTCCATGCCCGTTCCTGCTCCCTCCTGGTTCTCCCAGGACCACCCTTTGGCTGGCCCAGGCTGAGGGCACTGCCCTTTCCCACCCTCCAGAGTCCCCTTGGCCACACTGCAGCGTGCCCATCTGCCAACCTGGGAAGAAGTGGGTACAGCTGGGGCTGTGAGCATCTCTCCAGCCGCAGGTCCCACAGCCTGGCTTTCTAATGCAAGAATTAGTGGAAAACCAGTTTTATTTTAAAGAACAAGTGTGGTGGCATCTGGAGTGTTCAATCCAGCTGGGGGTTCCCCGGTACAAGACAGATTTTGGCTTACTGGACTGAGTCCAAGGAAGAGTGTGAAGATGATTAAAATGCTGGACCTCATTGTGACAGAAATGGTGCTCTCCATCCTTGGAGATATCCGAAAGCCCGTGGGATGTGGTCCAGAGAATCCAGCTTTAAGTGACTCTGCCTGACCAGGGGATTGCACTGGGCCATCTCCAGATGTTCCACAACCTCACTGGTTCTGTGAGTTTGTAATGAGTGTCGAACCCTGGAAAGATGGGGCAAATGTCTAAGACCAGAAAACAAAGAGAAATCAGAATCCAGTTTTGCTTTCTTGTGGAAGTATCTCTAGTTGCAGAGGATGGACAGCAATGAAAGGACAAACAGGGTTGTGATGGGAGATGGAAGAGAACCAAATTCCCAGACCTCATTTAACTGTCCAGCATCATCAGAGGACACCAAAGGGAAATGTGGTATGTTCCAACAGAAAAGAGTAATTCAGGCCTAGGCCCAGTGCCATATTTCTTCAGCCATAACTGGATCGTGGTAACATAACTGGATAAGAAAAAAAATGATAAACAATACACAATTTGGCTTTTTTTTTCCATGAAAGGAGCTGGGATTCTGATAAAACCTGATTTTATTGTCATATTTTGCTCTCTGCAAAAACTCTTCTTGGCTGTGCCCAGCACTGTATGTTGCTCAGCAGAGCACAGACAACCTGACAACAATTTGGCTGCTAAGACTTCTAAAAATAAAAACGATCTTTTTTCTTACTTTCTTTTTTTTTTTCCCCCATCCAAAGAAACATTGCAGCATCATACCTTATTATCAGTCCAAACTGTCAAGCATCTCCAGGCTGAGGGTCTGTACACGGTGAACTCTGAGATTGTGTCATTTTGGTTTTCTGCACTATTTAATTATGAAAATGGGGCATTTTCTCAGGTCTTGGTAGAGAAAAGAGGGAAGCAAAGGGCACAGGATGGACTGAAACACTTGTTGTTTGGGGCTGCCCAGACAGGAGCATTTGGGGGAGCTCTTCAGTAACCATCTGCTCTGATGGGAAGGGGGGCTGGAACTTATACCTCTGCACTCTGGGGTGATGGATGGTTCCTGTAGGTTTGTGCTGGACTGGTTCAAACTGGAAGCTCCATTATGCAGCATCACCCCTCACTGCAGCTGCCTGGGGTTCACAGCACCAACGCTGAGCCCTGGGGCTGAGCTGGCAGACGGAGCTGAAGCTGCTGCTGGTCACTGCTTAAAAGCCAGGAGGCTTCCAAGTGGAGAAAGAACTGAATTTTTAATTTAGTGCATGAGCCATAATTAAGTAATAATAATAGATTAATTTCATCTGAATTTGTGTGTATATATGTATTTAACAGGCCTTTAAGCACAACCATGCACTTCCAATCACCTGAAATGATTCAGTTAAGAGGAATTGCTTAATCTTGCAGATGTTTTGAAGAGTTCTTACCCTCCTTACCCAGGGAAACTTGGCACCACTGTCTGTCAGGGGTTGGGGGAGGTCCCTAATGACTTTGGAGTTCCACAAAGGTGTCACCCCTGAATTTTGACATGCCCACCAGCTGTGCTGTAGGAAAATAAAGTTTTCCAGCCCACCCTGGACGGATCTGCCAGCCCCCTAATCCCCAGCTCTCAGTCCACCTGCTTTGCTTTGAGCATTTACTTGCTCTCAGTTTTACTCCTCTCCCACATTTTCACTCAGATTGTACTTCCTTGCCTGTTTATGGCAATGCTACACAGGAGAACACCAGAGAATTTGTCTAACATGTATCACATCCACTCTTGCTTCTTCCTTCACTAGACCGAATACCCTGGCAGAAAAGGAAGTTAGATCACCCTGACATCATTTGTTCCCAGTAAAACTGTGTTGGCTGGTTTTTGTCCTTCATTTTTTACATTATTTTCCTCTAGATGTTGACAAATGGATTGTTCAATAATTTGTTCCAAATTTTTTTAAGTAACTGAAGCCAGCCTGCCTGATCTGTAACTCCCCAAACTCTAAATTTCCTTTATTTATTTATTTATATTTTTCATAGATAAACTTCTGCACTTCCCCAGGATCCTTTGAGCCTTCAAAATTTGTCACAAACTGCTGCTAACTCTTCAAAGACTGCTTACATTTTCCAGGGTGATTTTTATTGTCCCCTGATTGCTGATATATCTTGGCCTCCTGTCCCTGCTTCTTCCCAGACACTGACCTCAGTTCCATCCCCTGGCTATTGGTGATTGCTCTAGGCATTGGTTACAGCCTTGTACTTGCAACCATGGTGAAGAAGTCACTGTTTACATCTCTGTAGGATCACTTTTGTTCCTTTTTCCATCACAAAACGGGAATGCTGAATCTTTTTTTCCCTTCATTGCACTTCCAGTGTGTTTCTGGAACTCCTTGTTTCCTTTTATACCCCTTACTGGCTGTAACTCTACTCTTTACCCTTTCTTGTTCTACCCCATGCACTTGAGTTTCACTTTGTGCTCATCCTTATACCCTCATTCTGAGTTTTATAGTATTCCTTTTTGATTTTCAGGACACTAAAGTGCTCCTGATCCAGCAATATTGGTCTTTTACTGTTGTCCTGTTGTTCCCCTGCAGCAGGATGTTTAGCTGCTGTACACCTCATATACTCTCTTTTAGTAACTTTCCACAGTCCAGCAGTTCTGCTTTTTTCCTTAGGATGCTCTCCCAAGTGACTGTTGCTGGTGGTAAAACATCCCCATGAGTTTGTTCGGTTGTGTAGCTACCTGCCTTTTTCTTTTGGATATTCTCTTTTAATGTCAAAACCAATGAACCCCAATGTTGGTGATTGCTCTGCCCCACAGGATGTCCAGCTGGCCCTTCCATAGGGGTTAGTGTCAGGAATTGAAGAACTACCCCCACCCTACTACCCCAGACCAGCACTTTGGAAGAGAAAAAGTATCCAGAGAACTTTCCTAATGATCTTTGGGTAGGCTGTGTCCTCCTGCATTTGTTTGTATGATGGAATGTCAAAATGAGATTGTTTAGACGTAAAATTTGCTGTTTATCCAGTCAGATGCTTGCTGAATGGAACCTTAACTTGAGAATAATTGCAGATAAAATGAAGCTGTATTTTTGATGAATAAATTCTTCTTCTTTCAAATGTGCTCAATTTGAGGTTTAGTGCTATGATAAATCTTCACTAACTTCTCTTCCTGAGAGAAACAGCAGCAGGGAGGGAACGTGCTCAGCCTCGATGTGGGACAGATGGTCCACACAGGGATTTTGCAGGGAAGCAAATTTTTCTGCAATTTTGTGGCCTCTGCATTTGATACTTAACGAACACGTGAGTGAATATGATTGCAATAGCCCACTAGCTACAAAAAACAATCACCACCAGTCTGGTTATGTCTTCAGAGAAGTGGGGATTGTCCTAGTGAGAAGGTTCTCCCAGCACAACCTTTTTCAATCCATGTCCTTGTTTGTTCTATCCGCCATCTGAGACCACCGGATCAAGGCTGGGAAGAAACAGGCTGTCTCCATGGGGATTGTACCAGCCCAGAGGGATGGAGGAGACTGCCCTGATGGGAGAGGTGGTAATGCCCATCACTGTATGCTTTCCTGCCCCTCACATCTCTCCCATGGTCTGAGAGGAGAGCGGGCTCTGCCGTTTGTCTGGCACAGTGTGGGCATTGTGGGCCCTGGGGCCACAGCGTGGACCTGTCTGGGGACATCTGATGCTTTTGCCACCAGGGAGGGCAGGACTGGTCCCTGACCCAGCGGGCTATGAGGCCTGCCCCATCCTGCTCTTGGAACAACAGTGGTTCAGAGGGCCACGCATCACATATATGACCTCAAAAGGGAAAAACTAAGCTGCTCTTCTTTGGGAGAAGCTTAGCACTTAAAGCTGATTTCAACAGCTTTTGCCTAAAGTTTTAAGACCCGTCACTACTCAGCAGCTGTTTTATGGCTGTTGTAAAAGATCAGAAAAAAATAAGGAAATCTCCCAAAGCGGGGGAGGGGAGCGCTTCCCTGCTCTCCCATCCATCACTGGTGGTGCCGGCATTTACGAGTGCAGGAAGCCATAAATCCACTTGGGGCCGACACTGGCCCAGGACTCTCTGCTGTTTTGTCTGAATCTGTGTCCTGCCCTGGGAGATGCTTATATCAATGCTTTGCACAGTGAGAGAGATGCGTCCAAACCCCAGGACATTCATCTCCAGACTTTGCAGGCCGTCCTGCCCACTCTTGCAGCAGCCTCTGACTCCTGATGGGTTGTTTGATGCTCCCAAGCCTTCTTTGGGCAGGAGATCTGGGTGTTTTGTTGGGAGGGGGAACAGGAGGTGGCACATTTTTCTGTGATTTTGGTTATCTTCTTGTCTCCTCTGATTCGTGGAGCCATTCTGGTGCAAATTATATCCCTCCTCAGATTAGGAATTGAGTGGAGGAATTGAGTCCAGGTTGGTCTTCAGTACAGAACCATTTGTTCCCTAGACAAAACTGCTCTGCTTCACGTTCTGGGATGCTCTGGGCGTTTTCAAGGCATGACTATGGTCTGAGGTGTCTCTTTTTAAGTTCTTCTGCAGACAGCAGGTGCAGGAACTGCTGCTGGAGGAACCTGCTGGGCAAGGCTCCCAGCTCTGTGCCCTAGGTTTGCAGTAAAATTGCAGCCCAAGGGGACTGTGTTGTGAGCAGCACAGCAGTGTCCTGGCTCCTCTCTTTGGGCTGGGATCTCCTGAGGCAGTGGGAGTTGAACTGCCACAGGGGATTGGAAGAACTGGAGTGGTTTCGTTCAGCCTCTGGTGCTGGAGCTGGAGATGTCTGTGGGTTTGTTCAGCCTGGTGCAACCCTGAGTTGAACCTGCTGCCAGCACAGACCAGAGCCAGCCATCTCTCCTGCTGCTGACAGCCATTCCTGACCAACATACCTGTGCATCAGCCTTGCTGCATGGCAGTTATTGCCCACTCTGACCAAGCCTCCGCTCCTCAGGGCAGCCCCATGGTCCTTTCCATGTCAGCCAGGGAGCAAGAAGGAACAAAGGGCAGCTGAAGGGAGGGGGGAGGCCAAAGGAATGGCTCCATCCCCATCTTGGTGACCACAAGCAGACGAGGTGCCTGTGCAAGCCAGTGACTTGTCTCAAAGATGCCTCCAGCAGCCGTGCTTCCAGGGTGAGACCTCACTCCGTTGCCTTGTAAATTATTTTCTTTGCAAACCCAAGGAAACCATATGTGTGTGTACAGGGGGAGAGGCTTGAGATGTCCCCAAGTGCTGCCTTACCCTGCTTGAGATCTTGTAGGAGAGCTGTTGAGAATATTGAGTAATTATAGCTCACAAGGAATCACAGTTGTAAAGGCCCTACAGATTAAACCCTTCTTCCCCCCATAAAGGGGTGCATTTGTGCTCTAAACAATAAAAATAGTAAGTGCTCTTACTATTAACAAGGATGTGCCACAACTGCTGACTCTGATGCACAGCACGTCTCCATATGGCCATTACAGTTGAAGGACAAAACCAGTATTTTATGTTTCTCACAATTATTGTTCATCAAATGTTTATGAAAATGCATAATGACTGCATATGATGAGCATGTTTTTCAATAAAGGGAGTGAGATAAGGACCCTTATGAATTTCCAATCCAAATAAGAAAGACCATTAAATTAATAGCTTAATTACAAGATAAATTTTAAAATATTTTCTAGAATGCATTTTATTTTCGTTTAACATTAGATCACGTTTCACTGCAACTCTTTCTGGGATTCATATAATAAACCTACAGCAATGGTGATGTTTCACAAGTCTCAGTTTCCATTTTTATTGCCCCTCTGGGAGGTGCTGAGGGTGCAGGTCCTGCTGTTGTGTGCCCACAGCACCCGGGCTGGGGGTGTGTAACACACAAATGGGTTCTGAGCAGGGTTCTGAATCACTAATCCCAGAAACACGAAGACATTACAGTGCCAATCTCTGTCCGACAGGACCTGGGTGGATTTGTCCTCCCACTCACACACTCTGAGGTGCCTTGCTGCCAGCTCATGGCCCTGCACAGTGGGCTGTGCAAGGGACATTCAGCACTGCATATTTCCAAGCAAGCAGTTGCTGTTAATTACCTTCACTCTGTCACTGCAACTGTCCAGCTTTTAGCCAAGTCCAGTACTGGGCATGGCCATACCCAGCTCTGAGTGGGTGACTGGATGCTCTGCCAAGGGTGACATCCCCACTTTGGCATGGTGTTGACAAAGAGGGACATGAACAGAAAAGAGCTGCAGGAAGGGCAGAGTGGCTGGGCAGTGAGGGGCAGGTGCACCAGGTTAACATGGTTTGGGATTTCAGGGTCTTCTCAGACCAGCGGGTTCACAGCTGAGCTGCAGTTTCTCTCATTGTGCCCGGTGGTGTATCAGCCGAGCTCAGGGGTCAAATCACACAGAGACACCAGCTGTGGGTGCTAAAGCTGATCTAACTTTATTTTACAAAATGGAGGGTTTTTATATGCAGATAAGGAAGGTTCTGGAAAAAGGGGATAGGTATATATAAACTTGGACAGGGCATTGGATAGGATTTAAGATTGATATACTTAATAGGAGGGATACATGCATCTTCAGATAACTACTAGGTTCTTAATTGGGAAAACTAACTGTGTCTGACTGGACTTTGACCAATCAGAGAAACCTGCTCTCCCCCAGCAGGAGAGAGAGCTCACAATCTAACAAACAGTCTGTCTGTCTGATGCTGTCTAGCCTATGTTGCCAGAAGTCATTTCTTTCCACCTTCTAAACTCCTCTTCCTCGTCCAAATTACTCCCAACACCAGGTGACCTGCCTGCAGTGCAGGAGCCCTCATTTTGGGACACAAGTGTTGGTGGGAGACAGGTATTTGGGTGAGAGCAGCACAGAGAGAAGAGATTGTGGTAGAAACAGTCACTAGGACAAGTCAGGCCAGAAATAAAAAAAACATGTGTTAACAGCTCAATTAAGGAAGTATCAGATTTGATGTCGCTAACCATCTCCTACCAGGGAGCTGTCAGGGAGCATTGGGTCTCTGCTGCCTCAGAGCTTTGAGTTCAGTGGAGAAAGAGGCTGAGAGATGGTCTGAGCTAAATCCTGCAGAGGTGTGTAGGGGCTGCTGGGGTCGGGATCCTTCCTCCACATTCCTTTCCCTTGCCTACCTTTCCTACCCATGTCCTCATCCTCTTGAAGCCACATGCCCCTGTGCATCTTCACTTTCTCCTGTATATCCCATATTGTGCACACTTGCCCAAAATACCAGGGCTCACCTCACGGCTTCATGGGAAAAAACCCTCTTGGGATGGGTTGTGTAGCATTTTTGGGAGCAGTTTCTTGTTGTGGGTCGAGGCGGGACACGACACAAACCCTTATGGATCCAGAGGTTGGAACACTTTATTGCACGATGTCTGCTATTTTTATACACTTTTAGGCTACAAATGTTAACTCTTTATTGGTTCCCAAATTACATAAATATCCTTCCATTGGCGGCTAACAACGTTGTGCATGTAACTCTGCTTACTGTGCATGTCAGTCAACTATGACTCAGCACATTTTACCTGAAAACCATATTGTTACATCTTTCGGGTCCGGGCGTAATTCTCCCCTGAACAAAGGTTCCTACTTAGCTTTAACTCTTCCAGAATCCCCCAGGCCAGCTGGGGGAAAACCACCACAGTTTCTGTGCTGTCACTGTCCTCTGATGGCTGAGCTCTGGGCTTGGCCTGCACACATCACTTTGGAAAACGGGCAGTTTCTCTCCAAATTCATGACAGAAAACAGAAATTGGGGTATTTTCCATTCTATTTTCTGGCTGTACTATCAGTGGAAATGTCCCTGCATGCAGTTAAAGTGTCAGACAGGGAAATTTGAGGCTTGTGCTTCTCATCAGATCTACTGAACCCTCTCTGAACCATAGCTACGGGTATGTCAGTAATAAGCAACGCCCCATTAACAGCAGCAGGGCCTTACAGCAGCTTCTGAGAGGCATCATGCAATTAGCTGAAACTTCTGTAAACTATAAATATATAATTAGAGTCTGTCTAACAAACTAGTGGTGGAGAGAGAGTGCGTGCCCAGTTCTCAGGCACAAACACCTCCCTGGCTGGGAGCAGTACATTCCTGTGGCTGTCTCAGCTTTTATGTCCCACATAATATTCAACTTGCAAAAAGGCATTTTATTAAATGAAAATTAGAAAATTAATTGTATCGTTTTTTCCATTGATTGCATATCTCATTCTAAATGAACTCACTGGCAACTCACTTCCTTACCTGCATATTGAATTAATCTCTACACGGTTGACGTACTTGCAAACACAAGTGTGGATGGAGTGGAGGGAGCTGCAGGTTTGTCGCTTGCCTGTTACCCACTCATGTAGGTGCTGAATATTCACTCTGCACCAAAAGGATGGAGCCAAGGCTTTTGCAATGCAGGGGCTGGTGCTCTCAGGGGTTTCCATCCAGTCAGGTCTCTTGGCCTGACCTTGGTTCTTGGCTTCCTCTGCTTGTTGAAACCCTTTTGGAGGAAGCTCATGATTCACGCCAGGCATGCCAGTGTTGTCACCCTCAGCAGGTATGAGACTCTGAGAGCTTGTGTCCATGGCCTGATGCTTGCTCCAGAGATGTCTGAGCCTCCAAAGGAAGAGGATTGCTCTCCTTTTGCTTGGAAGTAAGAAGTGCCTCTGACCAGGGCCCTCTTTGTGTCCCTGGATTTCTCTTCTGTTCTTTTCCATGGGGATGTGGCTCTCTGTCCATGGCCACCACTGGTCCTGAGCCATCTTTCAGGCCTTCCTGCTGCAGTGGTAGCTCTGTGTCCAGGCAATGAGATGCACAGAGAAGAGCGCAACCCCAGGGGTGTACAGAGGGGTGGAATAGCCTGGGAAGACACACTGAATTGACCACAGCTCATCTACCATCTACCGCAGCCCCTGCTGCTCTCCTTGGTGGGTCCCATCTGCCCCTGACTATGCCTGTCCTTGTCACCTGGAACTGTGCTAGGTCAGTGGCCTTGACTGGTGAATTGAACTCTCTGTGGCAAAGATGCATGACGTGGGAGGATCTATGACACAGCTGAAATTCCCTCCTGTACAAGAATGAGCTTTTGAGGTATGGGAGATGCTGTGCAGTCCCAGATGCTCAATACACTCATGTCCCCTGATGTTGGCTCCAGAAGATGTTTCTTCATCACCAACTGGGATCCTCAGCTTCTTTATCCATAATCTATCCAGAGCTTCCTCCAGATACTCCTGTGACTGAAGAAAGGAGATGTTCCAAAGAAGAACTATTTTCAGGTGCCAAGCAAGGATGTTACTGAGCCCATGAGAACCTCCATGGGCTATTCTCAGTGCCCTGCTGTCCTGGACCCTGCCCAGACCCAAATCAGTGTTCTAGTGAAAACAAAGAGCACATCTCACTCATGAATACTCATGCTCTGGTTCCCACTCCCAGAGAAGTTTCTCCATCCACATTAGGCATGAGAAGAGGCACTGCCAGATGCCCAGTCTCAGTTTCCTGGATGGGCAGGGTGATGGCAGGAACCTGCGGGGAAGGTGGGAGCTGTCTAGTGGCCAGGATGGGGGTGGTGATCCTTCCCTTCAAAGGGACCACTGGGGTGACTATGGGATAGCAACCTGTGTGAAACAGGCACATGCATTGCCTGGCAGGTTTCTGGGGTACATGGCTGGGTATTCTCAGCCCTGTGGAATGGGAATGGGTGCAGGAGCTGGGTAGTGTTCTTGCATGAGGAATTGCTGCAGGAGCTGGGCAATGTCCTTGCCCCAGACACTGGTGTCCCTGCTCTTGCTGCAAGCAAGCTCAGCATCTCTGCTGAACATGAAGATTGTCCCTTTTATAAGCACTAGAGCAGCCATTGCTTTATTCGAATGGAGGTTTCTTACAGTTTAATATCATTAAATACAGATGCAACTTGTATTCCTAAAACCATAATGCACCATCCTTTTACTGCCTCACAATTAACTGGGCTATAAAGCTTTCAAACATATTGCAGGCACAAATTCAACGGGATGGTTAAGAAACACGGTTTTATTGGGCAATTACAGTGCTTGGAACATGTTTCAGCAGTGCGGTACCTTCCCAATAGAAATAGGGGCTGCCGGGCTCTGTGACTGAGAACGGTCCAAAGGTGACATCCAAATGACCAAATCTCCAGGATGCAGGAATGGTTTTATTTACATGTTAATAAAGTGTTCTCCAGTAGCAGTAAGAGCTCGGTGAGCTGTGCAGGTTCAGGGCTGGGCCAGCTTCTTTGCACCTCCACTCTGCACTGCTGACCAACCACCCTCCATCATGTTGCTGCTGCCCATCTGCTCATCCTGGTGCTCCCAGTTTAGCTTCAGATTCCTGGTCTATGCTCCCACATTCAGCTTACACCTGGTGTTTTTTTCTCTGGAGAGCTGTGCAGAGAATCCCTCCATTCCCCTGCTCCTGCTGGACCCTGAGGATGTGCAGATCACTGGGCAGGATGAGGAGTAGGGGGCACAGCATCTCTCTGGGTCTTGGTCCCATGTTGGGGATTCTGGTCCTTCAGAAGGAACCTGTCCTGGTGCCAGTGCACACTGGGAAGGGGGTGAAGAAAGATGCTGAACTGAGTGTTTCTGGGATGCCAGGGGAGTAAAGGAGTGTGGGGAAGCTGTGAGGGTCCCTGGGAGCATTGCTGTGATGGCTGTCAAATAAGAGAGAGTCCTTGTCTCCTGAGGTACCTGCAGTTTGCCCCAGAGACAGATCTCTCAGTGCCTTTGCTCTTGACATGGGACACACATGACATGACATGAGGCACAGCAGATACGTGGGCATGTGGCTGGGCAGGAGATGAGAGCAGGTGTCGCGGTTGAGGCGGGACACGACACAGAACCCTTGTGGATCCAGAGGCTGGAACACTTTATTGCACGATGTCTGTTGCTTTTATACACTTTTTAGGCTACACATGTCAACTCTCCACTGGTTCCCACATACATAAATATTCTTCCATTGGCCACTAACGGTGTTATATAACTCTGCTTACTGCGCATGTCACGAAACACATTTTGCTGTGTTCAGCACATTTTACCGGAAAACCATATTGTTACAACTTCCGGGTCCGGGCGTAATTCTCCCCTGAACAAAGGTTCCTGCTAACTTTAATTCCTCCCGAATCCCCCAGGCCAGCTGGGGGAGAGCCACCACAATTCCCCCTGTTTTTGTATTAAAGAAACCGCCAACGAGTGTCATCCATTGCGGGGCCCCTTGCAAGGGAGACACAAACCACGGCGATATCGATAATACAAAAACAACTAAACAAACAGGCAAGAGTTACAGTCCAGACAGTGCTTTCGTTATTAGTCCATGGCAGTAGCATTCAGTTGTCAGGTGTGGCCATAGATGGACTTCACGTAACTTGTGGGCGTGGTTCATCCAGTACAGGGCGGACACATCGAGCAGGTACCCAGCGTGGTCCTTCATCTGTGGAAACACAAGCATACCCTCTACCCCAAGTTAATAGTTCGCACGGTTGAGACCACTGCCCTGTGTGCAAATCTTTTACCCTGACTTTCACCCCAGGGGAGACAGGTGTGGACTTTTGTAAGGAGCCAAAATGCCGGACCATGGGTGGATCCCGCTGGCCCTCCGCGATGTTAACAAAATTGAGCACATAGGTAGCCTTAGCGAGGCGAGCTTCGGGGGTTTCCCCAGACATTCCCGCCTTCTGTTTTTCTAATTGACGCTTAAGGATACCATGTGCTCGTTCCACAATACCTTGACCCTGGGGAGAGTGAGGAATACCAGTGACGTGAGAAATTCCCCACATTCGGAGAAAAGATTGCACCCGGGAAGAGAGATAAGCAGGGCCATTATCAGTCTTAATTTGGTGTGGCACTCCACACGTAGAAAAGGCCCGCAGCCAATGGCGAATGACATCCCGGGCAGTTTCACCTGCATGGGCAGTAGCGACTATAACAGAGGAGAAGGTATCCACAGATACATGTACGCATTTCAAACGGCCAAATTCCGCAATGTGGGTCACATCAGTTTGCCAGATCTGTAAAGCTTGCAGCCCTCTCGGGTTAGTGCCATAAAAGGCAGGTACCGATTGACCTTGACAGTCAGGGCATGCAGCAATAATGGAGCGGGCTTCAGCAGACGTCAAATGAAACTGCCGTTCCAAGGCACGCCGGCTTTGGTGAAGAAATTGATGCGAAGTGATGGCCTGTTGACGAAGATCGGGCACTGGACCCAAAGCGGCTGGTGAAACAAGGCGATCTGCGCGAGCATTCCCCGTGGCGATGAAACCTGGCAAAGTGGTATGACTGCGCACATGTAAAATATAATAAGAATTAGTACGTTTTTGAATCGTTTCCCACAACAGACGAAGGACCCCAAACAAAAGGGCATTTGAAACCTCTCGAAGGACCGCTTTATCCAGGCGTCGAACTAAGCCAGCCACGTATGCAGAATCAGTGACTATATTGAGGGGGCAGGAAAAATGCTGAAACGCAATAGTAACTGCGCGTAATTCGACGACCTGGGGTGAACCTTCCTGGAGTTCGACAATGTGTTGCCAACTGTGACCATCGTGCCAAGTCACAGCAGCCTTGTTTGTCTTTCCGGACCCATCAGTAAATACAGTGGGTCCAGGCACAGGCGTTGTGCAAGAAAGCAGCTTCTGACTTAACGTGACTTGTTCGTGCAATTTACACAGGGGGTGGGAGGGTAAATGGTACTTAATAGTACCAGTATAATTGGTCAGTGCCGCTTGTAAGGCGGAACTGTTGGCCATGCACCATTCAAAATAGTCTAGTTGCACAGGAACTACAATGACCTCAGGGTCACGTGCAACAAGTTCCGTGCAACGGGTACGTGCTCTGACAATTAGCTGTGCCAGAAGCTCAAACAAACCGGGAGCTGTTTTCTTGGAGCGCACTGACAGGAAAAGCCATTCTAGCACATGCAGGGGATCTTGCCAGGCAGGGTTCCATTGCGCAATCATGGCAAAAGGAACCATGCTTTCGATAAGAATATACACATGAATTGCAACATCAGTGGCAATTCTCCATAAGTGTTTAGTTTGCATGCACTGTTCCACTAAAGCAATAACTTGCTTTGCTTGGGGGGTCAATTTCCGAGGAGCTCGAAGGTCAGAATCGCCTTTAAGAAGATCAAGTAAAGGCTGAATTTGGGATGGAGTCAGGCCAAGATAGGGACGCAACCAATTTATAGTCCCTGCCAATTTTTGGACATCATTTAGAGTCCTAATATTTGTTCCCAATTTGAGGGCCTGTGGCTGAACGGTACGTTCGAGTACCTTCATGCCAAGGTAAAGCCATGGCTGAGCACGCTGTACTTTCTCAGGAGCCACAATCAAACCATACTGTTTCAGAGAAGCATGGGTGTTGGACTCCATGGCAGACAGCATCTCACTGGAAGGAGCCGCTAGGAGGATATCATCCATATAATGGTAACAATACCCTTCCGGATAGGTCTCTCTAACAGGGCTCAAGGCCTGGGCAACAAACCATTGACAAATTGTGGGTGAATTTTTCATGCCCTGTGGCAAAAACTTCCAGTGATACCGTTTAGAAGGCTCAGCACGGTTTATCGAAGGAACAGTAAATGCAAACTTTTCCTTATCGTCTGCATGTAGGGGAATGGTAAAGAAGCAGTCTTTCAAGTCAATGATAACAATAGGCCAATTCATGGGAATCATTGTTGCCGAGGGTAACCCTGGCTGCAATGCTCCCATGGTAGCCATCACCTCATTGACTCGACGTAAATCCTGCAGGAGCCTCCATTTCCCTGATTTCTTCTTTATGACAAACACAGGAGTGTTCCATGGACTGTGTGATGGTTCGATATGACCTGCTTCCAACTGTTCTTTAACTAGAGTGTGCAGGGCAATAAGTTTCTCTTTGTTAAGGGGCAACTGTTCAACCCACACAGGCTTCTCTGATAACCATTTTAAAGCTACTGTGGGTTGTCTCACACCCTGCATCACAGTGACCCCTAGGGAAAATCCGTAGTGAGACGGACTCCCCACTGAGAAAGGCAGTCCCGTCCCCACAAGTTCAAAGGTGCTGCAACCACATAGGGCCGAAGGGTGGCAGCCTGGCCCTCTGGGTTGGTGATGAGCACTGGTTTAGCCGCAAGAGACCCAGTGGAAGTACCTCCCAGACCTATAACAGCCTGAGAGGCCGGGACCAAGGGCCAAGAAGCAGGCCAGTCCTTTAGGGAAATGATGGTAATGTCCGCACCAGTGTCCAGCAAGCCAGATACCTTTGCTGTAGCGGGAGACGCGTGTGCCATACTCAGCACGCAGGTCATTTGAGGCCGACAGTCCTTCACAGTCGTTGTCCAATGGACTTGAGGAACTCCAGTGGATCCAAATCCTCCTGTGCCTCGGGTGACATCTTTTGTCCTAGGAACACAGCTCATAAAGGGTATAAGTTGAGCAATGCACGTTCCCTTTTCAATACAAAGAGGGGGGGTGGGTGTTGATACCATGGCACATATCTGTCCGGTGTAATCGGCATCGATTACTCCGACATGCACCATGATCCCCTGGATGGTAGCACTCGACCTACCAATTAGCAAGGCACTTAAGCCCCTCCCAATAGGTCCCCAAGCGTCCAGAGGGACTTTATGAACCCCCATGGTGGAAATGGTTACTGTTGAAGCTGTGGATACATCCATCCCGGCTGCTCCCCTCGTCTCTCCTGACAATCGGTCGCATAGGCCTGTGGTCTCTGGAAGTGCTGGGTTAGCTGATTGATCGGAGCAGGTACTTGTGTCAGAGCGCGCTGCCTCGCGCTCGTCTTCCCGTTTCCCGACAGCACATGTCCATCAGCGTGATGAGTTGACCGACAGTTCTTAGCAAAATGCCCTGCTTTCCCACATCTAAGGCAAGTTGTTATTGCTGATTGTGTGGGTGAATTCTTTTTTGATTTCTGGGAGCCCTTTTTACCGCAAGAGACACAGCGATGGCCTGTGGTATTAACCGCAGCCATAGCCTTAGCCAATGCAGCCATCTGGTAGTCCACTGAGTCTACTTTTGAACATGCTTGAATCATATCATCAAGTGAGGCATCATCTGGTAAAGTATGAAGGATCTTCCGACAGTCTGCATTGGCATTGTCTCTTGCTAACTGTTTCACCATGGCATCACGCAGATTAGCATCATAAATCTGCTTCTCCACAGAAGCCAGCAGTCTCTCAACAAAAGGCAAATATGGCTCATTAGCACCTTGCCTGATAGAGGCATATCTGGGTTTAGGAGCTGACAGCTCAGCAGTACGAAAAATTACCTCCATGCCTACAGCTTTAACTTGCTCTAATACTAAAGGAGGCCATTGTGCCTGATGTTGAGGGTTAGAAAACTGTCCTGTACCAGTAAGGACATCACCACCATTTCCATACCGGGGGTCATCTTGAGGCCATTGCAAATTTCTTAGTCCCTGTGCTGCAGCCCTTTTAAACCAGACTGACTGGAATACTGAGAATTGCACTGGGGGAAATAGAATCTGGGCAAGCATCTGTATATCATATGGGGTCATTTCCTCCATAGCCAATAGCCTAAGCATACGCATAATAGGGGCCGAGTTGGACCCATACTGTACTGCTGTTTTTTGTAACTCCTGAATCACCTTCCATGAAAATGGGCGGTGCTCATCAGGCTGTCCATTAGCTGGATCCCCCCTCACCACCGGGAAAGCCCCAGCCTCCCCACTTGGTAAGCAGGCTACCTGATGAGAAGCACCCTCCCACGGGGCATCAATCTGATCTGCTAACTCCCAATTTCCCTCTTGCATCGCCAAGCTTTGACCTTTTGCCAGAATGTTAAAGGATCACGGGGCCGGACGGTAACTTGTGCAGGGGGCAGCTTCCATTTTCGAGAAGGCTTCTGACGGACGATACTGCTTTGTGCCTTTTGTGATTGTACAGGCACCAAAGTGTCCTCCTTAGATGTCTCCTCCTCACTTTCATCAGAATGGCTATCAGATCCCAGTGGCAGAGGAGGATACATAGGAGGATCAGAAGGCTCTGGGAGGTGTTTATGAGCCTTCTTGCCTTTGGCCTTGCTGATTTTTGCAGGAGAAGTTTTTGCCAATTCCTGCAGAGATTTATAGGACCTACTCTTGACCGCAGGGGACCTAAGTTTGTATATCTCATCTGAATCGTCCCACAACAGCCCCCGTTTTGCTGAACGAAACCCTTTTACTTTTGAAAGTTTCGCCCCCCCGCCCTTAGAGGGGGGAGGAGGCGAAACTAAGGGAGTTTCGCTCTCACAAGGTTCGAGCGGAGGGGCCGAGGGAGTCACAGCAGGAGAACTGGCAGCAGCAGGATTTACAGGGGGAGGATTTGTGATATCAGGAGTTACAGAGTTCCCAGAACTTTTCCCTTGAGCATTCCCAGAGGTCTCCCTAGGAGTTTCTGTGGAAGCTCCTGTAGAAGCTTCTCTAGGGACAGCAACCGACACTGCCCCAGAACTTCCTGATTTTTTATGGTCTTGCAGTGTTTCCCTTAACACCCGCCATGTAATTAGTAATTGTACTGCTCTCTCATCTCCGTGTGTGGATGCTTCAAATAACCGACGGTCTAAATCATCCCACACAGATTCACTAAAGGCAACCTCAGACGTTGCCTGAAAACCCTGGTCTTTGCTCCACTTCAACATTTTTTGTAGGAACAAGGCACTCATCTTAACTCCATGTTCTTCCAACAGCATTTGCCACATTTGAATGATAGTTTCATCCTCTTTGGACAACATGGAACCCATTTTTGCTCCGGTGGCTCACCTGTTTTTTAAACAGGTGTCTCAAAAATATTTTTGACCGACCTATGAACGACTCCCTTGTCGTTCTTTACTAGCTACACTGGAGTTTTCCCGCCTCCAACAGCTATCTCGAAGCTGTCTTTCTCCGTCCTCGTTCGGGACGTGTAACTATTTACTTGACCAAGTTAGAGGACTGACTTACAGAAATTACTTTAGACTGTAAGGCAGTTTAACGAAGAGAAAATTAAGCAGCAACAAAGGCAGAATAGCAAAACAGTAGTACGGCAATATAGCAACTAAAGTTCGCAGCCGCAGGGGTTAAAAATCCCAGCCACAACTTTGTTACTCAGCTATCATTGTTACCTAGCAACGGGCCAGCAGGCGCAGCTCAGCTCAGATTCCTCAGCTCGGCTTGGCTGGCGAAAGCAGGCGGGGGGGCAGACGCGGCAGCAAAAGTAAAGGCGGAGTTTTCAAAAAGGCAAGCAGCGAGTGCAGACTCCAAGTTCGATCTCCTCAGCTCCGAGTTAGCAAACTAAGCTGCTGCGGCAGACGATTGCAAAAAGCCTGGCTGCTCCGTAACAAAACCGGAGGCAGAGGTAAGGCGGAGACCTCTCCTCTTTCGGTTCAGCAGAAGAGCAGCGGCAGAGGCTGCCGCAGCAAACAGCGCTGACCCCAAGCCCCGGGTCTGCCGTGCTGCGTCTCTGTTTCGTCTTCTGCAGATCGCCGGTCAGGGCTCACTCAGAGGCAAAGTCCAGATCTTCTTTTTCGCTGCTTCCTCTCTTCGCTCTTCCTCCGTTGATCGCGTCGGGGTCTCCAATTGTCGCGGTTGAGGCGGGACACGACACAGAACCCTTGTGGATCCAGAGGCTGGAACACTTTATTGCACGATGTCTGTTGGTTTTATACACTTTTTAGGCTACACATGTCAACTCTCCACTGGTTCCCACATACATAAATATTCTTCCATTGGCCACTAACGGTGTTATATAACTCTGCTTACTGCGCATGTCACGAAACACATTTTGCTGTGTTCAGCACATTTTACCGGAAAACCATATTGTTACAACTTCCGGGTCCGGGCGTAATTCTCCCCTGAACAAAGGTTCCTGCTAACTTTAATTCTTCCCGAATCCCCCAGGCCAGCTGGGGGAGAGCCACCACAAGCAGGCATGAGTTTCTTCAAGTACACCAAATACAGGCCTTTCTCTGGAGAACATTCTCCCACACAAGTGTCCCTACACATCCTACAGGCCCTTGGAAAGGCGAATCTAAGCACTGTAAGCAAACATGCCACAAGGGATGGGTCTAGGCAGGCACAAGGGAGGCAAAGGAAGGTGGCCATGTCCCTACAGCATATTCAGCCCATTCAGAGTGACCTGCTTTGGGTCTGTGCTGAAGACACTTGGCTTTGCTAATGATACTCTGCTGGAGGTGTCAGTGTCAGACTTGTGGGCGGTTGGGACACAGGTGACAGTACAGAGAGGAGCTGGGTGCTCCTGCTGTAGAGTCACAGCTGCTGGTTCCAGTTGCATCCTGAGAAGCACCAGAAAAAAGTTGTTTTTTGGTTCTCTGCGAGGTCAAGCAAGATACAGTTCACTTCTAGCTGGCAGAAACAATGAAAAGCTGAATGGACAGATCTGGGTGTGAGCACCCACTCTGCTCCCATGGAGACTTTCCTGGAAGAGGCATGACACTGTGAATTCTCTGTGCTATTCAGCGGTGGAGGCCTCCACCTGGGGCAGGAGGATAAATCCCCCCAGTCACTGACTGTCTCTGTCTGTGACACCCCTTCCTTGGCAATGAGCTTGCACAGGCAAAGTTGAATAGATCCTCTTCCTCCCTCTTCTCCAGAGATGTTTTATCTGTGGTGTTCAACTCCCCTGGGAACATAAATCCACTCCCACCGTGGTGCTGGCTGTGACTGCCTTTTGCTGCTGGTGACCATGGGTGATGCAGGCAACCTTGCTGGGAGGAGTGAGGGGACAACCTGGTTGGGGAATGACTTTCTTCTCTCTTCTCAGCAGAGGGGTTATTTCCTCAGTGTGAAGAAGGGAGGAGAGCACACCACACTGCTAGCAGACTGTGTTTATGCCAGCGCAGCCCTCCCCATGTCCTCAAGTGGAAGCAGAGGCTTTTTGTAGGTTACAAACATCCAGTTCCTGAGCTCTTGGGACTGGTGAAAGCAGGACTAAGAGAGCAGCTGGGGGCTGTGAGGTAATGGTTCCCTGTCCCAAGTTCAGGAATGCTCTGTGCCAGAGGAGAGCTTAGGTAAGGGCTGGGATGGACGCTGGTCAGAGACTCATTGATAAAGATGTGCCAAAAGGTAGCAAATGCTTGAATATCAACAGCATACAGGCATGATGTCATTGTCTCCATCCTCCTGGATGGCCATTCCTCCTACAGTGCTTTGCCATCCTGCATAAAATAATGTCTCATATGCAGGTGGTACAAGGAAAGTGGTGAAAGAACTGCTTCCTTATCGTGTGTGGTACCTCTGCCAGTGCAGGACTGAGGAAATGATCTCAGAGAGGTGTCCCCCAGGCACGAGAGATGCTTTAGGCTGTTTGCAGTGTGGAACACCTGGTCACATGATGTAGGATTGCTCAGCAGAACTGAAAAGCAAAACATTCAGTGCTGAGGGAAAAGCACCCTGGGTGAGTCTTTGCCCTCAAGAGCGTTTTGTGGTCACCCTTGGAGGTCAGACACAGCAACCAGCTGTGAGGCAGCATGGCCAGGAGCAGCCAGAGGGTTGGGAACAACTGCTGGTGCCAGTATGGCCCTGAAGCCCAACAGCTTCTGCAGGCAGGAAGAGGGGGCAGGGTGTTGGTGGTGGTGGTGGTGGGGGGGTGGTCAGGCTTTGATTTGGGGATTTCTTTGGAGGTAATAATGGAGGTAACTTGTGAAAGAAATTGGAGCCAGATACTCCCTCTTGACCACAGTGGTTTACACTTCACAGACCGGCAGTAAAAGCAGACTATATTAATATTATTTTTTATTTTTCCTCCATTTTGGAAATGGAGAAAATGTCTTAAGACTTGAAGGAAAAAAATTTTTATTTCTGCTCTAATAGCAGATATTTCTCTCCCTGTTTATCCATATATGACTGCTGCTTTCATGGTATTGCCTTCAAGAAATAGCTTCTCATTTATTCTTTCTTCTCTGGAGAGGAAGGTCATATCCCTCACAAATGGGAAAACTAATTAGATAAGTAATTCAACAGTTGCCTGATGGGTCAGATATTGGAAATAAATATACAGGTTAATGCATTATTATAACAACTGTTTTCACTCCTTTAGTGAGTCATAATGAAAACATGTTGTATTAAGAAAAGATTAATTTTATACTCCCCTGGTGGAGGGGACAGGCTTCACACACAGAGTGCTCTGACACAGCTTGCACACAGCTGGGAGCCTCCCAGAGCCTCCCTCTGCAGTGATGGGGGACACCACTGCAAGGGACCCAGATGTGGGCAGCAAAGCCTGCTTCAGAAGAGACGTGGAATCATGGAACCATAGAAAAGCCCTCTAAGGACATCGAATCCAGCCATTAACCCAAGACCATTGTGTTCATCACTAAACCCTGTCCCCATATGCCCTATATACATGGCTTTTAAGTCCCTCCAGCGTTGGCGGCTCCACCACTGCTCTGTTCCAGTGCCTGACCACCCTCTCAGTAAAGAAATTTTCGCTAATATCCCACCTAACACAATTTAACCTCTGACACAACTTGAAGCTCTTTCTTCTTGTCCTGTCCCTTGTTCCCTGGGAGCAGAGCCTGACCCCCATCTGGCTCCACTGTCCTGTCAGGGAATTGCAGAGAGCCAGAAGGTCCCCCTTGAGCCTTCTTTTTTCCAGCCTGAGCCCCCCCAGCTCCCTCAGCTGCTTTTGGTTCTCCAGACTCTTCCTCAGTTCTCTTCCCTTCTCTGGATATGTGAACAAAGCCAACAGCATTAGCAAGTGGATATTCCCCTTCCCTACCCTTTTGCAAAGGGTGCAGCTGACACACAAAGCTTTAGCAAAAAGCAAAGCACCACTTCACCAGCAATAAGCCTACTCAAAATCTCTTAAAATATCTGCTGGGTTTAGGCACAACCCAGGCAAGGCACCGCGAAACAGCACCTCTGGACATTGTACCCCACAGTTCTACATACTGAAGACTGGCACTCTGTTACTTGCCTATAAATTTTCCTTTGAATGTGTCTGCTGGGGTGGGCTGACAAGGCTGGTGAAGGTGGTGGCTGTTCAGAGGCTCATGAGTGATTTCATGCTGCCTGCAGTCCTTCGATGAAAGCCCAGTGTTTCTGCAGGGGTTGCTCATCTGGGTAAATCCCCCTCAGACCTGAGTCCAAGGGGCAGGAGCAGCATCTCCTGCAGTAGTAACCTTTGGGTGGGAAGGCAAGATGTCCCTGCATGGCAGCCTCGGAGCTGGAGCAAGTGCAGAGGGGCCAGCGAAGCAGCATCCCTGTTGTAGCTATTTACTGCTTGCAAATGAGCCACAGCCTAAGAATTGTTCACAGAAACGACTCCAAGTTACAAATTCATTTGAGAAAGGCACAATCTGCTCATGGCTAATTCAAGAACCGAAAGAGAGCAGGGCTGGGGCATGTGATGAATTATTCTCAGGGTGCTGAGGGGGGTGCAGAAGGCTGGTGGTGCAGGGGTGTGATGATCCATGCCTTGGGCTTTGCAGCTTCAGACAGGGTGTGGTCCCCAGTCTGGGAGCAAATCGCTGTCCTTTATCTTGAAATGGTGAGGAGCAAGTACTGTCCTGTCAAAACTCGGTTGCAGGCAGTGAGGTACCTGTGGAGGTTCTTGTGCCTCAGCACACAGTCACTGTGCAGGGAGGAGAACAGACAAATTGCATTAGGTGTTCCTGAACTGGGAAAAAAACCTGTTATGGGTGAAAGAGCATCTGAGTGAGCACCTGAGAGAGCAGGTTGTACAGCATGTGAGTGTGTGCCACAGTTTCAACACCTTTTGGTAGCTGCGGTTGGGCACCTGTGACCTGCATGGCCAGGGCAATTGTGGACATTGAATTGTCTAAATGCAGCTCCAGAGCTACATGAGGACCAGAAACAGTGAGAAAGGGGGAGAGTGCAGGAGGACAAAATTGGGATTTGCATTTGAGAGTGATGCTGAAGTTTATGGTGAAGAAGGGCTGAAGGCAGGGAAGAAGCAGGAGAGATGGAGGGGCCAAGGTTTTTGACCTCTTCAATAAACCTGACCCTGGGAGCCACGGTCACAGTCATGAAGCCTGATCAAACTGACTTTTTTTTTTCATGTGACTGACAACAATGGTCCAGACAATCCCACAGAGAGGCTACTAACAGGACTAGAGGCTTCTGGACCATCATGGTCCTGCCTGGCTGGGAAACTGCCCTAGAGGTGGGGCTGTGAAGACACAAGTCAGCTGCTTCCCAGGAGTCCTGATAGAGTCAGGAACTCCTCAAACTGGACATCAGGAGGAGAAAATATAAGGTTGGACAGAGAGCAGACTGGGAAATTAAACATCACCAGCAGCTGTCTGGCCAGTGCTGATCTGGGGTTAAACTAGAAGAGGAAAATGAGATCAGTCAGGACTGAGAACAATCATTTTCATCTAAAGGGACCAGAAAAACAAACCCTTAAGCTAGAGATAGTGTATTTTCTCCTTTAAGAATTATTTTTCCCAAGGATCTCTCTGGCCTGTGTGGATGAGAGGGGATGATAAGGAGGGTAATCAATCTTTAACCCATCTTCTGGAGTGTCCTGAACCCCTTGCACTCCTCTGCCTGTTGTCAGCCCTGGCAGGGGTGGTTCAGGTGGCTGTAGGTGCCCTGTTCTTTGAGCATCCCTCTCCTACAAATGCCATCTCTGCTCCTCAGCAACCTGAAGGGCATTTCAGTGCCCTGTCATCCAGCCCATGGTGCAGTAGATTTGGCTCTCCCCTTTGTTTCTGCAGGGCAATGCTTGTTGTGAACCTCCATTAACCTGCCCTGTGCCTGTGGGAGGAGGCACTGACCCTATGGAACCATGCTGTTTTTCACGGCTTTGTAATTTAATTTGAAATTAATGATTTGTTTGTCAAAGAGCAGGAACTCAGGTGCTTAGGATCCAGGGCTTGGGAGATGTTGCTGCCCCTCCTGCTCCTCCTGGTCATCCTGGAGCAATCCTCATAGCCTCATAGCCTGTCGATGGGATGTGAGGAGACTGGGGGCCTGTCATTCACACCACCCACAATGCCAGGCTCTTTTGGGAGGGACCATGGAAGGCAGCCAAGCAGTGACTAATTAATAAGTGAAAATTGTAGGCAGAGTTCTGATGTCTAGAAACACTTTTGTATCTCAGCAGGACTTTCTGAGTGATGGAAGGAGCAGTGATGAACATTAGGGCACAGTGTTCCAATATACCTTCCCAGGGCAGGAGCAGTCTGATTGTTAGGAGGGACATCTCCCATCAGAGTGCAGAAGGAGCACTTATGTGGTCAGAACACTCAGAGAAGCAGGTGGGAGATGTGGTCCTGGCTCCTTCAGGGTTGAAGGGATCTGCTTCTGTAGGTTTACTGTGAGGCTGGTGAGACTCTGGCACAGGTTGCCCAGAGAAGCTGTGGCTGCCCCATCCCTGGAAGTGTCCAAGGCCAGGTTGGATGGGGCTTGAAGCAATCTGGGCTGGTGGAAGGTGTCCCTGCCCATGGCAGGGGATTGGAACTAGACCTTTAAAGATGCCTTACAACCCAAACCACTCTATGATTCTATCATTCTACTAGAAGCTGCTGGATTTGCTGTGAGAAGTTGTGCAGAAGCATCTAGCAGGGACTAACCTCTGGTGCCACAACACTTTCTCATCATTTGCTTGCAAGTCTCTGCTCCCAGAGCATCCAGCTTGATGGAGCTTATGATCCCCAAATCCAATGAGGTAGGCTCGCTGTGCTCCACAGC
The DNA here is from genome assembly GCF_022539395.1 of Myiozetetes cayanensis. NCBI lineage: Eukaryota > Metazoa > Chordata > Aves > Passeriformes > Tyrannidae > Myiozetetes > Myiozetetes cayanensis. The sequence continues at coordinate 329,464 of NW_026087423.1, forward strand.
GCTCTGGACACCTCTCACCCTGGGCACGCTGTGGATGCTGTACATAGGGCGTCAAGCTGCTGGCTACAGGTCACCAAAAATTTGGACAATGGACCAGCCAGGCTCCATCAGCTACAGGTTAATGGGGACACTGCCAGATGCTGAAGAGGAAGGTGAAGCACCAGGGGTTACATATTGTGGGATAATTCTGGTGTCTGAGATCTAGAGACTGGCTTCTTCCCGAGGCACCAGGCAGAGTCTCTGCCAGAATTGCTGCTGTGCTCACCAGCATGTGAATAATCTTGTTATCAGTGTAGAAGTACAAGATCTCCTTCTGTCTTACTGCATTTCAAGACTAAATTGTCCTCTCATACTGGGGAAGACCACAGGGGCCTTCTGCAAGAAAATGTTGCCTTTTCCCTTGGGAGCTGCTGATTTCCAGATTCACTGGGTGTCCTCGGATTTTAAGGCAGGGAGAACAGATGCTGCCAATCACTATTATCTCGATCATTTATCACATCATTGTGCCCCTCTGGCCTGTGCTTTCTCCAAAGAAGCACTTGCAGGCTGTCTGACCTCGGCTGAGATGCTCCAGGCGCTGACATTCTCCAAGGGGAGTTCAGCTGTGCTAATTTGTTCTAGTGGATCCATTTTCCTTTTTTAAACCATGACATCAGCACAAACTGGGATTTCAAATATCCACATTTGCTATCAGATCATGGAGGGGCATCATATGCAAATTCTTTCACGGCATGTGCTCTTGGACTCCTGTTTTCTGGGTAGGGGCATCTAGAAGCCTTGCACCTTTCCCACCCCATTAGTGAGCATCATGCCCAGTTTGCATGGCTGGAAAACTCCCAAAGGGCCCCAGGAAAGCTCAAGCTCCTTGGCCAAAACAGGACACCTGTCCTATGAAAAATATATTTAATTGATCAATGTTTTTGGTGACAAGAGGCTCTGGAGGCACATCCCCAGCTGCAGATGCTCTGAGTGCAGGGGGAACATCCATAGGCAGATTTTTTGGAGCAAAAGCAGCAGTTTCCTCAGCTGCCACTGCCCTCAACAAGGAGAATGCCTTGTCTGCTTGATGGGAGGTTTGCCTTAGTGTGTGTTACTTCACAAGATGTCTTGTTTTCTTGGAGAAAAATGGAATTATGGATGGGACTTTGACTTCTAACCTGTGGTGAACAGTCATTTATTTATAGGATATGGGGGTTTTCCTATGGAGTTTATCCTGGGGGAGTGGTGAGGGTTTGCTGGGCAAAGATCCTTGTAACCAAAGTGTTCCAAGTAGGGGAGGAGAAACAATTAAGACACAAGTTCAAGTGGCTTCCTGGTCTCCAGTCTCCAGCATGTCACAGCAAATTGCACTTCACCTGCTCAGCTCTTGAATGGAGATGAGTCACTGGCTTTCAGTTCAAGCATCCCCAGGACAGCAATCTCTCTCCAGGAGACAAGGAGACATGAGGAAGGCATCTGCTTCCCTTTCCCAGTCACTGGGGTATTTCTCCACAGGTTAAAGATCCTTCCAGCACAAAGTATCTCCTCCACAGGAAGGAGATACATCCTGCCTGTCTGGGGTGAATAAGCCAGCCTGCAGAATTTCTATTTGTCAAGACAGGCATTTTTTAACTCTTTTGAATCCTTCGTTTCCCCAACCATCTCATCACTGACTGGCCTAACAGCCAGGCTGGACTCAACACACCCATCACTTGTGCCTGTGCAGAGCTCAGAGGTGACATCATTGCCCTCCTCTCTCTGCCTCCCAGCCCACACACTCACAAAACCCACTGGTGACCTTCAGAGTCCCATGTCCAGCCCTTTAGGGTTCCATGATGAAGTACTGGGCTGTAACATGAGTGTATGGGAAAGGGTTCAGTCTCCTGACAGATCCCAGCCTCTCCCCAAACCTGCTGATAGCTCCATGTGATTTATTAATCCCTCTGTATTTTGTGTTAGCCAAATTTTTTTTATAAATTAATTTTTAATATGTATGTTTGAATCACTGATGAAAATATTGACTACTCTGAGCCTCCCTCTCCAAAATATTTTGAGAAACACAGTTTTAATGAGAGCTCCCCATCAGTGGCTGCTACCTGAGCTCTTCCCTGAGCCTCAGTCTCATCTGTGTCTCTGGATGCAGCTGAGTGCTCATTTTTAATCAGCCATGCAGCACCAAGTCAGGTGCATTCCCCAGGCTGAACTCCATCATATCTATTCAGCCACTTCTATCAGCCACACATGTAATCTCCTCTGTGAATGAAATGAAGGCTGACTAGACCTCTTTTCCACAAAACCATACGGATAGGCTTAAATTCTCTGACTGCCTCCTGGATCCCTTTCATTTGGCTTTTCCTATTCCTGGTGCTCAAAGGCAGATTCACCCAGCCTGCCGTCTCATTTCGGATGCTCCATCTTCCCCAGCCATCCAAGATTTTCTCTTGCACAACCATCTCCAGACCTGCCCATTGTGTAACTCATCCCCATTCAATGCTCTTTAACACCATCCATGATCTTAAAAATGCTGGTGACTTTTTCAGAATCCTCTTGAGATACAGACACAAAGGCAGTCCAGAAACACTTACTGCATTTCTGTCCTATCAAGAATTAGACCATCTCTATAAATAAAACTTCTGCACCAGTTTTTTTTTTTTTTTTTTTTTTACAGTGCATTTCAGTTCTCTCCTTATGTCATTCATTCCTGAAGTCAGGCATTTTCAACTGATGAGTGCAAATTCTTGTATCAATTTTCTCTACTTCATAACTTCTAATTCAATATCAATGGTCATTTATTTCCCCCTACACTCCATATCTGCCTCCACTTCATAACTGAAGTGAATGGGCATCTGGCCAAACACATCCTCTCACTTGATTATGACATTATGGCTCTTTGCCTCTAAGAAAAATTCACTTTTTTCACTCATATTTTTCTTTCAGCGTTGTGTCTTTCCCATTCAATTATAGTATCAATTCATCTCCCTGCTGCGGATGTTCTCCTGTCACTCCAGGTGAATGACTTCAGGTGGTGCATCCCTGTCTACCACAGCATCGGGGAGAAGTGTAACTCTGTCTGCTTTTAGAGTCCCTTCTAGTTCAGTTTGCAGCAATTCTACAAATATGATAATTACAGGAGTCCTTGAGCCACTCTGGTTGTTAGTTTCCCTCCCAACTTCCATCTGAACACCTCCCAGCCAAGTTAACCACTTTAGAGGTGGATTTCCATTCATTACAGGTCTGCAAAACAACCTGTTCCCACTTTTTTTTGTGGTTTTGCCTGTGTGTCACAGTACTGATTCTATCAGAGTGGCCAGAAAAAAGCCCTCTTGGGACTGATGTGGAAGGACTTAATGCCTCCAAAAGACAGAGTCACCCTATTCTGGTGCATGGTGGAGGTGCTGCCCACCTTCATTAAGCCAGAGCATTCCTGGGGCAAACCCTCAGCTGCTGCCCTGGCTCCTTGAGAACATACAACACAGAAAAGAGAAAAAGACGAACAGAAATTAATAATTTATGAGTGACAGTAACAATTTCCAGCATTTGAGGAGGCAAAGAAAATTGCTCCATAAACATTTTTCTTTTCAATTTCCTACCAGTTACTTGAAATTTGATTTCCATCTAGTTTGTTTCATTAAACCTCCCCAAAGTGATTTAAAAGGTGTCACTGGCAATTACCCACTTGCAAAAAGAAAGAAGTAGCTGTGGGGGAAGCTCCAATTCACCAGTCCAAAAGGAACAGGGAGGAGGAGGGTTGGGTTCACTGGCAGAGAGACAATTAGGCAACATCAGAAATTGCTTGTGAGTAGTTCCGCTATTTCAGCCTTGGCCATGCTCAGCTGCACAGCACAGCCCTTGATGTGACAGGGGTAGCACAGTCCACTCACTGGGATAGGGAAGAGGTTCAGGGCCTGTAGGTACAGTGGGACACCATCTGAATGTGCAACAACCTCGAGGTTGCCTTCCCTCTACATTGCCAGTGGGTCCAGCACACACCTGGGGTTGGAGCCCCAGACCTGCTGAGCTGCTCCTTTCTAAGCCTTGTGTGGCTGGGCTTGGTTTCCACCATGTTCTGTTCTGCCTTCACTGGTGGGAGGGGTCCCCTGGGCTTGATGAAGCACACATCCTGCAGAGTGCTGAGGGCAGGTGGAGCTGGTTTGTCTTGGGGGCACAACTCACGGGGTTGCTTCCGCCTGTCTATGATCCTTGACTCTCCCACTTGTTCTCTGCTTCTGTCCCACTTCTGGGGATATCCTTTTCCAAGTAGCCGAGGCCAATCTTTTCTGCACGGCCATGTCTCTCTGATTATGACTCTCTGCATGAGTAGTTCACCATCAGCATGCCTTTCTTTCCCAGTTATTCACTCACATGGCTGATGTGACCTTTAAGCACCACCCTGTGCTCTTCAAGACTGCCATGGTACTGGCACTGGGGCAAAATTATTGTGAGTGTGTCAACAGGTGTTGACTCCTGGCTCCGATTCGTTCCAAAAACTGGATCTCTTCAAGTGCCTCCCAGACCCCAGAACTGCTGGTGGGACTGGACTGGCTCACACTCACTCCATGCCATAATCCAGTGGTAGGGATATATTTCTGGAGATAAATGACAGGTGTTCCTTTGCAGCTGGAGTTCCTCAAGGCACTTGGCTAAGAGGCCACTGGAGCCCTTTGGCTAGATCTCCATGTCTGCCATCAACATTGCCACTAATCTAAATACCACAGACTGAGGCCAGGAAAATGGTCATCTAGAAATGAGGGATTCAAGGGATAGAAGGCTGGTGATCAACAAACATCCACAGCTTGCAGCAAAACACTGCTTATCCTTGAACATCCCTGGATACAGAGGCACTAATTCCAGGGGTCTGGGGAGGGTGGGGAGGGCCAGCTACTTACTCTGAAGGCCTCTGCAAAAATTTCCCATCCTTCTAATAATTGAGAAAGACAAATGTTGAAAAGGCAGGAACCCTCAGTGGACTTCATCCAAGCCTAGAAATGTTTACTGTGTCAACTTGTTGAGCATAAAAGGGAATTACATGAATAGGCTGCCTGAGTTTTTAAAGTAATAGCTTTGTTAAAAGAAGTTAGGATCAGGCACTGCTCATCAGTGCCATGGCTGCCTCATGGTCATGGCAGACACAGATTTGCCATCCTGTGACTCTCTAGCCAAGTAAGACAATTATTTCTCCTCTAAATAAATGAATAGCAAAATTAGGAGCAATTCCCAGCACCTGTTATGTAGGAGCTCACTTAGTGTCTGCTGTCTTTTTGTAGAGCATGGGCAGCACTAATATCTCCACTCTGGCAATGAGCTGTTCTCTTGATCATTTGCTTTTAAAGAAAGACCCAGGTTGGCAATAACCCCTTCAAGTGTGAATACATTGGCAGGAATGGGTGCAGAAAGGTCAGAGGTGTGGCTGAGTTCAGGAAAGAGGCAGCACGGGGTCCACTCGTGGGTATCACAGATGTGTTTTGATGTTGCAGTGCCCATTATTTGCCTCAGCCCCAAGGGAGAGCTTAGCACATACCAGAGGAAGTACCACCACACATGAAGGGCAGTTGTTCCCCCCAGAGAAGAGCATGAGCAGTGGGATGTGTAGTGGTCAAGACAGGGGTTCAAATGGGACATGACTTTGCATGGGTCAGACCCTCTTTGTTGTGCAGACTGATATTGATGTGCTCAGGTAAAGTTGAGTTTAGCATATTATCTCACACTATTTTTTACCACAAAACCCACCGTCCTGCCCCCCAGACCCCATGTAACAGAATAAAATGCCCCACCAGTATCACATCCTCTCATCATAAATGCTGAAGAGGTTTCCATGGAGGTCCTGTTTTTAGCATTTCACCCAGCTACATTGCTCCAAGGACTCCTGGCTGTGCTTTGAAAGCTAATTAGAAGTTTCTTGCAAATTTTGACTGAATTGGTCAACTTGTTATGGAGATTCTTGTCAGGAGGCATTACTTGGATTTGGAATTGCTCTTTAAATTTTAGTTTTTGGAATAGGCTCATTCATCTTAAGTAGAAAATCTTTTCACACGTTCTTGCATTGGGCAGCCTAGGCCAAGGCTGGAGAGCAACAGTAATTAAACATAGCTGCTAATGGTGTTTTTAATCAAGGGTAAATGCACCTTTTGGTGGCAATTCTCAGTGCAGAGGTCGCAGATGTGAAAAACTCCTGAGTAGCTTTCGGCATATTTTTATTAAACAAATAGGAGTGTTGAGTTTCTCTTCCATGTTAGCCCCAAGGCACAGCACAACCTGCTGCTGATCACTGACTCTCCTCCCTCTACTGTCTTTCTCTGTCTTTCTGCCACCAAGCTTTGGGGCGGGGTGGGGGGAGAGGGAGATGACCAGGAAGGCTGTGAGGTGTTAGGAAGAAACAGCTTTGCTGCAGAGGAGAGATGAAGAATGGGCCAAAATTTGGGTGTCTTGGCCATAGTTATTTTGGGTGAGTGAAGAGCATGGTCTGGGGATTTAAGGAGGTGAATGAAATACTGCTGTCTCCAAGGAACTGAGACACGAGTGGAGATGCTCTGTGCACAGAGTGAGGCAGAGCTCTTGGTGCTGGTCATGTGGCTGGCCATGGCAGTGAGGCATAGGAAGGTCAGTCTAGACTGGACATCACCCACTCTTGCAAACAGGTTCTGCAGATCCAGGGCACAAGGGGACACCTCCATGTCGGTGTCATCGCCTCCTGTGCGGGCAGGCTCAACCCAGCTCCCCTCGGCAGACCTGAGGTTGGGTGGCCATTCGTTCCTGTGACTGCCTTGGCCCACCAACACCAGCATGGGCATTGGCCCGGCAGTTCTCCCATGTGTTTGGTCTCATATCATTGCCTTGTCTGCAAGGCCATTCAGTGACAGGGCACTCTGCTCGGCCCAACAGCCTCAGTGGAAGTGGTGTAGGTGGTGCTTTGCCCTCTGCATCCTTCAACATAAAAAGTCTTGAGTTGAAGTGTAACCTTATTTCAGCACTAGAGCCCCACACTAGCCTGGCCACCATGAAAGATGATTTCTGGGATCAAAGTGACACTTTTGGCTAAAAAGGCATTCACTCAAACCAGGAGGAGCACTGAAAAATTGCTGCAATTTTTGCAGGTGTTTGATGGCAGACAACAGCAGATATTTAAAAAAAATTCAGTGATCACATGTAGGACTTCCCTTTGCTCGTTGGAAGGATGTGGTTTGGAGCTCAAAGCAGGCTCCCTCCCTCCTGCCTCCTGCCCGACACAGGCACAGCCACTGCCTTTGGCAGCTCTCACTGGGCTCTGTCTGTGTTGCTGCTCTGCTGTTTCAGAAAAACCAGAGCCCTGAAAAATTCTACGAGGAAAAAACCCAATTTGTGTTTGCATGACACACAAGCCCTCTATTAGGCCTTGTAAACTTTCTCTGACATTACCACTTCATGAAAACTTTGATTTCAGCTGTTGACTAAATCTTTAATCTCCCTCTACCTGCTAGGTCTATCTCCTTTTCTTACTTAAAAAAACATTTTGGATTTGTCTTCAATGGCATCTTTCAAATGTCAGCAGTTACCAGACTAACACAGAATGCAAAGGCCTTGGCAAACAGTCTTTTAAAGAGCTGGGACATATAAATTTAAAGGCATGATATTATCTAGGAGGAATCCATCAGCCAGGGGAACCTCTTGCATGAAGTATATTGAGAAGTAAGCACAATATGAGCAAAGAGAAAATTGCTTTTTCCTTTTTGAATTTTTATTCACTTACCAGCAATATTTACTAGTAGCAGGCAGAACCTATTTTTCATTTTCTGGGGAGATGGGAGAATTCCAGTGCCACTCATCTTGTCACCAGATTAAATCTGTCTACTTGCTGCCAGGTCACTCTTGTATTAATGATACACTAGTAATCCCTTTCTTTTGGAGGCCTGTGGATAGAGAAGTGAAACACTTGACCATTGTTCACAGTTGTAATAGAAAGAAAAATAGCATTTCTGAAATCCTGGGAAATTGCAGCTCCCTCTCTCATTGATTCCCTTTGTGTTGCCACAGCCAGACTGTGATCAGCTCTAGCAACTCCGAATGCAGATGCCTCGCTATGGCCCACTTTGTTTGTTAATTAATGATTAGAGGGGAGCCTGGTGCACTCAGAAGGTGCCCAGGCTCTTCTGCTTCCCAGTGCTTCCATCTTTCAGTCACCCAGGAGCAGCCTGGGCACAGCTGCGGTGCCAGCTCTGGCCTCCATCTCTCCTCTCTGACAGGGGGATGTCACCCACCCCTTGTGCTGTTGTGGAGATGAGCAGCCACCACAACTAATTCTCTTCCAGAGGGACAAACTCATGGCATGCAATGAAGGAGAAGCCCCCAGTAACAAATACAGAACACAGCTGGTGTCACATCTCCTGCTGCTGTGACTTTGAGTAACTGTAGAACTCTGATGTGGTTGGAGAGTGCTTTGGGAGCTGGGGTAACTCCAGGGGGATCTGAAATCTTCAGTGTTCATCATGAGCCAGCTGGGTGACGAGGGTGAGAGCATGGCCATCTCTGGAAGTGCTCAAAGTCAGTAACCTGCTCTAGTGGAAGGTGTCCATGATTACGGCTGCAGACTGTAACGAGATGAGCTTCATGGCCCCTTCCAAAACAAACAGTTCTGTCATTCTGTGATGACTCAGGGGCAGGTGTCTTGCAACAGATAAAGACTCTTTCTCTGTATTATAGTGGGAATTGTTCATTATTTCAACTAGAAAATTCCTCTCATTCAAGGCTCCCAAAAATACCTGCTGTGGTCCAGCTACAAGTGATGAGGAGAAAGCTGGGACATCCTTATGGGGCTTTGGAAAAACAACTTCTTTCTTAGGACAGCTATGTATAAACACAATTCCAGAAAAACTGAGCCCTTTTAAACATTGTACACAGATCAGATGTTCTGTACTCCCTTTCCTTGAGGCTTTGGGCTCTCCAAAACCTGGATGCAGGGGGATGTTTTGGAAATGGAGCTGCTATGGGAAGGGCTGAACTCCTAAGGAGGGTTTTGGCTTTGAACTTCCCCAGTGAGAGAATATCCTCAGAGTTGCTATGCCCCCAGGGCACGGGATCCCACACAGCCTCTGTCCTGCTTTGCCTCCTGGGATGGGCACAGCTTCTCCTCATGCACCAGTCCCTATTCCTTCCCTCCCCTGCAGCAGAGGAGCCCGGAGCGTTCCTTATTCCAGGTTTCCTGCAAGGATGATTGGACACGAGCTGTGGGCTAAGATATTTGGCACATTCCCTCCATTTTCATGTAACAACCTCCAGCTATTGATCTCTCATTAAGAATTAAAGTGCAGCCAAGACCTCAGAAAATGAGAATAAAATGTCACCCTGAAACGTGAGCTGGCCTTGTGCCTCTGGCTACCTGTTGAGGAGCCTCCTACTGCCCAGCCTCTTGTGCTGCTGGAGAGGATCCAGCTGCTCCAAGAAGGGTGGATTCCTCCACTGTGCATGGATGTTGAACCTGGAGGAGAGACCCAGGGAGCTCAGGTTCTCAAGGCTCTGCCATCCTCAGTCATCTCTGGAAAGGAAGAGCCTTCCTCCAGGCTGGGCTCAGCTCTGGCCTGACCCTGGGCAGGTGTGTCGATCACCTCATGTACGGGTGACTCCTGTCTCTGCTTCAGTCCATGTGAGGGTTGTGTGAGGAGCATTCTCAAGGGTGGTGTAGGAGGGGGTGTCACTTTTTTATGTGGGAGAAGAGACTGACCCCAACCTGGCTACAGTCTCCTTTCAGATGGTAAAACTGAGCCTCCTTTTCTCCAGGCTGAGACCCCCAGCTCCCTCAGCTGCTCCTCATCAGGCTTGTGCTCCAGCTACCTCTCAGCTCTGTTCCCTTCTCTGGACACTCTCCAGTCCCTCAATGTCTTTCTTGTAGCATGGGGTCTGGAACTGAACAGAGTAAGTCTTCAGATCCTATTAGTCCCTCAGGTGCAAGGAGGCACAGTCCCAGTCCCCAGTTTGGTACAGGACACTGCGTGTGACTTGTTGCCACCAGGGATCTCATCTGTGGCGACTGTAGGGGACACACATAAAGTGTCCAGCAGGGAGAAGCAAGGTGAGGAAATGCTGAGGTAAGGAAGAATGCTCAGTCTATCCCTACTGAGGGGGTCTGAACCAAAGATGGCATTTGGCAAACACTGAGCTCCATGCACTGCCCTAGCGTCCCTGGCAGTGGCCATACTCAGCAGAGGGAGCTATGCCTGGCTTGCAGTGAGAGGTACACGTGCCATCTGCAGTTACTCACTGTGCCATCCCAGGAAAAATGCAAGAAAGCAGCCAGAAATTCTTCTTCTTCTACAGGAGGCTTTATATCTGCCTGGAATTTCCACATTACTACTTCTGACATTTTATTTCTTTTTAATATGAAAATTTTCCTCTGTGTGAGGATTTCACCATCAAAACTTCCTAGTGGGAGAAACCTAGCAGGAGGTTTGCTGGTGAGTTCTGCCTCCCAGCTCTCTAGCACTGTAATTTTTGCCACTCTGTTGTTGCACCATGCAGTCACTCTGCTTGTGTTTTTCACAGGTTGAGTGATTATTTCCTGTGTTTCTTTTCATATGTGTTTGGATACAGAGACCTGTGCCACAGGGCTACTTTTGATCTGTTTTGTAAGGAAACCAGAAACCCATCAGCCACCTTTAGGAGGTGGAGAGAGAAAACTTGTTCTCATGGAGTCATGGAGTCACAGGATGCCCTGAGTTGGAAGGGACTCACAAGGATCATCCAGTCCAACTCCTGGCCCTGCACAGACACCCCATCAATCCCACCCTGTGCCAGAGATCATTGTCTGAACAGTCCTGGAGCTCTGGCAGCCTTGGGGCCATGACCACTGCCCTGGGGAGCCTGTTCAGTGCCAACCACCCTCTGGTGGAAGAACCTCCCTTCACACATCTGCAGCCATTCCCTTGTGTGGATACTCACAGGGATTGTACCTTTGAGAGGTCCAACTTAGCTGAGGGTGAACCATCACTTCTTGAGAGCTTGGAGACCGTGTCCCAGGGTCCTGCCAGGGCTGTGAGGGGCTGTTGAAGGAGGGTGGACAACAAAGTCCAGAACTGTGAATGGTGCCAGTGGAGGCAGAGCTGCTGCTGCATCCCTCTGGAGTTGATGGAGAGGAGTCACTGGAGTTCGTGGAGAGGAGCAGCGTGCCCAGATGGGCAGGACTGCAGCAATCCTTCCCTCAGTGGGGTCAGATGGAATCCCAAGTGATGAGACAGATCTTGATGTGACTGTATGCCAGAACATCTTATGAGAATAAAGACATTATTGAGAGTTATCTTACCAGTTTGTAGTCTTACTATTTCTTTCTGGCTTTCAGCTCACTCATTTTATTCAGCTTGGGCCAGAAGGGAGTGGCTAAGGCAGAAACATTCAGCCCATGGGGCTAAGGAAGAAACAAAGTTCCTGCAGAGGAGGAAAAGTATAAAGAAAACTGAGAAGAATGGAAAGCAGATGTAAAAATTTGAATGAAAATTTTACCTTGTGTAAGAAATGTCCAGAAAAAGGAAAAATGTTTGAGGATTGATGTCATATGAGAGTAATTGTAGAAAATAGACACAGGCATGAGTAAACCTCATGCTTGGGCTTTGTTTGCATGGTGCTGCAGTAAAATTTGTGTGCCTTGTTCTTTTGAGGTCCACTGCAAAGTCCAGCCCAGCAGAAGTCTCCAACAGCCTCAGAAGGGAAGGTGCTGCTAGAGCTGGCTGTGCCAAAATATTCCTGGACCATTGGTACAGCTTCAGGTGTGCTCCTGCACACAGAACGTGGTTTGTTTGAGCTTCAAGGGTGAGTTTCTACTTTCCCTGTCTTGTTTCTTGGGGTGACCTACTTGTGGCCTTCTAGTGCCTGAGGAAACATGCAAGAGAGATGGATAGAGACTGTTTACAAGGATCTGGAGTGACAGGTCAAGGGGGAATGGCTTCAAACCGAGAGAGTAAGTTTAGGTTAGGCATTACCATCTTGGTTACTTTAATGTCCATGTGGAGTCAGTGTTTTGTATTTTAGCTCTGATTTGAAGGATAGCAATTCCTATTCAGCCCAGTAGTTAAACTGGATTGTCAAAGTTGAGAAGAAAAACCTCTATCCTGGTACTTGCTGTGCTGTGCAACCAGCTCACCTGCCAGTTTTGATATTACAATCATGTTCTGCTTCTGGCTACAGAATCTATCAGCAATGTGGGCACCTCCAAAAACCCCATCCACTGGGATTCTGGTGGGTTTGCTGCTCATATGAGACCTTTTCCTTCCCCATCAACATTCCGAGCCATCTCAGAGGTTTCAGCCAAATCAAGGTCCACATCTTTCCCTGAGCAAGGGAAGAGGAGATGTTTACTGTTAAGACTTTCCAGAGGCTGAGGTGGGCTGGATGTTCCTTTGACCTCCAGAAGCCGGATGACAAAAGGGCTCAGGTTGACAGAAATATTTGCAGCCATTTGAAAATCCTGTCAAAAAATGTCATCCTCTACGTAAATGTGAGTCTGAGGCACCTGCATCCCGCCTCAAGTCTGGGAGGTAAAAAAATATCACTTTTCAGCCTCTGTGTCTCTCTCTGTGTCTCGGTGCTTATCGCAGGGACCTTGCCAGGACACTCGGGCTGAGCCACTGCTCTTGGTTTTGGCCGACTGTCTTTCCTCCTGCCAGGTCTGCCCTTTCTCTATGCCCTGGAACACTGATAGGTGGGCTACATGTCACACATGTACAGGGTTGCAACCTTCCATGTCTGTGCAGAGGAGAAGTTAATATACACAGAATATGCACAGAAAAGTTTATATATCCATATCTATATATGCACATGTGTGCATCCATCTATGTATCTCTCTATGCGTCTATCTATCTATCTATCTATCTATCTATCTATCTATCATGTTTGCATCTAGGGAATAGGTATGCAGGGCTGTGGTTGATCCCTTCCAGGGCAAAACAGGTGCTGCACCAGTGTTTGTGTCACCAGATAACCAAGAGAAGGAAAGAGAAATTTAGTTTAGTGATTCATTTTATGAAGAGCTGATCATAGACTCATGGAATGGTTTTGGTTGGAAGCGACATTAAAGCCCATCCAGTTCCACACCCTACCATGGGAAGGGACACCTTCCACCAGCCCAGGTTGCTCCAAGCCCCGTCCAACCTGGCCCTGGACACTTCCAGGGATCCAGGGGCAGCCACAGCTTCCCTGAGCAACCTGGGCCAGGGCCTCCCCACCCTAACAAGTAATAATTCCTTCCCAGTATCTCATCTAACCCTGCCCTCTGGTGGAAGAAGCTTCCTCAGGAAAATCTGTACTTGCGGCCCCCAGACAGCCTGGAGCCTGGCAGGGACCTTTCCTGTCTCTCAGAGGCATCCAAGCTCAGCAAATAGAGTTGGAAAAGGGTTTTCTGTGGTCCAGGGAGGACAAGGTCTGATTTATTTAATGCGACCCCTTTTTAAAGCACTTGTGATGTTTTTACCTTATTTTAAGTCTGAAGCACTCAAATCCCACTCTACAACCCCCACACTCTCTCCATACCCAGGCTTTTTTCCACCCTCTCTTTTCCCTCCTGTTACATCCCCTCTTATTTTCCCCATTATGTTATCTTATTTATGTTACCTTATCTTTATGTTATTTTGTTCTGTTAACTTATGTTTGAACTTCAGATGACTCAGGAGAAGCATCTGGCTTTTGGATACACCAGCTTGTGGTGCAGGCTGTACCCAGGTAGCTCCAGCAACAGCCAAGTTCTGCCAGGACCTCCTGGCTGCAAACTGTGGTGAGCCTGTTTCCTTTGATAAAATGAGCTCACCTGGGACATTTCATCTGATCTTCCTGAGCCTCTAGGATTCAAGCCCAGGCAGGGCCACATGTGCTCTGGACTCCATCTGCACCAGCAGACAGAGATGGTGGGGTATGAATTTGTCCCACAGCCTCGGTACCTGATAACAGGGGGTAGAAGTGTTGCTCACGCAGTACCTGCAGTGTTTCCACCAAGACCCTGCCTTCTCATGTTTGAGTTTTTAATGGTCCAGGTTACACTCTGAATGGGACAATACTGGCATTCTAGAACAGGGATACCGCCAAGGTGCTTCATCCCAAACCTCTGGCATTGATTTTTACTAAGAAAAAAAAAAAAAAGAAGGAAAAAATGCTGGAAAATTACACGAATAAATCCCAAGCGGAATCTTGGGATTTATTGCTGCCTCCTGAGGGATTACAGTAGCAGGAAGGAGCTCAGCCTGTATTTTTTTTCTGATAGGTGATTGCAATGGATACTGCCTCCCCTCAGCCTTCCTGAACAGAGCTTTGGCTTTGCGTCATGCATCTGAGCTGTGTGATAAATTGTTGGGGTGATCCCATAGACCTTGTAGCAGCTTATGTTACTGTATGGTTTTCTTGCTTCCCAAAGTTCCTGGTGAAGTGGGAAGCAACCCTCCCATGACTGTACATAACCCCAGTGCTGTGTCATTTTGGCTGGGGGTCTTTGCTGTTCCTGTGCTCCCCAGAGCCTGTCACACTTGCCCCTGCAATGATGATGTTTGCTGCACAGTACCTGTATGCTGTGGGGTGTCCTTGGATTGCTCTTTCTGGTCCCATTTTTTGTTTTCATGGGTGTTTCTCAAAGGGCCTCTCTGGAACAGCCCCTGTATGACTTTCAGGCACTGGCCACCCTAGTGCATCCAAAGGAACCACCAACATACATCTCCTGACTCCTTTAGATGCTGCTCTTCCCAGCATGAGCACCATCCCCTTTGGTGTCTGCAGAGTGCCAGGCAGACACATGGCTCCATAATCGTGCTATTATATCAATATCCCATTATCCTAATGAAACCCAACTCAGCTTCATATGGAACAAAGCCTGCCAGAAGCAGCCAATGCCTTAATTACCAGTTCTGACAGGATCACAGACTGCATGACAAAGCATTTCTGCTCCTCCAATGTCTCCCCACTCCCTCTTCCTGTCAATACAAGCTCGTGGCCTTGCACAGGTGTAAATTCAATTATTTGCAGGCACAGGCCCCATCCACCCAATGAAGACAATAAAGAGCAAAGCATGACTCAGAGACTGAGCTGGATAATCACCTTGGCAGATCTGACAGTGACACTTTGTATTTTTAAAACCTCTTTATTCTGCCACCATCATTCAACAGCAATGTATTTCATGACCAGGGCTCCCCAGAGGTTTCCCTTGTCTCTTTTCATCTGGTTCTTGCCAGCTGATGGCATCACTCCTGTCTTTTCCAAGTTGTCCTTCCTGTGTGCCTGCATAGCCTAGAGGCACTCTCTTGCTAAATCAGCCCGTGTTTCGGGTCCTTGTGGGGTCAGAAGGCAGAGGGACAGCAGCCCGCATAGCACACCTGAGCTGGGGTAAAACACTTGATTGAAAAGCTCACAAACCTTCCTGGCAAAGCCTCAGATGTCCTTGGCTTTGATAGCTGCACAGACAGGTGGAGAAGGAGCAGCAGTCCCTAATGACAGAACACCTCCTAGAGCCAAGGGATAGTGGCTGGGCTCTGCGGGGGATGGGTGCAGTCTGGATTTCACAGGGAACGTGGAATGAGCACCAGCCTTGTCAGTGTTCTTACACCAGAGTTTATTTGTGATGCAGAACCACTCAAGGCAGGGCATCAGTTACTGAAGAAATGCCTGCCAGCCTGCAGGGCTGGTTTGGATGGGTTATTAAGAAGCAACCAAAGACCATCTATGTTTGGAAGACAGACCCGAAATATGGCTGATGAACAAAACCCTGTCTGGGCAGAGAAAATGTGCCCAGAAGCTCTAGAATTTTGGTGCTAGAGCAGCTGCCTGAGAGCAGCCCTTTGTCCTCGTGCACATGCCATAGGAGCAGCCTTGAGACAAAGGGACATGGTGGCCATGGGTGTGTGTCCACACTTGAGCTAGTGTGTGAAGGTGAAGGAGATCCCAAGCTAAGATGTGGATGGGACATTTACAGGAGTTACTAGGAAAAATTTCTTCCCTGAAAGGGTAGTCAGGCATAGGAACAGGATGCTCAGGATAGTTGTGGAGTCACCATCCCTAGAAAGGTTCAAAAGGCATTTGAATGTGGCACTTGGGGACACGGTTTAGTGGTGAACATGCTGGCACTGGGTTTATGGTTGGAATCAAAATTCTTAGAGGCCTTTTCAAGCATAATTTAGGTGTGACTCTGTGATTTTATCTCTGTGCCTGAAAGTTCTGAGAGACTGAAACATCTCAGGAAGGACATTCTTACCATTTTATTTTGCTTGGCATGACCCTCTCAACCTGTCTTTCAGAGATGCAATCAGAGAGATTGAACCTAGATGTCCCTAAATATCTTCCCTCTCTGTCCCTGCAGGAGCAAGGGACAAACACCTGGGAGCCACAAAACATGTAACAGAGGAACAGCATTCCAAAAGAACTCAGTGGGGGGACTGAAAGAGAACATGAAGGTGCTAGAGCTACTAGGAGGGATGTGGAAAATAGACATCAGCAGGCATGGAGGAGGGTATTTGCCTGGTCTAAGGCTGGTAAGAACACAATCAGTATGAACCAGTACTATGTCTGTGGTTCCAGTCAAAACTCCTGCATGGCATGGTCATGGAGATGCTGGGTTATGTAGTGATAGAACTAAGGGAAAGAGTTTAAAACTGAAAGAGATTTGGTTTAGATTAGTACTTATGAAGAAATTATTCCCTGTGAGGGTGGGGAGGCTCTGGCCCAGGTTGCCCAGAGAAGCTGTGGCTGCCCCATCCCTGGAAGTGTCCAAGGCCAGGTTGGATGGGGCTTGGAGCAACCTGGGCTGGTGGAAGGTGTCCCTGCCCATGGCAGGGTGTGGAATGGGATGAGCTTTCAGGTCCCTTCCAATACAAACCATTTTATGGCTCCACAATTCTATGATCTCAGCACTGGCAATCTGTGGTGGGGGTTTAGGAAGGGCGAAGTCCCCGGGAGTTCAGATGACGCGGCGCAGTTTTGGCTCAGTCCAGGCTCACAGAAGAGCTGGAAGATGAAGGGTGCCAAGGGAGAGTGGGGTTTGGACTTCAGAGCTGGGGCATCAAAAGGCACTTCAAAGCCACCAGTCTTAAGTGGCCCTGGGGTTTGTGACAATGGATTTCCTTGGACATCGGGCACGTGGTAATGAGCCTTTGTTGTTGGAAATCAAAGATTAGGCCTTTCCCTTGAAAGCTAAGGAAGAATGGCTGGTACCCCCAAGTGCTCAGTAAACAAATACAGCCTGGAGAGGGAAGGAGCCAAGCTTAGATCTCATAATGTGGTCCAGAGAGAAGCAGACTGGTTTTGTAAAAGTTCTGTCAATGCATTTTAGCAAATCAGTACATCCTGTTCGGCCTGGCTTTCCTCAAGTAGGTCACTGGTTAATCTGATGCAAGCAATGAGCCACTTTCTTCCTATTTATTCTTTGGTTTTCTTTTTCTACCAAGTATGGCTTCACAACCATCATGATGAAAGAGTATTTATTGCTGGCACAGAAAATATTCTGCTCCAATAGGTGTCTGCATTTAATTTCAAACACATCAGGATGTCCCTAATTCCCCAGCTGCAGGAAGTTGGGTGTTGTGAAATTTGGAATAAATTTTTATTATTTCTCTAGTAGGGCTGTAGAGAAGCTGAATTTTGAAAGTTAAGATGAAAGATCTGCTTGTCTGGTAAGAATAATCTCTCTTAAAATGGTGGAAATACCAATATTATGTGTGCAAATGAAGTTATTGCAATTAAAAGTTATGCAAGAAAGAAACTTCTCCAAAGTCTTCAAAAGAGTAAAGAGAATATCATTTATAGACTCTAGGAATGAGAGCTGTTAAAGGCAGAGTCTTGGGAAATATTTACTCCAACATATTAAAAGAAGCAGGAAGGCAACTTACTGAAACCAATATTTTTTGGTACTTTGCAGGATGATCAGAGAATTTTCTTTTGGGAGCACAAGGCAACATGGAAGCACTTGATGTTTTTGTTCTCTGTGTTTGTTACTGTGGGTTCTGAGATAAGCACACTCCGAATATTTGTGATTGATAAATCGGCTGGGAAATGATTAACGATATTTAATTTCAAAATTATTGCCTTGTCTCATTAATAGGCAGTTGATAGCTTTTTTGGAGCTGTTATTTCAGGCTGCCTTCAGGTGTGGGGAAGGCTGCCTCTGATTCACATCTGCAAGTTCCTCCAGCAAGCATTGATGCTATAAACTTTTATTTGTAATGAACATTTAGATTATGGAACATTCTGAGGATGATTTCAGAGCCATGCACCTAGTCTACTTTCATGTTTGGAAGATTTTAGGCATTATGACTTTTGATACCTAGATTCCTTAATAGAAATATGGTTGAGCTTCTGAGCTAAGACACTGCCAAGCCATCAGCTCAAAACATGAAAAATTAAAATCTAACAGAATACTAAAAATCTATAATGGCTTTATAGTGGTCTGTCTTCAAATAAAATAACAAATCCAGTTTGACTTTCTCTCACTTTGAGGTTTCTTTCTCAGCTGCTCTCACAAACACACTGTAAGGCAGTGCTGGACAGGGACAGCTGGGTGTGGTTCCTGAGGTTCTGCTTCTCGCCCTGCGTGGGTGTGCAGCTCATCTCCCTGTGATCCAGTGAGGCCTCATACCCAGAGAGCCATTCCTCCCAGTCAGTAGAGGGGAGCTGTGCATGGCACTGACTGGTGTGTGCTCTACCTCCCTTGAGGCACGCAGCCAGCTTCGCTTCCTCCTCACATTTCCCACAAATGCTCTAAGATACAGAAAATCCATTCTCAGGAAGTTTTCCCTGCTCATGGCTCTGGAAGCCACTGTTTTCCTGACCAGCTGGTCCAACACCTTGGTCTTCTTGCAGCTGGACAACTCTTTGAGCTTGATAGGCTTTGACTGTGCATGGAGAATCTGCAATTCCAGGTCGAAGGGTGCAATTGCAGGGCCTGACAGGGTCATGATCACCTCACAGGTGAAACAAAATGTGGGAGTGAAAATGTGGGTGCAAATTACATGTACAAGAGGAGATGCTGTTTGGGACGAAGATACAGCCTGTGAATAAAGGACTGCTCCCACAGCAGGGAACAACCACTGAGATAAACTCACTTCTGGAGAGAGTCCAGAGGAGGCCACGGAGATGCTCCCAGGGCTGGAGCCCCTCTGCTGGGAGCTCTGAGGGTGTCAACCTGGAGAAGGGAAGGCTCTGGGGAGATCTAGAGACCCTTCCAGAGCCTAAAGGGACTCCAGGAGAGCTGGAGAGGGACTGGGGACAAGGGATGGAGGGACAGGACACAGGGAATGGCTTCCCACTGCCAGAGGGCAGGGATAGATGGGATATTGGGAAGGCATTTTTCCCTGTGAGGCTGGTGAGGCTCTGGCACAGGTTGTCCAGAGGAGCTGTGGCTGCCCCTGGATCCCTGGAAGTGTCCAAGGCCAGGTTGGAGGGGGCTTGGAGCAACCTGGGCTAGTGGAAGGCGTCCCTGCCCATGGTAGGGGGTGGATTGGGATGAGCTTTAAGGTCCATTCCAATCCAAACCATTTAATGAATCAGTGATTATCCTTCCTGATCCCTACAATGAACTCAGCCCCCCAGGGCCAGTTTTGGCATGTAGAGTGTGATGTCACCATTCTCCAACCTTTTGGGCCCCAGGTTGGGCTCCTAAAAGGACTGTTGTGGTTTTAAGCCCAGATGGAGATAAAACACTGCACAGCCACTTGCTCAACCCCCTCTCCATTGCCCCCCTACTCCCTGGAGTAGGCAGAAGAATCAAAGTAAGACTTGTATGCTGAGATAACAACAATTTAATAATTGAAAATAAAGTAAAATACAATAATGTGTAAATGATAATAATAATGATAAAAGGGAAAAGCAAGTACTGCTCAGTGCAATTGCTCACCACCTGCTGACTGATGCCAGATCTCCCTTCCTGAACACAGCACAGCACCTTCCCAGTAACTCCCCCCAATTTATATACTGGGCATGACTTTCCGTGATGTGGGAGATCCTTTTGTTCTCTTTGGGTCACCTTTCCCAGCTCTGTTCCCTCCCAATTTCCTTTGTGAACCTCCTCACTGGCAGAGTATGAGACAGGGGAAAAGAAGTCCTTGTCTTTGAAGAAACACAAATTAGCAAATCCCCAAACCATCATTGTTTTATCAACACCATTCTCATTCTGAATCCAAAACACAGCACTGGAACAGCTACTGAGAAGAAATGAACTAGACACAGCTCAAACCAGGACACACTCAAATGAAATAGCCATAGTACATGGCATGGAAGTCATGGAGCATTTTGAACTTCCTTCAGTGCTGTGGGTTCTCAAACTCATTCAGTAAGAATTGGTGTAAAGTTGAAGAATTTCTCCCTTTCCCCCCCTGTCACCTGACAGAGATTCTATAAACTTCTGTTTCCAGATGAAACAGAGTATAGAAAAACAAAATGAAGATTAAATGAGCCCACCTGTCCATCCCCCCTCCAAAATGCATCAGCTTGATGGGTGCTCACCTGGCTGACTAGTACCAAATCCCTGATTAGGAGGATTTCTCCTGCTATTCCAGGGCTCTGCTCTTCAGATTATAAGTAGGTTTCTCGAAACACCAAATAGTGTTTAACCTTTGCTGAACTTCAGGCTCAAACCTTTTTTGAACTTTCCTTTTTTTTTTTTAACACACTCATCATCTTTCATCTCCTGTTGCAAATCCAAAGTTTATGTGCAATTGAGAGCCTCACAAGGGCTGAAGCTGCATGAAAATCTCAAACCAGAGAATGCTTAGGCACTTTTCCCTGCTCTTTATGCATCAACAAAGAGCTACCAGGAAAAAAAGGAAAGTTTGAAAGCAGTATTTTTGGCAGTTGTTTTATGTGAAGCTCCTCAAGAGTTTCACATTTTTCAGACAAGTCAAGCAGAAGAGGCTGAGTGCATCCAGCCAAGTACAGAAAACTGAGGGGCGCTGCAGCCTGTGTAGAACATAAACCCCATGAGTAATGTGCTTTTAAGCAGAGGGCGCACAAAGAAGGCAAAATCTTAGGATTACTGGCAATTGTTCTGGAGAGAAGAGTAAATCCTACAATTCTGGGGGCTTGCTGAGTCTCTGATAAAAGACAGGCCTGTGACAGAGATCTGAGAAGGAGGGAGCACAGGGAGAGAGGGAGTGAGAAATGATTTAGGGGAAGACCCAGCAGTAACTCCAGACAAAACAGTCACAATTTGCCAAGTAAAAGGATTTCCATGACTGGAGAATTTGGTCACTGGAGGAAAAAATGGGAGTCCAGATGCCACAGATGGGACTCAAGCCATGGAAGGAAACATCGAATTTCTGAATATAACAACTATTTCAAAAAGTTCCTGATGTCATCAGCACCTGGTGGTATCTGCTAACCTAAGCTTGTGCAGGGACAGGGCTCTGACCAGCTCCACCAGAGCTATAGGTGCTTGCAAAGCTGCTGCTCAAACTGTGTCAAGGATGCCTGGTGTGCACCCCTGTGGATCAGGTTTGGGAGATGGTCCAACAGAGGGATTGGGGTCAGGAGGTGAGCAGGCATCTGCCTACCCTCACCAATGCTCTGCACTGAGCAGCACCAGGACACTTCTCCTTGCAGAGCACATTTATGCCTGCAGCACAGAACCTGTTGGGTGTCCTGAACTTTTGAACAAGTGTAGGCTGCCTCTCTGATGACAGTTTTTCACTTACGTACTCTCAGGTAATGCATGATGAAGACAAATTGCCATGTTATGTAATTTAAAGTGAATTTTGCCTGTCAGCATAGTTAAAATAAATGTGTTCATTTCCACAAAATGGCCAATCTGTCACATTAACCTGAATCCTCATTGTCTCCCCAGTCGAGTCTAATAGTGAGAATTGGAGATCTGATTGTTTTAAAAAGTGAATTTATCATATCCTTAATTTCCCTCTCCTATGAAGAGCCATCTTTAATGTTTGTTTGTCTAGATCCCAGACAGTGCTTTCCCTCAGATGAACCCAGCACGGGCAGGGTGAGGAGCTGCAGCTGTGCACCCATGACAGGAGCACCCTCAGTGATGCTGGTTGTGGCCATGTCAGATCTCACTGAGCCAAGGCTCACCTCACCATTTGCCCAAAAGCAGCATCTTTGTGCTGGTTCCTGGTACTGCTTGTCTGTTTGATCTCCAAAGCAACAGTTCGACTCCGGTTCTTTTCTGTGCAGCCCACCATGAGACATTTACCTGCATCCAGTTACACTGATTGGTGTTAATTCTATAATTTAATTCTTTATCAGCTGAAACCTGTGTTGGTTTTCCTATTATTTTCTGTGACTGATTTCAGATTACAGACCTACTTTATTCTTTAGGCGCAGCAAAGTAAAATGTCAATGTTCTC
Source organism: Myiozetetes cayanensis (assembly GCF_022539395.1). Taxonomy (NCBI): domain Eukaryota; kingdom Metazoa; phylum Chordata; class Aves; order Passeriformes; family Tyrannidae; genus Myiozetetes; species Myiozetetes cayanensis. Next base: position 351,720 of record NW_026087423.1, read on the forward strand.
AGCATCTTCTTCAGCTCCCTGTTGTCTCTGATGAAGTCAAAATTAATAAGGCCCAGATATCTCCTTGTTAGCTCACGGGACGCTGGGGGTACCTTGTCTGGTGTGATTAGTCTGGAAGTGCTTCTCAGCTAGAGGCTGTGCTTAACCCTCTGCAGAGGCACAAGAAACACTCCACGGCTCTTGTGGTGCACCAGCACGTTCTGAGGCTCCTCTCCACACTGCACATGAATATTTCTGCTCCTGTCTTCCCTGCCTCATTATTAGCAATTTTATGATCTCTGTCTAATAACAGTCCTGCTGACTTCTATTCTTTGATAAATCCTCTGTCTCCTTTCCCAGTGGGAAGTTGCTGCGGTTATTTGCATCCCAAAGAGCTGGAGAACTGGTCCTGGTAGTGGTGTTTCCCAGACTGCTTTCAAGCCCTGTACCTTCTCCTGCTCCACTCTCTACTCCCAGAGTGCTTTGATGGACCAGGTGAGCTGCAACCTCCCAGTCCTGCTCACTGTCCTGCTCACAGAATTGTAGAATTCCTGAGTTGGAAGGGACCCACAAGGATCATCAAGTTCAGCTCCTGGCCCTGCACTAGACACCACAACAATGACATCATGTGCCTGAGAGCGTTGTCCAAATGCTGCTTGAGCTCTGGCAGCCTTGGGACCATGAGCCCGTTCAGTGCCCAACCACCCTCTAGGAGAAGAACCTTTCCCTAATATCCAGCCTAGATATCTCCTGACACAGCTTCATGCTTCCTGGTTTCTCCTGCACCGCTGTGGACACCCATCCTGCTGGCTGTTGTAACTGCTTATTGTCATCCCGGCACTCACACAGGTGACTGCTGTGCCTGCAGAAGCTGCATCCAGAGCCCAGATTGCTGAGATAAACTCCTGCCTGAGGACCAGATTGCAACCTGGGTCCTCTGCCCAGACCAAGAGGCTAGAGGAACAGCCTCTGGATGAATTAGAGCCCTCAGGAGCTGAGCTGAATAAACTGCTTTTCTCCCTGGCAAAAGCCCTTGGTTAAGGAAAGGCTGCTTGGGTCCAGGGATGAGCAATCTGAGCTGTGGTGCATCCCCATGTTTGCCACCAGCTGTGTGCCAACCCAGGAGAGCCCCTTGGCAGTCCTGGATGCATTCACACAGGGCTGGGCTGGGATGCATCACCACAGGCTGGGAAGACAGGGATACAGCCTCACACTTCCATTATAGCCTTGCAGGGTGAATGTCTAGTGGGCATGGACAACCTGGTCTAGTGGAAGGTGTGCCTGCCCATGGCAGGGGATAGAACAAGGTGAGCTTTAAGGTCCCTTCCAACCCAAACCATTGCATGATTCAGTGTTTTGAAGAATGTGCTATGGGTTAGGGCTTTGGATACTGCAAGGTTCTCCCTTGCAGTATCAGGGCATAGATCTCCTCTATCCAGGACTTGGCCCATGTCAGGAAGGTTAAAGCCACTCCAGAATAGCCTGTTGATTCCATGCACAGTGCAAGTAAACAATGTTTTTTTGTTAAAATGACAGTTTATTTAATGACAAATATTTAAAATTTGATTTTTTGAGTAATCCAAGCCTGATCTGTCACTTGTAAAGCATCTTGCAGCAGCACTGCTGTGGCTGGAATGAGGTATAGGGGACTACAGGCTGGGAGATGGGACAGCAGAGACCTCACTGTGCAGCAGGACAGTGTGTCTCAGACTCTGCCAGCCCCAGCCCCAGCCCCAGCCCCAGCCCCCCCTACCCAGTGCTCTGAGCTGTGTATGAGCAGAGGGACCCTTGGTTTAAGGAGGGGTGGGGATGGCTTTTTTGCCTCTTCTGCCCTTCATGAGGTGCTGTTCACTGAGATGTGGGAAAAACAGGTGCCACCAGGGTTTTCCTGTCTTCCAACCCAGAGTCCTCCTTCCCATCCTGTGTGTCGGGATGCCAAACCCTCTGTCTCCTCTGCTGGCTGCTTCCAGGGGCACTCCATCACTTTTTAATCAATTTTTAAGGTGAAGTGTTGTATCATAAAGTTCATACAATTGTCCTTCCCCTCACACTAACCTGCACTCCAGATCTTACTGTGCAGGTTTCCCCTTGCTGGGAATCCAGCTCATTTCCTCCTGCCCTCCCTGCCCTGCAATAGGCTCAGAGACAGTGAGAGCATGGGCTTTTCCCCTGGAAACCTCAGCTCTCCTGTCATAACACGAGGACTGGTGGGGTGGCCATGCACGGGGCAAGGGAACAGTTAAAATGTTTTTTATTCACTACATCTCTTCCCTCCACCAGGACCATTATTTCAATACGACTTATTCCTTCCATTGAAACCTTTGAATAATTTCCCTTTATAATCAAACTTTTCTATCCCTAAATCAGTTTTATAACCACCTTATTATACCTTGAAACTCAAAATGAAAAATATCTGTTATAAATAATTGGGCTGTGCTGTGAATACTAAGCACACCGGTGGTTTCCAGAGGACGGGATAACAGGGATGTCCTCTGCCACCTGTCCAGGGAAGGGGTTTGCTGGCTTAGTTTGTCTTCTTCACTGCAGGGTGAGGAGAGGGGAGGTGGGGGTCAGTCTTTGCCAAGCCCTGGACCTGCTCTGGAGGTAGCAGGAGACACTGTGCCACTGCTTTGGGTTGTGTTTGTTAAAATGCAGTGATCTGGGCACTTGCTCGAGCTGGGAGCCGTGGGGTGTGCACCAGCCTTTGAGCTCAGCTGTCCCCAGAGTCTGCACCACTAAAACTGGTCAGTCCTGGGATAAGAGCATTGTTGGATGCCTTATTGGAGTCCTTCCACCTTGTCTCTGCCCACAGGACAGATCCTGAATGGGGCTGTGGGGCTGCTGAGCCGCTGCCCATTCTCAGCTCATCCATGCCTTCCCCTGCACCAGGGGCTGTGGCATCAGGTGCTGTGAAACCTCCAAAACCTGCCTGAGGATCGCAGAATCACACACTGGTTGGGTTTGGAAGGGACCTTAAAACTCATCTCGTCCTACCCCCTAGGCCTGGGCAGGGACACCTTCCACTAGACCAGGTTGTTCCAAGCCCTGTCTAACCAGGGATGAGGCAGCCACAGCCTCTCTGGATCTTTGATCTCAGCAATGTATGCGTCAGTCTCAAACTACAGTAAGCTGACTTAAGGTAGAAAAGACTTTTCCCCCAGTCTCCTCCCTGGATATTGCAGTGATCTGTCTTTCCCCAGAGCAGTGTGTGCCTCAAAGATCTCCAGCCACCTCCCCATTTCCAGGTGAGTGGCAAGAAGAAGGAATTTGTTGCTGGTTTGCAGCTTGTGTGATGGTTTTATTTAATAGATTCATAGAGTCTAAGGCTGGAGAGATGCATTAGATCATCACACTTGATTTCCTGTAAATCACAGGCCATTACATTTCACCAGGTTGATCACGTACTGCACCCAGTGACTTGGATTTCACTGAAACACATCTTTCAGGAAGACTTCTTCAGGCAAATTCACTGGTGAATAAATGTTCTCCTTCCAAAAAAGCGTCTTATTTATAATTCAAATATTTCTGGCTTCAGCTTCCAGCTCTTGTTCTACCTTTTGCAGTGCAGTCACAGAGTCTTTATTACTCGATATTTTCTCCCCCTGTAGGTGTTTAGAAGCAATGACAAAGTCACTTCTCAGTCTTCTTTTTTAAAAGCTAACCAGCTTGAGGCCTTTAAATCTCTGCATGGAAGGTGTTCTTCCTGGCCCTTAAATGTACTTTGTACCTTTTTTTCTGTATCTCTTGAATATTCCAAATATTTTTTTTTAAATTTATTTAAGCAGAGAGCTACAGAAATACTGCAATTTAGCAGAACATGGTGTTAAACTGAAGAGAGGGGAATAGACCAATCCCAGGCTCTAGTGAATGGACTATGTCCCTGCAACCCAAACAAATAATTACAGAGCTGCAGATGAGGTGTAGGCAGCTCATTTATCCCTGGGCTCCTTCAGCAGCTCCTGGTTGTGAAGAGAGTGGTTAAAAAAGAAAGGACCAGTGGAGCAATATCCACACTGGTGTGTTGAACACTCCTCTCTCCTCCCAGGCTCCAGCTGTGGGGACATGAAGAAGATGCTGCCATGGGAATCTGCTGAGATCTCTCTGCTAGAAACTCCTCATTAGGATCCAGCATGTCCCTGTGAGACCTGGACACATACAGACCAATGCTTGGACTGAATTTTTACATTTATTTTTCACTTTCCAGGTGCATCATAGAATGGTTTGGGTTGGAAGGGACCTTAAATCTCATCCCATTCCACTCTTCTGCCATGGGAAGGGATACCTTCCACTACACCAGGTTTCTCCAAGCTCTGACTAACATGGCCTTGGACATTTGCAGGGATGGGGCAGCCACAGCTCCTCTGGACAAGCTGTTCCAGGGCCTCACCACCCCTGGAGTGAAGATTTTTTTCCTAATATCTAATCTAAACCTGATCTCTGCCAGTGTGAAGCCATTCCTCCTTGTCCTGTCCCTCCCTCCAGGCCCTTGTGAATAGTCCTTCTCCATCCTTCTTATAGGCTCCCTTCATTTACTGGAAGGCTACAATTAGGTCATCCTTAAGATTCTGTTTTCCAGACATTTTGTTGATAGTTTAACTTCATGAAACTGAATCCTGCTTTTTTCTTCTGTAGAAAGAATTCAGTTTGCTCATCTAACTCCAGACTGATGCTATGGAAAGCATAATCTCATACTCCATGAACCAGGTACATCACTTCCCAACCACAATTACAATGTTGTTTTGGAAACCAGAGAGTACAAATCAAATTATTTCCCCTGTCTAGTAGACTATGGGATTCCTGCACCATTTGACACTATGGACATACAGCAATGACTGAAAAGGAGATCGTTACACAAGTTCTGTTGTTTAAAGTGCAGGAACATCCCTTGTCACTGCACAGCACTTCAAGGCTGGCATAGGGTGATGCTGCTTTATGTCACAGATCAGTGAAAATATGCTTCAAATGGAGAAGCTGGCATCAGAGAGCTCACCTAGGAGAACTCATGACTTTGCAAAACCATACCACGATAACTATTCCAGTGTCTTTGGTTGCATGTTTGTTTTGCAGTAACACCGGCCTCCTAGCCTGGATTACACTACCAGGAATGAACTGGGAGTCAGCTCAGGAAGGAAGTTGTCCTCCCATGGTAAAATTGAGAAATTTAGTTCTCTGGAAAGGTCTTCAACCAGATTCTCAACCCTTCTGTAACTCCAGCCTGGCTCCCTGCCTACAGATCATCCCCTATAGGAATTGTCCTTGGAGACACAAATCCAACCGCCCTACTCAAACTTCCAACAAAACCATGTCAGAGCTCTATATTTCCCCATGGAATTCCGGTGTCACCCTGTCATGTTCATGGCAGGAAAGTGGAAGAGCAAAGTGTGGCAGCTGCAGCCCACTGGCAATATCCAATGGACTCCAAAACAACCTCCTTTGGAGGACCAGATCTCCCATTCTACCCAAAAGCGTGTCTGCCCTGTAACACTCACACTCCTTAGAGGAGACCCTTAGTCTTTAGGCATCCAGTGAAAAGATGGGTTCTCTAGCAGTTGTCACTTTTGCTTTCCAGTGAGCTGGGATGTCTCTTCAGTAGATGTGTCCCACGTGCCCACAGGTGATGCTCAGTCACTGTATGCAGTTCCCTGGTGTGCACAGGAGGCCAGACCTTACAAGAATAACTGTCCCTTCTGATCTAGGAATCAAATACAGTATTTAAACTAAATCTGTCGCTAGAGGGACTCCTGCATCTCATGCTCTCCTCATACTCATGTTGAGATTTGCACTGTACCTGCAGGTCATTGACCTCCTCAGATGCTCTGGGGATGCAGGTAAAACACAGAGGAAGGTTCTATGCAGAACTGCCCCCCAGGGATCATCACACAGTGCCCCTCCCATGCTGCAAAGCTGTGTGTGGCTGCAGATTTGTGGTGAATGAAATCAAATTTCCCCTCCATCCCACCTGTGGATGCTCTTGGGGCCATTGCTCTCGTGGGGATCACCTTGCTGACTGGCAACAATTCTCTTTAAAAACAGGCTGAAAATTAGCTGAGAGACATCTGAATGCCCAAAACTAAACATTCTTCAGTGTCTCTGCTGACACCGAGACAGTGAGTCGGTCCATTATCCACCGTGGGTGAGGCAGGTGTGACAGTCACAGTTAATACTCACGTCTCTTTAATTATTAAGGAAAGGAGACAGAACAAGAATGGTAAACAGTTGTTGCAGCCATTACCTCTGCTAGGAGCGGATAATTGAGATGTGTGGGATAAGAGTGTATGTGCCCAGAGGATCCCTCTTCTCTGCAAAACAGGGACAAAGCACATCCTTGCTGGAGTTGCTGGTGAACTTCCCCTTATGCTTTTTACACAATTAAAGGAGCTTAGAGATAGGCACAATTGCCAAGTTCAAAGGCTGGAGAAGCATCTTTACATATCTCACATAATCTAAATAGTATCTGCATATGCAAATCTGATTAATCTCAGTTAAATCCAATGCAACTGAAGAAACCATTTAAATCAGTTACTTAACAGAAGTCACTCAAAGGAGTAGTGTTGAAAACCACCAAATGTCTGGATAATGAGAGTCCTAAACCCGAATTAAATCCCACTGTTTCTCTCTGTTTACCAAGATTAGTTCATGTCTTTTCTCAAGGAACACATGGTCTAAGCAAGTTGATATTTAACAAGAGAAGATGTTAATACCTTCAATTACAACAGCATTTCATTATCCCATTAAATTCATTATGAAAATACATTAGCTCAGAACACTGACAACCTCCTATTGCTCCCAGTGCTGAGGAAATAATGTTGTGCATGGCATTAAAAACCTGGTGTGTCATTGCTCCTCTTTGTTCATCACTGTCTGCATTACTCTCTGGCCACTGCTAACCTGAAAAAATTCAAGTGTGTAAGCCAGAAGGAAAATGTGGTTTCTGTCATCCTTTCTCTGGCTGGATGCTTTGTCCTGCCTGGCTCATGAATATGGATCACCTTTGAGTGTGAGATGTAACCCTGAATGCTTCTGCTGTTGTGGTAGGAGAGTCCCAGAGCATCTTCAGTGCTCATTTCTCTGGTTTGGTCCACTTCCTAAAATGTCTCTTGATATCAGCAGGAATTTAAAGTAGTTGACACTTTGCTTTTTTCATGGACAAATCTCTGTTCTATGACTATTCAACATAACCAGGCAGCTCTCAGTAAGGCAAGAGGGCATGGTCTTAAGCTCTGCCAGGGGAGGTTTAGGTTGGATATTAGGAAAAAATTCTGTACAGAGAGAGTAATCAGGCATTGGAATGGGTTGCCCAGGGAAGTGGTGGATTCTCTGTCCTTGGAGATTTTTAAGATGAGACTGGATGTGGCACTTAGTACCACCATCTAATAACAGAGGTGGTAGTGGATCAAGGATTGGACTTGATCTCAGAGGTCCTTCCAACCCAGATGATTCTATGATTGTATGATAACTACTGTTTTTGAGAGAGCTAAATTTTAGGGAATTTTGAAACAGAACAATCATCACTCACTGCAGACATCACTGTCTTGTCTGTTCAACTCTTTGGAGGCAACTCGTGTCCTGCTGTGTTTATCCTGGGCAGTAGCACTCTCCCTGTGAGAGCATCTGTGACCAGCAGAGGAAGGTCACAGATGGCTGAGGGGCTTTTTGACACCCGAATGAGGCAGCCCAGCCACCACAGGTCTGTGTGTCAGGTAAGGCATCCACAGCACTGTTTAAATCAGGGCTGGGCCCACTTCTGTTCCATTCTGAACTCAAACAGCGCCTGCTTTGCAAGCCAATTATAACATCAAATGGCCTTGCTACACTTGAACACCTCCCTCTCCTGCACTGAGAACAAAAGCAACAGGAGTTATTATATGAGGCTTACATGTGGAAGCAGATAAATTTTGTAAATAAACACCTCTGAAGGAGCTTATCAAAGAAAAAACACCCAGAGAGGCTTTGACCTTTATGCACAAACATGAATTGAGATGTAAGGAAGGTGTTCAGTGATACATTCTCCAGTTCTAAATGTTCTACTTAACATTTGAGGAATAAAGATTTTAGTATGCTTATGAAATTGATTCATTTTAATAAGAGCCATTTTTAAGCTGCACAGAATATTCTTGAAAGGAAGGCACTTTTTTTTGTGAGCTTGGCTAAAAGTTATTTCACTTTTATGATGTAGTTTACAGCTTCTGGTAAGGATCCCTGGGGTCATCCTTTTTGATCCAAAATAGAGCTCTTCTCTCCTCCTAAGGATGGGCTCTTCTACTCCTGAGTGACTGGGAAAGTTTTTTCTCTTGCTACAGTGCTATTCCTGTGTTCGAGAGGCATCTTGTTTTTCAGAGGGCAGTTGTTCCATTGTTTCTTTCTGACCTGAAATTTCTTGTGGTACATTTACAATATGCAATTAAAGACCTCGGTAAAAAAATTTGCACAAGGCACAACTTGTAGTGACAATGCTCCACAGTCTACTCTCAGACTATAGCACAAAGGACAGCAGGATGTAAAGCTTCAGCCAGGAGGAGGAATGAAGAGCAGACCTGAGGACCTGGAGCACTGTAGAGCCTGGAGGAGCATTGGGTGTGTTGGGGCAGATCTGCTTGTGCAGGTTCCATGCCTTGAAGAACCTGTCCCTGCACTGGGTGTGACTCTGTGTGACTCAGTGCTGAGCCCACATTTCCCTTCAGATCTTTTCAGTTTATTTTCATCCTGACCCCTCCGTGATCCAGGCAGGCAGAGGGTCCAGCCTGTTTGAGGCTGAGGAGAGCTGCTGCCCTGCCCCTGCGACTGGTGCTGGGGGTGTGAGTGGCTGTTGCCTTCTCTGACTGTGGCTCCAGTGCCCTCGTGAGGCTGAGGGGGTGGGAAGCCCTTCAGGAGCTGCTGCATCACACAGCCCTTGGTGCCATGGGAGGAGCAAAGGGGAGGTGGACCCTTAGCACAGTCTCCAGGACCTGCCAGGCTTGAGGTCTGGGCCAAGGATGGCCGTGCCGTGCCGGGGCACACGGACCACTTCACACCCTGGCAGTGTGGGTGGGGAGGGCCCTGCTCCTACTGCTGGGGCCCCCAAGGCTGTGCTTTCTTATGTCCTCATCTCTCACCCCAGTGCCCTCCAGCACCACCCCTTCCCTGCAAATTGGACAGGCTGTGCTGCTCACTGCTGACTGTCCCAGCAGCCAGGGGAGGGTTTGAGCTCTCAACCCATTTCAGTGGACCTGGCAGAGCCCAAGGAATCCCTCACTCATTCCCACCACTCCTGACAGACTGTTCAGGTGCCAGCAGGCAACACACCTGCAGACTTCACTTACAACAATGTGAAGCTACCAGCTGAGTTAAGACCACCTGAGGGACCTCTTGCCTTTGCAGCCTTGGACTTCCTTGACAGGACAAGGGGGAATGGCTTCTGACTGCCAGAGGGTAGAGTTAGATGGGATAGGGGGAAGAAATTCTTCCCTGTGAGGCTGGTGAGGCCCTGGCACAGGTTTTTCTGAGGAGCTGTGGATGCCCTATCCCTGGAAGTGTTCCAGGCCAGGTTCGATGGGGCTTGGAGCAACCTGGGCTAGTGGAAAGTGTCCATGGCAGCAGGTGGAATGAGATGAGCTTTAAGGTCCTTTCCCATCCTTGCCATTATGGAATTCCATGATTCTGTGGTCTCTGAGCTGTGTCCTGCCCTAGTTGTTTATTCCCTCCCTGTTTTAATTACCTGCAGTTCATCCCTTCCCCTTTACACCCTAGTTCCCTTCTGCCTGGGCATCCTGGTGCTTGTGAGTGTGAGCTTGGCATTTGCTCCAGCTGCTCAACAGGGCTGCACCTCTGCTGGGGCCTGTGCTGTTGGCTTTGAGCGGCATTAAGAGCAGCCAACACGAACCCAGAGGCATGAAAGGTCTTTTCCAGGGACATGGGCACATTCTGTGTTCAGCTGGGGCTTCCCTGCTGTGTTCTCACTTTATGGTTATTTGTTAGGGGGTGCTGCTGGCGCATTTGTCATAACTTCACAGCTCATTGCGGTGGCACCTGTCAAGGTAATTGCTCCTTCGAGGTGTGACAACACTTAGATCTATTTTTCCACCCAATGTCTCAGTTCCCTGCATGGTGCCACTGCTGGGGGCCAGCTGCCTTTCTGGGATGATCTGGGATGGCTTGGAATGGCTGCTCTGGGAGGCTGGGCTGGACACCCTTTGATGCTAAAGGTGGGTAACTTTGGTCTGGCCCAAAAGCTGGGTTCAGTGAGCAGCCTGTGCAGAGACAGATCTATCCCAAACCCTTGGGATAAGTGATCAAGTAAATAGAAGGGGTATTTCCTCTTCTATCAAAAACCTGAAAGCAACAGATGTGCTGGGCCCATTTACCTGGAAATGAGGGCTGTAAGCCTTTGCTTGTGGTGGGTGCAGCAATATGCACTTAGTCAGCAGAGAGCATCATGGTGTGTTGTGGGGTGTCCTAAACCCATCAGGTCACGAGGGAAAGCCACACTGCATCACTGCCCAGCAGTGAAGGGCTCAGGCAGGACTGGATCCTATATCCTGAATTTCCACTTTCCACACAGGTACTTGGGTGAGGCCCAGAGGCCACTGCAGCAGCTGGGAGCAGGGTGAGGGGGTTTTCCTGTTGCCTTTGCTATCATATGACCTTCCCAGGAGAGGTGAGGTCCCCCTGGGGGCAGAGCAACTGTGAGTCTCTGCTAGTGGGACCATGGGGCCTGACAGGGAGGAGTGATCAAGTGTTAGGGGACATTTTCCTGGAATGGGGCTGAAGGGACTAGAAGCCTGACTGTGGGATAGAAGGTGGGATGGCTGTTGAAGGGTTTATATGAGGGCCCAGCAGGATGGACTGGGCTGTAGAAGGTGAGGAAGGAGGGAATTTAGTACTAGGAGCAGAGGCTGGTGGCTGGGATGGAAGGGGTAGTAGGGCTGTGCAGGAGGGACGGAGGGACCTGAGGTGAGAGGGGAATCATAGAATCATAGAATAGATTGGGTTGGAAAAGACCTCCAAGATCATCAAGTCCAACCCCTGATCCAACTCTAATTACTATATCATGGCACTAAGGGCCATGTCCAATCTCTTTTTAAAAACTTCCAGGGATGGTGAATCCACCACCTCTCTGGGCAGGCCGTTCCAATTCCTGATCACCCTCTCTGTAAAGAATTTCTTCCTAACATCTAACCTAAACTTCCCTTGGCAGAGCTTGAGCCCATGTCCCCTTGTCCTGTTGTTGGTTGCCTGGGAGAAGAGACCAACCCCCACCTGGCTATAACTTCCCTTCAGGTAGTTGAAGAGAGTGATGAGGTCACCTCTAAGCCTTCTCTTCTCTAGACTAAACAACCCCAGCTCCCTCAGCCTCTCCTCATAGGACTTGTGCTCCAGTCCCTTCCCCAGCCTGGTTGCTCTTCTCTGGACCCGCTCCAGCACCTCAATATCTTTCCTGAACTGAGGGGCCCAGAACTGAACACAGTACTCCAGGTGTGGCCTCACCAGTGCTGAGTACAGGGGAAGGATCACTGCCCTGCTCCTGCTGGCCACACTGTTCTTGATGCAGGCCAGGATGCCATTTGCTTTCTTGGCCACCTGGGCACAGTGCTGGCTCATGTTCAGCTTCCTGTCAATCAGCACCCCCAGATCCCTTTCCACCTGGCTGCTCTCCAGCCACTCTGTGCCCAGCCTGTAGCGCTGCAGGGGTTGTTGTGGCCAAAGTGCAGGACCCGGCACTTGGCCTTGTTGAAGCAGTGTGGACCTGACTAATTCTGTGAGTGTTGCTCTTCACAGTTCCTGTGCCCTCTGCCCATCCATCCTCTTGGGCCATCTCCCAGGGACCCCCCCCCAGGCCCAGAGGCACAGGGTGCTGCCACAGCTGTTGTCTCTACAGACCCTCCAAGCATCAAGACTCGTTAACAGCTGGTGCCCATGAAGGCACTGGCTGTGCTGAGCTCAAAGCACCTACACCCCCAGGCCTTTGAGGTGGACCAGGAGGTGATGATGTGTATGTTCTGCCGTGTGCAAAGTATCTGGAATTAGACAAAAGGTGTGATTTATGCTGCACGATCAGTAGCATAAATAAAAGCCTCTGACATTTTCTAATTGGGGTGCTGGGAGTTCTGAGACGGTTCTGCAGTTTTGTGTAAATGCCTCATCAAAGTGGTAATGTATTCTAATTATTAGCAGAGCCCTAGCTGCCTCATAGATCTGTAATATTTTGTGGCATATGACATTACAATGAAAATGTATGAATAACAATTTTTCATTTAAATTACTGCCTGTATGATCAACTTTTTTTTGTAGTATTATGAGGTTTTGGGTAAATACTCCATAAATATGTAAATAACTTGTGATGTTTTTGCATTGGGTAATTGCAGGAGGAAGCGGCTCATGCTGCAGATGAACCACGAGTGGATGCACTCCGAGACCCTGCTTCTTTTGGGCATGTGGCTGTGGCTGGCTGCTTCTTGCATTTGCTCCCCTGTGCCTGGGGTCCCACCCTTGGAGGACACCTGAAACACTTTCTCTTATGCTGCACCTTTTCCAGCCACTTTCCCCCCCTGAGCTTCTGCTCTTGCTGTGTCACCTGCTGCTCTGGTGTGGAAATCTTCCTGGGGATTCATCACCGTGGTCATCCTGGAGCTGCAGGACCAGGGAAGGGGTGTCACTGGGCCAAGTCCTGCTGGTTTTGTGGGATAAATTCTTCTGAAGAAACTCTTTTTTCTCTTTCCTTACTCGGCCTGGCCCTGGGGCTGACTGTTGCCACCAGAGAAGACACACCGAGCCCAAAGGGAAGCTGTGAGCACAAACCAAGTATTTTTCACATCAACTAAAAATCAAGATATTTGTCCTGGAAAAACAAAAGATCAATTTGGTTTAAATTTTTTCTTTATTTGTTTTCTTAAATTATTTTCTAATCTTTATCCAGTTCAAAATGAGGCAGAACTGGTCAATAAGGAAGCAGGTTTCAAAACCCCCATTTCCACCATTTTTTTTCATTTTTGACCCTGAAACCCTCCCTTCCCATGCTGTGCCTGCCTCTGCCAGAGCCACTCTGGTCCTTCAAGCACATGTGGTCAGAGGCAGGAATTCAGCTGCTGGGCCAGTGAGCCTCGACATAATTCATGTTCTCTGTGGCTCCAGCTGATATTTCCACAGGGATAGTGGAGCACCTGAGGCTGCTGAGGTGCAGGGAGGAGCTACAGGGACAGGACTGGACATGCTGACCCCCAAGTGTGTCCCTTCTGCCATTACCTGAGTGAAGATCCTCTTCTACGCAAATGGCTGCTGACCCATCCATTTCTGTGTCCATCACTAGTTCTCCCTGGTTGGAGCAGATGGTCCCTGGACACACAGGCAGGGTACCCTGGGATGGGATAAGATGCTCCAGTCTTGTTTTGGTTTTGTCTGGGGAACATGAGCAAGGCCATAACAGGTCTGCTGGAGGATGGGAAGCCTGGCCAGTGGTTCATGAGGTGTCCTTCTCCACCACCTGGAGAGGGAAGCTGCCCTTATGTGGTCCTGTGGGAGGAGGTGAAATGTGCTGTTCTAAGTCAATTTTTACAGCGGAAATACTAGAGAGAAAGTTGAGAATTAGAACCTGAAGGAGAACAAAGTGTTTCTACACCAGTGAGAGGTGAAACAATAGCACTTTTGTAAGGAAAGTGGTATTTCTGAAAGAAAACAGCAGGAACACAATCTCCTGGAGTGTTTGGGGGCAGTTTGGGAGTGGGGAGAGAAGAATTTCCAGAGTGAAATTTTTTTGAGAGTGGTGATGGGCCAAAGGGGGAAGGAGACCCACTGCAGCAGCCTGCCCATCACCAGCAGCCTCATGCTGTGTACACCGTCCTGCCTTCAGGGCTGAATTGGCCCTGGTGCTTCCTCTGCCATGCCTGGGTCAGAGCATCTCCCTGGGGCAGGAGCTGCACAAGGTCCACTCAGAGCCTAAGTTCAGCCACTCGTGCTCCACAGCCTCTGCCATGACCTTCCCTTCCCAGTCACCAAGACATAGAGGAGGATGGAACTCCACAGCTCCCAGGGCAGTGGTAAGGGAGGTCCTGCTCTCGTGAGCAGGACTGTGAGCCACTGGCTCACAGTGGTAGCTGTGTGTGCACACATGAAGCTGTGGCAGCTGGAAGATGTTACAGCACAGCCTGCTCTGCTGGAGGTCCCAGCAGATGTTGTCGAGGGTCATCTCCCTCACTTACTGCCTACTGCTGTGGCCTCTGCTGCCTCCAGGACCTGGGAGTATCTCACGGTCTGGTTCCCTACTCTGCTCTCTGAACAGGAGTGCTGGGATGCTGGGGGATGGTGGGGAGAGCTGGGGAGACCTCACCTCTGCAAGCCCATGCTCCCTGGGATGCTCACACAAAGCAAGGCACAGTGACCTGCCCATGCCCTGGGACCAGCTGGCAGCAGCCCTGGGAGCTCAGAGGGAGCAGGGGCTGTGCCAGTGAGGCTCTGCCTGTGTTTGGTACCCCTGGCAGCAGTGAAGTGCTAGCAGGGAGCACAGCCTGCTCCTACCCCTCCTGGCAAATGAAGAGAGAAGGACTTTGTGCTGATTGATTATTTAGATTAGAGCAATCCAAAAGGGTTTAAAATACACCTGGAACATGGTGACTTAACAAGTGTACTTGGGGGGGGTGACAGTGCTGGGCTTCCTTGGTGCTGGGGAGGCTGAGGTGGCCACAGCCCCTTCTTCTCCCTGGGAGCAGCAAACAGAAGAGGTTTTCATTTTTCTCTGCCTGAGCTCTGTAAGCAGCTCAGAGTGTGACTGGAAAAGCAATGGAGCTGGGATAGGGAATCCCACCATCGCAGAATCTCAAGAGAGGGAATATTTGATGAAGCTGAGTCCTGTGAAGAGAGAGCAGAGGCTGTTACCATCACAGATTCTTCAGCACAGATGCCACAGAAGAAAGAAGTCGGGCTTTGTAAGGAGTCTTTGTATTATTTCCTGCCTCTACAGATGCACTGAAGTGAAAATGAGGGTTTTTTTAAGAGCGAGGGGGAAAAAAAAGAAAAGAAAGGCAGGAGAACAACTTTTTCTTTCTGCTGAAAGCTGGTGCTGTGCTTTAACTCTTCCCAGGCTGCTCATGGGCTCTCTGGGCTTCAGTGCAGAATGGATTTTCTTTAGCAGAACCCTAGTGAGCCAATCCTCTTACCAGATGTATTTTGGGCTGCCAGAGGGGAGGTGTGCTTACTCTGGGGGGAATTAGCAGAGAGTGACTGCAGATGAAAGACACCAAATGCCATCAACCCCAGAGTCTCTGCAGGGCGAGGGAAGAGCAGGGGTTATTCTTAAGCCTGACTTGCCATGATTTTCCAGGTGGCACCATCCTTCCCTTCATTACTGGCATTATTATGACTCCCTTTCTCCAGCTATGACTGTGCCAATCTCTGCTGTGCCAAGAGCTCTGCTCCTCTTGGCATCAAGAACTTCCTAAGTTTGAGCCAAGGCTTTTGTTCCCCTTGCAAGCATCACAGATGAATGAAGCACTCCATTCCTTCCTTTGTTTTACTCCTTCCAGAGCAAGGCCACTCTGGCTTCATGCAGGGCAGGGAAGAGCAGGAGGAGAGGGAGCATACCAGCTGTGTCACATCAAGAAGTGGATGTGCATGCACAATTCTACCTCCTGTTCCCAGGGAACTGCCTGAACGACTGGCTCACGATTTGCCTCGTTACCCTTGGATAAGCTGCCAATCATCCCCTTAAACACTTCCACCTGCACCTTGATAGCTGTGGAAAAAATCCCCAAAAAGTTGGTTTTTACCTGTGTTTTCTAATGGGAACAACAGGAGGAACCAGATGCTGTTCCTTGATGTGGTGGGTGAAAAAGGCCACTGAAAATCCTGTTGGCACATCTTGGGTTTTTGGGAAAGTCCCCATGTTCTGGGCGCAACCCACTCCTGCTCATCCCCTGCATGTTTACATTGTGATGCTCCCTGTGGCATTCTCGGTCCTCTTGTAGGATTGCCTGACCAGACGGGGATAAGGATTTTCTCCTTAGCCTCCAGTTGCTGGGACATGGCCACAGGTCTGGTATGGCAAGAAAGTGAGGTACTGCCTAAATGATTACCCTCTGGCCTACCAATAACACATGACACTCCAGACCATGGATGATACAATTCATAGGGCCATGAGATTAAAGGATGTTTGGAAAAAACCTCTTGAAGTCCCATAAACTTCACACATTTTTATTTATTATAGAATATCCTCCATTTTCTACATACATGTTTCTCCATACCTACATACTTATAGGACTAGAGGGAATGGCTTTACACTGGCAGGGGGAGATTTACATTTGATACTAGGAGGAAATTCTTCACTAGGAGAGTGGCTGGACACTGGCACAGGTTGCCCAGAGAAGCTGTGGCTGCCCCATCCCTGGGAGTGCTCAAGGCCAGATTGGATGGGGGCTTGAAATAACTTGGTTACTCCAAGGGAAGGTGTCCTTGTATGTGGCAGGGGGCTTTAAGGTCTCTTCCAACCCAAACCATTCTATGATTCTATGATACCTACATATTCTACACTTCTTCCTGAGGTGGAGCTGGCACGTGAGAGTAGCAGGAATGTATGGCTGGACGTGTCCACCCCATGTCAGCATGCAGTGCACAGCAGCAAGCACTGAGAACAGTCTGCAGCAGCCCATAGTAGGCAAGTTGCTGATAAAAGTCATGTTAAAACTTTCTAGACAGCAAAGCCCTGTCCAGAATGCAGGAGGGCCTGTGAACCTTCTGAGAAGGCTGCTCTGGGTAATCTGGCCATGCCCATTTTTTTCCCATGGGTTGTTATTTTGTAGACTTGGAGCTTCAAAAACTTTCATGGAAACATTCAAGGCCAGGTCAGATGGGGCTCTGAGCAACCAGGTCTAGTTGAAGATATCCCTGCTCACTATATGGGGTTGGACTTAGTGGCCTTTAAAGGTTCCTTCCAACCAAAAGTGTTTTATGATGCAATGTAGAGATCAAACAAACCAGCATGTGGAGCTCCCATTCCAGACACATCTGAATCTTAGACACTTCCTCGTGAATCTTCTACATTATAAAAATAATAGACGTGGAAATTAAACAGTCCTGAAGGCATTTGGCAGAATGCTAATGGGGAACTGTGAGGCAACCATCCTCCTTGCCAGCTTGTCAGTGACAGAGATGAGTTGAAATTCACTGTTTTCAAACACCTTCTGAGCAGTGAGAGGGGACAAGGTCGCTGGGACCTCTGGAAGCTCAGAGGGACGTGGTTCCTCCTCCCCATTACTGCAGTGCTTCTCAGCGGAGCAGAGCTCCTGCTGCTACGTGCTGACCACTCAGCCAAGACCAACACTCACCACAGAGGGATAGATGTGACTCCACAAGTGAAGCTGCAGGAGTGATTTAGGAGTGACCTCTGCTTCCAGTTCCTGCCCATCTCTCTGTATCTCAAAATCTCTAGATATAGTTGGGCTGAAATTTATTGAAAACTGTCCTGGTTTTGGCCAGGACCCTGATGTGATTCAATACACCCTCATGTCACTGCTGAAGTGGGGGAAAGGGACTCAGGATTTCAAGAAGGGTGGGGCTTCTGGTTGAAATAATGCTGTTGGAGGAGGGAAGCTGTAACCCTTGCTCATTGCCTGCCCTTGCTCATTGTCTTGGGGCCTAGGGTGAGCATTTTTGCATAAATCACTCTCTCTTTTGCATCCTTCAGTTATTAATGTTGTTGCTGCTACTGTTCCTTTTCTTATCTCATTGCTGTTTTCAGTAAATTGTTCTTATCTAAACCCATGATCTTCACCTTTTGTGTCTCCAATTCTCAACTCCATCCCACTGAAGGAGGAACAGGGAGAGGAAGGGCGAGTGAGGGAGCAGCATCTTGTTTGGGAGAGTCTTAGTATGGGCATTGAATTGGGGAGTATCATTCCTGAACCATGACAAAACCAAAAAAATTTGGAAAGTTCTGCAAAAAAAAAAAGTGTCCAGCCATTTTTGGCTCTGTAATGGTGAACAAACGGGTAGTTTGTGTTTTTCACAGAAGATTGCAGCTCTCTGTTGTTACTTATAATTCAAAATTTTCTCCATTTTGGGACTCTCTGGTGCCATGCACTCAGCCTTCAGATGGGATTAGAGTTGCTGCCTAGTTTGGAGAAAGTTGTGTCACAAATAATAGAATTATGAACCTTTAAGCATGGGGCACTAACCATGTTCCGCAGCTCCTTTTTGTCCTTATTGTAGTTCTTTTCATGGGTTACAGTTCAGCAATAGGGCCATGAAGATAAAGGAGTTGCAGAGAGCTCTGCTTAACCAGAAAAGATAACAAACCTTCCAGTGGAAGTTCCTTTAGCAGATTGGTTGAAAGGTTTGCCAGTTAATTCCCTAACACCAACTTCCCATCACGCTCATGGATGAAGAGTAACCCAGGATTTTGGTCGGGCCTGCACTTGTTGTTCCTATCTCAGCTGAACCCAGCAGATCCCATGGGATCTGTCAGAATAGCTACTTTGCTCCATGCAGTGTGGCTGTGGGGGAAATAGGCACTCCTGGTCCCTGGGAGCAGCATGAGGATCTTGGGAATAGCAAAGCGAAGCACTTAGATGTAGGAAAAGCCAGCACTGAGGTTGTACAGGAAACTTAAGATACACACTGTTCCCTGGGATAGTCTCCAAGATCCCTCCAGGAGACTCACTGATACATCATTTTAACACTGATCCTCATTTTTAATTTATTCACATATGAAATCTTCCCTTTACTATTGGTTTTCAGCCTGTGCTCAGGTGGAGTCTGGTAACAATGATCCTCTGTGACAACCGACTGTGACACACTATCATCCCCAGGGGTGCCCCAGTCCTCACCAGGGCAGGGCTGAGGCTCCTTCTGCAGGAGGAGATTCCATTAATAAACAATAGCCAGAACAGCATACCTTAAATATTGTGTTCAAGAGCAGGCTATGGACCCTGCTTGCATCTCTTCCCTGGGGCTTGGGCAGGGCTGCTCTGAAGCACAGGAAAGCTGCTGATCAGGGTGTGCTGAAGAGCTGCCTTTGAAGGCAACTGCCATCTGAAAGGGAGATGTACCCCTCCAACATGCCTGTGGGACAGCTCTGAGTGTGGGATGCTGAGGCAATGTTTTATGAATCATCTGCCAGGTGGAGAGGTGGTCCCTGTGGCATGTGGGTGCACTGCAGAGATTGACTCAGGTATGGTGAAGGTCTAAGACTGTCACAATGATGAGGCAAAGACAACATCTGCTCTTTGGCCAGCCTGGGCACTCCCTGCATGAACAAGCCACCCTCTGAGTGATCTTGTCTCTCCCCCTGTCCCTGGTGATGAAAGCTGCATCTCTACTGTCTTTTCCCCATCTTCCACCACTGCCCAGTCTGGAAACAGGTCACGAGGTGAGATACAAACCAGAGAGATGTGCTGCAGCAAGTGGCTGTGCTGTTGAGCTGGGGAAGACTGTCTAGAACTCGTTACTAGGCTCTCCTTCCCCACAGCCAGAGCCTGGTACCACCTGGTCCCCACCATGTCCCAGAACATGAAGAGCGAAGAGCCTGGATGGAAGAGCCAGCCCAGAGCATCCCCTGCTCGGCACCATGTGGATGAGACGGGATTTAGCAGAGTAATAGAATCACAGAATCAGAGAACATGCTGAACTGGAAGGGACCCACAAGGATCATCCAGTCCCACACCTGGCCCTGCACAGGCCCACCCCCAAGAGGCACACCCTGTGCCCAGAGGATCATCCAAACCCTCTTGGAGCTCTGGCAGCCTTGGGGCTGTGCCCACTGCCCTGGGGAGCCTGTTCAGTTCCAACCACCCTTTGGGGAAGAACCTTTCCCTGAGATCCAACCTGAGCCTGCCCTGACACAGCTCCAGCCATTCCCTGGGTGCTGTCCCTGCTCACAGGGAGCGGAGATCAGAGCTGCCCCTCCACTGTCCCCTGGGAGGAGCTGCAGACCCCGATGAGGTCTCCTCTCAGTCTCCTCTTCTCCAGGCTGAACAAACCAAGTGACATCACCTGTTCCTCATAATGGCTTCCCCTTGAGACCCTTCACCAAAGAATAACCTTGTTGGTTGGAAGGGACCCACAAGGGTCATTGAGTCCAGCCCTAACTCCAGCTCCAGCAGAGTGAGGTGAAGACTTGTCTCCATGGCTTGGATCTGCACTTTGGTCCCTGCCCAGGGCAGCTGGTGTTACTCCCACAGGCTTTGCTCTTCATCACTTGGATTCCATGATAATTCATTTTAATGCAATTGCACAGTATATGGGCAAACTCTGTAGAATTGCCATCTCCAGCACCAAGCTGCTCCCTGTGTGTGGACAGACAGGTACATTAGTATGGAAGCTGACACTGAGTGATAAGCTGTGGGGTGAAAATTGAGTTAGAAAAAATTAGCTTTCACTGTTGTTGTGCCAAAAACAGAGGAGCAGCAGCAATCATGAGCAGCCCCATCAACCCCTCCACGAGCAACCCAAGGTAACATTCCATTGCCAGACCTCACAGTCAGCCCTGGTGTTTGGATCAAGGAGATCTGAGCACTCCTCTGGGGTTAAGCATGGGCTGAAACGTTGTGTTGAGTGGGACATGCAGCAGGAAAACTCCGATCCTGCAGTGTTATATCACAGATACTGCTGTGTGTTTTATGGACGTGGGGAGGCTCATGTTTCCTGTGCTTCTGGTTCATACCAGGGCTCAGAAAACTGATCCCGTGACAAGGATGTTCTTGACCAGCCTTCAGAGACCCCAAGGCAGTGTGACAAGTCTTATCTGCAGAGACAGATGAGGGTTTAAAATTGAACTGCAACATAAAATTCTGCTGAGAGCTGTCACATCCATGGTGTTCTATCATGACATCTCTCTGTCAAATGCATTGCTACTGTTTAATATCAATCACATCAATGAATACAAGTTTTATATACATTTATGCAAAATATCAATTTCTGCTTCCATTTGTTCAGGTGTTAGAAATCACATTACTTACATTTTTCAATAGCAGCCTAGCTTTTTTTTTTCTGTAGGAGAACTATCAATAGTCTGATGTATTTTTATGTGGATCACTTTCTCAGTGAAAATATTTATAAAGATTTACTCCCATATCCCATCCACTTCAGCGTGGTGCAGCCATAAACAAGTGTGGGGAGGGTGAACTTGACGTGTTCCTGCACAGGCAAATAACTCCCACATTGCAAACTTCCTCAGGTCAGGAAGAGGAGGGCAATAACAGGGCAGGAAAAAGATTCAAAAAGGGGGAAGTGAGGACTTTAAAACAAACCCAAAGCAAGCTTTAAAGCAAACCCAAGTGGATCAGGCATAAGGACAATTAGCTGCTCTAAGCCTTGCTCCATTACAGTGAGACCTCATCTTGTTTGTCCCCACAAGTTCTGGAAGGCCCAGCTCACCCCACGGCTGTGGGAGAGGCTGGAGGAAGGTGGCTCTCAGGGAAGGTTTCCATTTACACCCTGCCTGCTGTGCCCAAGAGCTGAGTGAGGAGGGACCTGGTAGCAAAGCACTCGGGATTTGTGAGGAACGGCTGCCTGGCATGTGCCTGCCACTGCCGCTTCCACTTCAGCCATGCTTGGACCATCTCCCCAAGAAGGAATTTCTCTCTCTGTTGCATTTTCCTGGGTTTCTGCATCCTCTCCCCTGCCAGCTGTGCACGGTGAATCTGCAGGCCCATGACACACCTTGGCTGCAGGACAGCAGCTGATCTTAGCAGCTGGCCACTCCAAGCTGGGGGCCACTTGCACGGCCAGCGAGTGACGCTCTCACTGCCAGAGCGGAGCACTGCCATGGTCAGGTCAGCTGATGGAGCAGCCCCTGCATTTGTCGCACTTCAGCCTCCAGCTGCTGACACAGAGGGAAGGTGAGGGGTGTCATGAACATACCAAGTGCTGAGGTAGGGCTTGGTTTACGCCTCCGACCACTGTGAGCCCAAAATCCATCACTGGATTCACACCTCTGTGGCAGCAAAGGAACTGATGCAGACCTTCCAAATGTTTTCCCAGTTCAAGGGTCCTGGAGGCAGAGAGAAGCCTCCATAATAAGGTGTACAGTCCTCTTGCTGTAGGCAGTTATCACAGAGCCACCTCAGTGTCCTACAGGGTTTGTTTGGCCATTATATCCTTACCTGTAGCAGAAGTCTCCTTGGCCAGCAAGCTTGTCACATGGAAGTAGAAGTTGTTGCCATTGTTGTTCTTCTTCTTGACCACAGATACTATTTGTTGTTTGCATTTTTGGTGCCCTGGAATTGTGCTGGGTACTTGTTCTGTGGATTTGGTGGAAGACAGACATCCAGATCCTCTGTGTCTCCCCTTGGTTCTTCAAGGATGGCACAGGTTTCTGTCAAAAAGGGTGAACTCTGCTGGTTGACTCAGAGGTTACTGTATGACCAAGATGCCTCTTTATCCTCCTGAAACAGCTTAGCAGTGGTCAGAACTCCAGGAGGAGGAGAAAAGAACACTTAGGATTCCCAGGAGCTGCAGTTCATGCCTCTTCATCAACAGGGCTCTGTTAACAGAATAGTGATCATGTGTTTAGTGTGGTTAGTGAGACATGCAGAGCCATTTGGTATCTGCTCTTGCAGTAATGCAAGCAGAGCACAGGCTGTGCTAAATGTTTCAGGGCTGTGTAAGGAGATGATAATTAAGCAACAACATGCAACCAGGGCTGTCAAAGGGTGAGACCAGAGAGAAGCAAGGCTGTCTGGGCAAGGGAAAAGGATTTTCTCTCTCAGCAGCCTTTATTTCATTGATTTCAGTAAGATGACTATGACCAGACAAAGCCAGGGCATGTGTTTACACAATCAACAGCTCCACCCCACCTGCTGATCCCTCAAAAGATCATGAGGTAGCCAACCATGGGGAAATCCAGGTAGACTTGGGTAAGGCAAAGCTCCTGCCTGTCCAGGCTGGGAGACAGAGGAGGGTTTGCTGCACCTGGACTGGAAGGCTGCAGCACTGGGAATTTGTTGTAACTGGTGCTCTTTGTCCTCATGTTGCATCTTATCACCTGGTTACATCAAAGTGTGCATTGTTCGTATAGACCCAGCTGACCAGGCAGTTGGACCTCTTCTCCTACTGCTCCATACTTGACATTACTTGGCATCTGGCAGATCTTGTCTAACAAGCAAACTGCTCTCCTCCATCTCCATCTCCATCTCCATCTCCATCTCCATCTCCATCTCCATCATCTCCATCTCATCATCTCCATCTCCATCTCTTTCTCATCATCTCCATTTCCATCTCTTTCTCATCATCTTATGTCCCTGTGGTTCCAGTGTTTAGAGCTGTCTTTGCAAGAATCCCTCCATCCCACTCTTGTTTGTTGAGAATTCTCTGCTTGTTTGGAGATCTGCTATTTTTGTCCAGCACTTGGCATACTTACACATGAGCTTTACCAGCATTGGCTGGAACTGGTTTTAATCCAAATCTGTAAAGCCTGATTGCGCCTGGGCTCTTTATCCTATCAGCCACATATGTGCTCTCCCCTGCAAATGAGAACAGATTTGTTGGGCAAGGGCTGTGTTCCAGAACACTGTGCTGACTGGCCTTGATAATATTCCTAACCCTTAATTCTTTATTAATTCAATCCTGTATCAGCTTTGCTGTTTCTCTGCCAAGGACTGATATCACTGGAGGATGTCACCGTGCAAATTCAGCCTTGACACATTAATTTCTACTAAGCAACCCTGTGTTTTTCTTCAGTCACTCAGTCACATATTGAATTTGACTGTCTTTTTGCTTTTCATCAGCATCCAAGTATAACTGCTTCTATGTCCTTGATGGAGTGTGTAACCAATGTTTCCTGGGAATCTACCTCTCTGGGATGATGATCAACCCTTCCTCTTGATGCGTGGACTGTTGATTTGCTACTGAACCTCTGTTTTCCCGAGGAATATTAAAAACAATTAGCAAGACACTGTTGGGGTGTGTGTGGGGGACGTGTGTTCAACTACTGATGGTCTTTTAAGCAAGTTCCCTGACACCACCATGAGAAGCTGCCTCACCTCTCTCCTTGTCTTGCTCTCAGGGCAGGTGTGTGTCCTGCTGGAGGTGTGGGAGTAGGGCACTACCTGCCCTTCTCTGGGTCCAGCTCCTTCTCCACTGCCTACCCTGCATCTCTCTCCAAATTGCTGCCCTGGAGAAATCATGTTTTTTGTTCTATCAGTGCAACAGGGAACTTTTTCTTCCTTTTTCATCTTCCTGGACATCTGTGCTGTTTCTGCAGTCTCTCTCCATATTACAGCGTTCAAAACTTTTTTTTTTTTTTTTTTTTTTTTTTTAAACCTTTGGCAATTGTCCTTGCAGGTGCTTAGGAAGCTCAGATGGGACTCAGGGCTACCCAAGCTCTCCTGTGGCAATGAGCTGGGGCTGAGCAATTGAAGCTGATCCTCCTGGCACTGTAATTACATTGTGAAGACACTTGAAAGTTTCTGTTGTTAAATATTTAATGCTGTAGGAGGAATAAGACCCTGAATGTGAATTTTATGATGAATGTCTTGCTTGCCTGTGGATGTGCTGAGAGCCTCCACTCACCTTCCAGACACAGTGACCATGAATATTCATCCTGTTCCCTCCAGGGCTTGTCTCCTTTGTGAGGCTGCCAGGAACTACACACTGGGAGCTCAGATAAGCAAGGAGGCTAGTGGGGCATTTAGAGGGACAGGGGATGTGCTGAGAGTGGCTGTCAGAAGAGGATGATGTGATAGTAATTGAGAGCACCTCGTTTCAGATGTATCAGTGCTTCTCAGTGTGTGCCTGCAGCACAGGGAGAGACCAGAGAGTGTCTGTCTGGAACAGAACAGATGGGCTGTACAGGTGGCAGCAAGCGTGGGCTGAAAGGGTGCAATGGGGTCCTCAGCTCCATGCTCAGCCCACACTGAAGGAAATGGTCATTTATAGTGGCTGCTTGGTCCTAAATGGTGTGGTGCTAAATGTCCTTTGGGCTCTGCAGTGAGGGAATAGGGGCATGAGCATAAGGCAGGGTTGGGCAACCCCCTTCCATCCCTTCTGCTGGGTTCCTTGGCAAAGCCAGAGCAGTGACTTTGTTTAATGGTAGCTCCGAAGACTGTGAAATTGTTTTGCACCAAATGGAAACCAAACCCTTGGGCTGTGTTTGCATCAGGGTTGGAAGCTGTGGTTGGTGTGAGAGGAAGGACACTGCCTCAGGTGCTGCTGCTGGTTCAACATGACCAGGGAAATGCCACACCTGATTTTTTTCCTCTCTTGTATTACTCCTCCTTCATCCAGGGAAGCACCTAAGGGATGTTTCTGACAGTGCACGGGGCTGTGGCTCAGCAACTGTGGACTGTTCCCAAGTCAGACTTTCAGAGACTGGGCTCGTGCTGCTCAACAGAGAAGAAATGAGGATGAGTCTCGCTGGATGGTCCTCAAACAAAACTGACAGGCACTCACACTCAGACCATGTCCCTGATTGCTACAGTGGAGAGAGGTCTTTCTCAACTTTGGAAGTTGAGAGTGATGTCCCTCTTTAAAAGGGCCGTTGCTGCCATTGGCATCTCCCCTTGGGAGAGCTCCGGTGGGACAAGTGTCTGCTGCTTCCTCTGTGATCAGCAAAGAGAATGAGAAAAATTTTTGAAATTAAAAATTTTGTACACAGTAAGAATTCTCTGATTCTCTGATTGCTGAGATAAAAAATCACCAGGAAACTTTCAGAAACCACTCAGCTTGTGATTTTCTTGAGTTGTCTCTTTTGCAGTGACAGCATTTCAAGGGAACTATAGGTTTCCTACCTCTAGTTATTTTTCTTCCAAAAATCTAAGTTTTTTTCACTGAGAAAAGCTTTTGTAGCCAAGTCTGAATCACTCTTAATTTATCACAGACACTAGGTTGTCCTAGCTGGGGATGGCAGCTTTGACAGCCAGCCCTCTGACTGGTAGAGAGTCACCACTGCTTTACAACTGTATGAGCATGTGAGTGCACATGTGGGGGAGAGGAGGCACACTATCCAGCACAGCCAGATTGATCTCTAAGCAGTCTTGCTCTTTTTTGTTCTTGTTTAATGCGTTAAGTCCCCTGGCACTCACAGACTGCACTGACACCTGGACACAGGTACCTGTGTTTAAAGGGTGGCTTGGTGGCTGGTTCGTCCTTCAGGTCAGCACTTGTAGACACGTAGGAACAGAAAAGGAAATTAAGGGATTTATCTTTCTCCTGGCCCAGCAGATATCTGGAAAGCCTGTTGTCACCCCATCTGTCATCTCCTTGGGAGGCCGACTCTGGCATGCTGGGTGTGCTTTGGTTCTGCTGGAGGGAGTGTTGTGCCTTGGGCTCCCCCTCCTCCCTTCCCACCATCCTTGGCTTTAGAAATGCTGCTGGTGTGGCTGTGTGACCTCCTGTATCTTGTGGTCACCAGACCCTCTGACACCCCTCCTGTAGCCTTTGCAGGCAGGGCTCTCCCAGTCCCACCCCCACAGGGCAGCAGTGGTTTACTCCAGCAGTTTTCCTCCAGGCTCTCTTTGCAGCAGTGGTCCAGAGTGGGGCATCCCCTGGCTTGGCTTGCACCCCAGGAAACAAGTTGCATTGGAAAGGGATTGGGATTTGCCTCCTGCTCTTTGAGCAGAGCCCTGCTTGGCTGTGTGTGACATCAGCACTCAGCCTTCAGGTGAAGAAGCCCCTTCTTATGCCGACAGAGACTGCCAGAGCTGATGGATGGGTGGACACAAAGAGCCCCATTGGCTTGGAAAAGATAGAGGAATGAAGGTTTCTGAGCACAGAGAACTTCAAAGCCAGTAAGCAAAGGCCTGGTGACCTTGAAGGATGAAGTGTGGCAGGGACAGGCAATCAGAATTTTGTCTTCAGCAATAGCATTTATTTTCCTGTTCCTCAGCAGTCACAGCTCTGCCCTGGCTGCGGAATGTGTGTGACTGCAGCTGTTTACCCACACAGCTGTGGAGCTGCCCAGGAGGCAGATGGCTTTGGGAGCCTGCTGTGGGTGCACACAGGGGCAGGTTCCTGCTCCAAGGTGGGGGGATTTCACCTGAGGGTGCACATCTATTCCAGCAGTCTGTGGTTACTGGGCCCTGGGCAACAAGTCTGCAGGAAGGACTCGTCTGTCAGAGTTGACAGGATGTTTTCACATGGTGTGAAAGTGTAGAGGGGAGTTTCTGTGGCCACATCTGTGCTGCTATGACTTCT
The DNA here is from genome assembly GCF_022539395.1 of Myiozetetes cayanensis. NCBI lineage: Eukaryota > Metazoa > Chordata > Aves > Passeriformes > Tyrannidae > Myiozetetes > Myiozetetes cayanensis. Next base: position 378,792 of record NW_026087423.1, read on the forward strand.
CTTCAGGAGTCCAGCCACCCCCTTGCTTTCAAAGAACCATAGAATCACGGAATGTCCTGAGCTGGGAGGGACCCACAAGGATCATCCAGTCCAGCTCCTGGCCCTGCACGGACACCCCAACAATCCCACCCTGTCCCTGAGTGCATTGTCCAAATGCTCCTTGAGCTCTGGCAGCCTTGGGGCCATGACCACTGCCCTGGGGAGCCTTTGGCTTTGCCTGTGGTGAGTGGCTCACACAGAGAGGGGAACCACACAGAGAGGGGAATCACCTGCTTTGGGCAGACAAGCTGTGGGCTCCAGGTGTGGTGTTGGATGACTCCACCTGAGAGTGAATGCCACAGAGATTATGCTCTGACTCAAGGTTAGTTTTCATTTATTATTCCCAGGACCCTTTAGTGCAACAAAGCTTTTTGTGTTCGCTGCAACAAGCGCTCTTTGTTTTATGGTCTTTATAAATCACTTGAGTGTGCAGAAATGTAGGAACAGAAAATGTTATTCTGGAATAAACAGTCGGTAACCAGTGAGGCAAAATAATCAATATTCATATAATAAAGTACCGGTGTAAAGTGAGCAATGATAATAATGAGGAAAAGAACCAAATCAAGAGGTAAGACTCCCAAAATCTTACTGCCTAAAGAAACAATGTCCAAAGAGCTGCTCTGGACTGTGTAGCTTACTGAAGGGCAATGGTCAGTGACCTTGCTTGCAGCTGGGGGTTCAGGATGGCTCCTTGGTTCAATCTGATCCATGTTAGATATGCAGGAGTGAACCTGAAGTGCATTTATTCAGCAGTGTTGGGATCATGCAGGAGAGATCAAGGACATGAGAATGGGGTGAGGAATAAGCGGGGGGATTTCAGCTTGGGAAGACACTCTTGGTGACACAGTGCATGAGATGTGGGCAGGATGACCCTAATGGCAACTGTAGTGCCATCTGAGGGGGAAGAGAGTGAGGGAAAGGGTCTGCAGAGTTAGTTAGAAGCATGAGCAACCCCAGTGGTAGGTGGGAAGAGGATAGAGACATTGCCAGTACTTCTATGCTACTGGCATTCAGCTCCATGGACACTGGGTCAAGGAGGGCGGTTCATCTGCATGGTCTGGGACAGGCTGTACGGCTAAGAGTTCTTGGCCCTTGTGTAGGACCTGCTTCTGGAACCCACCTTCAGCTGAAGCACCTTCTTGAATCTTCTCCAGAGCCTAGGACTGGTCCTGGCACCACAGGACAGTAAGACACTGATGAACAGGAGACTTTAGGGAAGGGACTAAGCAAGGAGAAGTTCTCTGTGCAGAAGGACTGCCTGGAGGGAAACCATGGTTGTCAGCTAATGAGTTGGCTGGGAATGAGGCTTGGGTGAATTTGGGCAAGCACCATGCAAAGACCAGGATGTTGAGGGCTGAGTGTTGATGTCTGGAACCAGACTAACTGGAGTGGTGCAGAGGCAGCAGCCTTGTGTTGTGAATATCTCCAAGTGGGACCAGGCCCCCCTGCTTGGTGTCAGGTGGCTTTTTCCTTCCAAGTGTAACGTGTGAGACAGCAAGAAGCTGTTGCTGAAGGAGCATCAAGTTTCATAGAAAAGCATCTTACAGGTCCCTCTGTCCTGCCTGGGTTTTTGGGACCCTGTTGGATGGAAACACCTGATGTGATCTCAGAATCTCATTCTCAGGCTATGGGACCTGAGCCCAAGGGTGAGGTCCATCTCTCCTACAAAAGAGCACGTCCCTCACTGTCACTCCCAGACACACCAGGGTGGTCAGTGGGGACAGAGGTGCAAGGAATCTCATCCTGTGCAGCCACTATGTCAGAGGAGTCAAACCCCAAAACAGCCCCTGCTCCTCCCCAAGCCTGACTGACCCTGCACCCCCAACTACCCGCAGTGCCCAGCCCACACATCCTCTGTGCAACCTGAGGCACATCCAGAGCTTGTGTGTGACAGCTGGGGACTGGCCTTCATCTCCAGAGGATGTGGCTCTGCTGAAGGTGGGTGGGTGTTGCTGTACTTGTAGTCTGGCAGAGGGGCTGGAACGGCAGCAGTGACCCAAGATCAGGAGCCAGGTGGGAGAGAAAAGGAGAGGTGTCTGTGTCCAGGCAGCCATGCAGAGAGGAGCTGAGAAGGACAGAGGACAAGAGAAATGGGCAGAGATGCAGAAGAGAGTATCTGAACTGTACAAACAAACACAGATAACTGACAAACCAGGTGCCAGATAAATCAGTAGAAACCTCCAACCAGGCACACATGGAGATCTCTATAAACAACTTAAACCAACAAAACCTTTTGAGGAAAAACTTGAAAACTTTGATCATTGTTGCCATGGTGATGTGATTGGAAATAAAGTGTGGCAGAGTATTTTTTTATTTTCAGCCTTTGTCATAAACAAATAATCTGCCGTAGACTTAGAAAAAAGGGATTGAGCTGGGCTCAGACCATCTAATCATCAGCCCCAGAGGCTGCAACTAATAAATCAAGGAAGTAGGAAGATTGTAAATTCCACCAGAGGTCAGCTGGTTAAACTGAGTGCAGGCGTAGGAGAGCAGTGGAACCAGTGGGGAGTGAATTAACGCCAGCTCTGGTCACTGGTGGGTAACGTTCACACTCTGCTTTATGGTGGCAGGTAGCTCATCTCCTGGAGCCTTCCAGGAAATCCTACCAGCATACCAAGCATGGGATAGTGCTGCTGAGGCTGTGGCTGCCCTGGGGACCTATTCCCTGTGATTTTATCCTCAGGAGGTGGGCTGCACTCTACCTTGGGTGATGTCAGCCAGCACTTTGTATCTAGTAGACGCATGAGCAAACCCTGCCTTGCCATAGGTCATAAATCACTGCAGTGATGGAGTCTGCTACTGCCCAAACATGGTTGCAGCAGACTCAGCCTTGTGTGTGTGGGGTTGCCCCATGGTCCTTGTACATCTCTGGGATCTCAGGCATTTAGTAAATGGGTTACTGGGCTGGTTCCCTGTCAGGAGGTGATGACCATCACCACTCTGGGAATGGGACTCTCGGGAGAAAGATGCCAAGACCAGACAACAAGAGTGTGGTGAGAAGAAATGTGGCTTTCCCCCTGCCATCCCAAGAGCTGATGTTACCTATGCCTGGCACACAAGCATATTGAGGGGAGGTTGGCTCCCTCTGTCCATGTCCTTGGGGCAGGGGGGAGACAGCACTGGGCTAATTGATGCTCTCAAGAATGAGAGCACATGGGTGCATAATCCAGAGAGCAAATAAAGCCCTGGTAAACAGGGAGTGCCTGTGCCTGTGTGTCTTTGGATTTATCCTGGAGACATGGTTTCTGTGGCCTCCATTTCTCAGACTTGCAAGTGTGCCAGTTTGGCAGCTGGACTGACCAGGAAATAGAGCTGGGAGTTCACAGACAGAAGGGATGTTCTGCTCTATGTCCCTTCTACCACTCTTCTGCAGCTCCTGTCTCTGACTTCTGTCACAGATATAACAAAAAAACCACAGCAAAATATATCTATAAACATGGAATACTTCCTAGCCCTCTCCTGAGTTCCTGGGAGTCCTATCTACTCTTCTAGCAAAGCTCTGCTCTCTGCAGTGCAGGGTCTAATCTCACAGGTCATCAGTGTCACACAGATGGTGTCTCTGCAAAACCAGCTGACACTGAATTTCCAGCACGAAGCACCTACAGTGACCCATTTTCCTCTTTAATTCAAAACTCCCTTGGCTTTGAGGTGCTTCCATATTGCTGAAGCATCCCATCAGCTCAGGTTTATCCAGGGGCCGTTTGAACTTCTATCACCCTAATTAGTGGCTGTGAGTGCAGTGCTGCCCTGCCTGGCTGTCCCTAGGGATGTTGTAGGTCAGGCTGCTTGCCCTGGATGATGCTCATAGAGCCTTCCCTCCTGTCTCTCCTGGTGCTCCCAGCAGAGAGCTGTGCTTCAAAGTCAAACTGCATCCCTGCATCCTGTTCCTGTCCTTCCACCACAGCCTGGCATTTAATCCAGCCAGACAACTCCTGTTCCTCACAACCCAGTTTCACTTCACTGACACCCATGGTCTGTGCAGTTCCCTCATCTCTATCCTGTGTCTTCAGAGAAGAGGGAAATCTGGTGTGGAATCTTCTGAGAGTGAAGCTCAGCTCCCCTCCATACACCCCTCCACAGCCCACAGCTCATTCACCTCTTCAAGAGCTTCTCTCCCTGCTTTCTATGGGGTTGTACAGCGTGACATGGCTTTTGTGTAAGGCTTGGCTGATAATGAACATACCACAGCATCTCCTCGTGTGCAGGAGGCCGTGGAAACATCACACGTGTGAGTGTTAAGGTGGCAATCTCAGAAAACAGGGAATGGGACACACACTCTTCCTCTTCACTGAGGGTAAGGGGGAAAGGAGGAGAGGTTGTGTTTTAGGTCTGGATTAAACAGAAATCACAGAGAGGTCGCTGCAGAGTAGTCAGTGTTTGAGCAGCAGGAGAATTCACTTTTCCAGCTTAGGTTGAAGCTCACTTCAAAAATAATTGTCTCCTGGAAGTTAATTGTCTGGAGGCTTGGACTGAGTGGCGATTCGAAACTCCTGTGTTTGAGTATCTCAGCTCTAATCCCAGGGCAAGTATAGAAAAAAAATTATGTATGTGTGTCACACTCAGGGAAACATTTTTCCCACATAGGAAATGAGGTCTGAAAACTCCCAGAAAATTGCACTTGCTCAGTAAAGGGCACTGTCATACCTATTCCTTATAACAGGGCAGCACTTTCATAGAAACATAGACTCATTTAGGTTGGAAAAGGCCTCTAAGATCATTGAGTTATTCCAATGTCACCACGTTCACCATGTGCTGTCCCAGGGCTGCCATCACTGAAGTGCAGACCAGGGCCATTTTGGTGACTCCGTGACTGAAGCAAGAGCCTCTGGCTATCAGGACACCCTTGGAAGAGACAGGAGGCAGAGGAGTGCCAATGTATTGAGAAACCTGTCCCTTTGCTGCCACAAGCAGGTCCTGCAGCTCAGGCCACCCAGGAGAGGTGGGGAACAGTGTGGGTGTCACCAGAGCAAACCACAATGACCTTGAAAACCACTCTTGACACATGGGATGTGTGGGCATGCACACAGGTGCCTACTTGGCATCTCCTACAACAGAGTTAACCACTGCTTGGGCCATTCCTGTGGTGCCCTCTCAGCTGCATTAAATAAATCCTCTCTTTGGCCAAAAAAGCCTTACACAGACCAAGCTGCACCCATCCATTGTGCAGTGTAGGGCCAAACACTGAAGAGCTGTTGCAAAGGGTAAATTTTCCTGAGTACCTAAGCACCAAACCTCCAAACTCCCACTGGTGCTTTCCAAACAGCTTGGCCCTGTCAGAGCTGTGAAGAAGGGTATTCATCCTCTTGATATTCCCCATTATGGGAATGATTCTCTGCTGCTAGCAGTGGTTCTAGGTGAGCAATTCAACTTGTACTACTTGTACCACAGGTTGTCAACACTTTTTCTAACCTCTAAAACATTACATAACTTTCCCTTTTGGGACTGTGCACCTGTTTCAAGAAAAATAAATCACCACTAGAATATAAAATTAATACACTGATACCATCTGACTCTTCCTTTGTAGGAATGTTGTTTATTGAAGGGGTTAAATGGAGAGCAGAAGGGAAAGCACATCCTAATGCAGCTGGGAAGGGATCGCAAAACCAGCAGAGCAGGAAAGGATGCAGGTCCAGACCAAGCACCAGCACACTCACATCCCTGCTTCCTGCTTCCCACCACTCAAGTTCTGGGTTGTAATTCATAATCCCAGACTGGGCACCTCAGCCAGCCCCCCAAAATACTTTGCTGAACAAGTTTGCTCAGTTCCCACATCAGGTCCTTTCTCCCTCATACTGAGAGCCTGTGGACAAATGTTAAAATCAACCTCTTTCACCATCTGCACCAAAGTCACCCTGTGTTCATCCCTGTTTTTTTCCTTCCAATCATCATTCAGCCCTTTGGGTGGGATGAAGGAATTAAACATCATGAGTTAAGTGGTTACATGTACACTCTGAATCCCATCGTGGGAAGCTGTGAGAAACCAGCTGAACTCTTCAAGGAACCCTGAATGACTCATGAAAACGAGTCAAAAACCCTTTTAGGAAATGATCCAGTTGAAGAAATCAGAATCTGCTCACAAATGATTTGCAAACCAAAGAATGAGTCTGGGGAGCCTGTTTCTCAGGGCCTGATTCATCCTCTCTAGTATTCTTTTCCCTTTTTTTCTTTTGAGCAGTTCAAAAAATTTGTATGAAATTGCTAGAGTATTTTATAGCTATTACTCACCAGCTCAGCATGATTAAATGCAGCCTATAATACACATAAAGAGGACAAAATTTTAAAGGAATGTCAGACTGGCTCAGGAGCTAAATTTCTCAGGAGCCTGAAGTGTTGGAAATGCTGAGGACTGCAGCACGTCATTTTGAGGCTCTGTGCCACCCCAGAGTGCTTCTCCTCAGCTCACAGGTCTGCTGAGGCAATTCAGGGGGGGTTGCTTACACTGCCTAGCCCTGCCAACTGCAGGGCAGTGTTTCTTTTAAACTAAAACTCTCTTTTAGGGTGAAACCTTTAAATTCAGGTGACCTCAGAGGACAGATTCATCCTTTAGCTGGCTCCATTGATGAGAAAACTATGTCAGGCACTTGATATAGGAAGATGTCTCTGCTCCAGGATAAGTTTGTCCTGGAGGACACCCTGACCTCCACAGTAGGTGTGGTAGTACCTGTTTGGAGGCTAAAGTTTGTCTCATGGGTTCTGTTTTTTTCTCCTGAAACCAGGTGTTCTGGGTTTGGCTGTGGTAGAGTTGATTTTCTTCCCAGTGGCTGATAGAGGGCTAAATTTTGAATTTGTGCTGCGGTTGATAACAGAGAGGATGGTTTTGTTATTGCTGAGCTCACGCAGAGCCAAGGCCTTTCCTCCCTCCATGCTGGGGAGGGGCTGGGAATGTGTGGGAAGCTGGGAGGGGACACAGGTGGGACAGGTGATCCCCACTTCCCATGGGGATGTTCCAGACCTTGTGACATCATGCTCAGTATACAGGGTGGGGGGAAGAAGGAGGAAGGGGGTGACATTCAGAGTGTTTGTCTTTCCAAGTCACTGTTATGGGTGATGAAGTCCTGCTTTCACACAAGTGGCTGAACCCCTGCCTCCCGTGGGAATTCCTTGCTTTGCTTTGAGTTTCTTGAGTGATTTTTGCTTTCCCTATTAAATTGTCTTTACCTCTAGCCAAGAGTTTTCTAACTTTTACCCTTCCAGTTCTCTCCCCTGTCCTACTGGTGGGTGCGTGGGGCTTGGTGACTGTCTGGGGTTAAACCATGACAGCAGGGGCAGAAATTACATCTCTGGGAAGAGAACATGACTAGGGAGGGAGAAACCTCTGTCAGTCTCAGAAGAGCCTCTTGGAGCTGAGCCAGGGGATCAAAGCCAATTTGAAGCCTGAGCTCAGGGCATGGGAAAAACACAGCTCTGTTGAACTGCTTATCCCTGGGCAGATCCAGCTTCAGGCCTTCTGAAGGATCCCCTATATATAAGAACACAGGTGTGAGGGAGTCAGAGAGAGCCCTTGTAAGTGTGGTTGTTACTCACCAGCCTCTCATGCTCTGGGAGATGAGGTTGCATCCAGCATACTTTGTTCCAGGGGTCCAGCACAGGGAAACCAACCTTTTTGCCAGAGCAGATATTTACCTGATTTGTAAAGATAAAGCAAATCTGCCTCTGAGAAATGTCTGAGTAACACACTGTACTGAGGGAAAGCAAAATAATGAAACAGCTGGGGTGGGAAAGCATTTCTAATCCCCTCCAGGGCTGAAACTCAGGGAGTTTGAGCAGCCACCAGGGAAGGCTTGAGCAGGGCTTCACCCTGTCTCTGCAAGCTGGGGATGTTTGCAAAGAAGGAGTTAGTCAGCAGCTCCTGTTCCATACGACAGAGTCATCCTGGCTTTTAATAGCTCCCGTTAGCTCAGGGAGAAGGAGCAGCTGACCATGAAACAGCAGCAAGGACATCTGAGGTGGCCTAAAAATGTAATATGTGAGTGATAAGTTTTTAAATAGAGTACACAAAGGGAAAGAGACAACTTGGGATAAATCCAAAGCTGAAAATCCAGTTTGGGGGAGTAAGTGAATGCGAGGTGGAGACCGAATTATCATGCTCTCAAGTGAGAGGGAAGAGTTGAGCTGTCAGACCTAGACCCATTCCTCAGAAAGGGGTTAAAAATCTCTAAATAAAAGACACTTTGAGTGGGAAAGGCACAGGATTCTCTGTACCCACGAGGGTTGCAGTTACTAGAATGTTAAGGGCTCTTAGCTGCCCAGCTGGGTCAATCACCAATGCATTACAAGAAAAATCAAAAATCCTTCTAAAGTAGACATTGCATCTTGTGCTTCTCCCCTCTCAGTAGGTCAGCTGCCACCAAAGGAATGAGCATAGTCTGACATGAGTTCTTCTTCAGAAATCCATACCTGGCACTCCCTTTTTGGTAGCCATAACCTAATTGTTTAATACTGTTTTCTTGAAAATCCTCCAGACTCTGGATTCAAACTATAATTTGGAGATGGTCTGTAATTTCCACCCCCCAAATTTCTTCCTCTTCTAAAAACCAGACATTATACTTCTGCTTCAACCCCTTCTCATCCTCCCCTGTTCTTACAGCTCCCTAAAAGTGTTGCAAACAATTCAGCAGCAGCTTCAGCTGAATCTGTGAGTACTCAGGGGGGTGTGTGCAGGTGCTGTATATCTGAGTACCTCTGTTCTGGTTCAGTTATCTTTAACTCATCCTTTCTCACACCTGGCCTGTCTAATCTCTTTGTAGAACGCGCTGCCTTACAAAGCTTGTTGCGATGACTTCTTTATTCTGAGTATTGAAGGATGCGCTGGTTGTTTCAGCCTCATCTGTGTCATCTTTTATTTGCTGTCATGGTCCCACCAGGCCAGGCTTCCCTTTGTCATCTTATGCTTTGAAGGTATTTCTGGAGCTTTTTCTTGTGCCCTCTCTGCTCCTCCCAGCCTGCTGCGTGTTGGGAGTGCTGTTTCTATTTCGGTGTGGTTGTGCTGCTGCTCTACACACTCCACGCTCACGTGTCCTCACTCCCATTTACTTTACTTTTAAGCCCTAAAGAGCTCACAGTGTAGCTGTAATGGCTTTTATTTTTTTTCCCTTTCCTCTGCATCATTATTGTTTGCTCTTAAAAGTTAAAGGAAGATGTTTTCCCCTGCGAGCAAGGGGCTGAGATGTGGGGAGAAGTCAATGCTGCAGACACATCCCCAGGGATGCCTGGGTGTGGGGAGGTCTGTTTGAGACAACATTGTGATTCTGGGAGGGGAGCAGGCAAAATCCGACCTGCATCATGGACTCCTCTCTGATCTGCACTCCCTTCCATCCCTTTTGTTTTGAAAATCTCACTTCTTGTCAGTGGCCTTCTGGGAGCAAATCTCCTGCCAGGCTAATTAACTCTTATGGCACTATTCTATTTTTTCACATCATTTTTTGGCCATGTTTCAGCCTGGTACAGACACTGGTGGTAGGTGCAGTTAAGGTGAGACATGGCATGTTCACAGGACGGGATGCCTCTGACAGCAGTGAACTAGCACTGAGGACCTCGTGGCCTTGTCTCTGTGAGTCTCACAGAGATCAGGTGTCCGCAGGCTCAAAGGAATGGAGGATGAGCAGCTTCTTGTGTTGTAATTCAGGGTATTTGTGCAGCATAATTTTATTTCTATTTTATGTGTTTAACTGGGGTTCTTCAGTACATGACAAAACTTCTTTGGAAGACACCAGGGTTGGCATCCCTAAAATGATAGTGAAAAACACGCTAAAAGGTGTATGGAAAGGTCGTTTAAGACTGTGAGATCCAAGAGAAGGCTGGAGATGTTTTGTGCCAGCTTCAAAGAAACATGGATACTGAGGAAGCGTTAGAAATTTTGTTTCATGCCAAAACGCAGCTTAATAGAAGAGTAGGAGAGAACAACAGGAGACCTGGGCAACTGCTGTCCTGTTGTGCATCAATGCCTGTTAAAAGTTGATGTGTCTTTTAGGTGAGCTGGACAGGTCAGACGTGGACCCAGAGGTACAAGACCTTTAAAATAAGAGCATGAATACTTAAACCCATTTCTACCTTAAAAAGTGACTTCCTGGAGCCTTCAGCTGGGTTCTCCTGACTTGGACTCAGGTCAGGCTTGGCATAGGAATGCTCTGAAATCACTCAGCTCCTTTGTGTCCTTGGATAGAAGTAGTTATTTTTCCTGGGCCAAGTTTGAATCCAAAACTGGCTTGGCCAGGAACTTTTCATAGCTGGCAATCTAACAGCTGCTTTGCCACAACAGAAACACAGGAAATAGGTGCTGTTTTTCAGTAGCTTAAGATACAGTAAAAGGTGGTTTTTGGCTCACGAGGGTAAGCCCAGTGTGAAGGTCACCAGGTTAATTTCTGACTCACAGCAATTTAAACATTCATAATCCAGCCCTCAGTGAACCAGTTCAAATTTTCTTCTCATCTTTAGATGCCATCCAACTCATGCTTTTGTGATGTTTTGGCACACTCCCACCTGGCTACTTTATAAAAACAGAAGAGATGTTTACAGAACATCATCCTTCATTCCTTGCAGGCACCTTCTGTATCCTGAATTGCCCCAAATAATTGCTTGTGAAGAAAACGTGACGTAAATTCAGTGCCTCAAACTGACTCAGACATAGATTAGGCTCTTAAAAGATGAAGTCCTATTCTTGATCTAGATCTGGAAACTGGTTGAGTTTGAGAGGTATTGGTAGGGAGGCACCTCTGGAGGTCTTTGGTCCGACAACCTGCTTGCAGCAGGACTGTCACCAGCAATGGTTAAGACAGCTGTGCTTTTCATCAGCCAAACATGGAGAAACTACAAGAGTGAAGAACTCTCATCTTTCTGTAACCTGATCCCAGGCTGCACCACCCTCCAAGTACAAATTTTGTTTTCTGATGTGGAATTAGAACTTCTCAAGCTGTAAGATGTGGCTGACACCCCATTTCCACACTGCCCCTTGTTAAATGGTTGTTATGGCTGAGAAGTTTGGCTCTGTGATCTTCAGCACTTCCAGTAGTTGCAGGTTCCTCCTGTGTCTCCATGGATCCACCTTTTCACTGGTCTAGGCAAGGCTCCTTCAACTCTCTCCACAAGATGTGTCTCTGACCACAACGGCAGCTACTGCTGGACCTTCGCAGGTTTCTCCAAAATGTTTTAGGACTGATGATTTGAGTTCTGAGGGGATGACAGAGTCATAGAATCACAGAATCATTAAGGTTGGAAAAGCCCTCTAAAATGGAGTCCAACCATTCCTCCAGCACTGCCAAAGCCACAACTAAACCACGTCCTCAAGTGCCACATCCACGTGTTTTGAACACTTCCAAGGTAGCTTCCCTCAGTCTCCTGACCATCATCCTCCTAAAGTATACCACTCTGTGGTTTATCTTTTTTGCAATTAGACCTCACTGTTACCTTAATTTTCAACCTTGTGTCCACTGTAGCCCCTGAGTCCTCTGCAGCACTGGCAGACTTGATTCTGACAGAAAATGAATGGATTTGTTGGAATTGATATGAAATATTAAGTCTGCATTCAAGGTGACATTTCATAAATTACATTCCAGCAAAATCAAGGAACACTCAGATGTTTTTTTGCAGTAAAGATATTTACTCCAATCAGGAAACACAACTGGAATGTCATTCTTGGAGTAAAAGCCAGGAAGACCAAGGACAACCAATGCTTTTGGGGCTGTGATTTTGATTCCATAGATCCACAGATGCATGGGCTGGAAGCTGTGTTTGTTGGGCGTGCAGTGCAGATGCTTTTATCTGGTGCCTGTACAGCCCAAGTGTGGCTCCACATGGGTCCTATCAGGACACAGACATGTGGGAAGTTTGGTTATGGATTCAGGCCTAGCTAGTGAATGAAAACAAGGGACATGCACCCACACTCTGTGGGGTGTTTCTGTTCAGCTTGCAGCCTCTCCAGCACACCCTCTTGGCTGTGTTGGGCTTCTGTTGGCCTGGCAGCTTGCAGGCAGGCTGCCATTCTGGATCCCACACTGCCAACCCACAGTGAGTCACACTGACCCAAAGATCCTTTTGGCCCATTATGGCTTTTCTCTATTCCCGTCTGACTGGTATTTTCCTTTCCAAAAAAACTTCTGATAATGTTGTCATTAAATCCAGCTGGGAAATTAATTAATTAAATAAATAAATAAAAGACAAAAGAACAGTGCACAGGCTTGTCCTTCCCACCACCCTGCAATCCAGCTCTGAGCTGGGGAAAATGCTCCGGGTGCATCTGTCTGCTGAGGGTTTCCCCCGAGTGCTCTTCTGCATCACGTTTTCTCCTAGTATAGACTCCTAGACTGCCTGAACGTGCATATGAGTGGGACAGTGGATTTTGTGGCAACAGTTTTCATTACAATTTTGGTGTCCCAGCTGTCCCTCCAAGTTCTGTTTTATTTCCCATGGGAAGAGGGCCCCATGTGCTGCTGCAGCAGGTGAAGAGGATGGTCTCTCTCTGTCCTGTTCCATAAGCTGATGGGAGGTCACTGCAGCCTCTCCCCTGCCTTCCCTCTGCCTGTGGGCCATAGGCAGGGCATGGTGCTTATGGGGCTAGTGGTCCTGCACTGTGCTCTTCTGCTGTGAAGTCCTTTGTCACACAGGGTGTGACAGGGTGTTCCTGCCCTCCAATTTTGCACTAAATCCAGGCTCAAGGTTGACAGCCACAGAGCTTGTAGAAGGAGATGTGTGAAGACTGTGAGCACTGGAGTGCCCTGAACACACTCTGGTCTGATGGTCTGATGGATCACTAATCTCTAGCAAAACATATGTCATACTTTAGTCAGCCTGATCAGATCCCAGGATTACCCCATAGGGTCTTACGTGTGTGTGCCTTCCAAACTGACGAGCCCTCTGCTCTTAGAAGTACCTTCACCTTTTATCTGATGAACTCAGTGTGCTGAGCTGCTCCAGTTTTAGTTCTCCAGCACTTAAAAAATAGTGAGCTGAGCTTTCCTATGGACACTTGCAATTTTTTAATCAACCTTTTGAGAGCATGGGGTGTGGAGCTGGGCACAGTCCTTCCTTTTGCCTCACCAGTGCCTGTCAGTTTGCCCTTGGCAGTGCTCATTAGGCCAAACTTCCCACCATTCCCTGCTGCTAAGCATGTAGGAGATCTCTGGGTCACCCCTGGAGTGCTCAGCAGAGTGCAAAACAGGGATCCTTGAGGCATCCAGACCTTCTGGGAGATGACCTGCAATCAGTGTCCACCTGCCTGGAAAACCTGGAGCTCCCAGCACACATCCCACAGGCAGTGGGAAGAAACCTTTACTTGCCCTCTCAGGGTATTGGGACCCCTCAGATACACCAAATATCATCAAAAAACTGCAAGCACAGGCAATACCAACAGTCCTCTCATTTGCTATGGTGTTACCAAATTCACAGCCTGGGCCCAGGCATCTTCAGCACAACTGGGTCACCATGATACATGTCCATAAAGCCAATGTCCTAGGAAAGGTTAGGACTACCAGCCTACTTCTGGTGAAGACCCCTGGATTATGAAATGTGGGTGGAGGGAAATGGAGGAGATCTCAGGCACCCAGCAACTCCAACAATAAATTGAGCAAACTGAGTGGATTAAATAAGTGCATCTGCTTGGCATGAAGTGGTATGGGACAAACAATTGCTTTAAGCAAGATTATTAATGAGTACTAGGACAAGAGCCAACTACACAAACAAGCAATGGTTTGCTTATCCTGACTCAAAGCACTTCGTTATGTCTGACATTCCTTGGCTGCTGGATTAACATGTCCCTGAGATACAACTTTGCCTCTTAAGCAAAGGTTGCACATTTCCCCCATCTGCAGGATCCTGTACTGTACAACTTCGTTGTACAGTTCTCCTAACAAGAAGTGTTTAATCCATACCTTGAGTCTTCATCTTGCCCAACCCTTTAGCCAGGACATCATCAAATGAGCAGATCAGTTCAGTCACCTGAGAGTGGCACCTGCCCAACTGCAGACCCAGAGCTCTTTGGTAAACACCTTATAATCTTTGCTGTTGTGCCAGTGCAAGAACTGAAGTGTGGTTCTAGTGGTGTCACTGATGTCAGTGTGCCCAGTGTGCCAGGAGCGATGAGTGCACCCCTGGAACAGGGATGGAGGAACCCTGTCCTGGGCATGGACAATCTGTGTGGGATTGTTCAGTCCAGTGTGGCTTGTACAGTGCTCTGCCTTGCTACCCCCAGATGAGATGATGCCTTGCATTGTAGCTGCTACTGGGGATAGCAGATCATCCAGCACCACCCACAGCATTTGCTGTCACTGCTGCCTAGGGTTGTGCTTGTTGACAGCTCACCTGGTCTCCACGATGGCCCTCACCACGTGCTGTGTGGGACCCTGAGGCTGGAGCAACAGGGGTCAGATGGAAGCTGCCACACCAGTGCTGTGCTGGAAGTCTCCAGACACAAATGAGGGAGCTTCTCCAGTCTAGGGGAGTGATGGCAGGAGGATGAGGAGGATACCTCCCACCCCTTCACACCTGTGAACAAGGGGAATTTTGATTAAGGAGCTATAATTATCTATATAACCCTGGTCATCATGTGCCATCACAGAGCGAGCAACTAATACAGTAAAATACAAGGTCCATAATTGATGGTGAGGGCTGGCAGGTGATGGAAGTCTGTAGGCCACAGTCCAAGTGTAGAAAGGGCTGAATGACCACATGAGGTTGAATCCCAATCCCTCCCTGTCCTCTACCAAAACCAGGGTGCACAGTATGGAAATAATCCCCAGACACAAACATCTTCAACCCCAGGGACTGTGGCAGGGCACAGGACAGAGGTGGGGTGGAAATGTGCTCTCTCTGGCACCTTCCCTGGGCACTGGACATAGCTAAGGGTGAGAGATGTCAGATTGGACTTATCTCACTTAACTTTAGACTCTTACAATGTCTGCAAATGTCCTGGTTACCTGGAGTTCTGGCAGGACACATTTGATATTAAAAATCTCTTTTAGAATGAGAAACACATTTCTTTCTCTCTCCCCACTACAAAGGAAGGCTGTGGCTCAGTTCTAGATCATTATATTCAGCAGATGAATTCATCAGGTTTGAGAACAAAAAGGGTAGATAAACTATTTGCAGAGCTAAGGAAGCATAAAAGCTTGCTTACACCAAAGGAATATCTTTGATTCACTACAGGACATCACTGAGACCTGGGACAGTGAGAAGGATGTTCTCTGATGAGATTTCAAGTCTAGTCCCCTTTGTATCCACTGTTACTACCCCATCTCTCATCATCACCATCATGACCCCATCTCTAATGCCAAGGATAAACACAGCAGAGTGGTTTTCAATATTTTCAGATAACGGGATGTAATCTAAGAAAAAAGCAGCCAGAACTGCATCTTCAGAGTTCCCTCTGGTACGTGGATGAAAATGTCACCATCTGGAGATCTCACCTCAAGGAGGAGCCCCTGAAAGCTGCTGATTTCTCTTCTGGAGGGGCAATGGGATTGGGATAGCAGGAAATCTCAGTTCCAGCCCAGTGATATTAGTGCAACTGCTTGAATTTTGGCCTAGTGAGGAAGTTGTGAAAGGGGTCAGGGGAATTCCAAAAGGCAAGGATTTGAGCACAGTGTAATGGGGGACACATAATGTCAGGAGAAAGAGGGATGTGTGTGTTGTGTCAAGCTCATTTATGCTGGTACAAGTCCAAGGATGCCCTTGGGGCTGTGCCAATTAGCAGATTATAAGCTGGGTGGAAAAAAACACAAGCAAAGAAGAAAAAGAAGGATGTCTGATGGAAGTGGTAGAAAGATCCTCTGAATATGAAAACCAAAGTGAACCAGATTGGGGCCCTCAGCTGAGACTCACATGCTGTACAAATGTAGCTGAGAACGGCCTCTTATAACAGTAAAACCAGAAATCCGTTGCTAGAGGATTGTAGAGTGGAGATATGAAGTGTTTGCACAGCTATTGGAAGAGAACAAAGCTGTGAGGGAAATGGATCCTTGACCGATGGAGGGGTGGATGAAGTTAATGACGGTTTCAGCAGGATGAAGCAGCTGCTGTTCTTGCAACTTTTTCTGTAATGGGAAAATGGAATAAGTCCAGAGAGCAAAGAAATGACAGCAACTTAACAAAGCAATTTGTTGGAAATGTAGGTTTGGTGATTCTGAGGAAGTGCACAGAGGAATTGGCTGAGTGAACGTGTTTTGGAGAAGGTAAAGGAAGTAACTGATGGACTTTCAGGCTACAGAGGTGTAAAGTATGTATATGTGGATGTTCTGGACTTATTATAGACTAAAACCCTGAGTCTTTATTATCCTAAACCAGAGCTCAGGAACATGGCCTGAAATAACTACCAGGACTGCAGAGCAAAATGGATGGGGCAGGTTCTTGGAGGTTCCTGCCTGTGCCAGTAAATATAACACACCAGGAACTGCTCTTTGGCCTGTAGGTGACACAAATGACACCGTATGGGTGGTGCACATGGCTGAACAGGCTTTCCTCCTGTGCCTAAATTCTCTGGGAGCACTCTTTCTCATGTCATATGGAGTCTTGGAGGTTCTGTAGCACAATCGAACAGTAAAAATGCTGTGATATACTGGCTTGTTCCCATGTGGAAGTGGTATATTAGAATAAGTCTTCTGTCTTAACATCACATCACAACTTACACAGGCACAGTGACATCAGCACAAACATGGAGACTAGACTCCCCAAAACATTGAATGCAAAGCCACAGCACAGAGAGAGACAGCAGATATGAACTGGGAGAGCCAGGAAGAGCAGTAGAGGGTACCTGCATCCTGTACTGGGAGAAACAGCAAAGACCATCAAGGAAAGGCATTTGCATGTAGAAATGAGGTTAGATTTGTTAAGGATTTCCCTATCCAATAGCCCAACAGAGGCAAAGCATCTGCAGCTTCTTGTTCCCACGTCCAGACAGTGAGTCTGATCATGGTGCAAGACCAATAGTGGAAAACAGACATATATGTATACATCCTATATGGATCCTGCAGTAGCTGTCCCTAAATCCCAAGTCTTCCCAGAAATATGAGCTCCTGAAACCCAAACCCTGCTTCCCTTGCTCAGACCCCTTCACACACAGGGGTGTGCTGGGCACTGAGGACTCACACATTGCCTCCCATTCCCTGTGCTTTGTTCCTCCTCTAAACATCCCACAATGTCTCCTGCAATTCCCAAATGCCCTTTCTGGAGTCACAGAGCACGTCCCATGCCCTCAGGCAGGACCCCTTCTCAGCCGGTGGGTCTGTCTGGAGAGCTGCTCCCACCTGGACCATGAGGCTGAAGGACTGTGAGGCTGAGGGCTGTGCTCAGCTGTGCACGGGGGAAGCTGGGGCAGGGTACTGCTTCACTCTGAGTTATTTGGGCCCCTTACTATTCCTTTATGTTTGTGGAGATGAGCCAACAAGAACTGCAAAACTCCTATTCTTGGGAAGAGGCTTGGAACACAATGCCTCAGAGAACAGCAATAATGAGAAAGACCTTGAAGAGTTATTGGATGGGAAAATTAGACATGGGGAAGAAGAAAAGGTTAAAAACTGTAAATAATCAGCGCAGACAATATTAGTGAAAACATGTCAACATAACTGCACTTCCCTTTGTTTCAGAGACAAAGAACCCAGGATGCTGGAGCACTTGGCAACAGCTTCTCTGAGGCTGGGCTGAAAGCACCTTGTTGACAGGAGATGCTGAGAAATAATGGCAAAAATGGATTTCTCGTCAGTGGAAGGTTTGCAAGGAGATGAAATTCGGAGGCAAGTCCAGACAGCCTGTTTTGCTGAGCTCTGGTTGAGGACCATCTTCCCAAACCTGAATTATTCCAGCTCTTGGGAACAACGACAAAAAGTCTTTCTACTGTTCAAGGAGGTTCTGGCACTCCCCAAGTGCACTGAACAATGTCTAGGAAGTTGATGAAGTTGTTCAAGAAGAGTGACATGAGTGTTTGCCCTCACTGGGGACAGGTCTTTCCTTCTTTGACTGAAAGAGC
Source organism: Myiozetetes cayanensis (assembly GCF_022539395.1). Classification (NCBI taxonomy): domain Eukaryota; kingdom Metazoa; phylum Chordata; class Aves; order Passeriformes; family Tyrannidae; genus Myiozetetes; species Myiozetetes cayanensis. Next base: position 396,781 of record NW_026087423.1, read on the forward strand.
TTTGCAGCCTACATCCTCCTTTCCTTTACATCAAGCACCTCTTCTTGAAAAATGGGCTGTTACTTTGACAATGGAAAGAATATATTTAGGAGATTACCTGGAATAATGTTTGTATCTGTTATTTCACTGATCCATAAATAGTTCTAAACAAAAAACACTGCTGGGTTTTCAGATCAACTGGTCCTTTTCCTCGAGTACCTTCTGTTCACAGTTCTGGGATCATGTGAGTGAGTGCCTTCACCTTGGACAGCTGGCAGGGTTGTATGGATGCTCTTTGCAATGACACTCCTGGGTGATGCTCCTTTCTCAGCTGTGCTACTCTGTGTGGATCTGCCTGCAGAGATCAGGGTCTGTCTTGAAATCAAGGCAAGAAGTCATCAAGCTCTTGCTTCAGAGCAGCCTGCAGGACCACAAGTTACTTGATCATCACCTCCCTCAGCTCAGGTCTATGGAGACAGGCTGGAAGAGCTGTTCAGCCTGGAGAAAAGAAGGCTCCAGGGAGACCTTAGAGCCCCTTCCAGTGCCTAAAGGGGTTCCAGGAGAGCTGGAGAGGAGCTTTGGAGAAGAGCCTGGAGTCACAGGACAAGGGGAATGGCTTTAAGTCTAAGGTGGATAGATTTATGTCGGATATTAGAGAGAAATTCTTCCCTGTGAGGGTGGGGAGGCCCTGGCACAGGTTGTCCAGAGCAGCTGGGGTTGTCCCATCCCTGGAATTGTTCCAGACCAGGTTGGACCTGGGCTAGTCTAAGGTGTCCCTGCCCATGGCAGGGGGTGGAATGAGATGCACTTTAAGGCCTCTTCCAGCCCAAACTGTTACGTGATTCTGTGATTCTATGGTAAATTGAAGCACATGTGAGTGAAAGATTCTCACAAGGGACAAGTTCTGACATTGCAGCAAAGGAAGCAATGTCCACAAGGATATGAATGTAGAAATGAATAGCCAAAACCTTTCAGAAGTGCTCCAGTTCTTGTCCTTGCTATCACAGGCTGTACTAGATATTTGGTTAGAAGGTCTCCAGGGAAACCCAAGGGTCTTTTGGTCCAAATAAAATGTCTAAGGGACTGAGAGTCTTCCCTGGACATCATCAGGGAGGGGATATTCCCAGATGTCTGGAGTCTTGTTCCTGTGCCAAAATCCAAAGCACAGGCTGCTGCCAGCACCCCAGCAGATGCCCAGGCCCCTGTGCTGAGGAGGGGCTGCCCCAGTTTGGGAGCACCTTCCATACAGAAAATGACCACCTTGGCCAGAGTTGGAGTCTGATGCCCTGTGACTGCTGTGATATTGGGTGGATGTGAACTAAGGGTTTCTGATCTGAGTTTTATTGCCCTTTTTTTTCAATTTTCTGTGTTTCAAGGGAATTATGCAGAGACACTGATCTCCAGGCTGTTATTTCTTTAAACTATTAGTACTTTTCCTTTTCATGTCTCTCCTTGTGTTCTTTGCTGTCTTTGTCAGCTTTCTTTTCCTCACCAAAATGCTACCTACAGCCCAACGTGTAGGATGACCCCACACTTAATAATCTCTCTGACACATCCAAATTTATTTCCTCCCTCCTGGCCTCCCATTCCTCTGTACTTCCTCCTGCTAAAGCTGATGATGCCACAGGGGTTAAAACCCCAAACATTTTAAATGCAGACAAATAGGAAAAGGAACGGTATAGTATAAAAAGAGTTTTTTCCATACTGTGCCCTTCAGCTTTCAGCTACCTCAGGGTTTCATGGCTTATACCTTCCACAGTGAGACATTTCATACTCCATGGAGATTGCAACACTTTAGATTAGACTTCTCAAAATGGTAAGCCACTCGTGCACTCAATACACCCAGATTTCAGCCCCTGGTATTTCTGTTCCCACCTCACAGCAGCTGCTCCCCCATCGAGCCTGCACATGCAAACACTGACTTCTGTCCCCACTTAAACCCCAGACAAGGATCAGCAGCTGGAAGCTCAGTACCTGCTCTCCTGGGAGCAGAGCAGCATAGCCATATGGGCACTCCGTGCTTTTAAAGCCTTGCACCTCTCTGTGTTGTGAGCCTATAAATGTACACAGCTCCTCATTGGGGTTTATGTTCGTCTGTAAACTGCTATTGCTGTCTTCAATTAAAATTTTATTATTTTTACCATTTGAGGTTCATTAAGCTTTAATTGACAAAGTTTCAATCAACATTTAAAAGTTGCACAAAATAAAATGAGCTTCCCTAAAAGCTCTACCCAAAGCCTGAGGAATGTTCCTGCAGCTCTTCCTCTCAGAGGCCAACACCTCTGCTTGGGATCTGCAGCAGTTTGGAGGATGAACCTCTCCCAGCACTGAAGGTCTCCCAGGAGGAAGGGAGTGCTCTGCCAGCATCCTCATCTTCACTTTGCTCTTCCCTGTGCCTGCCCCAGTGCTCAGCTGGATCTACTTAGGATATACCCAAACTTGCTCTTCCCTCCTGCCTGAGTGCCAGGCAAAAACTTTGTCAGCCAGGCACAGATGGTAATTTCTCCTAAAGCCATGAATCCTCTGCCGTGAGGACCAACAGGAATCATGGACATTTTTGATCAGAGAAGCTCCAGCTGTTCCTTAATATCTGAATATTGCTCCATCCAAAAGTGCATCACAAGAGCGTTGGGGATTCTCCAGCCTTGGAGAAGCACTTTTAATGTTGCTTTCAGTGTCCGTGTGTTAGGAAAGCATAAACATGTAAATTGGATCTTCCAGTGGGGAGGGAGATGCTACAGTAATGCAAATCTGTTGAGAATCACTTTTCCTTCCCAAGCTCTGTTCTCCTGTTTCAATGACGGGATGGATTAGACCCTCTCCCAGGATCAGGAGTCCTGTTCCTTTGGCTGGAGGAGAAGTCCCCTCTCCCGCAGGTGCAGAAGACAGAGCTGTGCAGGGCTGCATGGACCTGCTCTCTCTTGGGCTGTGTTGGATGTCTCAGTAGGAGTCTGGAGGGACTTGTTTTGTTTTGTACATTTTGGATTTGGTTACATAAAATATTTCTTCCACCTTCAGATTTCTTCCTTTTAATCTGAAGTGGTTTCTCCCCCTGAACTTTCAGTTCTGGCCCCAAAGTGTCTGTGCAGAGTCCCAGAGTATGAGAAATCAGGTTTTACAGTGCATTTATCGTGATCCAAAGTGCTTAGGGAGGAGGGTTGTTTCCCTGTAAGTGCATCCTTCACTGTCCATGTTGTCACTCACAGTGCTGCAGGCACCAGGGGTGCCTCTGCTTGTTTAGACAAATGCTTCAAATGCTTGTTAAACTACTGAAGCTGAAACCACCCTTTGGGGCTGCTGGGAAAAATGTGCACTGACATCAATCCATGTATTAACAACCAGACCAACATAGCCACGGGAAGGCCTTTCTGTTACCTGTCATTGCATTCAGTGCTGCCAGGAGGACACCAAGTTCACAGGGATCACCAGAGCCGTGTCCAGCAGTCACTCCTCTGAACACACAGGCAGCCTTAGTGGGGCTCTCCGACCTTGTGCTAAACCAGCACACAAAAACACCTGCTGCTCTAGCCTGCTGATTTGAATTCTGTGCATTTGTAAAAGGAAAGACTCCTCCAACACTTCATCTAAATCGTTATTCATGCTCAGTTTACTGTTTGTCTGGCTTTTTAAAACAAAACTGAAATTTATCATAAATGTCTCATGAGTAAACAAAGGTGTTAATCTGTTTGCTAAGCACGGCTGCTGCTTGCACTGCTGCAGAGAACATGACACAAAAACACTCTTCCTCTGACACCAGTGCCTAAAAAACACCCTCCTCCTGTGTTTGGGGACATGGAAAGACCAGGGGCATAGGCTGGACTTCGAAGGTTGGACTTGATGATTTGGGAGGTCTTTTCCAACCTTAATGATTCTGTGATTCTGTGACACAGAAAGAATAGGAGGCAAGGGCAGCTGAGCAAGTATAGATGCAGGAGCTGGTGTCACCAGAGCCCCAGGACGCTCCAGGTTTCCATGCTTGGGCACAGTGTTGTACCACAGAGCCAGAAATGAGAACAAGGCTCATCCTCCTGACACCTCTATGAGATGTCCTGTGAGAGACCAGCTTTGCTGTGGCCCCAAGCAACGTGGTGTGATGTGGGGACAGGGAAATCGGTCTCCTTGGACACCCAGTGCTTGGCCAGGACATTGCAAGCACCTCCTTGCTCACATTTCATTGCAGGGTGGGCAGACACTGTATACTCAGTCCTTGCTCATGGAGGGAGGGAAGGAGGGAAGGAAAGAGGAAGGAAGGAGGGCGGGAGGGAAGGAAGTAAGGAGGGTAGGCAAAGGGAGGAAGGAAGGCAAAGGGAGGAAGGAAGGCAAAGGGAGGAAAGAAGGCAAAGGGAGGAAGGAAAGAAGGAAGGAGAAGCTCTTGCTGTTCTCCTTTTTGGGTGAGAGGAGGTGTTGCTGACATGGAGGGGTTCTCTCGGTGCTCTTGGGGGGCTTCATGAGACGCTGTGCCCGTGTCCCAGCACACTCAGACCTTGCAGTGTAGATGCCCAAATCTCAGGGGCAGCCTGACCAGGGCTCTCCATAGGTGAAAACACCCATGGCTCAGTGTGCAGAGACCAGCTGCTGCAAGGCACACAGGCCCCAGCCTGACCTAGAAATGTCCTTCCTGTGTGATAAGGGACCTGCTGGTCCCTCCTACAAACACCCAGGGCTGGGCAGCACCAACACGACTGGCTGTGGTGACATCACTGTCCTTCAGGTGGCCTTGTGCTCCTTCTAGTGGGGTACCCAATGCAACAGTGTCCAAGAAGAGAGATCCCTGTTGGTCCTTGAGACAGGAAATTCATGGTTTTAGGAGAAATTACCATCTGTGCCTGGCTGACAAAGTTTTTGCCTGGCACTCAGGCAGGAGGGAAGAGCAAGTTTTGGTATATCCTGAGTAGATCCAGCTGAGCACTGGGGCAGGCACAGGGAAGAGCAAAGTGAAGATGAGGATGCTGGCAGAGCACTCCCTTCCTCCTGGGAGACCTTCAGTGCTGGGAGAGGTTCATCCTCCAAACTGCTGCAGATCCCAAGCAGAGGTGTTGGCCTCTGAGAGGAAGAGCTGCAGGAACATTCCTCAGGCTTTGGGTAGAGCTTTTAGGGAAGCTCATTTTATTTTGTGCAACTTTTAAATGTTGATTGAAACTTTGTCAATTAAAGCTTAATGAACCTCAAATGGTAAAAATAATAAAATTTTAATTGAAGACAGCAATAGTAGCTCCATGTCCTGGCACACACTCTTGTCACCCAAGTCTGAGCAAGTGTCAATGGGGGATGGAAGGGCCGCAGCCAAGCCCATCTGCAGCAGTGTGGGCTGTCTGGCAGCAGCAGCTCCTGTGCTGGCAGTGTAGCTCTGCAGAGCATCTCTAGGATTCCTCCTACCACTCCAGTCTCCAACAGTTAGAAACAGGCTCAGCCCTGTTGTAGGAGCTTTAGTAATGTCCTTTCCAAAACACGTTAGTGTTAACTCTGTTAATTGGATATTCTCACTATCCATATAAATTCCAGTCCCATCGGGGTTCTGTGCTACGGATGTGCAAATCCAGCTTTACAACCCTTTGCTCTGGCATATCTGGGTTGTTCTCAGCATGATTTAAGTGAAGAACAGTCGTGGCTGATGACTGCAAAGGCATCTAAGTGTGCTGGGGATTTAAACCTAATCGCTCAGACACATCACTCGAAAATTGGCTTCTCTGGGAAGGAAAGGGCATTTTGGAAAGAATTTCACCAAGTGAATATTAAGTCAATTTGACAGTAGGCTCCTTGGGAGAAAGGATATCTGTTCCTCACGTTTGTGCCCACATCAAACCAGCACAGCCATTTAATGGGCTTGTGACTGGCACTGATTGAACACCACCCTCTCTGCACATTTCCTAGAAATTGCTTGAATAGCCCAATCATTTGCAGCCCTTGGCTAGCTGAGGGATGAATGTACCTCCTCATATTTGCTCTTGGATGTGAATCAGTCCCTGACGTATCTTATTCTTGAATGAGAAAGCATTTGGAACTTCTGCATACTGTAAGACCAAGCCAAGAAATGAGAACCTGATGTAGATGACAGAAACAGGAGCTGGAATACTCACCATGGCTCAGTTGTTACCACTGTTTTGGAATGGAAGGGGCAGTGACACTCCAAAGGGGATCAAAGCACTCTGCATCTGCTTTTCACTAAAGTTTTTTTTTTCTTCACAAAGAGTAAAAATCTTTAAAATACCCAAGTGTACATTAGTGTGGTTAGAGGTTTCTCAGATACAGGTATTTGTTTGCAATAAGGAAATTACCATCAACTGTAAAAAGGGGAGAAAAGAGAAAGGGAGATCACAGGGCTTTTTCCAGTCTAATTTTTGAGTCAGCTCCAGAAAGCATGTCTTCACTAAAACAAATTGACACAGGATATGTTTGTGTGGCTATTTTGAAACACCTGTAATTTCCCTCCTCCTGTTTATAAAAGCCTCTGAACATGATCAGGGAACAAAACCAATAAAGAGCAATTCTAGCCAGTTCCCTCATTTATGGGATGAATCTCATACTGTGAATAATGAAGAGTGAATGGCTAAAGTAAATAGTTTACAATCAATCTACCTCACTGGGCTTGGCAAATGCAATCAAACAAGATGCAGGATAATACAGCTGGATGCAAGGTCACTGACTAGAAACAAAAATGCAGGTTGCAATTACACAGTGGGGGATTGGATGTTGCGAAGTGCAGAATGGGTGGGAGTCACACTGGTAAACAAGGTAATCAGTGGTTAAGATGCACATGATCCAGGAGGGATAAACGGCACATTGACAGATCAAAGGCAAAGGTACTGACAAATCAAAGGCCAAGGTACTGACGGCAAGGGGAGGTCAGACCCTGCTACCAAAAGATTAAGCAAAAGATAAAGATTCAAGACTCAAAGCCATGGCATTGTCACCTGCAGAGGATGAGCTCTTGGTAAACCTCAGACGATGGGAGACATTGGTCTTCAGCTACTTGGTCACCCTGTGTGAGCACAAGGGTAAACCTTGGCCTTTGATGTGCCAAGAAGCCACGTGTCAGGGGGTAGGTGAGATTGATCTCTTGGGTGTTCCCATGGAAATCCAAAGGACGTTGGCTTAAGAAGCTGAAACCATCCAAATGCTCCTGAGAAGCAGCCTTTTCCCATCTGGAAGCAAGATTTCCGCTGTTCAACATGACTGAGGAGATGAAACAGGTCAGGCTGGAGCAATGGGAGTCCCTTCCATTAGGGGCGGTGGAGTTCCAGCCAGTCCACCTTGCTCCCACACTGCCTCTCTGGTGCTTCTGCAGGACTTTGAGCTGCTGAACACCTCAGAGGAGACACCTGGAGATTCTGGGAACAAGCCCTGGAAGTGTCCTGAATGAAGGAAGAGAACCTGCTGTAGCCTTTCAGCTGACTTTGGCTGGCTGGGTAAGCAGGACAGGAGCCATGGCTGGACACTTTGCACTCCTGGGCACTGTACCCCCAACAAATCCAAGAACTTCTCCCCACCATTTCTCCATGATCTGGGTGATGGGGTTGAGGCACAGAGGTTAGGCTGGAAGAGTGTGGAGCTGGTGACTCTGTGTGCCAGAAGGCTGCTGGACAAAAAGGAATCTGATGAAAGGAAAGAAAGCTGGGATGTACAGAGACAGAAAAGGAGAAGGATAGAGGGAAGCAAGCAAGGAAGGAATGGAGAGCAGGGTCAGAGTCCTTGGAGAGTGGGGAATGAGCAGGACAGGGTTCCTTGCAGATCCATTCATGGTCCAGTGCATCCAGGGGCTCCCTTGGCCAGAGAAAGGAGCAAAGGGAAAGGTCTGGAAATAGTATGGCCTGAGGACAATCAGTCATCAGACACCAGCACTGGCCATGCCAGTGCTCCCATGATCTCTTTGTGGAGCTGCAGCCCATCTGGGACAGCAGAATATGGGGACAAGGATTTTACTGGAAATGTGTCCACAGAATGTGGGTACCCCCAGGTCTTTTATAAAGTTGAGTGTTTGCAGAGCATTCAGCTTTGGATGTGCATATCCTGGAACAAAAAAGGAAAAAGCAAATCAGAGTGGAATACTGCTCTGAAGGGAGGTCACCAGATTTGTCTCTGACACCCTAAATTTGGGAGCTGATGATTTATGGGTATTTATGGGTTGCTGTCAGCAGTGCCACAGAGCCACCCTGGCTCTAAGAGTGTTCACACACCACAGAGCATGAAGAGCTAAGCCCTGCAGGTCTCAGATCAAGAAGCATCTGGTTGGCATTGCATTTCCTAGGAAAGCCATGGATTCTTGGCAGCAAGCTAATAAACCAATCAGCAGTAATTAGCATATTTCAAGGAATTAACTGTCTGGGGGCATTCAAGGAGTAGAACATCTTGCCTGAGTGAAATAAAGTGTGAAAGAGCTCTGAGCAAGGTAAGTCTATTCCATGGTGGTCTGTTTGGAGGTCCACTGACTCCAAACCTACTGCAGAGGAGGGAGCCTGGTCTGATGCTCCAGACTGCACACAGCAGTGAGTTTTTACTGGAGGCTGCAGCCCTGCCTTGAACAAAGAACATGCTCCCGATGGGCACACCAAGGCACAGGGCTGGCCCAGATTTTGATCTATTGCTAAAATGGTGCTTTTGCTTTGTGGAATGCCTAAATTTTTAATGGAAACACTTCAATCAAAATGCAAAATCACCAGTCCCAAGGCTGCTCACTGACACCTTCATTTCCCTGCCAACATACTGAATATTTCATTTCTGTGCTCTAACAGGCCACTGGAACGGTTCCTTTTCTCCAGCACACACCAGGATGCATCAGGAAAATGATGTTCTCCTACCGTGGGGACAACTCTTCTGTCCCTCAGCTGAGATGCTTCTGCATCAGGCTCCTGGAGCTGGACTTATCACAAAAAAAGGAGGGAAACCAGCCTGTGTTTGTTATGATGGTTTCATTGTGGCTGCATCAGGCAGAGGGCAGAGGCTTTTGGCTGCAGGAACTTCATGGACTGTGTCTGGCTCCATTCACATGATAGTCTGAGGAATTTGGGGTCCAGAGCAGTGAAGGTTGCTGAGACCAACAGGGACAAGGACAACCTGGCTACTTACATTAAAGGCATGAGTAACTGCCAAAATTATAATGCAAAGAACAGCTGGAAAAGAGAGGAAAAAAGACAGTTTGGGAGCCTGAAGCATCACTTGGAAATTCTCAGCTTCTGCAGCAAGGTGATTGACCTTTGGCACTGGTGGCTGCAAAGGTTCAACCTTGTACAACCTTATACAGCCTTTTTGGGGATCACCAGGGAAAGAGGCACTGTGGGAAGAGGGAGGCTCACGTTTAGGAGCCCCCACCCCAATGGTAAACAATTCCATCAGAAAAAATGCTGAGCCAAGCATGTTCAGGTTTGGGCCAAAAGATTTTCATAAAGAATGAAGCATTCTGGAGAAGAATTTACAATCCACGGAATGGACAAACCATTCCTGATCCCCTCCATCACAGTGACTGGCTTCCTTTGCCCTCCACATGCTGAGAAAGGGAAGACAGGACACCTTGGCAAGGTTTCTGTTCCTGTGCACCAGCACTGCTCCCTCCCAGAGCCCCACATGTAGCTGATCATACAACTACCCTATGGCTCCTCTGTCTCTTGACCTGTTTCTCACTCTGCAGCCTCTGTGACAAGGCTGGTGGCGTCAGCAAAGTGTGTCTAGTCAGAGCTGTAAAAAGTGGGCAAGAAGAGGTCCCTCAGGATGGAGACAAGAAACATATGGCAGGAGCACAGTGACATATTGCTGACAGACCTGCACTTCCAGGTCCATTAGCCTCAATTAAAGTGGATTGGAATATTTAGCACAGGTTCAAGTAAAAGAGACTGGGAATAGTGTATTTGGGCTCATCAGTGGGGCTGCTGAGGCTCATCAGTAGCCAGAGAGAAATGCTGGACTAGCATAAAATCCCAGGGCTGGGGGAAGGAGGGTTGTGCTGGCAGGGAACCCTTGGAACTGGTCATGCTTGTGTGGCTGTTGTACATCAGCCCCTCCAGGCCCACCTTGTAGGCTTTGGGGACATCTTAGAGCCCCTTCCAGTGCCTAAAGGGGCTCCAGGAGAGCTGGAGAAGGACTTTGGACAAGGGCCTGGAGGGACAAGACAAGGGGGAATGGCTTTAAGCTGAAGGAGGGTAGATTTAATTTGGATATTAGAAGAAATTCTTGCCTGTGAGGGTGGTGAGGCCCTGGCACAGGTTGCCCAGAGAAGTTGTGGCTGCCCCTGGATCCCTGGAAGTGTCCAAGGTCAGGTTGGACGGGGCTTGGAGCAACCTGGGCTGGTGGGAGGTGTCCCCACCCATAGCAGGGAGTGGACATGGATGAGCTTTGAAGTTCCAACCCAAACCATTCTGTAATTTTTTGATTCTATGAAATGCTGTGTTTGAGGCAAAGGAGCACAGGGAGGTGATTGGCTACCAAGGGTTGGGGCTGAGGGAGCAAGAAGATCCAGTCCAGCCTTGGGCCCTGAGCCCAGGAAAGGGCAGCACTGCTAAAGACAACCAGGCAAGAATGGGCAACCTTCTGACTTCTGCAGAACGAAGATATTTCAGCCCACCCTGCCCTTGCATGCAGGCAGCAAGCTCTCCTCACACTGAACCACAGTCCTGCCCCTGGCAGTAACTCACAAATTCCCACTCAGCCTCTCTCCATAACTCTGGTCTGTGTGTAAACACAGCTTGGAGGCTTGTAGAGCTTCTCCTAGAAAAAGTGAGCCAATGACAGCAGTTATGTTGGTCCCACTGACCAGGAAGATGGCACAAGGCTGTGCCTTGCCAAGGACATACAGAGGAGTCTCCACCAAAGGCAGCAACGAGCCCACACCCAGCAAAGACCTTATCCAGGAAACCATCATTAAGAATGTCCTCATGGCAATGCAGACCTGCTGAGGGCCCTGCTTAATTCCCTGCTCTGTTCAATTGCCTCTGTGGGACGCTGAGAAAAAGAACAGCAAACATTAAAATACACAGTGGGATGAAGATGACAGTGATTATGCAGTGAGAGAGAAATCAGAGTCTGGCCACAGGCTGTGTATCCCCCTGCCCCAGTGGAGAAGTGTGGCTACACGCTTGGCCCTCTTCAAAACCAACTACAAAGTTCAATGCTTGAACTGTATTTTCCCTCAATATATTGCTCCTCTGAACAAACACAAACATGTACAGACCTGTGGAGAAGGGCAGGAGCAAAGAAGCAAGCATATGTATAAAATTATAACTAATCAAACTTTTCCTCTAAAACCTGGAAAGAGAAAGAAATTTATTGTGATGCTCATTTTCAAATCCTTCATGCATATATGGAGATGGAGGAGTTGCAAATCAAGAAGTACTTGGAAAAACTAATTCTCTTTCCTTCTTCCCTGTGAGGGTGGTGAGGCCCTGGCACAGGTTGTCCAGAGAAGCTGTGGCTGCCCCATCCCTGAAAGTGTTTAAGGCTGGGTTAGATGGGGCTTGGAGCAACTTGGGCTAGTGGAAGTGGGGAGAATGAGATGAGCTTAAGGGTCCCTTCCAACCCAAACCATTCTGTGATTCTATGATTCAATGACTTTAAACTTCTAACGAATCAAAGACTTGAGTCAAACCATTCCCTGTGCACAGCACCACATTTCCATCTGACATGAACTGCTTCCTGGGAACTGCCTTTGTTTCTGCACCAAAATGCTCCGAGTGCATCCTCACACAACTCAGACATGTCAGGTGGCTCAGTCAGAGGTTTAAGCCCCCCAAATTACAAGATGAAACAGAGTCACCTATATCTTTGGTGATCTTGATGGCCCCAGTGTGCCACCTTAGTCTGAGGATCCAGGATTCGGATTCAGTCTGTGGCAGTGGTGGCACAGTGGCAGAACAGGGCTGAGATAGAGAAGGATTTGGAAACCTGTCTGCAGGTCACACAGCAGCCACCACGGCCTCCACACCTGGCAGGTGTGAGCACATGTGTGTGCAACACAGAGCACAGAATGGCTCTCCTTTAATGTGCCCTTCGAGCAGATGTTCCCTGAAACCACTAATGGTGACGTTGCGCTTCTGGGTGGTGGCTCATTTGATCTACACGTTTTGCCACTTTGTATAATAGCGAAATAAGTAGTGAAACAATCATATTGGATACAGTTAAAACAGAAGGGTCTCGGTTTTGGTCTTTTCCACCAAGATGATTCTATGATCAAATGTTTGTTTATGGTGTGCAGACTCTGGAGACAAACGGCTCGTTATGGTTAAATTAATGTAATACTAATGGAACATGAAGATTACTGGCCAAAAATAGTTTTAGAGTAGGTACTCAGAGGCCAGAAAGGACTTGCGTGGATAATCAAACTGAGATGCTGTAATGAAGGAAGAGTGTCTGGAGCCCTGTTAAATCCATGGGCTCTCCAAAATCTGAACCATTTTCATGTTTTCCAGCCTGTTGTTGAAGGGCTAAAGGAACAATTTTTATCGAAGCATGTAATCTCAGTCATTGCACTGTCTGGATGGCACGTCCCCATAATCTGCTCACTGTGCTGTGACATCTCTGATGTGGCTGTGCACAGGGCAAAGGGCTGGTTCAGCCACGGGCTCAGCACACTCACACCCCCTCTTGCAGCCTCACAGACACAGCCTAGCCAGGCTGCAGATGTGAGACTGGTACATCCTCTTCCTCTCAAATGACATCCCCAAAGCCTGGTTTTTATTCACTGGACCTGTGACCAGTGTTTGTGGTTGTTGGTACTGACAGGGGGTAACTTGTCTTGCTAAATACTGAAATAATGAGAATGCGAGGAAGGTGAATCAAAAGCCCTAAACAAGTAGCATTTTGATCTTTGCCTGAGTGCACATGGAGATGCTGCTGAGTTATCAGCCTGGAGAGTGTGATCCAAAGGATTTCCAGCCCTCTTAGGTGGATTGTTAAAGACATTCTGTGCCTTTCCTACCAATGGAAAGCTGAGTGAATGATGGTAAGGGTTTGCTTGGATTTTTATTTGCTTTGAGAGAGAGGTTCTGATGAACCCATCTTGATGAGTCCCTCACACACCTTTTCTGCAAGCACTCAGGCATGCTGGATTTGCATAAATCAGGAAAAAATGTCTTCTTGAATAAATGTATAAGACAAAACCCTGAGAGTGTTTCATTCCTGTTCACAGATGTTTGATAGTCTGCACAAGAATTTGGGTATTCAAACATTTATTTATTTTTTATACATCCTTATATTTACAAAACAGTTTAATTTGAGTGATTATTCAACCACAAAGCCTCTCTGTACACGCCTTGGTTGCTATCTGTGACAATCCTGATTAAGAAGTGCAAGTTATGTGAGTAAAAAGAAAAGTTAATTCAACTGGCAACCCGAGACGTAGTGCACATGGTTAAATACTTTGAATATTAACAACAAAAACATGCCTGAAGGGATCTGGCACATTTACCAGCCATTCACCAACCACAGAAAAGTGAATTGCTAAAAGATTATTGTTGTAATGGCAAAATCAAATATTGCTGTTTGTGCAAGCATGTTCTTAGTCCAGATGCTGCAGTGCTCACCAGACCTTACACTGTGCTCTAAGGTTGGCACATGGTATTTCAATCACAAAACATCACATTTCATCAAAGACCTGCCCAGGGAAACAGGCATGCAAGGTGCCAGGCTCTGAATTTACATGCATTGGTCATGGCACATTAACTTTCCATGTGCAGCCCAGGTCTGGGGTCCATCTCTGTGAGCCACAGCTCTCTGAGAAAGAGCTGGGAGTTTAATCTCCTCCCTATGAGGAGTGGGAGAAACAGGTCCCTCCTGGAGCACTCCATCGTGAAGAGGAGTTTTAAGATGAGTTTGAAGGTGATAATCAGCTTGAGTGATGCTTGGTTATCCATTAGAAGACATTAAAGGCATGAGATAAAGTGTTTGCTTGAGATGAAAAGAAGTTGTTCAGAGCTGGAGATGTGAGTCCACATTGTGGCTGCAGATGAGGTGTGGAGGGAGAAGAGAAGGGATCAGCAGAACAGCCATGAGGAACTTCATAAGGGAATAGAAAAGATCCTCCAAAGGAAACGCTGTGGGAGCAATCAATAGAGTAGAATGGAGCTGGCAGGTGGCAGACAGGAGAAGGAGGAAGGAAAGCAATGAGAGAGGGAAAAGAACATTTTGTCAGTGTCTCCAAGGAACAGAAGAGGGCTCTGTGAAGCTGGTTAATCTTGTATTAGCTATGGAGCACAGACCTGGACAGCTCAGTTGAAACAGAGCACCTTGTTGAAGCCACACAAATTGACTCTATCGATGAGCTCAGAGCTATGCTCTGGCAGGGGAGGGCATGGGACTGAGCAACAATGGTGATGCCCAAAGAGGAGAGGGCAAGTGCCCAAGTCAGGGACAGAGGAGAGGAAAAAGATGGTTGACCAGCTCTTCTGGTCAAGCCAGGACTGTGAATCAAATTAAGAGGTGTGGGAGAGCAAGCAGGCTGCCAGAGATCTGTTTTGTCCCTGGTGTGGGACACTAGAGTCTGAGAATGACAAAGAGGCACCCGAGTCAACATCAGGCAGGATGGCTCCTGGGGAGGAGCAGAAGGGAGCACAGGAAAGCCAAGCAGAGAGCTTGAGAAGAAAGGGTAGGAAGAATAGGAAAACACTGAAATCAAGAAAGAAAGGTCGATGCCAGCAGGAGAAAATGTGCTTTCATCCTGCAATCTGCTTAGGGGCTGCAGAAATCCCTGCTACTTCAAACCCTGTTGTTGTTTGCAGCAGAGTGGGCCATGATAGTGAGGAAACAGGGATGTATTTGGGAATCCGACACCTTCTGTGCCCCCATTGCACTGTCAAAAATTGGTAGAATTGTCCCAATGAGCTCATTTGAGTAGTAGAGTGGAAATGTATCATCCCCTGTTTCATCTCTGGAAGGAGAGAACTGAGCAATTCAAAGAGGACACAGGTTCCCACGAGTCCTGAATCTTGAGTGTCAGCCTAGAAAGCTGAATGGGAGCCTGATCAATGTGTCCAGGCCCTGTAGACACACGTGTATTGCATAGGATGGCCCCCATTCCCAGGAAAAGGCACTCCACTCTCCTCCCCCCGAAGATAGTGAGTGCAGGCTGGTGGCAGATCCCCGTGAGTCCCAGGATATGACAATGGCAGCATGGAATCAGATTCCAGGCAGCACTTCCTCACCATGTCCTGCCTGTTCAGTGCATGCTCACAGCAGGGAACTGGCAGCACAGAAGACACAGGTTTCCCTGCCCAAGCATCTCCAATGGGCTCTGTGTCTCTGACAGACCTTTTCTGCAAGAGCTTCTCAGAAAGTTGAGCTGCTTCTGGATCTTCAAACTGTCCTCTCAGTCAGCAGACAAAGCAGCCTGTTTGCAGTAATCCCCTTCTGCTCTGGTTTCAGAAACTACAGGTTTCTACAAGTGAAGTGGGACACGGGGGTTCTGACCACACTCAGGATATGGCTGATGGTTCCTGGAGTGCCTCACGGAAAGAGGCTCTCCTGCACTGTTTCTCAAAGTTTCTTTCCTATGTGATGTTTTACACATTCCGTGTTATATATCACTTCAACATCCTAACAGGGGAAAGGTGCTCCAGCATCTTCTGCAGCGTGAGCACAGGACCACACCCCCGTCCATCCACTGCTGCCGTGACATTCCATCCATCCAGGGCTGTTATTCAATAGAATTCTCTGTTTGGCTGTGACAAATGGGGCAGGCAGGGAATCGATTTTCTTTCCCTGCCTGCGAGGTGTCAGAGCACTGCTTTCACCAGGAGGCCTCCTCTCTGCCTCAGTGCTCAGATTAACTTATTAGGAGTTAATTAATCAGGCCCATTGATTGGCTGTCACATTGTTGATAGTTAGTCTGCTCTGGGGTCGGAAGGTCGTGTTGGAGCAGCTCCTCTTTGCTGTGTGATGCCTGTCATCACCAAGAGAGGCCAAGCATCAAGGAGGGGAAGGAAGAAGAGGAAGGTGAAGGTTGGCCTTTTTCCAAACAACACAGTCAACAGAAGAATGGAATTAGAGCTCTACTCCCCCTGGATGGTGTTTGCACACAGTGAGAAATGGGGATATCTTCAACAGCTCCTCTCCTCCGAGACAGAAGAGGAACTTGAGACAGTGCATAGTCAGAAGGAGCTCTGGAACTTTTTGAGCCCAACAGACTCTTCCTCATCACTGCCTGTGGGTCTCTGATGCTGTTCATGGACACAGAATGGCGTTGTGGTCCAGGTGAGATGTTCCTTACCATGGGTTATTTGCTTGAGCAAGTGCCCACATGAGCAGTGGGCAGTGCAAAGACTTTAGGAATCAACATTGCATGTATCCATCTATGAAAATTCAGGGAAAAGATACATAAAAAGAAAAGGAACATGCTCAATGGAGCCGAGATGAGATTTTGAGGTCAACTTAGGTGTCATAGGTGTTTAACACTTCAAATTTTGTCTTAGGGATCATTCCCAACATCAAATCATCCTTATGAAAAAGCAGTGCTACTTGAAAACCTGCTGCAAAGCAGAGCACTGAATGGGTTCAGGCTGCTTTCTTTATCATGGAGGTCATCAGACAGTGACTGGTAGAGGTTCATAACTATCTGCATGGGAGGAAGATTTCTGAGAGTAAAGGGCTCTTCAGTTGCCCAGGTAAAGGTCTAATTTAGTGTCCAAACTTGTGAAGCCAGGGTAGAACTAAGTGCAATTTTTTAGAAGTGGGGGTTTACCTTCTATTGAGAAGGGGCCCATTCCTCCCGTCTTATGACTGTTTCCTGGAAAGAAGAGGTGAGTGAAGAACTATGTTACACAGTCTGAGCTTCCTGTCTGTGACCCTGCGGATCTGTGGGCCTGAGCTGGGCTGGGACCTCATTTCAGAGCTCTCTTGAACCTTCCAAGCATTTAATGCCACTGCCCTTCTCACATCTGGCCTCTCTTTCACCTGCTGAGTGATGCAGAACTGTGGTCCTTGGCAGCCTTCTTCTTCCTGCTGGAAAAACAAATGGTTACAGCCAGGATTCTATAGATCCCACCTGCTGCAGGCATTCAAGTGAGCAGGAAAGAACGACACATCTATAAGATGCAAGTTCGAATCCGCTTTATTATTATTAGACTGTACAATTTATATTCTTTTGAGTTCTGTTCATGTGATCACGAACACAGCATGCTATTACGATTGGTCAGCATACACTGTCCACGCTCCTCAGGTAATCCACCGATTTGCGGTTTTGAAGCCCACATTTGCATAAAGTTTCTGTTATCGTTGTTTTTCTCATCCTGCTTTTGCTGACTCCTGCATTCTTGTAGCAGCAGGCCGTTTCTTGTTTATCTTACTGTTACCTCTTGACCTTTTCAGAACTCAGCATATTCGTGTAAAACTGCTAAGGCCCCAACACCCACCACCACCACCAGATCCACACAGGAGGGTTACCTACTCCCAGTAATCTCAGCTCAGTCCTATCAGGTTTGGCTCCAACAGGTCTTGCCAGAGGGAATGATTAACTCCTCTGCCTACAAACCTTCTTAGGGTGCTGAGAGGAGACAATGGGTCACACCTGGCAAGGGATGGTGAAACTTGGTTGTCCAAGGGACAGGAAAAGATTGTCTTTTGCAGAACATGTGAAGTAGAGGAGAGATTCATTTCACAGATAAGAGTATTTGTTCACTTCTTTATTAAGACAGACTTTGTCTGAAGACTTCCATTCCTCTAATGCTCTATAACTGAGTATGCATCTAGAGAACCTACTGGGAAATCAGCCAAAGAGTGAGGTCATTACTTCTTCCTTCCTCTTAAGCCCAGTTATAGCCTCAGCCTTTTTGGGGATCAGCAGCAGTCAATGCTGCAATTATTTCTGATGCACACTGTTAGCTCAGCCTCAGCTTTCCTTTCTCTCTTCCCCTGGAGTGACTGTCCCACCAATTCTGCCCATGTAGACACTGCCAGGGAATCCACAGGGTTGTGTTCCCACCACTCATATGCTCTACTCTGTGGGGATCTCAGCTCTCATCTGGAAATTGAAGTGAAGGGACACTCCCTGGGGTGCTGATCACACACCAGATATGGATTTTCAGCCATTTAAGGCACGAAAATCTTAGAGAAGTAGAGATGGACAGCTGCTCCTCATGTTCTTGGTCTCCTTTCCCCACCAGTGTCACCAGTTGGCCGTGGTCACTGAGAAGTGATGTATATTCCCTCTCATAGGGAGAAGAGAGACTGAAGTCATTGGGGATTTTTCTAGATGGGAGAGGAAGGAATCAATCACAGCCTTGAAGATACAGCACGGAAACATCCATGTGAAGATATTCAGTTCTCATTTTTTGACAGAAAACATACATTTCCCACAGCAGGGAGACACATGTATGGAAAACCACAACAGCACCATTTAAGTTATAAGGAGAAATCACAAACTGAGTTACATTTCAAATACATTTGACTGAAAATGCGCCAATCAGACTTGTGCCAGTGTCAGGGGTTCGATGTGTCAGTGGGGACCCAAATTCTGCCTTATTCTGTTTCTACATGTCCAGGTACGATGGAGACTTCCTGCTGAGCTGCTCTGGAGCCCAGTTCCCACTCTACCTACAATTTGGTGCTTCCTGTAAGCACCGGAGAGGAACCAGAGTTCCCCAGCTCTGCCAGGGAAGTTCTAATAAGGGTCTAGGCTAAGGGCACATGTTTGGAAAATCCTCTCTGATGGATTGTTCACCAGTGACAAGACCAAAAGTTGTCTCAGTGCACAGTAAACAAACTCTGAAGCATTTTCTGAAAAAATAAAAACCTCAAAATGTCTTGGTCATCAATCAGAGGGACATGCCACATGACAGGAGCTTGCAAGCAGAAAGCAAAAGGATCCTGGGAAGCCCTGAGCTTCAGCCAGCAAAGCCTGAGCTTCCCAGCTGTGCTCCCATGACACCCCCCACGTCAAAGGAGATCCCTGCTGGGTAATAAAGCACCATCCAGGCATGTCTGCAGTGCGGGGTCTCCTCTCAGTCCAGTGCTCTTTTCTTGTTTCCTGTGCTTCCCCAACATTCATATCTGGGCAACGGGGAACTAGAACTGCTGGAATTTGGGTCTGGTACCAGTGCATCTTACTGGGGAAAAAGGTAATTTCTATGTGAACCTGCAATGGATGTTTTTTATTGCTACAATCACATTCTTACAGTCAGCCAGCTAGACATGCCTCACAATTCCATGTGCTCAAAAGGGATCCCACCCAGCAGCTCCCTATTAAACTGTCATCTTCCTTTGGGATCCCATCTCTCCTCATATGATCAGCTACACTTTGAGGCTGCAATAAAGAAACCCTGGAATCCCAGAATGGTTTGGGTTGGGAAGGATCTTAAAGCCCACCCAGTCCCACCCTCTGCCATGAGCAGGGACACCTTTCACTAACCAAGGTTGCTCCAAGCCCCATCCAACCTGGCCTTGGACACTTCCAGCAATGGGGCAGCCACAGCTGCTCTGCTCTGTTCACCCTCACAGCCCAAGCCCCTGCAGCCAAATCCTGCCATGTTCCCATGCTTGTCCTGGAAAACAGCCCCAAATGCATCACACACTGCGGATGTCTCAAGAACCATAATTATTGTCTCTCCAGCTGTGATTGGCATAGGTGGTGATGCCACAGGTGTTACTTGGCCCTGGATCCTGATCTGTGCTGGTTCTGCACAGCACCATTCCCTGCATCACGATGCCCCAAGAACAGGCCTCCAGGGAGCTCAGAGACCCTGAGCTGTACTGGATCCTGAGCCATCACTGCACATCTGCAGGGAGCTTGTAGTCACCTGTGTCTGCTGCAGTTGCTCGGCAGAGCAGCAGCTGGACTGGATTCATATCCTGGGCAGAGCTGCTGCTCAAGGTCTGCACTTTCACTTGGTGCACACCCTGGGCTGTTTTGATACAGAGGTGTCGTGCCTGGTTTGTTGCCTTGGTCACATTTCCATGTGTTTTTTCTGCTGCTGTACAACAGCCCTTCTGGATGCACAAGGAAGCAGCAGCTTGTGCCATCCATCTGTGTCCAATCTGCAGAAATAGAAGGCGGCCTTGGCATGTGCCTGACTCCTACAGGCCCGTGTTGATCCCACCATCCAGCAAAGCAGGCTGAAGTGTCTGCCTGACACTCACAGCCACCCCACAGCACTGTGATCACTAAATATAGTCATGAAATCATAGAATGACCCCGTTTGGAAGTGACCTTTGGAAGTCTGTGGTGCAGCTGCCTTCAGACACGAGCAGTGAAATCAGACCACATTGCTGAGGACACCAGAACAGAGATGGTACAGCCTGTTTCTTTGCTTGACTGTTGCAATCGGGAGAAAAGTTTCCTTATACCCATTTTGAACCTCTCCTGTTTCAATTTATACCCAGTCTCCTGTTTTTTCCACCATGCAATACTGTGGCCTGGCTCTGTCTTCCCAATGACCTTCTCAAAGGCACCAGCCAACTGACAGGACATGCTCCCAAAGCCTTCCCTTCTCCAGGCTGAACAAATGCATTCCTGTGCCCTCCCCTCACCAGGGCAACTGCTCCAGCTCCATGACCATCTTGGTGACCCTCTACTGAATTCCCTCCAGTTAGTTCATCAATATCCATTACTGGAGGAGCCCCTGGTGGTCTAGTGGTAAAGGCGCGGCGCTGTCACCGCGGAGGCCCGGGTTCGATTCCCGGTCAGGGCCACTCCCGGGCAGGTGGGGCTCGTTAGCCCTTAAAGGCAACCCACCTACGTCCTGAGGACCTCGCTGCCACCGTCCAAGCTCACGTGGCCCCGGCAGATGAACCTTAGGATTAAAGGGTGGGCTCAGTTCCGCGCACACTGTGTCTCACCTAAAAAATCCAATGCGCAGGCTGGAAGGTGTAAAGACCTTCCCCGGATCTTCGCTCGCGAAGACTGACCATTATTATTATATTATTATCCATTACTGGGGGCCTAACACTGGGCACACTATTCCAGATGTGGTCTAGTACAAGGCAATAACAAATTCTATAAATTGCTAGTAATGATCGTGTTAGTAAAGCCCAGGATGTTGTTTTGGCCTTCCCTCCTTGGATGCACTGGTGTCTCATCAGACTGAGGGAGGAACAATGAGAACAAATGAATGGGCTCATGCAGGACTCAGTGCAAATATCAACATCTCAGAGAGCCTGGTGAATTTTCTGGGATGTGGACTGGACCCTATCTGCCCAGACAAGATGGTGACAGCAGTCTACAAACCTTACCAAAAAGCAGGGAGATGGAATAGGTCACATTGTGCTTTTGTGCAGGAAATTGCACTTTGTAGTCTGCATCATGTTACTTTGTTATAACCAGCACATAAATCTGCAAGAGCACAGCTTATTGAGGCTCTGCGACAGTCAGGAGATGGGGAATTGTTACCATGACAGATGGACTGACAAGTAAACTCCTATAGAAAAAACTTTGTTCAGTTTGGAGTTAAAGCTGTAAATATATAAACCTTACATAAAAGGCATGTGATTAGAACAGTGTGCATGAACAGGATGAGGCATCTCATGGCTGAGAGGAGAACCACGGTGGGTGCTGGATGAAGGCAGGGTGTGAAACTGGACTGTTTTCTGCCCCTCTGGTTCCTACATGTTACATAGTGAGTATTGACAGATTAGAAAAGCTGCTTAATTCTCCCATGGTTTTCCAGATCTGACTGTGTAGAAACAGCAGCCAGGCTTTGCTTTCATTTGGCTGACTCATGGAAGCTGGTGAGAAGTAGTCCCTATGCCCTGGGTGGGAGTTGCCCTGTGGTCACCTGCGAGAGTGTGCAGGAGCCAGATATAAGGGTGACAAGGCAGGAAAATGTCTCCAGAAGACTTTCAGGGTAATGCCCTCCACTTCAGGAAGATCAAGGATTAATTTTGCATTTCACTGAGCATTCCAATTTGTTTCACTACCACCAAGGGGAGGGCAGCACAACTGGGCCCTGCTGAGTGATGAACATGGCCAGGGCCAAGTCCCAGGGTACGATCCTACAGAGCTGCAGAACTTAAGCAGAGCAAGAGGTCCATGGGGTGGGTTGAGTACAGCAAACAACTTGAGGAGAGATGCCAGCTGTGGTTCCTGTGTACTGTTCCAAATCACGGTTGTGTCACCCTACACCCTCCATGGTGGTGTGGCTGTTCTCAGAATGGAGAGTACCATAGTTTGGGTTTGAAGGGACCTCAAAACTCATCCCATCCCACCCCCTGCCTTGGGCAGGGACACCTTCCACTAGACCAGGTTGCTTCAAGCCCCGACCAACCTGGTCTGGAACACTTCCAGGGATGGGGCAGTCACAGCTTCTCTGGGCAACCTGTGCCAGGGCCTTCCCACCCTCACAGCCAACAATTTCTTCCCAATATCCCATCTAACTCTGCTCTCTGTCAGTGGGAAGCCATTCCCCCTTGTCCCAGGTCCCTCTCCAGTTCTTTTGGAGCCCCTTTAGGTCCTGAAAGGGGCTCTCAGGTCTCCCTGGAGCCTTCTCTTCTCCAGGTGAAACCCCCCCCATCTCTCCCAGCCTGGCTCCAGAGCAGAGGGGCTCCAGCCCTACAATTAACTTAAAACTCATCTCAAAACAGGGCTGCCATCTGGGTGCTCAGGCCAGGTAGAAATTTCCTGTCAAAACAGCACTTCAACAGAAAAGAAACTGTATGGTAACTCCAGACCCTGCCAGTGGAGGCACCTGCTGGGCTTGGGAACTTTGGACTGCCTATGAGAGAAATAAAGATATCGGTATTTTCAGCCAAAAGCCTAAAGAGAATGTCACTTGCCAGAGGGACAGCTCTGCAGGGAAGACATCCATTCCTGCAGGGAGTATAGCAAGCATGTGAACTCTCAGGGATCGCCCGACCTTCTCCAGTGCTTTTCTGCCTGTCAGTGTGGGGTGACTATGACTCCTAGGTGAGCCATCATTCCCTCCAGTAGCTGCTTATCCAGGTCTGCCCAATCAGCCCCTGTCCCAGCACATCTCCAGAGATGTGGCTTCTTCCAAGGCCACATCCAGCTCTCATTGAATTAAGGTTCAAATTAAAACACCAGGAGCACAAAGCAGAGGCTTGGTGAGAAGGATGATCATGTGGACCATGTGGCTGCACTCAGATCTTCCAGGGCATCTTGTCACCTTGCTAGTTCTTCAGGGATACCTGCATCCATCCTTCTCCATTTGGAGAAAGTAATTTCCCTGCAGACACAGGCTTTGCACTGGGGCCAGGGAACCAGCCTGAGCACCCCACAGAGATGGGGGGCCATGTCCTCCAACAATTCTCCTGCCACCTCACACAGAGCAAGAAATCTCTGCAGTTCAGTGAGTTTCTTGCTAAACATCTTTGACATTTGATTTGAGAAATAAAAGTCAGGCTCCTCAGAGAATGATAATGTGAGTTTAATGAACAAAACCTGTCAGAGTCTGCACTGCTGCAGCTGTTTTGGAGGGTGATGGACTCAGGGGAGCTGTGCTGCCTGTCTGCACTCTGATCTTTGCACATCCCTGTGCAGCGTTTCCATGGCTAGTGGGGACATGCCTGGGTATGGCAGAGGGACATGAAGCCTGATTCAGGTCTTGCTGGTAGAGGTGAGCAGGTTCCCTCTGCACATCATTACAGTTTACTCCTTTTCCTGAGTGCTTGAGCCTGGTGTCAGTACCTGAGGACAGTGTGAGTGGCGTCTGTGTACAATGCAAGCGGGTGAAGGATTTGCTGGGCCTGGTGGTAGAGCTCAAGGAAGAGGTAGAGAGGCTAAGAAGCATTAGGGAAATTGACTAGTGGAGTCTCACCCTTTTGACCCCAAAGGAAGTCCAGCAGGAGATGGTGAAGGACTGCCCCTCCTGCCACCAGGCAGATGGAGCAAACCAAGTAGATGGGGAGGAATGGAAACAGGTCCCTCATTGGAGAGGTAAAAGAATCCTCTCCTGAACTCCATCACCTCTCTGGGTGCCCTTGAAGAAGAGGTTTGAGGCCCTGGACCCAGAAAGTCAGGTAGAGGACAGTCAGGAGGAAGATCTGTCTGGAGGGTCTCCTGGTTGCACCCTGTCTACCAGACAGATTACAACCACAACTATAAAGAAAAAGAGGAGGGTAGCTGTAGTTGGTGGCTCCCTTCTGTGGGGAACTGAGCCCCTATATGTTGACCAGACCCATTCCACAGGGAGGTCTGCTGCCTTCCTGGGGCCCGGATGAGGGGTATTAGTAGGAGACTCATTCAGCTAATTCAGCCCTCAGATTATTATCCACTGTTGATAGTTGTCTCAGTTTAATGAGACTGAAGTGTTTTGCTAAGGAAGATGAGTAATGAGGAAGACCAAGCTCCTCCCTCTAAGCAATTGTAAATCTGAAATTAAGAGGCTCCAATTGAAGGAGTATGGAGAAATGAAAAATAACAGCCCTTTTTTTAAAGGATATATGTGTATTGGCAGAACAACAAAAGAAAACAAAACCCACGAAACAATAATCTTGTACCCAAAAATCCCCTTCACAAAGGAAACAGGTCAGTACTTTCTGCCTTTTGGCGCAATTCCAATCACGATCAGGTGGGGGTTCTGTTGGGCTCTGGTGCCCCCGAGTGAGGGTCTCGGATCAGGGGAGAAGCCGAAAATGGGGATCTCCCCACACACACCGAGAAGGAGAAGGGGAAAAGGGGAGAAAAGGGGGCTCTTCCCATGAAACTCGTGCTGTCTGCGGCTGGCTGTGGTGCGGATTCCCCCCTTTCGTTGATGGAAACACGCTGTTGCCAATGCAGGAGTGGAGGAGGGAGAGGGCGACCTCCTCCCCAAAAAGTGTTTTTGCAGATGGGTTAAGGCTCTCCGATGAAATCCGGGCAGGTCTGGGTTGAGGGCAGAACAGGATGCAGGGAAAGTTGAGGCAAGCTGGGGTCAGAAAACAGACAGATGATCAGGCCAAAAACAAAGCTACCTCGGAGCCTTTCCACTCACACCTACCCTGCATCAGGGCAGAAGGGAAGTGACTGCCCTTTTCCCCCCTATTCCCTCCCTCCCCCCCTCCAGTTTTCTGACAGCCATCAGTGTGTAGTGCAGGCCTGTAGTTACTTCTTTTATGTCTGTAAATCACTCAAAGTAAAACCCTTCAGCCTCCCTCGTTCAACATCTTTGTATTACAGCGATGCAGGGCAAAGGAAAATTCCCAGCTTGGATTTTTAGAATGAGTAAACCTATGACAGTGGTCCAGGGTGGCATCGAGGCATTAATGGAAGAAGTATCAGGGTAATTAAAAAGGATTTCAAGGTGCTGGGTTGATTAGTTAATGGGATAGGAGCACAGGTGGTGTTCACCTCAGTTCCTGCAGTAGCTAGGATGAATTAGGAGAGGACTAGGAAAGCCCATCTCATCAACAGACGGCTAAAGGATTGGTGCCACTGGCAGAAATTTGGTTTTTTAACCATGGGGCAAATTCCATGGTACTCAGTCTCCTCAAATCAGATGGGCCAAGGGCAAAAGGACTATAGCCCGTAAGCTGACAGGGCTGATCAGGAGCGCTTTAAACTAGGTTTGAAAGGGGAAGGGATTGAAACCAGGCTCTCCAGAGACGAGCCTAAGGGTGGAAAGCCCTGGTCAAGAGTGAAACCAGCAACCCAGCTGAAGTGCATGTATACCAATGCACTCAGTGTGGGCAACAAACAGGAGGAGCTGGAAGCCATCGGGCAGAAAGAAAGCTGTGACGTAGTTGCCATCACAGAAACATGGTGGGATGACTCGATGACTGGAGTGCTGCCATGGATGGTTACAAGCTCTTCAGAAAAGATAGGCATGTTAGAAGAGGTGGAGGGGTGGCTCTATATGTTAGGGTGTCTCTAGACTCTGTAGAACTCGAGATCAGTAACAATAAGGTTGAGTGCCAGGGGATCAGAATCAGGGGGAAGGCCAACAAGGCTGATATCCTGGTGGGAGTCTGTTACAGACCACCCAACCATGATGATGAAGGGATGAATTATTATGCAAGTAACTGGCAGATGTATCAAAATCGCCAGCCCTTGTTCTCGTGGGTGACTTCAACCTGCCAGTTATCTGCTGGGAACTCCACACAGCAGAGAAGAGGCAGTCTAGGAGATTCCTAGAGTGTACAGAGGACAATTTCCTGTTTCAGCTGCTAAATGAGCCTACCAGAGACGGGGCCCCATTAGACCTTCTGTTCACAGAGAGGGGCTGGTGGGAGATGTAGTGGTTGGAGGCCACCTAGGGCACAGTGACCATGAAATAGTAGAGTTTGCTATACTCAGGGATGCAAGGAGGGCCACCAATCAAACGTCTATGCTGGACTTCCAGAGGGCAGATTTTGGCCTATTCAGAAGACTGGTTTAGAGGGCACTCTGGGAAACCACCCTTGAAAACAAAGGGGTCCAGGAGGGATGGACGTGCTTCAAGAAGCAAGTCTTGAACACACAAGAGAAGGCTGTCCCAGTGTGCCGAAAGGCAAGCCGGTGGGGAAGACAACCTGTCTGGCTGAACAGGGAGATTTTGAAGGAAATTAGGACAAAAAGGAGAGCCTACTGATTATGGAAAAAAGGGCTGGCTACTCAGGAAGAGTTTATGAATATAGTTAGGTCAAGAAAATTAGATAGACGAAGGCACAATTTGAACTCAATCTTACCACTTCTGTTAAGGATAACAAAGAATCTTTCTACAGATACATAAATAGAAAAAGGAGGGGCAAGGAAAACCTCCATTCTTTATTGGACATCGGCAGGAGTATAGTTATCAAAGATGAGCCAAAGGCTGAGGTATTTAACACTTCCTTTACCTAAGTTTTCAACGGGAAGGCAGGTTGCCCTGAGGACAGCTGGCTTCTGGAGATTGTAGGCAGAGAGAAGAAGCTGAATAGCCACCCTGTAATCCAAGAGGAAACAATTGGCGACCTTCTGAGCCACTCTGATCCTCACAAGTCTATGGGACCACATGGGATCCACTCAAGCGTGATGAGGGACCCAATCCACTCTCCATCTTTCACCAACAGTCCTGGCTCTCTGGGGAGGTCCCAGACGATTGAAAGTTGGCGAATGTCACACCAATCCACAAAAAGGGCCGGAAGGAGGACCCGGGAAACTCCAGGCCTGTCACCCTGACCTCAGTGCCCAGCAAGGTTATGGAGCAGATCATCCTGAGTGCAATCACACGGCACCTACAGGATGGAAAAGGGATCAGAGCCAGCCAGCACGGGGTTAGGAAGGGCAGGTCCTGTCTGACCAACCTGATCTCCTTTTATGATCAGGTGACCCGCCTGGTAGATGAGGGGCAGGCTGGGGATGTGTCTGCCTGGACTTCAGCACAGCCTTTGACACCATCTCCCACAGCACACTCCTGGAAAAGCTGCAGCCCAGGGCTTGGACAGGGCACTCTGTGCTGGATTAGGAACTGGCTGGAGGGCCGGGCCCAGAGTGCTGGTGAACGGGGATGCATCCAGTTGGAATCCAGTCACCAGTGGTGTCCCCCAGGGATCAGTGCTGGGCCCAGTTCTGTTTAATATCTTTACTGATGATCTGGATGAGGGGATTGGGTCCACCATTACCAGATTTGCAGAGGAAACCAAACTGGGGGGGAGTGTCGATGAGCTGGAAGGCAGGAGGGCTCTGCAGAGGGGCCTGGACAGGCTGGAGAGTTGGGCTGATTCCAAGGGAATGAGGTTCAA
Organism: Myiozetetes cayanensis; assembly: GCF_022539395.1. Lineage (NCBI taxonomy): Eukaryota > Metazoa > Chordata > Aves > Passeriformes > Tyrannidae > Myiozetetes > Myiozetetes cayanensis. The sequence goes on from NW_026087423.1 coordinate 424,303, forward strand.
CAAGACCAAGTGCCGGGTCCTGCACTTTGTCCACAACAACCCCCCTGCAGTGCTACAGGCTGGGGTCAGAGTGGCTGGAGAGCAGCCAGGCAGGAATGGAGGTGGGAGTTTGGATGGACAGGAAGCTGAACATGAGCCAGAGTGTGCCCAGGTGGCCAAGAAGGCCAATGGATCCTGGCCTGGCTCAGGAAGAGTGTGGCAGCAGGAGCAGGGAAGTGATTCTTGGCCTGCACTCAGTGCTGGGGAGGCCACCCCTGGAGTGCTGTGTCCAGTTCTGGGCCCCTCAGTTCAGGAAGGACATGGAGGGGCTGGAGCAGCTGCAGAGAAGAGCAACAAGGCTGGGGAAGGGACTGGAGCACAAGTGCTGTGAGGAGAGGCTGAGAGAGCTGGGGTTGTTTAGTCTGGAGAAGAGGAGGCTCAGGGGTGACCTCATCACTCTCTGCAACTCCCTGACAGGAGGGGGGAGCCAGGTGGGCATTGGTCTCTTTTCCCAGGCAGCTCTCAGTAAGACAAGAGGGCATGGTCTTAAGCTCTGCCAGGGGAGGTTTAGGTTGGATATTAGGAAGAAATTCTATACAGAGAGGGTAATCAGACACTGGAATGGGCTGCCCAGGGAGGGGGTGGATTCTCTGTCCCTGGAGGTGTTTAAGGTGAGACTGGATGCGGTATCAGTGCCATGGTCAGGGAACCATGGTGGTATTGGATCAAGGGTTGGATTTGATGATCTCAGAGGTCCTTTCCAACCTGCCTGATTCTTTGATTCTATGATCAAGGAGAGAAGAGAAATGTCCTGGAGCTCATCCTACAGCCCTCAGCAGCCTGTGGACACTGAAGGCAGGGAGGGCACAGGAGAGCCCATCCCTGGTGTTACCCAGTGCTTCAGTTTCTGTGGTAGCATCTGACTGCTCTTGTCTCTCCTGTCAGTGGTACCTCAGTCCTACTCCACCTATTGTATCCAAATTTCTTGTGTACTATGGGGGAGTTCAGTTCTCAAACTTTTTTCTTAGTATTATATGAAGTAAAAAAATATTTCAAAATAGGACATATCCAGTCGAAACATTCTAGCATTTCCAATATGTGAAACAGAATTAAATTTGGCCAATTTTTATCAAATTCATCACTAATTCCAGGATTGGCCATGTCTTGCCTCTTCTGAGGCTTTTCTCCCCCCTCTTTGTTGGGAATGTTTTGCCAGCTCTGCAGATCCCCTCTTTACCCAGCTCCCAAAACAATTCCTGGAGCTGCTCTCCCTTTTCTCCCTCTCCAGTGGACATAAGCCTTGCTTTTGTGTCCAGTAACATGCATCCCACTGAAATTTCATGCTTTTACACTCACAACATCCACAGAATCTTTCCACATGCAAAATCACAAATACATGTTGAAACCATGACCAATTTCATATTTGCAGTGAAATGCTCTCATTTACAGATGTGCCTGTTTTCTGACCACAAAATACTTTAATGTTGAAGATCTCTTGAAGTTAAAAAATCTCTTTCAAGCTAATTTAGGAGCCATCAGAAACTCTCAGCTTTCCATAGCTGGAAATCTCTGCTGATGCATATTCCTTTCTCTGTTTTGCTTTCTTAAATAAGGGTAAATTCCAGATACTGTGTTTCTTCCTGCAGGATAGCGGTTACTCAGCTCCCTATGGCCTAAGCATTAATATTTTCTTCCTCTTTATTTGTGGGATCACACTTAGAAGTTTACTCTAAAAGTACACTGACATTCAAAATCAAGTGCTTCAGATGCTGAAAGCATCAAAATTAAGTCTGTCCTCTGCTCCAGCATCTTGAGTGGGATCATTACAATGCAGTGTTTAATTACATGATCACATACCAGTTTTTCCACAGAATCCCTAAGTCATTCCATGCCTGAGTAGTCATTCAATATTTCCCTTAATCCTCCCCACTCAATGTGTGCTGCAGGCTTTATTTGCTGCACACCATCCAAACCCTCTGTTGACTACAGAATTATTCATTGCCTCTTGGGGGTTCCTGCTTTCATGGGGGCTGGGGAGCCTTCTCAAGTGCTAACAAATTTATTTCCACAAAACACCTGTATAATGACCTTGGACTTTCTCCCTTGAGAACTGAGGCAGAGAGATGAGCACCAGAGGCCGAGCCTGGCTGCTTTCATACCATCCCACGCAGCAGGCCCTGGTGCTTGATTTTCTGTGGACTTCACATTTCTTCACATTTTGCCTGTTCAAAGCACAGCTCCCCTTGGCTTCCATTCTGAGTGCTCAGCACTCCTGCAAACCTGACCCTAAGGATCTCCCACTGGGGACCTGGCAAGGAGAAAGGCATAATTAAGCACAGCTCTAAATTCTGGAGGAAATGCAAGGGTAGGAAGGAGCCCACATGAGAGTGCACTCTTTTTCTCGTACAGTGCTCCACTTTGTTCCATAAAGGTTTCTGATCTTCCCAGGGAATGAAGAATCCTGCTTGGTTACACAGTCCCCAGAGTGAGCCCAACCCATGCACTGCACAGAGCCTGAATGAGCACAGAACATGACTGTGCAATTAAGACCAGTAAAAAACTCTCAGCCTTTCCTGCTCTATCCCTCACCATCCCCCTTTCATCCCCTATCCACCTTTAGATATTCCCTAATCCCCCTTGAGAATGGCTCACCTCTCCTACCAGACCTCTCAGTCCAAAGCCATCCATCTCCCTTCCTCACACCCAGGAACAATCTTGTGGCCCAGAAAATCTCTCCAGGCTCTCAGGCTGAGGGAGGGATCCAGCATCATAGACAATTTTATCCTTATGGAGATAAGAAAAAGCATTGGTAAGCCAGAGACAGGGGAAACTTGGCTTCACATTGCTGCTCTTCCACTCCTTCCTCTGGGGACAGCAGGTCCAGCCTGAGATTAGAGGTCCCATGTCACACCAGAGACCTACAGGACAGCACCAGCATCTGTCCCCAAAGAGCAGAAACCTTGAGTGTCCCAACCATGGCTCTGACCAAGCAGAAACTGAACAGATGTGGAGGCAGTGGGCGCTCTGCCCATGGTGCTGCACAAAGCAGATGGATCAGGAATGTGTTTGAGGCCAGAAGGAAAAGATGCTGCCAGGGTCCATGGGATGGTGTGCAGGGATCTGCAAGGATTTCCTTGTGATACCTGTGATCCCAATCTGCCATTGTGAAAGGAACTTGATCCCATCCCTATTTTGTGGGGAAATCCTCCCTGCTCTGCCCTGGCTCCTGCTTTGCCAGGATCCTTCACTGGGCTCTTTCTACTCTCTGGGATATCCAGCCCTGGTCAGATGTGAGTGCAAGTGCTGAAGGTGCCTGCAGGAGCTGAGTTAGTGACTAGCTGTCCAGTACCTGGGCTTCAGCTCACAGTGAGAGCTAAAACAACGGCTTAAACCACTAAAATTTAACCCAAGTTGCTGCACGTCTGTGGCATGGTGTATTTCCCAGCCACTAACAGCACTTGGCATCTGTGGAAGTTTGTAATGCCAAGGCTTGAGCTTTTAGGAAGAAACCAGAAAGATATTTGAGAGCTGGTTACCCCCTGCACTGACAAGCTGCTGTGTGCCCACAGATGGGTGCTCTGTGTGGCTGGGGATGTGCTCTGGGAGCCTGACACTGATCCCATACGTGGCAGCAGCACCAGCCTTCCCACCCTGTGCTTTGCACGGATCCTTCTCCATCCCAGTGGATGGGATCCCCAGAGACGGATGAGTAGCTTTGTCCCTCTTGTCCAAGTAAGAGGAGCAATTCTGCTGGTCTGTTTGTTTAGGAAAGGTTTCCTGTTCACGTTCCCAAACTCCCCGACAATTGCTCTGACATATTTTTCCTGTCAATGCAAAGACAACACAGTCTGTTAAAACAGCTGCCTGAGCCTCCCGGGTTACTGTGTTCCTGGCATTAAAAAGCCATTTTCCGAGGGACTGGCAGGGCAGACATGAATCCTGTGTGGTCCAGACCAGCACTCCAGCTTGCCCCTGGAGAGGCACAGCATGTTCCCACTTCCAGACCTTTCACTGAGATACCTCTCTCCAGACAATATGGATCAACAGCTTGTACCACAGTGACCCATCTGCTTCTCAGAGTGGGCAAGGGTGCTGCATCGCTCTGTACTCACACTAATCTCACCTTTCCTGGTTTTTCTGGACACAACACTGAGCTAATGAAGTGATTCAGCTCCTGGTACCAAGTCAAGTTAGAGCAGGCCCGGCAGGAACTCAGAGCTCCAGGCAGTGGAGGGACTTCCCAGCACCTCACACAGGAAAACACAGTTCCTGCAGCAACAGTCTGTGGCTGCACTGCAAGAGGGGGCAGTTTGCTGGTCAGAACTCCCCTGCTCTGTCCACACCTCCACTGTTCTGGTCAGGAGTCTCTTAACTGAAGCCTTGTGGCAGAAAAGAGACTATTTACAGGAGCATGGAGCGACAGGACAAGGGGCCATGGCTGACAGAGAGTGGGTTTGGATTGGATATTAGGAAGAAATTATTCCCTGTAAGGCTGGTGAGGCCCTGGTACAGGTTGCCCAGAGAAGCTGTGGCTGCCCCTGGATCCCTGGAAGTGTCCAAGGTCAGGTTGGATGGGGCTTGGAGCAGCCTGGGCTAGTGGAAGGTGTCCCTGCCCATGGCAGGGGGTGGAAGGAGATGAGTTTTGAGGTCCTTTCCAACCCAACCCTTTCTGTGATTCCATTTTATGAGTGTCATAGGGGAATAATGCCTGATGCTCACTGTGCAGTCTTACAACTTGTACCCAACCTTCTTTGGAGAAGAGGAGGCTCAGAGAGGACCTTGTTGCTCTCTACAACTCCCTGAAAGGTGGCTGTAGTGAGGTGGGGGTCGGTCTCTTCTGCCATGTCTCAAGGGAAAGAATGAAAGGAAATGGCCTAAATTTGTACCAGGAGAGGTTAAGATTAGATGTAAGAAAACTTTTTTTCCTGAAAGAGTAGTCAGGCAGTGGAATAAATTTCCCAGAGAGGTGTTGGAGTCACCATCTCTGGAAGTGTTCAACAGGCATCTGATGTGGCACTTGGGGATTTGGTTTAGGGGTGATTATGGTGGTGCTGGGTTGACAGTTGGACTTGATGATCTTGAAGGTCTCTTCCAGCCTTGATGTGATTCTGGGATTCAAACAAATCATTTGCCAAAATGTAAAGAATCCCTTTCCCCACCTGTGAAGGACTGTGATGCCTTTCAGTGTCAAAGATTACTTGAAATGGAATGAAACAGTTGAATTAGAAAATCACTATAATTTTGTAGACATTTTAAGTGATTCATTAATGGATTTGTTTCTGCAGGTTGTCAGAGCAAAGCCAAACAGGAGTTACTGGCTGAGGTGGGTTGACACAGGAAATTGCTGTATCTGTGACATGCAGCTACAGGTGCTGCAGAGCTGCAACCACATGCTGCGGTATGTGGGGTAAATAAATGAATGGTGAAGCAAAAAGGCACAGCATGGGAAGCCCTCAGAGGCTCTGTGCTTCATACAAGCAATAGCCTATGCTGCAAATGATTCTCAGTTCAGGAATGTTCTCAGTTTAGGAACAAATCCTACAGCTAGGGCAAGAAATTGGGGTAAATGTAGAGCTAATGTGCTCATCAGAGCAGAAGCAAAACTTGCCTTCAGAGCTGCAGATAAAAGGATCAAGCCTGCTGAGAATGCAATAGCACCCTTAAAACTTGTTTATTAGGTTAAAGGAAAGAAAGGGTGAGTTTTGTGTTTTTTCACAAGTAGTAAGTGAAAGATTTCATACATGGGCTGGAGGATCTCTCACTTCACAGCAGGCTTACCTGAAGCCACTCAGAGAGTTGAAACACTAGCAAATCTTGATCATAAAATAGACATGTGCATGCAGGCTGCCAGACTATGGGAGACCCAGATATTTCCAGAGGACTTGACATGATGCCTGGACACCTGTCTGTGAACACCAACCCTCCAGTGAGGTAGCAGAAATTAAGGCAGTCAATGTTCCATAATCTCGGGGCTCAAATCTCCAGTGAGACTTGCCTGGATATCTTTCAGGAAGGTACCTGAGCCCTTGACACATAAAAAAAAAGCAGTAGGCAGCATTAGTTGTTCAAATGTATCTCTCCATCTAAACATCTTCCCCAGAGCAGGTGTCCAGATGCCCTGGAAGCCAAGGCAGGGAGGTGGGCCTGGGAGCAAACCCAGCTTCTTCTGGAAGCACCAGTGAGCTTGGCTTCAGGTCTCAGCAACAGATTTGTGAAACAAAGTGAGAATAATTCAGCTTTAGTGCCTGGAAGAGGAAAAATCCCTTCATTTTGTGCAGTTTATGCAGGATATGCTGTACTGCACATGGCAGAGGCAGGTCTGGGATCTTAGAGTCACAGAATAACACACTGGTTTGGGTTGGAAGGGACCTTAAAACTCATTTTGTTGCAATCCCCTGCCATGGGTAGGGACACCTTTCACTAGCCCAGGTTGCTCCAAGCTCTGGCCAACCTGGCCTTGGACACTTCCAGTGATGAGGCAGCCACAGCTTCTCTGGGTAACCTGTGCCAGGATGTCCCCACCCTCACAGGCAAGAATTTCTTCCTAATATCCAATCTAAATCTACCTTCCTTCAGCTTACAGCCATTCCCCCTTCTCCTATCACTACATGTCTGTGAAAAGTCTCTCTCCAGCCCTCTTCTGAACCCTCTTTAGGTACTGGAAGGTTGCTACTACCTTTAGGTACTGCACCCTTTTAGGTACAGGAAGGCTGCTGAGGTATCTTGCAGGACTGCACTATTGCCAGGACCAGCTCCAGGGAATAGGGAGAAGAAACACAGCTTTCCAAGTCCTTGATGATTTTTAAGGTAGAATGAAACAATAATAACGAATAGTTGGCCAGGCTGTTTGCCCAGGACAGAAGATGTATTGGCCTTGCCAGCTGACAGACTGTTTTTGTAATGTTGGAATTACTTGAATGCTGCTGCTAATAGAGAATGGAGACAGGCACAGGAGGGGCTTCAGGATCAGTACACCATGCTCACCAAAGTGTCACAGATTAGTGCTTGGCAGAGCATCCTCCTGAGGGCCCAGGCATGGGCCACGGGCAGGGTTTACAATCCCAGCAGTTCGTGTTGGGTAGAGGCCACAGTGATCAAGGAGTCAAAGATGGAGCCTGCCCCAGGCTGGATCTGCCCTTAGCTGGGATGGCAACGCTGTAGCCCCGCATGGCAGCTCCCAAAGCACTCAGTAGAATGATGGTCAGTGTTGCCTGCTCACCACTCACCATCCAGGATGTCACAGCATCACAGAATCGTCAAATGGAATGCTTGAACACAACCTGATAACAACTACCTGTAATACTGTTTGTGAGGATATGAATCTGGGAACCACATGGAGAACATAGATATGCGCATGGTGCTGGACACCAGTGCAGAGCAGCAGTGCTACTTTAATAACCTGGAACATGGATACATCCTTGCTTCTTGGACTGCTGGACTGGTATTCCCAGCCATGCCCTTCCTCCCAGAGCTGGACAGCCAAGGTGGAGGGGTTGGACCTACAGCCAGAAGGGAGATGGACAAATTGGGTGTGGGAAGCTGGGACAACCGAAGCACTGATTCTTACCTCAGGATGAGAACCTGGAACAAAATTTGGCTTTCCAAGCTTTCTATCTTTCCTCCAAATTGCCAGGATCTTAGATTTTAAATGGCCAGCTGCAGCTGTCAGATGTCTGCTTCAGGCAGGGAGCACTAAATGAAGGATAGAAATCAGCTCCACAAGTGTGGGAAGTTATTCAGAATTGAGCATTTCCTGCAGAGAGCCCCCAGTACCCATGGGAACATCATGGACCATGAGCCATTGGCATACACGATGCAGAGGGATCCTTTCCCAGGTAGCTTCCCAGAAAGAGCTCATGAGCTTCTCCTCCACATGTGTCACACGTTGGCAGAGCTGCATTTTGTTGTGGGTTGGTTAAGTGTCCCCATGGTTCCTGTGTTCACGGCAGTGATGAACTGCTGCTGCAGGTGTGGCTGCAGGTTCAGTGCCAAGGTGTTCAGAGCTCATGCACCTTGGTGTAGTGGGGTGTGAAGAAGTTGTGCCCTGCTTTAGTGGAGCTGCACTCTGGCTACACTCATAGGTTACTGGATTTGTGAATATGGTTGTTCTGTGGTTACATCGCTTTGTTTTTAATGCTCTGTGGATGTTTTTTCTCTTTTTAAACATTGCATAACTGAAGGACTGATGATGCCAAGAGCATTGCTGGTGGGTGAAAGAGACAGCAGGAATTTAGCAAGGCAATGAGGTGGCATCAGCAGGTGAAATTCCCCCACAGCAGAGCCTCCTCAGGGCTGTACGCTCCCACTGCAGGCACAGCTCCAGGTGACACACGTGCCCGCTGCCACAGCCCACTCGCCATCCGCTCTGTGCCCGTCTGAGCACGGCTCCTCACTGTGCCTGCCACCAGGGACGGGCCCTGCTGAGGAGAGCTGCCACTCCCGTGGGATTGCTATGAAAGAGCCAGCTTTCAGTGATCTCAGAAACATGACAACAGAATTGAACGCACAGTTGGAGGCCCTCGTGTAGCGACTTCCCATGTGCAGTGTAGGCCCCTGCCCACCCCCACGTTCCTCACGGGGGGATTGCAGTCCAGGCAGCAGAGGAGGGCTGGGTGAATCAGAGCCACTCTGGGGGCGTTCGCTTGGGCCCCCATGCACATGGCAGCATGTTTGAGTCCCACCCCGCGCTGTGGGAGAGGCTGAGGGGAGGTTGCTCTACCATATGGTGCGTTTTAATCTAGGGTCTTGTTGTTCATCCCTGAGAGGTGCCCAAGCTGTGGCTTCATGCTGCTGGGGGACCACTTAGCATCAGAGATGCTGCTAGATCTCTCTAGAACTTTGCTGCTGGTCCAGGACACCAACAGAGAGCACTACAAGGCCAGGCTTGGCTCGGACACCTCGTGAGGGTGTGCACAGCACCGATGGCTTTGAGAGCACTTAGAGTGAGTCAGATTTAGGAATAAATCAATTACTGGATGAAAATAATCAAGGAAATGGTTTGAAATGAGCTTTAGAAAGCTGAAGTGTTAGTAAATTCACTGCAGAGCTGCAGGGCAGAGATGCCTCCTCCCCTGCTTTGCCTCTACAGTCCAAGATGGGCAGAACCTTTGCTGTCCTGCTGGCCAGCTACTACTGCAGGGCCTGAAGAGTTCCCCTCCTCTCGTGCTGAGTCTGCAGTTAACCAGAGGAACACGAGCTTAAAATGCTCTTTAACACCCAGCTCTCCAGCAGCTCCGTCAGAGTAGGGTTTGGCTGCACTGAGAGGAGTGTTATGGAGTGAAACTGCTCTCAGAGCTGAACTCCTGCAGTGTTTGGTGTCTCCTCAAAGCTCCCCTCAGTCCCAGCTGCAGCCCAGGCACATTATCCTGCTCTCAGTCACAAAGAAAATCAACAGAGGCACTCACAGAGACCTGTGGCCACCAGAGCCCTGTGGGACACCTGCTCCAGGGAAACTGGGGGAGCAGAGGGGTGTGGGTACACCCCTGAATAGCCACATCCCAGGTGAAACCTGGGAAATGTGTCCTGTCCTCACTGTCAAGCCCCAGCAGAGCTTATTTAGAGTGGGGCAGGAGGGCAAAGGGTAAAAATGCATTATGTCCTGAGTTTGTCCTTTCCCAGGAGATGACTGGGCAGTCCCAGAGCTACCTGCCCTGCTCCTTGGGACCTCCTACCACACCATAGGGACAGCCCTGTCACTGAGGGCACTCAGCGTTAGGACTGTGCCAATGAGGCTTGGCTGGATGTGAGAAATGTCCCTGGACAAATGATTGGAGGGAGAGCAAAGGGAGAAGGTCCCAGTGTTAAGCCTTGGGAGGACCATGAGGAGCTGCCAGCACCCCTGGGGAAGGACCAGGGAGGAGAGAAGGTGAGGGAAGAAAAGGGGAGCTGGGTCACTGTAGTAGCTGATGAGGGCCAGGGAGCAAGTCAGGAGGAGACCACACGTGATGCTGGTGTGATAGGGATGAGAAGGGGGTGGTGAGGAGATGAGTCAAACGATGTGGGATGTGGTAGGGCTGAGACAAGTCAGTTTGTGACCCATCAGGCTCATAGAAAGGGGCAGAGATTGATTTCTAGAGGTTCTCACTGGAACTTATATAGCACTGACTGAAACTCCCACTTCAAAAGCCAGGAAAAAAAATTTCTCCTGAGCTCTTGAGAGTGAAACAAACCCTTCTGTGATGGATGGTGTCTGTTGTGTCTATTTGCTGGTTTTTACTGTGTCATATTCCTTTCCAAAGTCGTGGCTGGGGCACCAACAAGAAGGGACTTTTTGGCTGTGCCACTTGCTGAGTGTGGTACTCTCACTGAGCCTCCAGGGAGCAGAGCCTAGGAGATGTGGACAGGAATGAAGAGCAAGGTTGGCAGAGAACTTGCAGTTCCACAAAGCCTGGGAGGCTGCTGGAAAGTGAAGCAAAAAGAAATGAGGGACTTTGTGGCATTGGTTGCCCTACAGAGGAGCTCTGTGTGGGGCCGGGAACAGCCTGGGGTAGGGTGAAGGGACCACCTGCAAGGCATGAGGAAGTCTCACTTCTGCATACTCAGGCTGAGTTTTCTTGGTTTGCAAACAATTCCTATTATTTCCTGAGGAAGGTTAGTGGTGCAGGAATCCCCTTCCCTGCTCCAAACCAGTGTCTTCTGCCACCAGCATGGACAGGTGGGCACTGCGATGGGTCATCCTCCACATCCATCCACTCTAATCCTCCTGAGGGCCAGTCTTTGGGGGCACAGACAGCTCTTACCAGGTAGAATCAGGACTGCAGGTGGCATTCTGCAAGCAGGACTGCTGGGTGTCTGCCAGTGCAGCAGTGTTGGTGTGATGAGGTACCCAGGGACCAGACTGTGGGAGGCACTCGGCCATCCTGCAGAAGTTGTGACAACTGTCAAGTGTCTCCATGAATGCTCACATGCATTTTAATGGCTTTCTTAGTGGCTGGGATTCCCAAGGTGCACAAGCCAGTAAAGAGCTTGCTGCCAAAACATCCTTCATTAGAAAAAAGCTGGCTGGGAACCAACGTGTCATAATGGTTTTAACAAATTAATGATAATGATTAAAAAGCCCCCATAACCATGGTGTGTCTTGGGTCCAGGGTGGAACTCATCATGCAGGCTTACCAGGACAGCTACACTGGAAAAAAACATTTTAAAATATGTGATATCTTAGATCTGAGTCTCCCTTGAAGCAGAGGCAGCTTTTTGAAGAATACCCTCTGGAATTCCTATTGGGAGACTAGCTGGGTTAAAGTTTGTCTGTTTTGTTTTGTTTTGTTTTGTTTTGTTTTGTTTTGTTTTTCCCCCCAAATTTTTACTCTCAAAAACTTTCCATAGTTTCCTTCTGCTTTTTGGAGTGATTTCCAAACTGCACTTTTAAGGATTACAGCATTTTCCGGACAGCCCTCCCACTGGGGTATCACCGTGTGCTGCTGAGGCTGTCCCAGGGTCCTGGCTCAGCTGTGCTGGTGGTGTGGCACACTCTGGGCATGGACGTTTGGAAATGGGGACCCCCCTGGTGTGAAGGTGTGGGAAAGTTTACATTTTCAGGAATGGTGTGGCTCCTGCAGGTGGGTCAGTCCTCACAGCCTCCTCCAGCTTCTGCTCCACTCAGATGACAAACTGAGCTGGGGTGACAGTGGTACCCCTGCTCCTGGGATGCCTCTGGCCATCCCTGTGTTATCATCCTGACCTGGATAAGAATGGAAGGTGGATCATAATTTCCATTTCTTCTGCTGTGTGGAAGGGTTGGTGAGTACCACAGGTGCAGGATTTGGAGAAGTATCCATACAAGAAGGCATGGATATTTGAACGGGGAAAACTACTGGGGTGGGGCCATGTTTCCATGGACCACCATCAACCAGTTTGGCTTTTCCCTTCAGTCTGTCCATGACTCTATCTCCTGGGATGGTCTCAGTTGGACTTGATGATCTTAGAGGGCTTTTCCAACTTTAATGATTGTATGATTCAAGGGGAATGAGAGATCTTTCTATTTTGCCTCTCTGCATCTGTACTAGGAGATATCCTCCATTTAGGACCCTTGGAGTTGGAGATGAGAAGGCTTGATTTTGAGAGACCTTTCCCACCTTTCCCTAATGAAGGGGATGCCCTAGGTCACACTAGCGTGCCTTCTGCTCACGACAAAGCCCTGAGTGTGCTGTCCAACCTGTCTGTCCCCAGCCCCATCCGGAGGGTGTTCACACTGGCATCCCCTTGGGTCATGTTCCCTCCTGGATGGACACCAAGGCCAATTCTCTACCTACTGTCAGCCACAGGAACATACTGCCAGGGCAGGCAGCACACCTCCCAGCAAGGGGGCTGGGCACATCTCTGCTGCAGGTTGTTGAGGGATTGATCATTGTGAAGAGACAACCTTGTCCTCTCATGGATATCTTGGGATGCAGCCCAAGCCTACAACTGAGAATAGGTTCACTTGGACACACTGCACACGTGGGCAGCTTCAGCTCTCCACCCCAGTGCCAGTGAGCTGGGTAAAGAATCACAGAATCACAGAATATCCTAAGTTGTAAAGGACCTAAAAGGATCACCTAGTCCAACCCCTGGCCCTGCACAGGACACCCCAACAATTCCACCATGTGTCTGAGAACATTGTCCAAACCCTCCTGGAGCTCTGGCAGCCTTGGGGCTGTGCCCACTGCCCTGGGAGCCTGTTCAGTGCCCAACTACCCTCTGGGGGAAGAACCTTTTCCTAATATCTAACCCAGATACTTCTTTTAGAGGTCCCAACAACCTTCTCTGGCAGCTTTGCTAGGGCACAAGTTCAGATTCTGGTCCATCTTTGGTCCTGCAAAGCCACTCGGCTTCTGTCACACCGAGACACAGCTGATCTGAAATCCCTGAACAGCTGGAGGGCTTGCAGGTAGCAGTTGTTGCAAATCCTGATTTCAGGTCCTGCTTTCTACACTAATTTGTTGTGTATCCTGATTTAGGAGCCTGCCATCTGCACACATTTGCTGCAAATGAGTGATTTAGAGTCATTCAAAGAATCACCATCAAAGGTATTGGCAAGAGAGGTTTTAGTAAGAATTCATGAAAGTTTGATTTAACAAAGTTCAATGACAAGGTTCATCCTGTTACATGGGTGGAACATACAAAGAAAAATCGAGTTAGAGTCAATGATTCACACAGCAGTGGAAGACCTTCTTGACTCACAGCCAAATTGCATAAGATGGGAAAAGTTTGTGTGAGACTCTTTGTACTCACAACATCCTTTGTTCCTTGAAAAATAAATATTAGAAAAACCACGTCTATCCATGTGTGATCTGTGTTCCAAAGACATGTGCATCATGTGCATCAAAGCTCTCTGGGTCACTCTGATCCTTTTTGTGTGTTTCCTAAAGGAGTTCTTGGCCCAGCTACAGCTCAGACCTTTTCCTCCTTTGGAGTCTGTACCAAACTGCTGTTGGTTGGGACATGGGGGCTGAGTGCACCCTCACAGCAGGACACATCTGTTCTGGAGCTTTCAGAAGTGCACAAGGGTTCTAGTTAACCTGGCATCCTTGTGGGATAGAGCTTCAGCAGCTGGCCCTGGGTCAGCAGTGCCCTGGCAGCCAGGAGGGACATCCCTGTCCTGGGGGCATCAGGGAGGGGATTGTCCCGCTCTGCTCTGCCCTGGGGCGGCCTCACCTCAATATTGGGGCAGTTTGGGGGGACACAATGGAAGGGAGAGATTGAGCCATTGGAGAGTGTCCAAAGGAGGGACACAGAGATGGGGAAGGGCCTGGATTTGGAGCCATGTGAGGACACTGAGGGCACTTGGTGTGTTCAGCTGGAGAAGAGGAGGCTGAGGGGAGACCTCAGTGCAGTTCCAACTGCCTGGGCAGGGGCAGAGGAGGGGCAGGACTGAGCTCTGCTCTGGGGGCACCAGGGACAGCCCCCAGGGAATGGCTGGAGCTGTGTCAGTGCAGGCTCAGGTTGGATCTCAGGGCAAGGTTCTTCCCCAGAGGGTGGTTGGCACTGAACAGGCTGCCCAGGGCAGTGGGCACAGCCCCAAGGCTGCCAGAGCTGCAGAAGGGTTTGGATGATCCTCTGGGGCACAGGGGGTGACTCTTGGGGATGGGGCTGTGCAGGGCCAAGAGCTGGACTCAATGATCCTTGTGCATCTCTTCCATCTCGGCATATTTTGTGATTCCATAATTCTGAGATTCAGGAAATTCTGTTTTGATTTCTGAGCTCTCCCTGCCCAGCTCAGTCTCTGGGGATCGAGTCTCTGCAGAGCATTGTTCTTGCAAGATTTCAAATTCCCAAGTATTTACTCTTATCCTCCTGCATTCCCCTTGGGTATCTGTTTGGCTTCTGAGATTTCCCACCCCTCTCTCCATCCCAGCACTCAGTGGGATGAAGGGCTGCAGCTCCTCTCTGCCCGGCTGCTTCACCCCCACAGCTCCCATGTGCAACTCACGTCCCTGCTTTAAATCTCCCTTTAAGCACACACCTGTTTTCTATTGCTGTTGCAGCCTGATTTTAACTGTGTATGTATTATATGTCTTTAAAATTTATGCAACTCATTTTTTTATGTGCAGAGCTCCACGATAAGCTATGAAAGGTGTGCTATAAAAATGTGTAATTGCACTGTATTTTTTTTTTCCACAGCACATGGTAAACCCGGTTTTTTGTGGTTTTTTTGGTTTTTTTTTTTTTTTTTTGGTTTTTTTTTTGAGGAAAATATGAATGGGGGAAGGGAGGAATATGCGGGCACAGCAACAATGGGTTTGGCAGAGATGTAGTACAAGGCTGTCCTGTTCTGCATTCACCCCAGGTGCTGCAGGAGGAGGGTTTGCAGCTAGCGGGTGCTGGAGGGCTGTTGGCTCTGCAGAACGTCTCCAGTGCTGAGAGCTGACACTCCAGAGATGACCCTGTGCTGAGACTCTTGTCAGTGCCCCTGCTCTCAGCCCAGTAAATCACTTCCCCACCCTCTCCACCCAAACAGGCACAGATAAGCACTCAGCTCAGAGGTTAACTGGGCTACAAAACAGCAGCTGCACACGCTGCTGTCTCCCTGCCTGGTGTGTGAGTGGTTCAAAGAGCTGAGCTGGACTGGGGTGCTGAGCTGAGTGAGTACAGACACTGGTGAAGGAGTGTAGGTTCAGAGAATCACAGGGCCTGCCCCTCCTCTTCCCCTTGCCAGAAGTTGGAACTGCAATGAGGTGTCCCCTCAGTATCCTCTTCTCCAGCTGAACACACCAGGTGACCTGAGTTGTTGTGGTTTGCAGGGGCAATGGGAAGCTCCCTGTTCATCTCACCTCACCAGTCTAGGAAGTGTTCAGCTCCATCAAGAGGAGTCCATGGAGCAGTGCTGCTGGAACAGGCCATTAGAACTCTTCCAGGTGAGGATGCTCTTGTGGGGGTTGGTGTCTTCTCCCAGGTAACAAGCGATAGGAGAGGGGGAAATGGCTTGAAATTGTGCCAGGGGAGGTTCAGGTTGGATATTATTGAACATTTCTTCACTGAAAGGGTGGTCAGGCACTGGCACAGGCTGCCTAGGGCAGTGGTGGAGTCACCATCCCCTCAAGTGTTCAAAAAATGAGTAGATGTGAACTTCATTAAATTGTTTAGTGATTATACTGGGATTTGGTTGAAGGTTGGACTTGATGGTCTTGAAGGTCTTTTCCAACCTTAATGATTCTATGAGTCTATTAAATTAACAGGATCAGCCTGGCTGACCTTCATTTCCATGTTTTCCTGGGAGTGCAGGGCTCCCCTGGGCTTGGGGTTCCCCTCAAGGGATGAGCATCATTCAGCACAGCAGGCAGGTCACATCCTTCTGCCTTTGTAGCTGGATGACCAAAATTTTCATGATAGTATTACCCTAAATTTCTCAGGTGAAGTGCAGGTCCAAGAAGAGCTGGGTAAAGTGACAGCTCTTTCTTTCCTGCTTGCCCCAAACTGTGGTGCTCCAAGCACAGAATTCCCTCCAGGCTGTCAGATCCACAGATATCCTCCAGTGTGAGGAGGGGGAGGAGGAGATCAATCATTAACAGCGTGTTTTGCTGACTGCTACCAGCAGATGGTCCCAGCAATTTTCATTTCTCTGCCTGCTTTAACATATTGAATTACAAACCAAACAAAGCAAAACATAACCCCTCTAAACAAACAAACAACAACAGCAAAAAAAACCCCTGAAGAATAGGTGAAGTCTCTGCAATGGTGGTGTTTTGCTGTGGTTGCTCAAAGCAAAAAACAGACTTCCCCACTGGTGCTTGCTCTCCACACCACCACGGGCATGTGCGGGCGTGTCCTGTTTGGGCTCTGAGCTCATGAACACTCGGAAGCAGGCCAGGCAGTAACAGCTTTTGGGAGGGGGACTGTGACTCACAGACACTGCTGTCATGGGAGCTCACTGTGATGGGGGAGTGTGTCTGAAGAAGCCTGAGGAACCTGTTGATCCTTCAGAGCTACTGCTCTGCTCTGTGTAGCCAGGGATTATCCTAACTGGGAGCTCATCCATCCCACACAGTTGCTGCCCATTGCTCCTTCTGTTTGGACAGGAAAAAGGTGAGAGTCACCCAAGAGAACTGCTGAGCATCCACCCCACACAGTTATCACCTGCCAAGGCCTGCCCAAAGGGTGCTCCTTGTGTGACACCTGCCCAACCCTTGGCTCCAGACCAGGTTTAATGACTTACCCAGTGTCCTCCAGTGTGCCAGGTCCCAGGGGATGCTACCATGATGAGCAGGAGTGCTCCTGTCTCAGAGACAGAGCAAGTGGTCAGGGGGGGGTGGATGGAGCAGAGACCCAAATGACCAGGCAGTCCTGGGCACTGCTGTGCCACCAAGTGGTAAAATATTTTCACTCTTATCAAGGACAAGAAACATTTATTTGGCCTTGGGAAGAGGTGGTTGGAAGCAGGATGAGCTCTAAAGGACAGGCCCATGCTGGAACAGTAGAATTAGGGGAAATATTTATGAAGCAGCCAGCTTTGTCACTGGGATAGTGTACATTGTCCAAAGTGCACTCAGAACGCAGATGGGAGGGCAGGATTTGGTCAGCTCAGATTGGATGAAGCCTTTGCACTGCTGTGTAAGTTTCAGAGAGGCAACCTGGGCTCAGCTCAGCCACACCAGGGTGCAGGGGGTGGCAGACTGGGGCAGAAAGTGCCCAGAGATGGAGCAGAAATCATGCTGTGCTCCATCCACGAATTGTTGATGGGGGCTCAGGGCTCTCACCTTGCCCGTTCCTTGTGCCCATTCCCCAGCTCACTTCTCACAGAACAGTTGACCTTGGACACTTCCAGGGATGGGGCAGCCACAGCTTCTCTGGGCAACCTGTGCCAGGGCCTCCCCACCCTCACAGGAAACAATTTCTTCCTACTATCCAGTCTAAAACTATTCTCTTTCAGCTGAAAGCCATTCCTTCTTGTCCTATCATCCTTTCTGCATGCAGAACACCACAGACATCTCCCTTTCTTTTGTCCAAAATAACTCACAAATTACCAAACCAGCAGCTTTTTTCCTGCCCCGCTGTTGCCCTCAGCCATCTTCACATTTCACAGGTGCTGTACAGTGAGCAGAAAACCCCTTTACTCCCTTCCAGGCAGCTTTCCTTGATGATGTACCTCCCTCGAGAGAGGCTGTAAAGACTTCTGAAGGGCCAAGGCCAGCCTGGAGACAGGGATGTTTTATTTTCTTTCTGCTACAGTCCCTAGGAGGACTTCCCTGCTTTTCACTAGTGCTTAACTCTGCTGAAAAACTTTGAGCAGCAAGATGCAGCTTGATTAATCGTTCCTAGGGATGGTCCCTGTATGGTTTGTATCTGCAATATATGAGCTGTGTCTTCCCTATTTGTGGAATAAATACAACCCAACATCCTCTAGAAGCAGGAATTTCCCCCAAGTAATGGCAGCAATATGGTGAGCAATATCATGCATTAAGAAAAAAAAACCTTGAAGCTATTAGTCAATTTTAGCTGCATGAAATTTTGGTCATACAGCTCTTCACTTGTGGTAATATGTTCTCCTAAGTGCAATAGAGTTGTGATTGCCTGCTCCTGTCTCCATGTGCAGAAGATTGCTTCTCCAGGAAAAGATGTAATGGGCATTTTAATATCTATTGTGTTGCACAGGCAAATAACTTGCAAAGGTTTGAACTGTCCTGACAGCTGCGATCAACAATAACGGGCAATGCTCTGCTCTGACCAAACATCTGCACTGTAGTTTGTAACATCTCTGTAGTATTAATATCCCCTTACTGATTGATCTTCTGATCCACCCCGGGGCCTGGTCACATGCCAACAGGCAGCTCCTGCTTCTTTCCCCACTGAAAGTTGAACCCTCTAAAAAAATGCAAAGGAAAAAATTCTCTGGGAACTGCCAAAGCCATCAGTGATGAAGGTCAGCATTGGCCCTGAGTGGAAGGGAGGGTGAAATGCTCTGTGGCAAATGGCTCATGCACTGGCACCCAGGACTGGCTGTGGGCTCTGTCTCTCAGGTCCTGCAGCCACTGGTGTGTCTGTGCTGTACATGTGACTGAGTGCTCTGCAGCTCCTCACCTTCATGTCTCTGGGTCACATGGAACATGAACCTGAGTCCTGACTCATCGCTGTGACATCCTGCTGTCAAAGACACCCAGCCTGCACACCTTGAACTAGAACCTGTTCCTCCTGTCCAGCTCTTGCCAGATGGTCTCCTACAGAGGAGGAAGCACAGTCCTTGCTCAACTCTTGGGATGTGTTTGGTTGAGCCAACACTGTGGGAGAGGATTGTCCCGCTCTTCCCAGAGCTGGGGTGGCCTCACCTCAGTATTGGGGCAGTTTGGGGGGGACACAATGGAAGGGAGAGATTGAGCCATTAGAGAGCGTCCAAAGGAGGGACCCAGAGATGGGGAAGGGCCTGGATTTGGAGCCGTGGGAGGACACTGAGGGCACTTGGTGTGTTCAGCTGGAGAGGAGGAGACTGAGGGGAGACCTCAGTGCAGTTCCAACTGCCTGGGCAGGGGCAGAGGAGGGGCAGGACTGAGCTCTGCTCTGGGGGACCAGGGACAGCCCCCAGAGAATGGCTGGAGCTGTGTCAGGGCAGGCTCAGGTTGGATCTCAGGGCAAGGTTCTTCCCCCAGAGGGTGGTTGGCACTGAACAGGCTCCCCAGGGCAGTGGGCACAGCCCCAAGGCTGCCAGAGCTGCAGGAAGGTTTGGATGATCCTCTGGGGCACAGGGTGGGACTCTTGGGGATGGGGCTGTGCAGGGCCAGGAGTTGGACTGGATGATCCTTGTGGGTCCCTTCCAACTTTGCAAATTCTGTGATTCTCCAACCCATGATCTGGGAATGGCATGACCAAATCCCCCTGGGGTTTGTCCACCTGGCTAGTATGAGAGATTAAGGAAAATGATCACAGAGTGTGTGCAGCAAAGTGTGTGGCTGGGCATTTGATTACAGAACTGGGTTGACAAAGACCTAAGGCACATGTTTCTCAGCTTGCCCTTGTTGCTATCTGGTGCCTTGGGATGGATCACAATGCAGCATCCCCTGCTGCAAACACCAGCTCACCATAGAGCCAGGACTGCAGGTTTAGCCTGGGAACTGTTTGCATCTTTTTTGTGCAAAAAGAGCAAAGACCCTGATTATTGACACAGACAAAGGGACCAGGTGCACCCTCAGCAGATTTGCAGATGACACCGGGCTGAGGGTTCAGGTGACACACTTGAAAGAGGAGATGCCATCCAGAGGGACTTGGACAAGCTCGAGCAGTGGCCCATGGGAATCTCACAAGGTTTAACAAGACCAAGTGCTGGTGCTGCACCTGGGACTTGGCAACCCCCGGGATCAATCCAGGCTGGGGATGAACAGACCCAGAGCAGCTCTGGGGAGAAGAACTTTGAGGTGCTGGTGGGTGAGAGGCTGGACCTGCCCCAGGACCCCAACCCCCGTGTGCTGGGCTGATCCCACAGTGTGGGCAGCAGGGCAGGGGGGGATTCTGCAGAAGCAGAGCTGCCTCCAGATCTGGGGGCCCAGCACAGAAAGGATGCGGAGCTGCTGGAGCAAGTCCAGAGGAGGCCACAGAGATGATTGGAGGGAGGGAGCAGCTCTGCTTGTGGAAAGACTGAGAGAATTGGGATTGTTCAGCCTGAAGAAGAGAAGCTTCAGGGTGAACTGATTACAGCCTTGCACTACCTGAAGGCAGCCTGCAAGAAAGATGGAGAGAGACTATTTACAAATGCCTGGAGTGACAGGACAAGGGGCAATGGCTTCACACTGACAGAGAGTAGGTTTAGATTAGATATTAGGAAGAAGTTCTTCCCTGTGAGGGTGATGAGGCCCTGGCACAGGTTGCCCAGAGAAGATGTGGTTGTTCCATCCCTGGAAATGTCCAAGGCCAGGGGCTTGGAGCAACCTGGGCTAGTGGAAGGTGTTGGGATGAGATGATCTTCAAGGTTGCTTCCAACTCAAACCATCCTGTGATTCTATGATTCTGATCTCTGGAATTTCTAATTTTTCCTGTCTTGTCTCCTCCTTACTTAAGAAAATAGCGTGGCAGTCTTGTTATCCTCTCTGCTTGGAAGATTGAAGCTTTCACTGGACACCTGTCCTCAAGAAATGCCTCACATGTCGTAACTGAGACCTTTCCAGTACAAAATGCATCATATCATATGAAGTCTTGGTTATATAAGGTTCCCTGTGGCACTGGAACTGCGCTAGGTTTGCCTGGGCACCACCTGTGACATGCTGTTTATGCAGGTGACTGATGTCGTAACACAGGGTTTAGGCAATAAACACTCTCCTCCTACCATGTGAATGGTGCTCGCTTGGGAAAATGTCACCTCTGCTATTTAAAGCATTTTTTTTGATCACTGCATTATTCTTAAGCCTGTCATCACACTTTGTAAATCACACTAGAGGAATTTCTTATACAAACATCCCTCTGAGCTTTCAACTTTACAGTTTTCAGATCATTCCCGGCATTATGTACAAATTAGACAGGACACACCTCCAGGGGTGAGACAGGGATGAGACTTGGGGTTTATGGTCTCTGTAGCCACTCCCTCCTGCCCAGATAAACTGTCACTCAGGGTATGCCACTGGAAGAACTGGTGAGGCTGAGTCAGGCCCTCCTGTCCCCTCTTGGCCATGCCAAGGCAGGGTACTTTGTGCTCAGCAGCCCAGGGCAGGGTTGTGCTCTTGCTGATGTGTATTTTTGATGGGCCCATCCTTACAAAACTTGTGTCACCTGGGTCACCATCCCCCCCTGCTCTAGGCCGTTCTTACTCGCTCCTGGAGGAGAGCTCCACAATGGCTCACAGAGCTGACCAGGCCTGTGCTCCTGCCCAGATGTCTGGGTCTGTCTCTGTCAGACAAAATTTGCTCCCATGGAGCAAAAACCTCTGCTGGGTGTCATCTTATAGTCTTCACCCATTTCTCTGGACCTGCCAGTGCAGGCTCTCATGCTCTTTGTGCCACTGCCAGTGACACTTGCAGGAGAGGAGGATGGGAGCCCTTATGCTTATAGTTACTCTCCATCAGCCCTGAACAAGACAACCACAGTCTCCTTAAAGCAAAGTCTGTCCCTCTGAGACACTCCAGATTTTGAGGCAGAGGTTTTCACAGCTGAAAAAAAAATATCTCTGGGAGCCTTTGGGTGATGAGAAGTGATTAACACACATCCTAACTAATTAGGATAGGGTTAGGTGGCAAACACCCATTGCAGCAGCAATGAAGACTTTGCATGATGTGCTGGAGCTCAGCTCCTATGCTTCCAACCACCTACTAGAAGACTGTGGTGGATTCCTCTTCTTGTGTGAATTGCACAAGGAAAGCAAGTTATAAATGAACCCATGAAACACAGAATCCCAGAATGGTTTAGGTTGGAAGGGATCTTACAGCTCATCCAGTTCCACCCCCTGCCATGGGCAGGGACACCTTCCACTAGCGCAGGTTGCTCCAAGCCCCCTCCAACCTGGCCTTGGACACTTTCAGGGATCCAGGGGCAGCCACAGCTTCTCTGGCCAACCTGGGCCAGGGCCTCCCCACCCTCACAGGGAAAAGTTTCTTTGCTCACAACCATTACATCATGCAGCTGATGAGAATTATTTTGAAATTTCTGCCTCCAAGGACCTGAAACTCAATCCCAGGTGAACAAAATATGCATACTGTGCTTTGCTCCATGTCATTAAGCAATGTAAAAAACAACAAAAGCTGATCTGGAAATACAGAAATGGCGCATTAATATAAAATTTCAGGATTGTGGAGAAAATAGCACATTTCTAGAAAAAGTGGTTAATTTTTACATACTTTCCACTAAAACTGGTCTAGTTTACAAATAAAAAATTTCACGAAAACAGTTTTTCACTAATAGATGTAAAAAAATGATGTTTTTTACTGTCTCTAAATCATGCCCTGCTCTCCAAAGAGAAGCAGTCCCTCTGAACTGTTCCAAATGGAGGTGGAGATGCCACATCATGGACTCTGTGTGGGTGTGTGAGGCTCTGTAGGGTGTGCTGGTTTTGCTGACCTGCTGGATGTGTCCACTCATGTGCAAAACTTGTGCCATAATGCTGCCTTATTCCTCCAAAAAGGCACATTCCAAAATGTGTCCAAAAGGCACATTCTCAGGATGACTCCACTAAAAATTCTCTAATTCACCATTAGCTCTCAAATGCTTCAAACTGACAGAGAGTAGGTTTAGATTAGATATTGGGAAGAAATCCTTCACTGAGAGGGTGGGGAGGCCCTGGCCCAGGTTGCCCAGAGAAGCTGTGGCTGCCCCTGGATCCCTGGAAGTGTCCGAGGCCAGGTTGGACGGGGCTTGGAGCACCCTGTGCTGGTGGAAGGTGTCCCTGCCCATGGCAGGGGTGGGATTGGATGAGCTTTGAAGTCCCTCCCAACACAACCATTCTGTTGTTCTATGATTCTATGAAATGCTCCATTTCTTCATATGATACTGGGTTGGGAAGAAGCTGCTCTTGTCCACCTCTCATCACAGGGCAAGATCAGCTCCACTTGGGTGGATTTCCCTAATATCTGATGTGAAAAGTTACCTTTAACGCCAGGGCTTCTGATCCCATCTGCTCTGGGGAATAAACTTTGCTTTCATTTCCTTTCCTTCACAAAGGTTTCTTCATTTCCTCCCTGGCTTGCCTTCTGTCCTGCCTAAACCCTTCAGTCAGGACTGTTGGGACCAGTTTTCCTGATCTAAGACTATTCCCCTTCCTCCCTTATAACACCTTCCAAATGACCCTTTGCTTTCTCAAAATAGAGAAAAAATTATTCCAGCTGATACCTGAGCAGTGGAGAGCAGAAGGAAGACTGTATTTTTTTACAAGCGATACCCCTGTGAGTGACTTCAGAAGGAAATGTGCTTTTTTTTTGGCATTGCTTTGTCCTGTTGACTCATTTTCTCCCTGGGAGACCTCCAAGCAACTTTCATGTCAGCAGCTGAACCCTTCCTGTTCTTGTAGAACTGCATCCTGCTTTTTGTCTGCCTGTTTTCTTTAATTCATGGAGAGATTTGGAATTTGAATCCTGTCCTTCTGCCTACACATGATATCTCAAAACTTAGTACTATCTAGGAAATCATATAAGCCTGCTATTTCTTCCATCATCTGGGTCATTAATGAAATGTGTAATAGGGCTGGAGTCAGGAGGGACCCCTGAGGAACTCTTCTCATCCCTGAAATTAATGAACTTTTTAATTAGAAACTGTGGGCAGGGCAATAAATTCCAACTTTCGAGTGGTTTGAGGGCTCTGTCAGAAACAGAAGGCCCTTTTTTAGGCTTTTTTAAAAACCATGGGGTTCATCCTGAGAGTGTCTGAACGGTGAATTGATGGGGAGGAGGAAGGACCAGAGGCATTTTCCATGAACGAGGCACAGGGCATTTAAACCTCTTCATTAATTAAGCATTATCCCACAAGAGGCCTGGGCCCTGCCACCCTTTTGGGCATTACTTGCAGATTTTGTAATAAATTGCTATTCTTGGATTCTGGATATAGGAGGTAACTCCAGAATAGAGTTTTTCTTTAATACTCTGTTGTGTAGGCACCATCTTTTTTTCCTGAATGTGCCTGTGGTTTGGACTCCTCTATGTGCTCATGATAAGTGGTGCTGTCGCTTTTTATGTCAATTAACAACAGTTTGAAGGTAACTTTAAGCTTAACCCTGACTGGCAGTTCAGTGTCTATTTTGTCCCATCCATTGTCTCAGACATCCCATGCAGAACTCCCCTACTGCCTTTCTAACAGCTCCTTCACCATCCTGTGCGGATGGATTTGTTTCCCCTTTGCTCAGGATTTGGGAAGCATGTTTGGGCTCAGCTGGTGAGTTAAGCTGGATACATTTATTTGGGAATCTCTTTCAAGGGCCTCTGTTTTGTGCAGTGGGTGCAGGGGCCGGAGAGCTCTGGCTGCTGTCCCAGGGGTGAAGATGAGCTCTGCCCAACACCAGAGCTGGAGCCCCCTCAACCCCTGTGAGGAGCCCACAGGGCAACATAAATGTCACCCCTGCAGCTTCCTCCAGGTGTCACTGGATGTATCCCTGGGCCAGGGACTCTGCTAATCACACTGTCCCAGGAATTTGTTCATTTGATTTTGTCCCCTCTCTCTAGCATGGACAAGGGCAACAGAGAGCCTGTTCAGCTTGAGCCTGTGTCTCCTAGGAACAAGTTAATTTTCCTCCAATTTTCCTAAGATAAGACGGCAAAGTTGATTGTAATTAGGTGATGGTGCTCATCACTAATCCTGAGGGAGGATGTCACTGTGCAGGACAAAAAAACACTGAGCCTGGAAAAAAAGGGGTGCAGATACTGTGTGATGAGAGGAGATGGTCCAGGTGATGCTGCTAATGAGGCAGCACGTGGGCTGGGAGCACTGGTAGGACATGGCTTTCATGGACCCTGTCAAGTTCTAATTATACAATTCAATTATTGAGTGTAGCCTTGCATAAGGTTAAAATGAATGACAGATGATGAGCAGTTGTGGGGTTCTGTGCCAGGTCACAGCCACGCAGCTGCTTCTGCAAATGCACAATAATTCCTTGAAGTAAGTTATACAACATTGCAACAGGGAATGAAATTTGAATCCCAGATGTAAACAGCCAGGACATAGCTGGGAATGATGCTGTTAGTGTGGGGCAAGTGCCCAGAGCAACCTAGCAAAACAAGTTGAAGGGCAAAAAGTTGTGTGTATTTCAGGTGAGTATTTCCAACGAGTTCTTGGGTGACCCCTGGGACTCATCAGTTCATTGGACACTTTCAAATGGTTTAGCCCCCCATAAACAGCAGATGCAGGACACCCCTATGCAGGGACTGTCCCAGCACATTCCCAGCCCAAGGCTAGCTCTCAAATATGAAGGTGGTTATGGTTGACAGCTTTAAAGAACAGAGATGGGCTTTTAAATGCTGGGGTAAAGCTCCCAAGGAGGAAATAGTGGCACCAGAGCTTCAGCCTTGACCGGAAAGCAACATTCATGCCCTTCTACCACCCTGGATTTGTCCAGGAGGTAAGACCTGAGTTCAGTCACATGGGAGCTGAACACACCCCTCCTGCTCCCAACTCCTGCCTGCTGGGACATGCCAGGTCCAACCCCCCTTCCCTGCCAGGACAAGAGAGGCATTGAACATGATTTGTGTGAAGTTTCAGAATACAAGGATTTTTTTTTTAATATGATACTGGTACAAAAAGGCACTTGTAATAGAAGGGTTAACTTTGTTCATAAAATCTTATGTGTATGAGGGAGTCAGAAACTTTTTGTTGTAATTAAACAAGAGGAGTTTCACAGACAGCTTGCTAATCAAGCAAGTGTCAATACACAACTGATAAGAACTGCACCTTTTCATCTCTGACAAATACCAGACTACCACTTACCCAGCCACCGAACTCAAGCAACAAACAAATTTACATCCGAAAAGCCAATGCCAGACACCACTTAACATGTACTTAAGAACCAGGAACGTGTATAAAAAGAGACACTGACTTCATTTCGGTGTGTGCTTCGGCAGGGCACTGCCCTCCAGGCCACCCAGCGCTGTTTTGCTTTATTATCGCTTGCTTAATAAATTTATCAATGTTTAATTGGAATTGAGTTGTCTAAATTCTTATACTAACTTGTAACACACTGACAATGAAAATGGCCAGGGCCAGATTTTGGGAAGGTCCAATCTGGTCAGTATAGACATGCACTGCAGCACAGATTAGCCTTGTCAGGCTGTGAGCTCCTAGTGACAGACCCCTGAAGCACCTTGAAACAATACAGCACCCACACAGGCAATTTCATAGGAAGGTAGAAGCAAAAGGAGGGAAACTGAGCTCAGGACAGGAAAAGCAGTCTGCAGTCCAGCTCCAGAATAAATCCAAAGGCCCTTGTGCACCACAGCAGGGACAGAACTTTTCACAGAGTCATCAATTCACAGACTGGTTTGGGTTGGAAGGGACCTTAAAACTTCTCCAGTTCCACCCCCTTCCCGATCTCTGTTCCAGACCCACCCCTCATGTAAGGCAGCTGTGATGGTGCTCTACTCACCTGTCCCCTCCCCTCCCACAGCAGCATCCCTGCTCCCCTCTACCAGGAGCTTCCTTCCTGCAGCCACGGTGCACAGAGCCTGTCCCGTGTCTCAGGGGTCAGGCAGACACTCCAGGGGCTGTGCTGGGAGCTCTCTCACCCCTGCAAGAGCCAACTACTGGGGAATGTGCTCCCTCTGGGCCCGGGCTGCCAGCAGAGCGTGGCTGATTCAGGGGGCTGGACACCCATTTCAAACAGCCTCATGGCAAACATCAGCTCAGCTGTAAAGCAGCAGCTGAAACAAAGGAAGGCAAGGGAGTGTCTGGCTGATCCCTGGTCCTAGTGAGGCTCTTCAGCACACACCAGGTCACGCTGGGTAGGATCTGGAGCACTCTCCAGGCACCAGCCTGTCTTCAGAGCATCACTGCCAGCTGCACTGTTACTCTTCCACTACCTCTGTTAATTGGCTTTTCCCAGCCCTCTCTAGCCCCTTTCTTCCCGGTGATCGGCAGGGAATGGAGAGGCGAAGCTAACAAGATTTCTCCTTAAAAAAAAAAAAAAAAAAACCAACAAAAAAAAAGGGAGAAAGCTTGCATTGGCTTCATCAAAGCCTTTTATTAAAGCCACATGGGGAAAGAGCTGCCCTGTCAGACAGCTTTCGGTATTGAGAAAACATGAAAGAAGCCAACAGCTATAATCAGCTCAAGAAATTTATTGCATTTTTGACCCTGATATGGTCGTGCACTGCTTGAGATTTCTTTGAAGGTGTTGCAGGTTTATTGATTGTGAAAAATGTCAATGTGTCACATGGCCAATTAACTTGGCACTTCTTGCAATCAATATCCTAATTGTCTTCTCTTTAGAGAGGCCATTAATTTAATTAACCCCCTCCTCCCCCCCGACTTGTTTTCTCAACTAAAATATTTTAATAAATAGATGATCCAGGGCCTGTGTTCCTATTGTGATGGGGTAGATGAAGGAGAGCAGCTTTCTTACAGAGATTCAACATCCCTTTCTAAGGGCCTCTGGAGCTGTGTATCAGTTTACTGGGAACAAGAGAGCAGCAGGTGCTGAAGGTGCTTTTTCCTTTTGCTGCCTTCCTTATTCCAGCCTTATCCCGGCCTCTTCTCAGGCATCGGGAGAAAAATCCTCTTTAGCAGAAAAAACCCCTGAGTGAGAGACCTGACCTCCTCAGGGCTGTGGATGGGGCTGAAAACAACAACCTGTGAAGGACATAGTGCAAGTGAAATTCTTGCTGTCACTTTGGTGGTGTATTTTTCAGCCATTGCACCGAAGTTTCATGGAGTTGTTGCTGTGTTGAGGTTGTCAAGAGTTAATCTGGGCACTCTTGCTGTGGCTTTGTTTTTATTGGTACTTAGCAAATGGGTATGGTGTGATTAGCCTGGGCTTAAAAACTGGCTAAGTGCTGGATATAATTGTTGGTGCTCCATCTGCCCTCAGCGCAGTCATTCCTAATTGGGTCCCACAGGTACCTCCCCGGGCTGTGCTGCTGCTGCACCTTTAGCGGGGATCTGGGAGAAAACAGAAAATCATTACTGATAAAGTTTGAGGATGACACTGTGAGACTGCTGAAGCAGTAAATAATGACAAGAGTGGGGTAATCAGGTGGTGGTGTTTATATCACTTAGTAAATTGGAGGCGATAAAACAGCCCCTGGTTTAATGCAGCTAAATGCCAGGTCATAAATGTGGGGAGCCAGAAATGCACATTATGCACACAGGGTGGGGGAGAGGATGTGGCAAGAGCAGTGTCTCTGGAAAGATCACGAGTCTGTGGTAGAAATCCATCAGGATTACAAGCTTCTTGTTTGCTGCCATGATTAGGAGTGGAGGTGCAATATGCAGAGGTAGACCAGCTTGAAATTTCATTTCAAATAATGATATAAAAAGAAATATTGAAAAATAACCTGAAGGTAATTGTTCTTGAGAATATATTCCCCTCCTTTACTCCCCCCACCCTTATTTCTGATTAGCCAAGGAAATGGTCAGTGTTCCAAAACCTGATACTTTGATAGCATTATTTGGGAGGATGGAGAGACCGGAAATCAAATCTTGGCCAGGGAACATTCCCTTTCCCTTTATCCAGCTGTATTTAAATGCAAGATCAAAGATATTAAGTGAAAGGCAGCAGAGCCGTTTAAGCAGGGGCTGCTGCCCTCGGGAGCAGAGGCGTAGGCAGAGGCATCCACACGTCCCCCTTGATCTCAGCCTGTGGAGGGGAAACCCTTAGAAAGGGGATTAAGAGGGAGTAAACAACCCACAGCAGTGGACTTGTCAGCAGTGGACCCCTTGAGAGAGAAGCTACAGGGAAACAGAATCTTTTCTCTGGCCCAACACACAGTTAATTACTTAACCAAGTGAATCCAAGTCAGCAGGAGATGCTGAATACATGTTGCTGCTGAGGACCCACATCCAGGATACCTGATTTCACCCCTTTATAATCTTTGTGGCTCAAGCCAGAGGTGGGCTCTGGTGTATCCTTGTCCCAGCTCAGGCTCTCACCCTCCAGGTTAGTGTGACCTCTGCCCAAAACCTGCTGGATACCCTTCCTCTCCACATCAGTGCTGGGACTTTCTGGTCTCTCTGCATTTTCTGCAGCTTGTGTGTCTCAGCCCCATCACTGGAGACTCTGCTATCCCTGGGCCAGGAAGACTTGGGTGAGGCTGATCCTAGGAATGTGACTCTCTGGCTTTGGCTGCCTCTCACCTGCCAAAGTGCCCAGAGAATCCAGGGATGCTCTGTAGGTGCAAGAACGGATCCTTTTGGTCATTCATGACCCTGTGCCAGCCCCTGGACAGAGGGAACTGGTTTTTGCCTTGGGAACTCGAGCACACCTGTACTGGGGAGTCTGGAGCCCCTTCATCCGCCCCCTACAAAGACTCAGCTCGGGAAGCATTTTCCCAGCAAGTGCCCACGTGTGCTGCAGACACCTACAGCCCAGCTGCTGGTAGAGGAGGTGCTGCTTGGCTCTCTGCAGCACCAAGGGATTAGCGTGTTCCAGGAACTAGGGAGGCTTCAAGCTGTGCCCTTTGCAGCCTGTCAGGACCCACAGACCCACCATGAGCCGGACCAGTGTGGTGCTGTGCTGCCAGGTGGGATGGTCTCTGCAGCCTGGGCACAGTGGCACCTCAGCACAGCCCAGGGACAGCATCTGCCCCATGCTCAGGGCTTGGTGAAGTGTCTGGATATCATTTTGAGATGCCCAGTCCTGCTTCTCACTCTTGGCTTGTACCATGGCAGGGATGATCTTGTGCTCAAGGACAGCTCTGCTATAAATCACTCCCCAGGTGGCACCATGAGCCCAGAGAGTGGCTCATCCTCGCTGGGGTGACTGTCACTGTGATGGTAGCACAGCTAACACTGCTCAAACACAAGGAAGTGGGCTCTGACTGACACTATTTATTTACAGCCCCTTTTTGGAGGGAGACACCAGTAAGGGTAGAGGTGGGGGCAAGGTTGAGATGTTGCAGCATCCTGTGGCTCCAGGGCATTTATGAATTTGCTCCTGGCCGAGGTAGCACTCATGAGCTGGGTCTCATAGCCACTCGTGTGCAAAGGAGGAGCAGAAGAGGGTGGTGGAGCATCATCCTGGTAAGGCACAGGTCCCCTGTGTGGATGAAAACATTGAGATGGCCACGTTGAACTGGAGAAGCAGTTGAAGAAGGCTTCTGAAGCATGTGGCTGAGGATGGCTTCATCAGCAGATGGATGAAAGACAGAAGCAGAGAAGTTCACAAGCAATTAATGCATCATCATTCCCAAGGCTTCCCCTAAACTAACAGGCCATGAAGAAATGGCACCTGGAGTAAACCTTCTGTAGGCAACTCACTGCCTGTAGGAACTGTCCCAGAGCAGCTCAAAAGGCTTTTACCTGCCTGCTCTGTCTCTAACAGATGCAATTATTTTGTTGGTCCCTTGAGTGGTCTCTTGGGACAGATTCCACTGGGCTGGCAAAGGCAAACCTGTAAAGATTTTACTGCCAGTCCCTGCATCTCAGAGCTGCATCTGCTGTTAATAAGAAATCCACAGTATATCTCAAGTTGCCTGCTGCTGTATGGGCCTCTGCTCCTTGTGCTCATGTAAGTGTTCCGAGCTCAAAGCCTCATCTGAGCTCAGGCAGCTCCTCAGACCCCGGCCTGGCTCCGTCCCTGGGAGGCTGAAGTGGTCTCATGGTGCCTTCCCACACCTGACCCACTGCAGAGTCAAACAATGGAACAAAGCTGGAGGGAGACCTTGAATCATGCTCCCAACCAAACTCTGTGACCATCTCTGCTCCTCCACTACCGTGGTGACTGTGCAAACCCAAAATCCAGGCAAGTTCCAGCTGTGCCTGTACTGCAGACTGGGCAAGTCACTTCAGTCCAGTGGCATCAGACATGGGATCCTGCATATTGTGCTGGTGGAGGGTCAGAGGGACCAAAAAACCATGGAGAATAATGAAGGGATGAGGCTGACAGAAGGAAAGCAGTCAGAGGAGACTGTCTGCATCCAGTCAGGAGGAAAAGCCTTGTCCGTGGTGCAGGGATGTGATGTCTTGATGTCGAGGAGAATGCCATGAACACCCAGAGCATGCAGAGAACTTGAGGCCAGGTTCCAACCCAGGGAAGGTTGGAGTGAAGGTTTATGTGACCTTTCTAATCCAGAGAGAGTTAATGAGCTGTAGAAATCTCTGCCCTGTGACACTTCATGCAGGTTTTGGGACGACAGGTCAGCAGGAGAGGTGGGAAATCCGTACCTTTTCTTCTCCCACAAGGAGCTTTGCTTCCCAGGCCTTTCCTTCCTGCCTTTCCTCAAGAGCTGAGTTTTCTCAGAAGACCTGAGCTCTCTGATTTCTAAGGATTTACCCTCCTGAAGCCTTTTGGTGAGCTAGCAGGCATCACATGCTCCATGCACAGCTGCTCCCAGCAGTGACTCATCGCCCCTGCCCACCTGGGGCTGCTGGAGAATCTTGGCAGAAAGGTCACAGGAGCCTTTTGGGAGCCCAAGTTAGTTCTGTGCGTGTGTGTGTGTGTGGATAAGCATTCCCGTGGCCATATGGTGCCAGATCTGCTGAATGGACATATCCACTGCATTTCTCTCTGCTTCCTGATAGCAGGGAAAGAGGATGATTTCAGAGCTAAATGAGGTTGTTAATCAACCTGAGGGGCCCCTTGGCTTCCTCCTGAAAAAACCCCATGCTTTATGAAAGCCATGATGTCTTTCTCCTGGAGGGGGAAGGTGTTACTCCTGTTCACTGCAAGGTGTTTCTGTGGTGAAGGGGGCTCTGGGAGCACAGGGCTGACAGAGTGCCTGACTCTTGGACCATCCAAACCACCTTTTCTGCCAAACTGTTAGGTTAAAAGAAATGTAATATGCTCCTGGTGGGACAATTTGGGCCTCTGGGAGGTAGAGCACCTGTGTGTCTGCAGCAAGGGCTGTGCTGCTTTGGAATAGAGATGTGCCAGTCACTGCCCATCCTCTGTCCCAGCCTATTCCTATTCAAACACACTGGAATATTCTCCACCTTGCAGGGGTTGAACATGGCTATTTGAAGGGGGTACTGGGTATGAAGAGAGCACCTGAATATTTTGAATAGACCCTGAGTGCCCACGGAGAAGAGTAGGATGTGAGAAAGACTCCAGCTTCCTGCCCATGTGGAGATGGGCACAGCTTTCATTCATAGATGAGCTCCCTGGTCTTGTTTCCAGAAAACAGCACGGCCGATCGTCATCCTCAAACAGGTTCTTGCTTTGTGTCAGTATCTCTTAGGCAGAATGCTTTAATTTAAAATGGGTAGTGTTGGTGAATCCCACCCAATCCTCAGTAAATTAGTTCCAAATCTCCCTGTTAAGACTTCCGTGCCCTATTGCTCGTTTCAGTGTGGCATCGCTTTGTATCTCGTTAGATCTTTGTGGTTTGAAGAGCTCTGGGCTATTGGATTTCTGCTCCCTGAGCAGGCAACTGCAGATAATGATCAAGTCATTCTTGACCTTCTCTCTGATGAATGAAGCAGAGTGAGAGTCTGTGACCCGTTTTCCTGATTCCCTCCTGCACCTTCTCCAGTTTATTGAGGGATTCTGGTGTGGGACTCGCTATTCCAGCGGTGGTGCAGCCAGTGCTAGACTCAGAGGCACAGACTCTTTCCTTGTACTCAGTGATTTGGAGTAGTTATTTGTCTCTTTGACTTGATATACTGAAATAATTCTGAACAAGTTGACTGCCACAACTTCTTCCTAACATGTGGCTCCCAAAGAATTAACCCCCCACCAAACTCTACATGCCCCCAATATTGTCAGTCTAAATTATTAATTCCTAGGTGGGTGCTTTCACATTTGGCCATTTTCAAAGGCTCATTACCAGATTTTCCAGAGTGTTTTGGGGATTAATCTGTTGTCTGCTGTGTTTACCCAGCTCTTCTGCTCAATGTGCTAGCTGCACACTGTTGGGGAGCCCAGCTGGTTCTGGGCTCTCAGTAAACTGAGATACTGAAGATGGAACTTCTTACACCTGGCAGAGGGTTAACCACGGACAGTGAGGACTGTGACACAGTGGGTTTCCTGTTAGAATGTTAGCCTATTGTGTTAGGACATGTGGCTGTATGTCCAATCATGAGTTGTTATGAAGTGGTAAACCAATGCTGTGTGTACATGTGTCACCCCAGAACTGTATAAAGGTAGCTGCACTGTTGCAATAAAAAAGCTGCTGGTATCCTGAAACCCATGTCACCTCCCCGCCTCGACCGCGACAGCACACCTTTGAAAGAATGCTGTCCAAGGTCAGGCTGGAGGGGCTTGGAGCAACCTGGGCTAGTGGAAGGTGTCCCTGACCATGGCAGGGGGTGGAACTGGATGAGATTTAAGATTCCTTCCAACCCAAACCATCCTGTGATTCTGTCATTCTATGATACCCTCTTTTCCGGGTTATTGCTAAAAAGATTAAATTGTATGGCCAAGAGGCAGTCTCATTTTCAGCCCTCAAGAAACATTCCTGCTGTGTGAAGCCTTTTGTGCACATCTACATTTTAGACCCTGCTCAGGAGTCAGGTTGGAGTGTGTTACGTTCTCTCTCTGTTCATTTCAGAGATGTGGAGCCCCAAGGTGTCTTCTGATAATGCCGTGGGACGTGAAGGAATAACCTGAGCCCCATCCTGCTCTGACATGCCGCTTCTGCTTTGTGCCTGGACTGTTGTCTCATGTGTCTACCAAGAGGGAAATGTCATTTGGGAGCATGAGGCGATGGGAAGCGTTTGATCATCAGTCTCTGTCTGAACATGTGATTCTGCCTCCAAACAAACAAGTGGGAGAAAAAATCTCATAATGAAATATTCAAATGCCTTCTGGGCTGAGAGCAGGGAGGGCTCCTGCCCCAGATCTCTACTCCTCTTAGGAGCTCACCATCAAAAGCAGAGCAGGCTTACACGTCATCAGGAAGAGCGAAGGTCACGAGTGCAATCTCTCCTTCTCTGAGTGACGAACTTGCTGGTTGTGTTCTGATTTAAAGGATGCCACTGGGAATTTGGGATTTGCCTTTGGCTCCAAGCCTGCTAGCCAATATTACAAGAAGATTAAGGAACTGTAATAGAAAAGATCCAAACACCCCTGCAACTTCCAAAAGCAGCCTCCCTTCTGAAAACAGCAGGGAATCCCTGCTCTCCCTCCCAGGCACTAACCCAGCTGTGTCTGCTATGCAGGATGCATGAGGGGGCTGCCATCCTGGGTGACTCTTCAAGGCCAGGCTGGATGGGACCCTGAGCAGCCTGCTCCAGTGGTGAGCTTTAAGGTCCCTTCCAACCCAAACCATTCTGTGATTCTGTGATTCTTTTGGCCTTGATCACAGCCCTGACCCCCAGTCATCACTCAGATCTCATTATACTCTTGCAAGTTGTTATATCTCATGTACCAACTTTCTGGGCGCTTGCCACTCCTTCTGCACCCATTAGCACAAACTCGAAAGATGTACTGAGGTCTGAAGAACAACAGCACCTCAACATAACACCTGCAGCAAGGAGCTGCAAGGAGCTCTGTGCTTCACCAGTCTGGTGGTGGAGAGTCCTGTTTGACATGCTGAGCATCCCTGAACCACAATACCACAGTGAAGACAGTGCTTAACTGAGCCCACAGGAGGCACTCCAGGACATGGACACATCTCAGGGCACAGCCAGTTCCTCTCTCATGGAAAGAACCACTTTCCTGCAAAAAGCTGAGGTTGGAATGCTTGCCCCTAATATGTATTCCTTGTGAACATCTTCCTACAGGTGATCTGCATGGAGCTAATCAGGATGCCAAAGATATTTACAGGGTACAACAACAGGTCTGTATGCAAGTGATGAGATCACAAGGATCCGCCTCTTTTCCCTAGGATTGCCTTGATTTTTGATGGTTGGATTTGATGACCTTGGACGTCTTTTACAACTTCAATGATTCTTCACTTCTATGATTATATGATCTGATCTGAGGACATGTCCTGTTTTTTTTCATCCCCAATGTGAGTTATCATCCAGCTGAGAGGCTCTAGGCAAGATGCTGCCTCTACAACTCTTCCTGTGACCTGCCTGGTGCCTGTAGCTCAAAGTGGAGCTGTTATGGGGCAGTGCTTTGGATTTTTGTTTCATTTTGACCATCCCTAGATCTGAATTTCATGTAGTTCCCTGCAACTTTTGAACCTGAGGCTGTTTGGACTTCTTTTTCTTCAGGAAATACAGGTAGACAGTGTCCCTGATAGCCAAGGTTCAGAGCTCTGATCCTGAAGCTCCCAAAATGTGTGAAGATTTGCCCAAAAGAGTCACAGAGAGCACTGTCAGGCATCAAAGTGAATTTTTTTGATCAGCCTGAAGACTCAGCAAACATCAAGGGATCAGCTGTTTTCCAGTGACTGAGTTTGACGATGAGGGTCAGCCTGGATTTGAGAGGAAATCCGTCCCTGATCAGGGCTGACACTTCTGCAGGTGGTGGAGGAGGAGGAGATGGTGCAGCATGAGCTCAGCCTTCAACTCAGGAAGTTCCTGAGAAGTTTGAAGCTTTTTGTGAGAGGAGGAGGGTTTCAGCAAAGTGTCAAGAGAACATGAGATCATATCATTGCGCTTATTTATATCCCAAACCCGGCATCTGTTGCGCCTGAGCTCACTGCAGTCCTCAGCATTAAACATTTCATTAGCCCACAGCCCCTCTGGCAGTGCTCACACCCGCACACAGGCTGTTTAGCAGCCAATCCATCCATTTAATTTCTCATTAAACTTTAGATGTAATGAATTTTTTAGTGGTCAAGTGAATAAAGCAGTTAAAATAAAAAATGGTTGGATAGCAAAGGTTTGGCCTTTGCTATTTTCAGCCTCTAATGATACTGTGGTGAAGCCAAGAAGTGCCTGGGCTTGTTTGCCGGGCGAGCAGGTCCCTTCTGGGGGAGGTTCTTTGGAAATACCATCCTTCCAGCATGAGCCGGAGGCTTTGATCTGAGGAGGGGAAGCCAGGGAATAGTCAGTCCTATCAACAAACATTTCAAGGAAGAAAACATTTGGAATCTTTAAAGAGCCAGCTTTCCCTTTTTTTCAAAAGCCTGCCATTTTTTAAAGAAATTACGCTGAAAATAAATCACCACCATCCACCTTCAGCAGAGCTGACAGATCTTCAGATGATCAACAGCTGCTACAGTTTTAATTAGCTGCAAAACAATGTTTCTGAGGGTCCCAGACAGAAGGGTTGTTTGTGTCTGTGCCCACCTGTGGTGCTGCTCTGGCCATCTGCGGTGACCCTGCCTTCAGACAGAACTCAGCAGCAGGATGGACATGTCCCTGTGGCTTCCACAGAGCCCACAGCACAGATGAGGGGCCCCTGTCATGGCCATGCCTTTGCTTTTGGCAGGAGACTCTCTGGGGGCCCACTCCCATGAGCTCTCCAGGCAATCTGGAGCTGAGTCTGGAAGTGGCTCTGCCCTTCTTTGATTGGGACACTGGAGGGGCAGCTTTGGATACTGCAGAGCAGCACTGTGGTGATGAACCATCATTGTCCTGTGATGCACAGCCTGACCCAGCCTCGATGCTCTGCCAGGACAGTGGCAGGAAGTTTGGGGTTCAGGTACAGAAGGAAACATCTTCATGCAGGTGTCTACATGCAGGTGGCTCCATGTGAGGTGGGTATCTGAGCCCCACCATGCTCAGTGGGGTCTGGAGGGCAATTCGGAGCTGTATTGCTCTCACTGAATCCAGCTCTGCAGTGCCTCAAGGTCCTTCTCAGGTCCTTCCTACAATCCTGTGGTACTGATTGCCAACCTCTCATCCCTGTCTGGCACTGGAGGTCAAAATCTCCAGCTGGGCTTGGGAGGATGTGATATGATCAAGGATATAACAAAGCAGGCAGAAGTAAAGGAGCAGCAGAAGGAAGAGCCCTGGAGGCTTGGCCATGAGAAGGTGGGAGCAGAGACAGCAGATCAAGGAGCACAAAGGTGTGCCAGGAACCTGGGCATGTGCTAGAGGAGAGAAACACCATGCAGAGGACATTGGTGGACTATTGGAGCCTAGAAGGGCTGGAGAGAAAGACAAAGTGGCAGCAGAAAGAGTGAAAAACATCCCTCCTTTGGGAAAGACCCAGACACTTGTGTTGTGGGGTGCAACTTCATGGAGAGGGCAAGTAAACATTGAAGATGGGGGAGAGAAGCTGATGATGGAGAGAATGGAGAGATCAGAGCACATATGGAGGCAGGAGGTGGAAATCTGCAGGAGGAGTCAGGATGAAGGCGATGTCGCCCCAGGAGAGCTCTGGGTGCTTGTGAGAGTAAATGAAGTACAGAGAAGACCTCCGAGTATCTCTCCCTTTTGTTGTACTCTCTCAACTTCTCTTTCCATTTGCCTTTGATGAGTCTTTTTTTATGAATAAGAACACGGCCTGAAGTTGTACTACCAAGGAAGAGGAAAAAAAAGTGTGTTAACAAGTTTCCAGCTTCAGAGAAGAGGCTCACGCGCAGTCAGCTGGGACAGGAAGGAATCACTGTCTTGATGATAAAGGTTTGCACAGTGTGATGTAGCCTGGGTGTTGGATGCATGATATGAGTCAATTCTGGGAGCCAGAACTGCTGCACTGCCAGTTTCTTAAAAATCCCTGAGTTATGGTATTTATTATCATTTCTTCCATGGTTTGTCTTCAAGAGCCAGGATATCTAGAGGCATAAGCAGCAGCAGCCTGGTTATTCCATACTGCAGATATTAGGTATGGTTCACATCAAACAGATTTTTCCCATGAAAATACAGGGCCTCCATTCCAGCCCTAGAAAAATCACTAATTATGGTGTAGAGGCCATTTACATTCACAGAATACAACTTCTGTTTGGCGGTTCTTTATCTGAATTTTTTCCACTGCAAAAGATTTCAAAATCATCTTCCTTCCAAAGTCATATTCTGCAATTTAAGAAAGATCTGAAGCCATTAGAGAGTGACCAAAGGAGGGACACAGAGATGGGGAAGGGCCTGGATTTAGAGCCGTGTGAGGACACTGAGGGCACTTGGTGTGTTCAGCTGGAGAGGAGGAGACTGAGGGGAGACCTCAGTGCAGTTCCAACTGCCTGGGCAGGGGCAGAGGAGGGGCAGGACTGAGCTCTGCTCTGGGGGCACCAGGGACAGCCCCCAGGGAATGGCTGGAGCTGTGTCAGGGCAGGCTCAGGTTGGATCTCAGGGCAAGGTTCTTCCCCCAGAGGGTGGTTGGCACTGAACAGGCTCCCCAGGGCAGTGGGCACAGCCCCAAGGCTGCCAGAGCTGCAGGAGGGTTTGGATGATCCTCTGGGGCACAGGGTGTGACTCTTGGGGATGGGCCTGTGCAGAGCCAGGGGTTGGACTGGATGATCCTTGTGCATTCCTCCCAACTCAGCATATCCTGGGATTCTGTGGTTCAAGAAGCGTTTGGCTC
The DNA here is from genome assembly GCF_022539395.1 of Myiozetetes cayanensis. Lineage (NCBI taxonomy): Eukaryota > Metazoa > Chordata > Aves > Passeriformes > Tyrannidae > Myiozetetes > Myiozetetes cayanensis. Next base: position 462,599 of record NW_026087423.1, read on the forward strand.
CCAGCAGGTGAGGTGATATGTGGGTGTGTGCGATGCCTCAGGGGCCATCTCCCAGTGTCCCGGGGTGTGACTGTGGGCTTGGATTGTGTCCTCATGCCAGTTTGATAATTTACAGGAGCACAGATCTTCATTCTGCAAGTGAGGAGCTCAATAAATAAATAATAGAGATGGGTGAGGAATAAATTATCCATCGGTTCCAGAGAAGCTGCAGTGATGGAGTGGAGGATGGCACCTGCCCAGGCCTGGCCAGCCCAGGGCTGCCTCCATGGAGGATCCCAACAATGGGATGCACAAAGGGAGTCTCCTTCATCAATCACTGAGCTCAAGCCCAGGAAGCCCTGGTATGTAGAAGAGAGGAAACATCAAAAGGACACTTTGACACATACTTAACATTTTATGTATTTTGTGTAAAATAGCAAAAAGGTGGATTTTAAAATATTCATCTCCTGGGAAGGCAGCTGGGTGGATTAAAGGCTCCCAGTCTGCAGGGAAAGGGGGAGGAGATGGGGCTGACGTGTGTCTGCTTTGACCAGGAAAGGAGACAGCAGGTGATTTCTAAGAGCACCCAGGGTGTCCTGCACGTGCTGAGGGGAGCTGGGAAAGAGTCCCCAGGCTCTCCCTCCCAAAGCCAGGCACACTTGGTAACTTCAGCCAGCACTGCCCAAGAGGCAACAATGCCAGCTCTCAGAATTCAGTCCCAAGCCCTGTCGTAGGTGATACTCTTGTCAGGGTGGCAGTGCCTGCAGTCCTGCTTTGAGGTGCAGTTCTCAGGTTTGATTTTCCAGAGGAACTTTTTAATCCTCTGGCCTTGGAGAGGTGAGAAATTGCTGTCACAGCACAACTCGAAGGTTTGGACACTGGGGGATAACCCACTGGGTTTTTGGTTATGTTTGTTTGTTTGCTTTAGTTTTAGTACTCTGTTGCTAAGACAGGCCCAAGACTCAGGGAAGGGGAAGGATTGAATGTTTTTGTTTTCGTGTTGGGTCCAGTGATGCAGATACCCAGAGGCTGGAGGGGCTGCAGCACAGATCCTCACTGAAAGCACAGCTGAGAGCTTGGCTCTTCTTCTTCCATGTGCATCAACATCAAACACAGCAGAGCAGGACAAAACCTATTCATAAACCCCAAATACATCCTTTCATTCCACCCTCCAATATCCACCTTCCATACCACAGGTGAGCCAGCCTCTCCTGGGTTATATATCTGTATCTGTTTCTACATCCAACATCCATCTATATCTTCATATCTGCAGACTTTGCTGTACTCCCTGTTCCAGACCAGACCAGAGGGTTTTCTCTGCATGTGCTTCTTCCCCCTCTCAAAGGGCCAGAAAGCACCCTGGTTTGTGAGAGCTACTGAGCTATGAAGGTCTAGATTAGCTTTCATTTTCCCTGTTCTTCCAATAAGAAGGACATTTAGAGTTAAATGGGCCCGTGAATGGTAAAAACTGCCTCTTCTTCTGGGCAGTGGTTCACAGAAGTGTGTCTCCACTCTGTCCCCAGAGACACGGTGTCCATGGGGTGATGACAGCCCTCCTCCCCCCTTTGCTGACCAGGAACCCCCAAAATTCCCCCTGCTGGCTAAATTGACAACCCACTTTTCCCCTCCCTTGTCATGTCTCTTCCCTGTCTAGCTCTGCCATGCCTGTCCCAGCAGATTGACCCTGGGTGTGTGAGAGGATTCTGCCCCTCTGCCTTGCCCAGATGAGACCCCTCCAGAGAACAGCATGGCTGGGATCTCCAATACAGGCAGAGAGGACATGGACCTGTTGGAGCAAGTCCAGAGAAGGAGTATTGGGCTGAGATGGTTGGCTGGATGGCCACAGTCAGCCCACAACAGGCTAGCAAGATGATGACAGGGATGAGCACCTCTCCTATGAGGAAAGGCTGAAAGAATTGGGATTGTTCAGCCTGGAGAAGAGAAGGCTTCAGGGTGACCTAACTGTGGCCTTCAGTAACTGAAGGGAGCCTGCAAGAAAGATGGAGAGAGATGGATTGACAGGACAAGGGGGAATGGCTTCCCACTGCAGGAGGGCAGGGATAGATGGGATACTGGGGAGAAATTCTTCCCTGTGAGGGTGGGGAGGCCCTGCACAGATTTCCCAGAGAAGCTGTGGCTGCCCCATCCCTGGAAGTGTCCAACGCCAGGTTGGACGGGGCTTGGAGCAACCTGGACTAGTGGAAGGTGTCCCTGCCCATGGCAGGGGGTGGAACAAATGAGCTTTGGGGTCCCTTCCAATCCAAACCAGTGTGTGATTCTGTGATTCTGTGCAGTCACAGAAACCCGAGGTGCTGACCTGCAGTTGGTGCCAGGTGGGCAGCACTGACCCCTGAGGCCCAAGGGTGACCTCAGGGATGGGCTACAGGAGGGCAGTGCTGCAGAGGGAAGCGTGTTGTGGGGTTCTCTTCTTACAAGGAATGCTTTCAGGGTTTAACTTAATCCACTTCCTTGATTAAGCTACTGCAACCTAAAGTCATTCTACTTTGTGAGTCCCCATTTAAGGCAGGGTGTGCTTTACCTAATCCCTGCCCTTCAGGGCTGTTCTTATTTTTTCCTTTATTTTCAAGAGTCTGTTTGCATGTGCCTGCTCTCAAGGAGGGGTTCAAGCAAAGCACCCCCTTTTCCATGTAGGTGGTTGGTGAAGAGACTCTTGGTCTCTGCATGGAGGAGGAGCAGAAAAAGGGGCTTTGCCTCTCACAGTGTTCTCCCACCTCTCCATGCCAAGGCACTTGCCAGGAGCTTCATGTGGAAACAGACTGGCCTTAGCCAGGAGAGAGAGGAGCCTCCTGCTCCTTTCACTGTAAAAAATCCCTTCTGGCCATTTCAAATCTCACTTCTGGCAGTGAAAAGGGGACAGGGGGAAGAAGAAGGAAAAAAAGTTCTTTATTTGAAGGATTCTTCCCATGTGTGAAGTTTTGCCCCAGACAACAACTCCTTCCCCTTCCAAACCAAACAGAGAAGGAACTCTCAGCCAGGGGAAACCTCCCAGGTGCAATTTGGTGTTCAGGGCTGCTGTGAGTTTGTGTTTGCAATTTGTCTACCCCAGACTTGTGCTCCCCCAATGCCATATCCATAATAAAGGGATTTTCCTCTGCAGCATCTAACAGGGCACATGCACAAAGTCTTCTTCCCTGCACTGTCTACACCTTCTTATCCCTTCCCAAAAGGTGCTGCCACAGTCTTCTGCAGAAAGGGGTGGGAAACCATCATTCTGCCCCTGCGAGATAGACCTCCACCAAGAGCAAACCAGCAAGGCTCCCTGGGCAGAGAGGAGGTGGTTCCACAAGGCTGAGAGCAATTCCAATGCTTTCTGGCTCAAAGAAGGCTCACAAAGGGGCACCGAGTGCAGGACACATCTGCAGCAATTGCCCTTGTCCAGGGACAGCTCTGGACCTCACACAGAGTGGGCATAGCAAGTCCCTGCAGGAAGGATCACACAAATGACTTCTCCAGGGAAGCAGGACACACAGGATGCCAACAGCCAGTGAGTCAGTGAGGCTGGAGCGTGTGGAGGTTGAACATGTCCTAGAGGAAGGTGATGTGGAGGTACCTCATGCACATGAGGCAGGGTATGTGCTCAGGACACCAGGGTAGGAGAAGGTGAGCAGAATATCCCAGAGAAGAGTGCTCTGACCATCTCCTGACTTCCTCCAGCTGCTATCAGGTCTTTTGACACCCACACTGGCCTTATCCCTGTCCCATCACAGATTCTGCTGCTTCCCCTGGACCATAGTGGCACCTCCTCTGGTCTCTGTCTTCTCTGACTATTCTATTTGGACAGCTTCACTCTCAGCTAGGAGGTATCCTCCTGCTTCTTTGCTCACTCAGATCCCTGTCTGGTCCAGCTGCAGTGGGAATGCAGCGAGGATGCCTGGCCATGAGAGACCAGGAATGCTGGAGGATGGTTTTGCTCTGTGCACATACAAGTGCAGGAACATATAGACACTTTCTTAAGCCTGAGGTGTCTCTCTGGTGAAGGTTTTGAGGTGGAGCTGCTTACTGGAGGTGGAGGAGAAGCAGAGGGACATGGCCAGAGTCTGGGGCAGCACTGTGACAGCTGTAACAGCACCTCTGTTTAGTCAGAAGAATAACATCTCATTTTTCACACCATTTCCATTCTCATTCTCTGTTTTGTTTCCAGTGATAAATGTGAAAGCACTAATAGAAAACTTCCCATGGAGATTTCTTGTTTTGACAAAAGATCAATTTTCCATTGTGCAGATATTTTAAACAAATATTTCTGTCTGCTGTAGGAGGAATCAGTCACACTGAGGGGAGAGAGGAGCATGCTGTGGCAAGCAGTGACCTCAGAGATACTTGGGCTTGTGACAGAAAACATCTGCCTTGAGCTTCCTAGGCAGCTGGGATGTCTCACCCTTCTTTTGTGTGCAGCTTTTTTCCTTAACAGTAGAGAAAGACGAGGGTGGTGGATTCATCCAAGAGAGGTGTCCTGAACAGGGCAGATCACACAGAATAACACAGAACATGCTGAGCTGGAAGGGACCCACAAGGATCACCCAGTTCAACCTCTGGCCCTGCACAGCCCCATCCCCAAGAGTCACCCCCTGTGCCCCAGAGGATCATCCAAACCCTCCTGCAGCTCTGGCAGCCTTGGGGCTGTGCCCACTGCCCTGGGGAGCCTGTTCAGTGCCAACCACCCTCTGGGGGAAGAACCTTGCCCTGAGATCCAACCTGAGCCTGCCCTGACACAGCTCCAGCCATTCCCTGGGGGCTGTCCCTGGTGCCCCCAGAGCAGAGCTCAGTCCTGCCCCTCCTCTGCCCCTGCCCAGGCAGTTGGAACTGCACTGAGGTCTCCCCTCAGTCTCCTCTTCTCCAGCTGAACACACCAAGTGCCCTCAGTCTCCTCACATGGCTCCAAATCCAGGCCCTTCCCCATCTCTGTGTCCCTCCTTTGGACACTCTCCAATGGCTCAATCTCTCCCTTCCATTGTGTCCCCCCAAACTGCCCCAATGTTGAGGTGAGGCCGCCCCAGGGCAGAGCAGAGCGGGACAATCCCCTCCCTGATGCCCCCAGGACAGGGATGTCCCTCCTGGCTGCCAGGGCACTGCTGACTCAGGGCCAGCTGCTGAAGCTCTACCCCACAAGGATGCCAGGTTAACTAGAACCCTTGTGCACTTCTGAAAGCTCCAGAACAGATGTGTCCTGCTGTGAGGGTGCACTCAGCCCCCATGTCCCAACCAGCAGCATTTTGGTACAGACTGCAAAGGAGGAAAAGGCCTGAGCTGTAGCTGGGCCAAGAACTCCTTTAGGAAACCCACAAAAATGATCAGAGTGACCCAGTGAGCTTTGATGCACATGAGCTTGGAGCACTGATCACACACTGGCCACTGATCAGGACCCCCAGGGTCCTTTCCAGGCTCTGCTTTCCAGCATCTCTTTCCCCCTCTGTCCATACATTCAGGGTTGCCCCATCCCAGGGGCAGAATCTGGCCCTTTCCCTTGTTGAGCTTCCCATGGTTGGTGATTCCCAGCCCTCTGACCTGTCCAGGTCTCTCTGCAGGTCCTCCCTGCCTTCCAGGGACTCAACAGCTCCTCCCAGTTTTGTGTTGTCTCTAAATTTCTGGAACATTTTGGTTGGATTTGATGGTCTTAGAGGTCTCTTCCAACCTTAATGCTTCCCTGATTCTGTGGTAAGGGAAAACAGAGCCACTCACCAGATTACAGTGTCTGGTGTCAGGATAGTGCAATAGGATGAATCCCATCCCCATGGCACCTACATGAGGGGTAACTTGGGGCAGCAACAGGACTGTGCTATTCGCTCTCTGAGCATCAGTGTTTGCCTGGTTGGCTTGTTCCTTACGTGGTTTGCTCCTCGAGGGAGGATGAAATGGTTAAATGGATGCTGTAGGAGAGGGGAAATCACTCCTGTCCCAAGACTGGGTAGAGATGTTTCTGGTCTGCAAGGCAAGAGGAGGAGCATAAAGAAGCCACAGAAGGGTACAGGGATGTTGAGATACACAGGCAGACCTCCAGAGAGCCAGAAACGGAACTGCCTAGGGATAAAACTTCTAGGAATTAAACTTCCCAGGACTGTGCAGAGTCTGCTGCAACTCAGAAAGCCACTGAATTGAGTGAAAGGAAGGCTGGAAGCAGGGACCCACTTGCAAGGGCTCTGTAGGCGGGGGAGAGCTGTTAATGAGCCTTTTCATGTCTATTCCATCTGATCTAATTCTATTCTGTCACTTTGATTTTTCTTTCTGTGTAAAGTTAATGCAGGTTATAAATAATACCTGTCTCTTGAACTGACTGATCTTCTTCGGGGAGCTCATTTGGGGAAAAAGGCAAGTCAGAGACACCTCAAAGGCGTATCTAAATTGGGGTCCCTTCTCAACAGCACACACAGCATCACACACAAACCCAGGCTGGTTTTCAGGCTGTGAACAACAAAGGGTTGAGAACACATTTGTAAAGGTATGGGAAACCTTTGGAGGATGGGAGGTTAAAGGTCATTTTGCCCACTCTGTCTTTTAGTGGAGCCTGGGGTACTGCTTATGCTGTTCTTTCAGGCCCTGTGTGGGAGGAGGTTTCTAACACTGTAAAGATTTTCCAGTCTTTTGGGCAAGGGCAGGATATTGCTGAGAGGCAATGGTCAATAAAAACGAAATGTAGAGGAGCTCTCAGAGCGGGAGACTCTGGTTGCAGATGGACAGCTCTTCAAGTCTTTAGAAGCTTCCTTCCAGCTAAAGCTGGTGCCCAAGTGAGTGGGTGCCATTCTCCACGAAACTGAACTCCAGAACAGTGTGTGGAAGCTTTGACTGAAGGCAAAGCCACCAGGGTGGCTGGGAGATGCTGTTCCACCTAAATCATCTCTGCTACTGAACATTGTCTCCCTTTTTCCATCTGTTTTTGTTTCCCAGCTGAGTCCTGCATGGATTCTGCCTGAATTGGACACTGTGGCTCTCAGCCACAGGCTGAGGGCTTAACCCCAGCCAAGCACACAGCGCAGGTTTAACCTGGAGGATCCCACACAGATTCTGTCCCCAGAAGCCATGAATTGGTGACCAAACCTCCACTTTGGTGCCTACTGGTCCCCTTGGTCTTCATGTCTCAGATGGTGACCCCAAGCTGCAGTGGGTGCTCACAAGAAGCTGCTCTCGCTGGGGCAGAAACTGCGGCAAATGCAGCAGTTCTGACCGTGGTCTGTGTTCAGCACGTGGCCAGCAGGTCAGTGAAGCTTCCTGCTTCCAAGGACTCTCATTGAGCAAACTCTGAGAAGCCTGATGATGAGGGGAAATCTTGCTCTGTGCACTTACGACATGGCTTTTTTCTTATTTCTGCAGAGGAAAGCTGGAGAGCACTTCTCTACCTGTACACAGAATCACAGAATAGCAGGATGGTTTCGGTTGGAAGGGACCTTAAAGCTCATCCCATCCCACCCCCTGCCATGGCCAGGGACACCTTCCACTAGCCCAGGTTGCTCCAAGCCCTGTCCAACCTGACCTTGGACACTGCCAGGGATAGGGCAGCCACAGCTGCTCTGGGCAACCTGTGCCAAGGCCTCCCCAACCTCACAGGGAAGAAGTTCTTCCTAATATCCACTCTAAACCTACCCTCTTTCAGCTGTCGTCTCCCCCTCTGCTTCCTCTCTGGCAGTTAACCAGCACAGATCTTCTCTGTCCGCTGCTGCTCTCTTTGGCCCTAAAAGTGTTTCTCTGATCAACCAGATGCTGCAAAGCCAGGGAAGGAAGGTCCTCTCTGAGCATTTGGCTTGATATAAACAGTGCTGGTGCTGAAGAGGAGTCATGTGGTGAGTGCTCATGGAAACCTCCCCCCATGGGAGCTGGTGTGCACAGGGATGGAGCTGTGTGTGCTGATGGGGATGGGGTTAGAGGGAATTGAAACTTCATTTAATCAGTTAATCAGTTCGTGGGGTTGGTTCCCTGTATCTGTCCCCTTCCCTTGGCTCCCTCCCCCAGCAGGCTCCTGGGGGCTGGAGTCAGCTGGACAGGCTGTGGGTGGGTAGGAGCCCTGAGGGACATGCCTTGCACAGAGGCTGCATCCTAAAGTCCCGGGTTTGTGCAGGGAGAGCAGCAAAGGCTGGCTGGTTGCAGAGGGTTGCAAAGGTTGGGCTGTAAAAGTTGGCAGAGGGCTGTGTCAAAATGTAGCCCTGGTCCCACTGATGACAGGTCCAGGAGCATCAGGAGATAGGGTAGATCCTGGACGGTTGACCCTGAAGAAATCCATCAGAGTCAAGAAACATTTCTCTTTTCAACAGGGTGCCTGGGCACTGAGGACTCAGCACCTGGGCATACTATGAGAGCCAGGGTTTGGAGTTTAACTTGACAAGAAACACATCAAGTCTTTGATGTTTAATAATCTGCTAAATTAACATGTGTGTTCTCACAGAATCACAGAATAGTTAACGTTAGAAAAGCCCTCTAAGAGCACTGAGTCCAACCATCACCCCAGCACCACCACCATGTTCACCACTAACCATGTTCCCAAGTGGCACATCCACCCAGATTTTGAACACTGACTCCACCACACTTTCTGACAGTGACTCCACCACTGCCCTGGGCGGCTGTGCCAATACTTGCCAACCATTTCTGAGCAGAAAGTTTCCCTTATATCCAATCTAAACCTCCCCTGGTGCAATTTGAGGCTGTTTCCTTTAGTCTTGTGACTTGTTACCAGGGAGAAGCGACAGGCCCTCCCCGCCCCCTTTAGGGGCATACATCTGGTAACAGGTTCTTGAGGGGAAAAACACGCCTGCATAGGGTCAGCAGTTCATTTGGACAGTGCTTCTTCCAGGTGTCTCAATCAGCCTATGGAAAAACAGAAGCACAGCTGGGGATGTTCTCACTGAAGGGCTAAAAATTCACTGAGAAGAACAGCAGCTACACCCCAAAGGTATCACCTGAGCTTCTCAGGTCTGAGTTGAATCTGGAGGTGTGAAGAGGAGCCTTCACAATAACATGGGGTTTGGTGGAGTAGAGCAAAGCAGAGGAGCCAGGCAGGGGATCAAATCCATCTGAGGTCTCTTGGCAAGAAGGAGTGGAGCGAATGAGCTTGTGGCAGATTTAGGGTGAATGATTGATGGAAGCGACCTCTTGGCATCTCTGCCCATGTCAGTTGGTCTCGTGCTGGTGAGCTGCCTCTGGACAAGCTCCTGGGTTAGATCCCTACTTCAAACCTCTTGACTTGGGTGGCTTGAGAAGCTTAGCTCTGCCATCCCAGCGCTGCTGCCTCTTTGGAGGAGATGCTTTGAACCTCTTAGAAGAATCCTTTTAATGCCCTCAGTGCTCTGAATCTGCTCTGAGCAGTGAAGGAGCTCTGCTGGTCTCTGCTTTCTTGCCATGGTAGTACAAATGTTGCTGTACTCACTGAGCTGTGCTGAGCTGTTCCTCCCTGTCCCTCGCTGGGCTCCCAGGAGTTTATTTGCTGCTCCCCTGGCAGTGTTGTACAAGTGCTGTCCCTCATCTCCCTGCTGCCTTGGCACTCCAGAGCTCACAAGGAACTGCTGGCTGAGAACTTGTGCTCCTTCTCTGCAGTCAGATCAGGCTGTGAAACTTTAATTTGCTGCCCTGCAGTTCTTGCAGCCTCTCCCCTTCCCTGCTTGGCTGCCTCTCCCTCCTCTTGGCTGTCTGCTGGGTTGGAGGATTTTTTCCCAAACTGCCCTTGCCTTTATTTACAGGGGCAATTTGCATTTTATTATGACTTGCACATACTTCAGAGGTTTCTCATGCATTTACCTTTCTTCTCTTGGGTTCCTCACTTCCTTCTATTCATCTGCAGGGCTCTGTCCTGTGCAGCCCTGTTCCAGCTCATTTCCAAACAGTTTGCTGTCTCTCTGCCTATGAAAAGCTTCCTCCTGTGTCTGAAGTCTAGCCCACCTGGAGGCTCTCAGCAGGTGACCTGATTTACTGCCTCAGACCTTTCCACTATTTAAATCCATAGACAGCAGCTGCTCCTATTCTTAGCTCTGACCTCTGCTCCTTATCCATCCCTGCCTCAAGTGCTCTGTGGTTGGTTTGTTTGTTTTGTTTGGGTTTTTGGTGTTTTGGTTTTTTTTCCTTTATTTTTATTCATTTACAATTTTTTTTAAAATAATGTTCTCATGCTGATGAAAGAACAGCTATTCCCACTGGATTCCCAATCTGGCCACAAAGGATCATGTACAGCCAGAGGAGTGCCCAAGCATTTCTACCTTTTTGGAGTTGAAGCCTTTGACAGATTCTCCTCTGCACATTTTCCTTAAACCTGTAAAGCAAAGGGCTCTGCTCTGCTGCCTCCTGAGCATGTGGATAGCGTGCCTTCCTCAGCTCCTGCCTGTCAAAATTCCTGTTTCACTCCCTGACCCTTCACTGAAGGGCAGTTCCCAGCTTCCCAGCTGGCTCTTCAGACTGACAAGACAAAGAAGAGAATAAACTGTCAGGATTCCAGAATGGCCTGCTGAGACCAGCAAGTGTTTGGGACCCTGCTGAAGCTCCTGCTGCCCTGTGCTCCTTTGTCATCATGGCAGAATTCTAATTCAGACATGAGCTTTTAAGACAAACCTCCCATCATTGAATTTCCCTCGCTTGGACAGGACTCTGGAGTGCTCCAGGAGCACATGAATGAGATTCCTCTTGGACAGCATTAAACTGTCAGAAGTGATTTGGGAGCGGGTTTTAGGAGCATTCGCTGTTGGTGGAGATTCAGCCCAAGGACCGGGTTAAAGCTGTGTTGATTCACACCCAGTGTGAACTGTGTGGGCCCTGGGTCTCCATCACCATCAGCTTCACTCCTTGCAGGTGAAGGAACAGCTCAGACTCTTCCAAGCCCTCTCCAGAGCTGAGATCTGTAATAAGAATAATGAATTTAACAACAAGGTACAAGTCTACTGGTGCCTTTCCAGGAACCCACTAAGACTGAAATGTCCCCAGTCCCAACTGGTCCATATTCTGTATTTCAAACAGAAAGATTACTTTTTTTTTTTTTTTTTTTGGCTGTAAAAGCTTCCTATTGGAAAAACAGCATTTGTGCAGCACCATCCTTTTTCCACCCCTTCCCCATCACCTCTGCCCCCTCCCTCCCCCAGTAGATTGTTTTATTTTATCATCACAGAGTCACGGAATATCCTGAGTTGAGAGGACCCACAAGGATCACGGAGTTCAACTCCTGGCCTGAGTTACTTTTTCAGCAGTAGTTCTAAATTCAAAATTTTGGTATAGATTCAAGTGTATAATTTTGATCCTTTAATATTCTATTTTTGATTCAATTTTTTTTATAACCCTTGTTATTAAGTTTTAAACCCCTGGGGTTTATTTTTTTCCTCTCTTTCCAGCCTGATTCCTAATGACAGGACATTTATTTGATCAGTTTTTTTCCCAGGCTGTTCATCTGCCTATTTCTCTGCATGCTCCATTATCACTCCCTCCCACTTTGACACCACTCCCTCCAAAAAACCCCACCCTTTAAAGACGGTTTTACTGATTTCCAAAGAATTTGGTGGACAGGACAGGACCTGAAAGTTCAGTTCTGGATTAAAAGGCTGCACTGTGCACTCGATTACTGCTCCTTCTCTTTATCCTCTGCCATGACTGGGCTGGGTTGCTGCATGGATGGGGTTTGGGAAGCGTCATGGCTATTGGAGGGATTTGGGTACTGCTGGAGGAGAAGTGTGAGGGGGAACATGAGGAAGATCCAATGAGATGCAGCCAAGGAGGGATTAGAAGCTATCTATATATAGATTTAAGTTCTGATGTTTACTGAGCAACTTTTTGCTTTCTGCCCTTTTATTTGAGCTGAAAAGGGAAGCAGGGGGGCTCTATATTGGTAAACTTTTTTATTTTTCCTCCCACATGAAAGGATGTGAAAAATTAGTCCTGAGCAAAATGATGTGGAGAAAAGTTTATTCCTTCAGTTCTAATTGGTCAGTGAAAGCCATTTTATCTGATTTCTTTATTTCTAATCCTAATACGTGATATTTTTAAAACTGATATAATGCAGAGTATAAAACCCCACAGATCCAGCACTAAATTCAATACAAGTTTTAAACATCTCTATGTAGTAGTATTAAAATTACAGATATTAACAATCCATTGATTCATTCACATTATAAACAGCATTTGCATTATGCATTTTCTCCTTATTCCATCTATTTCCCATGCAAATAAATAACTAACCCTTAGAACAAAATATTGTTATTGAATAATATATTCCATGTTCAGAAAGGAGGTAAAAGGATCCCGAGACAAAAATGAGTAATTTTTTAAATGGCGAAAGAAATGAAATCACACGCAAAATTTCAAGCGTGCTGGATTTCCACAGCAGGAAAATTTGTATCCCTTCATCCCAGAAATCTCTTTCAAAGAATACAAAAACAAAAAAATCCAAATAAACACCAAACCCAAAAAATCATAGGGACTCATTTTAACCTCACACTTCCCCCAGTTCTCACATACTTCTCAGATCCAGGATGGTTTTAAATAAAGATCCACACGTGGAGATGTCTTGCTTGATTTAAGTTCTATATCCGTTCACCTCCTTTTAATATTTCTTTTCTTCAATCACACTTGTAGGATTTTTTTCCCCAGTGTGAAATTTTGGCCAGTCCAGTTTTTAAAAACACTGGGGATTATAGTGAATTGAGACAGATAGAGCTGATCATTGAAGCTCCTGCTCCAGCCCCTCCCTGGGAGCCGGGCGTGCCCTATGAGTGTGAGGGGAGAGGGCAGGCCCTTCAGGGGCACCACAGCTCAGGTGAGAAGGGACCGTCCATCCTCACAGGGAGGGCAGTAGAGGCAAAATTAAGGAGGTGAAATATTTTCCTCTGTTATTAAACAAGAAAAAGCATCTGGTCACAGACTTTAGTCCTCGACCCTCTCCAGGTTGGTGCAATGAACTGACCCACCAGACCCACCCCATAAATCTTGTGCTGCTCAGCCTCTGCCTCTCTGTTCTCCATCCCATGTTGTCAGCATGTGTGGGATGGGACTGGAATGGGGAGCTTGGATCCACCCTGGAGCTAGATCACCTCCTTCCTTCCCTCCATGCTCCCCAGTTGGCTCCTGGTCCCAGAACTGGTGGAGCAAAGTCAGAAGTGCCTGTTGGCACCTCTGCCTACATCCTGAGCTGCTTCTGGAGGCAGTGTCTATCTTCTCTTGCAGTGTCTGGCTGTCGGCACTGCCATGGCAGTGACATGTCTCTCACAGGACTGGGGGCATCCTGAAACCAAAGAGGCCACATTAAATGGGAAGAAGAAGCATATTCATGAAGTCGTCTGTGCTTCTGGCTGGATGATCTTGGTGGTCTTTTCCAATGATTCTGTGAGACTGTATTTCCAGTTCCTCTTCACCACACCTAAATGCCCTGCAGGACCCTCAACCCCTGCTTATTTCTCTTGGGTTCATCTTAAAACACTTCTACCACCCCATCACAAGAATCACAGAATCTCCTGAGTCAGAAGGGACCCCCAAGGATCATCGAGTCCAACCCCTGGCCCGGCACAAACACCCCAACAAACCCACCATCTCCCTGAGAGCATTGTCCAAACACCCCTTTTGAGCTCTGGCAGCCTTGGGGCTGTGCCCACTGCCCTGGGGAGCCTGTTCAGTGCCAACCACCCTCTGGGGGAAGAACCTTTGCTGAGATCCAACCTGAGCCTGCCCTGACACAGCTCCAGCCATTCCCTGGGGGCTGTCCCTGCTCACAGAGGGCAGAGATTGGTGCTGTGTTGATTACCCTGTTGGCTTTGAGCAGGTCAGGGTTGAGCTGTCCCTGCCTTTCCCACAGAGAAGACACCAACAGCACGGATTTCTCTTCCCCAGTGCAGGTTTCCATGACACCTCCTGCCTCTAAGACCTCCCCCTCTTCCCAACACGACTGGAGTTCCTGTAGGCAAAGGGGCTGGCAGGCAGGTGGGCAGACAAGACAGTGTGATCCTGTCAGTCTTTGTTCTTCATGAACCCAGGCTAAAAATGAGTTTTTCTCAGTGCAAGTAAGTTCACATCCTTTCTTTGATGATCAAACGTTTTCCTATTTTATGACGGTTTATACTCCCTTCCCAAAATAACAAATTGCCTAATGGAATCAGCCAGGCTATTATTTCTAACAGCCTTTGGCATAACCCAACAGTGTTTCTTCTAAGTTTGGCTTCTCAAAATTCACAGACTTATTCTTGTCCAAGGCAGGAGGAGCTCAGGATCCTTAGTGGCCAAATCTACCCCAGAAGGAGGAAACCCAAAGGAATCACAGAATCCCATAGGCTGAAGGCACATCTGGAAGTCACCTAATCCAAGCCCTGCTAAAGTAGGTTCACCTAAGTGGGTTGCCCAGGACCATGTCCAGTCAAGTTTCAGATATCTAAAAGCTGGGAGAGCCCACAATGTTTCTGGGCAACCTGTGCCTGACCTTCTTCAGAGTTAAAAAACCCGTCCCTTCATCATCTTAATGGTCTTTTGCTGGACTTGATCCATTAAGTTCATATTCTTCTCAATCCATTAAGTCCATATTCTTCTTGATCCATTAAGTCCATATTCTTCTTGTTCTGCGGACCATAGAACTGGACCCAGAACCCTCAATGTGGCCTTCCCAGAGTAAGCAGAGAGAAAGGATCACCTCCCCTGAACTACTGGCAGTGCTCTACCTAATAGAGCCCAAGAGACAGACTTGGCCCTCAGCACTGCAAGGGTGCACCGCCAGCTCATGGTCATCCTTGTCTAGCCAGACCCCAGTCTGTTCTGCTGCCTGGAACAAAACCCTGCAGGATTTTACATTTCTCCTTGAGATTCCTTCATGAGATTTCTTTCTGCTCGATTCTCCAGGCTTTTGAGGTCCCTCTGAATGGACCACAACCTCCTCCACAACCATCTGGTGTGTCAGCCAGTGCTCCCACCACAGCACAGATGGGCTGATGGTGTGCTCTGTCACAGGTCATTCACAAAGTTATTAAACAGAATTGGCCCCAGTGACCACCAGGTGCACCTTCAGTGATTTATCTCCAACTGGACCTTGTGCTGCCAAGGGCAGCTCTCTGGGCCCCTCCTCTGGAGCTGATGAAGCACAGGGACAAATTCCTTATTGGTTCTGAATCAGTCTCTTCTTCCAGGTAAAAGCAACAGGATGAGAGGAAATGGCCTTGAGTTGCACCACGAGAGATTTAGATTGGATATTAGGGAAATTTTTTTCCCAGAAAAGGTTGTAAAGCGTTGGCACAGCTGCCCAGGGCAGTGGTAGAGTCACCATCCCTGCAAGTGTTCAAAAAACATGTGGATGTGGCACTTGGGGACATGGTTCGTGGTGAACATGGTGGTGCTGGGTTGACAGCTGGACTTGATGAAGTGTTTTTTTCCAACCTTAATGATTCTGTGACTCCATGATTATAGTGCTGTTATTTCATCCACTTTCTGACCATGTTTCTAACAGAGAAATTCCAGTCCATTAGTCTCTTTCACCTCTTTTCTTTAAGAAAATGGAAAAGATGTGTGAGCAGTAGCCAGTGTAAGGCAGTGTAAGACACTGAATCCAGCGGCATGAGCTGCACTCCTGCTGCTCTGGGCACGGATCACTGCTGGAGAACACGGCTGGGCTCTGCCACTCAGCAGCTCCTGCCAGGAGCTGTCAAAGTTGGCAGCTGTTTGACACCGTGGGCATTTCCCTGTGCCTGGATGACTGCTGCAAAACTGAGGCAGCATCCCTCAGAAGAATTTAAGGGAATTTCACTGAGTGCAGGACGTAGCCTGGCATTATAACCTCCCAGAAGGACAAGGTTTGCTAACAATTACTTTTCTGTAAGGAAGCCAATGAAAGATTCACTTTCTGTCCAGAGAGACTAATTATAAAATGAAAGCTAAGAGGGAAAACAAACATTCAGAGTGGATAAAAAGAAATTGTTTGGGGAAAAAAAAAAATCCACAATGTCTCAACATATGGGTTTCCTAACACTGTCTTGATAATTTTGATGTTTAATTTGTTGGAGACCAAGAGGAACATCTCTCTTGTGGGTTTGACCTTCTTGCTTTTTTTTTTTTTAAGAGGCTTCAAATATTGGAAGTTAATACTTCTTGGAAGAGCATGATGTCTGATCAAAATCCAGAGGTTTGTGACCACTGAATTCTGTGGGATATGGAAGTGTTTAAGTATTTAGTCAGCACCATTTTCTCTTCTGTCGGAAGACTTCATTGCAAAAAGCTCTGTTTTAATCTCTCAAGGTCCTGCTTCCCCAGACTTGCAGAATTTCACCTTCTGGATTGTTTTGCATCCAGCAAGAAGGCTTAAATGTGGATCATTTGATTTACTAGATAATAGGGGGAACCTCACAGCATCTAACTGGACAGCCTTGTTTATCCAGTGTAATGAGGAGCAGATGTTTATCCTCAGTGAGTGTTCCCAACTTGTTTCCTTCAACCTTTCACTTACAGATTGGTCTCCAGTGTGGGTGACACGGAACCCTGAGGATTGGTCCTCCCAGAGCCGTGGGTGCCTTCACACACAAGGAGGTATCATTCAAAAGGGGGGTTAAGAAGGGACCTGTTTTGTTAGAAGTCCTGTCCCTGTCACGTAATAAGGCCTTACTGAGGGTAGGACCTGCCACTGTCCCCTTTTCCACGTGCTGGTCCCCTCCTGGCACCCCTTAGGAGTGTTCCCTCCATTCTGAGATATCCCTCCTGGGCAGCAGGGCTTGGGTTGCTTTTTCTTGATGAGAAAAGAGGGAGATCACCCACCACTGTCCTGAGCCAGTGTTAGCTGTTCTCACCCTGTGCAATGGTTTTCCCACACTCAGATTGCATCTTAAGGGGCGTCCTGCCCTCACCTGTGTGTGGGAGATGAGTCACATGGATGTGGCTGGGTGTGTGTGGGGTGGCTGAGGAGCAGAGCCCACTTACTTTTCAGCTTAAACAAGCAGTTTTTTGTGGTTTTGGTTTTTGTTTTGGTTTGCTCATAGGTGCACAGCCATCTGCTCCTCTACTACAGAGCTGTCTGCCATCTGTCCTCAGAAAATAAAATAACTGTAAACTCCAAATGCTCATGAGCTGCAGAGTTAACAGCTGAGATGGTACTGAGCATGCTGAATAGGAGGCAGCAGATTAATAACGTGCTCCAGGAGCCTCCTCTGAGTGGCTCATGCCTAACCTGAGGTGTTTGGGCACATTTGGCTGAGGGAAAGTTTAGAGAATGGAATAACCAGAAATGCTACTTCGGTCTGTGCTTCAAATGGCAAACTCATGCCCACCTGACTGGAGAGATCTCTGCTGCTACAGGGATGTGCCATAGGGGCTTCAATGAGAGGGAGCTCTTCCAGGTGCTGTTGGTACCCAGGAGCTGGTGCTCAGACAGCAAAGATCACAGAATCATGGAATTATTAAAAAAATATTGAAAAAGACCTCTAAGATCATTGAGTCAAATTTTTAAGCAATCACCACCTTGTCACCCAGCCCAGAGCACTGAGTGCCACTTCCAGTCATTCTTTGGATACTTCAGGGGAGGTGGCTCCAACACCTCCCTGGGCAGCCCCTTCCAATGGCTGACAACTCTTTCCATGAAAGAATTGTGCCAATATCCAACCTAAACCTCCTCTGGCACAGCTGGAGGCCGTTCCCTCTCCTCCTGTCCCTGTTCCCTGGGAGCAGAGCCCAATCCTCCCCGGCTCCCCCCTCCTGTCAGGGAGTTGCAGAGCCAGAAGGTCCCCCCTTTTCTCCAGGCTGAGCCCCCCCAGCTCCCTCAGCCGCTCCTGCTGCTCCAGCCCCTTCCCAGCTCCGTTCCCTTCCCTGCACACGCTCCAGCCCCTCAGTGTCTCTCCTGTCTGAGGGGCCCAGAAGTGCCCCCAGGGCTGGAGGTGCCCCAGCAGTGGCAGCACAGGGAGGGCACTGCCCTGGGGCTGGGACACACCAGGGCTGGCACACCCAGGGCCCATTGGCCTCCTGCCCCCCTGGGCACACCTGGGCTCGTGTCCAGCCACTGTCACCAGCACACCCAGAGCCTTTCCCATTGGGCACTTGCCAGAAAGATGGATTGAAGAATAGCTGGTTGCAAACAAGTCAGTGTCACTGGTCTGCCCAGCATCCTGCTGGGACAGTGCTGAGGGTACCCATGGCCACCCTCCATCTGCAAAGGAGCTTCCTCTGGAGGGATGAAGCCCTAGGCAAGGAGCTGCCCTTCCTCCCAGGGTCCTCTTCCTCCTGGGGTTTTCCTCCTCCTGAGCTTCTCAACCACCCCAGGACATATCCCAGACATCCCAACCCAGAGAAGCAATACCACTCCAGGCTGCCTGGAGCACTCAGCTGGCAGCTCACAGTGGTGGGGGAACACTGCTGGAAGAAACAAGGGGCCTCCTGCAACCTCAAAGGATGGAGCTGGGGGTGTGGCAGCTCCATGGGTGTGAGCTGAGAGGATGCTTAGAAAGAGGCAAAGAACAGTCCTCAACAACACCAAGGTCCAAGCTTTAGTGGAGGGAACCTGGTCACAACCCAGTGGTCCTGTGGGGTGATGGATGACCCTTCTCTCCTGTCAGACCACGCAGACACAAGTGCTGCATGAGGACACTGGGGCAGCCACGGAGGAAGGTCTGTGATGGAAAGGTGTGTGATGGTCACTGAAGCCCAGGAGCTCCTGCTGAGGGAGCTCTGACCTTGTTGGGGCATATGAACATAAAGCACAAAGCTGCAAGGACAATTCCCTTGACTCAAAAGCAAGGCAGCTTCTTGCTGTCATCTTTTCTCTCTGAAAGCTCCCTTCTTTTTGTCTTGCCTTCAAAACTTCAAGGGAACACCCTGAAAATGTGTGTGCCTTCATCCTATGTGAGACCAGAGGTGACATGAGGCTGCTGCTCCTCCACTTTGAGAGTGGGACTGACCAGACACGACTCTATTCAAGGTAAACTCTTCAGGGAAAGCAGACCCTGAGGAATTGTCCAGTGCAGGGACGTCTCATCTAAAAGTCTCAAAATGCTGAACCAAAACACATTAACTAATCCAACACTTTTTATTAGAGGTAAAACAAGATAAAGTCCTAAGGCAGAGAGAACTGGGATTATTTATCCTGGAGAAGAGGAGGCTCCAGGGAGACCTGAGAGCCCCTTCCAATGCCCAAAGGGGCTCCAGGAGAGCCAGAGAGGGATTTGGGAAAAGGGCCTGAAGGGACGGGATAAGGAGGAATGGCTTCCCACTGCCAGAGGGCAGGGTTAGATGGGATATTGGGAGGAATCCTTCCCTGTGAGGGTGGGGAGGCCCTGGCACAGGTTGCCCAGAGAAGCTGTGGCTGCCTCTGGATCCCTGGAAGTGTCCAAGGCCAGGTTGGATGGGGCTTGGAGCAACCTGGGCTAGTGGAAGGTGTCCCTGCCCATGGCAGGGGTTGGGATGGGATGAGCTTTGAGGTCCCTTCCAACCCAAACCATTCCGGGATTCCATTTCTCACACATCCCTGCCCATGACCAGCCAATGCCCAGGCAGGGACTCTGCCACGACCACTCACATGGATGTTTTTCAGTTTTCTTCAGTTCCTGCTTGTGGGTAAGGCAGCAGCCAGCAGAGATGTCCTGTGCTGTTCCCCCATACCACTTCAGGGTGGCAGGGGGTCTGTGTGCACCCCAGCATTTTCAGAGACATGAGAAAGTAGCCTGAAAAGCCCTCAGCTGCCTGCTGGGAGTGCAGCAGAAGGCAGGTTTTTAATACAGGTGGGAGCTCTCTGGACCTGAAATGCTCAGGGCAAGCTCGTTGACAATTTCACCCCACCAAGGACTTTCTTTCACTTTGTTTTACTCCCAAGGCTTTTAATAGCTCTAGCCTTGATCTCTTCACCAGGACATGAATGACAGCTGCAGAAGAATTATAACATTTTAATTGACATTTGTGTTTAGAAGCTCAACTATAATTAGAGCCAAGTGAATCAGCTGCAAGAAATAATTAATTCAGGCCATGCTGCCTTTCTTCCCCTCTGAATTTTTGATTAACAGGTTGCTGCACCCTCAAACCCGTCCTTCCTTCAGACGTTTCCTCAGACAGATTTCTCTCACTCTGCTGCTGGTGTGTGGAGGGTTTGGATTTCCCACCGTGCTGGTCACTGACAGGAGGATGAGCTGCCATTCCCAGCCCTGGGTGGGGGGAAGCCACCCTGACGCCCCTGGATGTGAATTCTGTATCCGAGTACAGGAGCATTTGGTTTGAACTGGGTGTGCTGAAGTAGAGAGTGAGACAGGCAGGGGTGGACCATGCTCTCTGGGCTGTTTGGCTTCTCACCTGCTTAGACCATGCTGAACCCCTCTGAAATCAAGGTCTTGGTGACTGTTGCACCTACTTCATTCCTGCAGACAGGACTGATGCACAGTCTCATAGCTCTGTTCACAAAGTTCTTCACAATGGTTGCCTGGAGAAAAGGGGGCTAAAGGGGAACCTTCTGGCTCTGCAGCTCCCTGACAGCAGAGGGGAGGCAGGGGGGGTCGGGCTCTGCTCCCAGGGGAGGGACAGGAAAAGGCTTCAAGTTGTGCCAGGGGAGGTTTAGGTTGGATACTGGGAAAATTCCCTAATGGAAAGAGTTGTCAGGCTTTGGAAGGGGCTGCCCAGGGAGATGTTGGAGTCCCCATCCCTAAAGTGTTCAAGGAACAACTGGATGTGGCACTCAGTGGTCTGGTTGAGTTGAAAAGGGGGAAGGGTCAAAGGCTGACTTGATGACTGTGGAGGTCTTTCCCAACTTTGATGATTCCATGGTTCATGCCCCATGGCATGGGGTGTCCCTGTGGCCCTTCAGTTCCAGTTAAGATGCTGGTATGGATCTTGCCCGTGGTTGGAAAGTCTGTGATGGACTATCCAACTTCCTGAAACACCTGGAGAACATTGAGGTCCTAGCAGCTCCGTATGAAGCCACCTCTCAGCCTGCAGCAGTGGCCAAATGTGGGGCAACCAGCCCACCTGCAGAGATGGGAGCTGGTTACTGAGCCCCTCCACGGGCACACCTGCCCCTGCATCCCACACAGAGCCATGCTTGTTGCTGGGTACATTTCACAAGGAATTACTCTTTCTCGTGCAGACTTCAGCACTTTGTATGTACATTTCTTTGCTTTCTACTGTTTCAGTTTGAAGTGCTTCTTTTTGATGTTTTGTATTTATGTTTATTTCTTCACAGGAGCCTGACACAAACCCTGATTAAGCCAAATTTACCATGAGTAATTGTTATGCCTTTAACAACCTTAATATGGCTTCTTAAACAAGTCATGTTGTTTTCATCTGGGACTATCAATAAGCAAGTGCTGACAATTCTTTCACTTTTTATTAACTTGCTGTTAGTGGCCTAGACAAAGAACTTGCAGTTTATACAGAGCTGTAGGGTCTAATCTAATCCAGTCTGTCTATCTGATACACTCGCCTGGGCAATCAGCCACAGCCTGAGAGCTGGGATGGGATAAAGTTCATCTGCCAAGCAGCTGAAATGACAAAAAGGACAGAAGCTACAAAGCAATTATTAATTGATGGGGTTTTGACTGAAGTTCAGTTCTGCTGATCATCATCTCCTCCAGTGAATGAGGCTCATAATGCAAACCCAGTGCTGGGCATCGATACACCATCCTCATTGATCTGATGGACATGGGCAGGTTATTCAGCATCCCATTACATGGAAATCCATAATGAGGTCATATTGCACAATCTGAGGTCCAAGTGGCACTTTGATTAAGACATGCTGCACAATGCCACCACAACAGAGGAATTCAGCCCAGGGACTCTCAGAGACATCAGTCTGTGGGATGCACATGCATATGTGTGTGTATAAAATTAAAAGAAGTAACTGCCACTTTGAAATCCTGCTGTACCAGCCAATAGGAGGTTTGACAAAGATATTTTATATTAAAATCTGCTGAAATGTTTTTCTAAAATCTCCTGCATCTTCTGTGTGAAGTTGCTGTAATTCATTCTATGGAGATTTTTATACTGCACCATATGCTTTCCAACCAGAGCTGTTTTACACAGTTGGCATAACCATGGGATAAAATTAGAGCAAGGTCTTGATGCGCTGTCCTGTCGTGGTACTTTGCCAGCTGCCATCCAAGCTTGGTAGGAGCTGTGGGCGGGCTGGTGCACGCACCACCCAATTTCAGAGCAGGGCCTTTGAGGAGCAGCTCTGTGTGAGCACCCTCGAGTGGCACCACCCAGGAGTTGTGGGCACTGAGTCAGACCAGCAACAATGGGCACAAAACATCTGTCTCGAGATGGGGACTGTGATGAAGATTTACTGTTGGGGTGGGGGGGCCCTGGCACAGGTTGCCCAGAGAAGCTGTGGCTGTCCCTGGAAACGTCCAAGGCTGGGTTGGGCAGGGCTTGGAGCACCCTGGTCTAGTGGAAGGTGTCCCTGCCCATGGCAGGGGGGGATGAAGTCAGCTTTAAGGTCCCTTCCCACCCAAACCATCCTGGGATTCTCTGATTCTATGAATATATTGCCTGGCCACAGCCATATGGTGTCAAAATGCTGATATCCCTGTTAGGGATATAGCTGGCACTGCCCAAGTGCCCCTGGGTTTTCTGTTCATTCCATCATCCACCATGTCCTTTAGCAGCTGTGTGGGAGCAACTCCTCATCTTTCTTCTATGTCCCTACCCATCTTTCCAAATTCTTCCTAATTTCAGCTAAGAACTTTGTTCTGCGTAAATCTGCTTGGAAAGGGTCATCCCTGCAGTGTAACAGCTTCCATCTAAACATCTTGCTTCTGTGGACTTTTTTGCAAGGTTTCTAAAACATTAAAATTATTTCCTCGATAATTTCTCAAATTCTGATGAAGTACCTCGCCTCCATATGTTACTGATTCACGGATGTCACTGACTGATAATCAGTTTTGAGGCTGCAAGAGATGCATGTTGGTTTCTGCAGTTATCTCTGACCTGCTGAGCAGCTTGTTTCTCCTTTAATGGGAGAGGTTTTTCTGTTGGCAATTGCCAGAAAGATGTCTGGCTATGTTCTCGCTGGGATGAGGCCACTTTTTGTGCTGAGTTGTGAAACAGGAAGGGTTAATCAAAACACTTTTACTGTAAACCCATAAGAGCCCCCCTTACCCCCTGTATTTCGTTTACTGTAAGCTGTAAAGGCTATGTGCTGTACTAAGAGCATTAGACCTTAAAGGAACCACAACAAACACCAGACAAAGAACTCAACACACATAAATCTCATCCAGAGGAGCCAAGGTAGACATTTGAATAGGTAAAGTAGGCCTAGAGCCAAGGGTTTCTTCAAGCCTGGATGATCAGAACATGGAACAATAGAAGTACGAAAGGTCCCCGAGGTCACCCGACGATGAGGAGTAAATTTGAGACCCCAGGATGAAGGCAAGACCGGAACTACCCTAATTTATTCCTCAAAATAAATTTTGCCCATGCCTCAAACTCTGCCCTAACTCCACCTACTATGAATATTGTAATCTAATGATGCAATAATATGAATAGGTATGTAATTATGTTGTAATCACAGTTAGAAACTGTATAAATTGCTTGTTTTTACTGAACCACTTCAGAGCTTTTTGTCCAGCCTGAGCTGGAAGCTACCCCGACATCGCAAATAAATACCTTACTGTTTAAAGGTTTAAAATTCTGTCTCTAAACAGTTTTAATCTGCCTTTTTGGGCATCAATTTGGCACCGCAGATGGGACAATTATCCCTTGGCTGTGGAATCCATCGAAGGTCAGGACCCCTTCCCAGGTGCGCTCAAGGTAAGCTTTTACCTATAAAGGGGGGCTCCTGTCTTCGTTGGCTTCTCGCAGGGGTGGATAAAGTTCCCATAATCAAAAGGTAATTTATTCTGGTTTTTAACTTGCCTGCACTGGTGTCTGTAATAAGTTGTTCTATCACATGGGCAGGACGCTGCTGTTATCATGTAGAACACGCCATAAGAAGGACGCTTCTTTGGTCTGTAGTTGTATTTAGCTAAACACTTGGCTGAATATCTGTCTGGGAGAACTGAGGAATTGGTCTCTTTCTGTTTGGAGACTACCCCCATAGTTTCCTTCTGGTTTCTGATTTAAATAAGGCCTTCTGGTTTCTGGTTTAGATAAAGATTCTGGGCCTGAGACGTGTCGTATTGTCTTGTCTTATATGTAGTTATTGTGCTGAATTTATTTAGTATGTCCTTTGTTATATGTGGTTTGCATCTCATGGATATAACAAAAACCGGGTTCTGGCATTTCACGGTCTGTGGTCAACAAAGTAAAGAGGTAAAGTTATAGAAACATCTCATTAAGAGTTTTTTTTTAGGTTTGAGTTATTATATGGAGGGCAGTTTTGAACAATTGACAAACCACCCTATGAACTGGGGTTTGGGGCACTGTTATTGTGTTAATAGTTTTGTGTGTGTGTGTTTATTGTCATTTTGTGTTGTCTTGTTTGTTTTTTTGGAAAAATTATTATATACCTGGTATACCTTGGGGCCTTTAGAGTAATTTTTAATTGAATGAAAGAAAAAAGCTGTGTTTGTGTCTTCTGCAAATGCTTCATTCTGTAAGAGCAGCTTTCTCCAGGGTAACCCTGTCTGGATCTGGAATTTTTTCTCATTTGTAATTGGCCCATTTACTTAATGAAACTGCTGAATATAGTTCTGTATTTTTGTATTGTCAGTTCTGTACAATTCCTCTGCAAAGACCATCATTTAAAAGAAAGACAGATGTTATATTGGGTATCTTTCTGCCTGTGTATCTGCCTGTCTGTACAGCCATCCATCCATCCATCCATCTGCCTATCTCCCATCTTTGAGGGTATCTAAACCCTTCCCAGATAAATCAAATCTGCATTCAAATGGAGACTCCTTCATTCGCACCAGCTAAGCCCACTAAAAGCAGATTCTTGCCTTAAAAGTCATTTGATGCTGTGGGTGAATTACCAGTGCTTGTAAACACTGTGTTTCTAGATGTAATTTATCCTCATTTAGCTCTTGTTATTGTCTGGTGTGTTGTCTCTGAAGGAGGTGATGCTGAGGGTGCAGTCCCAGATGCAGTAATGCATACAGAATGCTCACAGAATGCTCACAGTTTCTCCTCTACCTGAGGATACCATTCAATAAGGATTGTTTTCTGCTGTTGTCTTCTTGCTAAATAGGGTTTTTAATAGGTCTGTCTCAAAATTATATTTCAGCAAGAAAAAGTTAAAAGCATTGCATCACTTTCTAGCTATGGACAACTATTAATTTGGGGGGGCAATTTTTAGCAACAATGCTTAGGTGGTTCTGACACTGACTTTCCACATTCCACCCACTCCTCAGATCTGGGCCACTCCTCCCTGCACGGGCCTGGGACCTATGGAGCACCCTCAGTCCCTGCCACAGCAGATGCTGGAATTCAACATATTAGAATCTTGGGAATCCAGGCCCTTAATCAGCATATGTGTTCTGCTGCTTTCTCCTGGAAAGTGACACCCACATATAACGTCTCACTCACCACTGGTTATCCCTGCCATTTATCCGCCTTTTCCAAGTGAGAGCTTCCCACTGCATGGCCCTCGTACTGGAGTTTAACCTGAACAAGCTGACAGTGCCCAGAGCAGATGTTGAAAATAGGCAATTCCTACGATAGCCCCACCCTTGGGTGAAAAGCTATTTGGGAATGTCACACAGCACATGAAGCTGGGTGAGCCAGAACTCCACTGTTTCCCTGCTGCTGGTTGGCAAAGAAAGAGCAGGGTAGAGTGTCACTGGTCTGACACGGTGATGGTTCCTCCTTGGGACAACCCAGCTGGGGTGTGATAAGGGGGAGCGGCAGAATGAGGTTTGTTGGGTGCCTTCTGAGGCTCAGCTGGAGGCTCCTGAGGTTCCCAGGGTTCCCAGGAAGTGCTCCAATGAGCTGGACAGTGTTGGGTGCAGCTTCCTGTGAGGTCCTGGTGATGACACCAAGTCCCTGTGTGTAATGGGTTGAACTAGTTGCACTGACGGAAACAAACCCACCCTCATGCCACTGTGCCACCACAGGTGTCACTGGATGGGTACCATCCTGCAAGGCACTAACTGGGAGATCTCACTCCTGGGCTTAAGAACCATCACTCTGGACCCAGCTTTTCCTCTTCCTGACATGCCATGGACCACACTTAGGGAATCATATCATAGAGTCATAGAATGGTTTGGGTTGGAAGGGACCTTAGAGCTCATTTAGTAACCTCACAGCCATGGGCAGGGACACCTTCCACTAGAGGAGTTTGCCCTGAGCATTTCAGGTCCAGAGAGCTCCCACCTGTATTAAAAACCTGCCTTCTGCTGCACTCCCAGCAGGCAGCTGAGGGCTTTTCAGGCTACTTTCTCATGTCTCTGAAAATGCTGGGGTGCACACAGACCCCCTGCCACCCTGAAGTGGTATGGGGGAACAGCACAGGACATCTCTGCTGGCTGCTGCCTTACCCACAAGCAGGAACTGAAGAAAACTGAAAAACATCCATGTGAGTGGTCGTGGCAGAGTCCCTGCCTGGGCAGGGATGTGTGAGAAATGGAATCCCGGAATGGTTTGGGTTGGAAGGGACCTCAAAGCTCATCCCATCCCACCTCCTGCCATGGGCAGGGACACCTTCCACTAGCCCAGGTTGCTCCAAGCCCCATCCAACCTGGCCTTGGATACTGCCAGGGATCCAGGGGCAGCCACAGCTTCTCTGGGCAACCTGTGCCAGGGGGAAGGATGTCTTCCAAATATCCCATCTCACTCTTCCCTCTGGCAGTGGGAAGCCATTCCCCCTTGTCCTGTCCCTCCATCCTTTGTCCCAAATCCCTCTCCTGCTCTCTTGGAGCCCCTTTAGGCCCTGCAAGGGGCTCTCAGGTCTCCCTGGAGCCTTCTCTTCCCCAGGTGAATCCCCCCAGCTCTCCCAGCCTGGCTCCAGAGCAGGGGGGCTCCAGCCCTGGGAGCATCTTGTGGGCTCCTCTGGACACTCTGTGGATCCTTCCTATGCTGATGACTCCAGGACTGGAGGCAGCTCTGCAGGTGGGGGTCTCACACAGGTCCCAGACAAGCAGAGGAAAGAGGGACTGAGCTATGCTGAAGTCTGAGATGCCATGTGTGAGTTTATTCCTGCTGTTCCAGGTGATGTAACTCCTGTATGGCACCAAACAGGTTACCACAGTGCCTGGCTTGTGGGAGATGTGCTGGCTCCTGAATCCATTATCCTGATTCTCTCCTGCAGCAATTGCAAGGGACCATCCTCAGCTTTTCTGGGCACCTCCCTGTGAAGACGAAGGCAGCTGTGTAGGGAGCTTGTGGCACATTGGAAATTACTTCCTCACGTAGGCAAGCCCCCCAAGACTCTTTGTACCCCTCACCTTCCTCCCTGTGCAGCACATCATGGCACTGAAACCGCACGCTCAGCTCTTTTCCCACGAGCTCCCCGGGCTTTTCCCTTTCCTACGGCTCCAGCCTGGAAACCCGCGGGTTGTATCTGCGCCTCAGCTGACCCCGCTTAAGTGCCACTTAACAACGAATTACAGGCAGCGATTTGGAGCTGCTGTCGCTGGTTTTTTACCCGTGTTCGTATGGCCCGGCTGCTCCAGCTGCAGGAGCTGGTAAGAGGTAACCACTAAGAAGGAAAAAATAGCAGATGCAATTTACTCCTGGTGTAACAGCCCAGGGCGGCGGGGGCTGGGACACGACCCCCGCAGGAGGTGGGCTGGGCTCCCTCCCTTCTCCGACCCAGGCAGGGTCTGGGGCAGGGGCAGGTCTGTCAGGCCCCGCTGCCCTGAAGGGATGCGGCGAGCGAGTCCCTGAGCTTTTCACACCGCTCCTGTTGCTAAGACTCATCCTGTCTTATTGGCTGCGGGAGCGCTACAGCCGGTGGGGTGATGGGAATGACGAGAAAGGAGCGTTATCCTGGAGGATACTGGGGTGTAGGAGCTGAATGAATTGAGCAGGACCCAGACAGGGCTCAGCGTTTATATGTTCAGAGAAGGGAACGGAGCTGAGAAGGGGCTGGAGCAGCAGGAGCAGCTGAGGGAGCTGGGGGGGCTCAGCCTGGAGAAAAGGAGGCTCAGGGGGGACCTTCTGGCTCTGCAACTCCCTGACAGGAGGGGGGAGCCGGGGGGTGATCGGGCTCTGCTCCCAGGGAACAGGGACAGGAGGAGAGGGAACTGCCTCCAGCTGTGCCAGGGGAGGTTTATGTTGGATATTGGGGAAAATTTCTTCATTGCAAGTGTGCAGAAACTTCTTGTTGCCAGAGGTTGGTGTCCACAAAGGAGGCAGGAGTTCTGCCAAAATAACTTCATTCATGAGCAAAGGGAGAGCTCACTGGGAATACCCAGTGAAAATCTCTTGAATAAGTGGAGGACACAGCCTCCTTTTATCCTATTTTTTCCTGGCCGTATAATGCCCTCTTCCTTTCCTCATTGGCTAAAGAATTCAGAAGGTACAGACTTCCCAAAAATGCCTGTTACATACAAACACTCATTTCTTTCTCACTGTTCTTATGCAGCTCTTTCCTTTTCTCACTATTCTTCTGCAAGTTAATATTGAATCTTTCAGTCAAAACAGCTATTTTATTCTTAAATGGCTTTTCCTTCTCTTACTATTCTTCTATAAGTTAACATGGAATTTTTTTTTTTTTAGTCAAAACAGGTTATTTTTTTCTTTACCCACAAATACCCTTTTCCTTATCTACAAACTATTATTTCGTTTCTCACCAGCAATCATCTTTTTACTCTCAAAAAGCTTTTTACACAGCTTGTTTGCAAAGACATGTTCATCTTCTTCCTGTAAAAGTGTGGTTGGGCACTGGCACAGGCTGCCCAGGGCAGTGGTGGAGTCACCATCCCTGAGTGCCCCTGGGCTGGCATGGCAGAGGGACTGGCAAGTGCCAGAGAACAGCTCAGCTGTGGTGTGTGGGTTACTGGGATGCTGTGGTGGTCACAGGGGTGTGGGGTGTCCCTGTGTTCAGTGACAAAGACACCCACAGGCTGTCTGGGCAGGCTCTTCTGAATTAACCCCGCTGGGATCTGATGTGGGGACCCTGCCTGTCACAAGGCTATGACAGCCAATTGTCATCCCATCTCCACCAAAATAGGAGAGGTCTGTGGATTCCTGCACTTTTGCAAGTGGGCAAAGCCTTCAGCACTTTGTTGGGGAAAAACAGCTCATCTCTTAGATGAGAACAACTGTGTGTGCCTGTCAGGGCAGTGGGGAGTGGACATGCTCGCACTCCCTCAGCAGTGTGACAGGGACAGGCTGCAGCAGTGGGATTAAATGATCTGCCTTGGTACCTCAACCACTGACGGACACTGGCCCCTTCTCCTCCCCCCAAGTTAAGCCCAGATGTTTCAGCTGGACCACAGCACTTGACAGGAGACTAAACAGCAGCCTATGGGCTTGGCTACTTCCAGACTGCCATGGCAGAGATGGTTTGGTGTCAGGGTGAACCCAAAATGGTAACAATGCATGTAGGAGATCCTGAGTTGGAAGGGACCCACTGAGTCCAACTTCTACATCGGCAGGGACTAAGGACAATCACAGTAGCAATGTCAGAAGTGTCCCAAACCAGCCTTACCACCATATACAGCAGCTTTCAGGGAGGAGGAAGTTACCATCCATCCTGTGTGTCCTTCAAGCACTTCAGCTGAGGGAGCTTCTGGATGGCACCTTCTGGGTCCTCTGTGACACACTGACCACACCGACAGTGGCTCCATTGTTGGAAACCAGCTCGATGTCCTGATCCTGGGAACATCCACCTGCCAGCTCTGCCTCTCCCTGCCTGTCAGCAGGATTCCCCTTGGCTTTGGCTTTGGCAGTGCTCTTTTTCATGAGCGTTCTGCACCAGTGTGGAATTGGGAAGATGCATTGGCATAACCCTGTCCTGGAGTTCCCTCCAGGAAAAAGTGTGTTTCCACTTTTCCCTTCATCCATTGCTGGGCACTCTGGGCTTGTTCTGGGTTTGGATGGAGCAAACAAGGCTCATCCTCAGCTGTAGGTACCATCTCCAGGGAAGATTTTAAACTGTCAGGAGCTCTTTACACCAAATATGTTGCTACTTTTATCAGGCGTTTTTCTGATCTGCTGCTACCAAGGAATCCTACACATATAATTTCATAGCCCTGGGTGCTCTAATATGCTCAAAAAGAAAGCAGAAGGCATTAAAGCAGTTCTGATACTTGACAAACCAGCCTGATTCTTTATTTACGTGAGGCTGAAGCTTTTGGCTGACATTTTTCACAATAAAATATGATAAAAAATATTCATTTTGATGCCATGTTCCATTTTTGAACAGGAGATTCTAAAGAAAGTACTTAATTTCAGCTCAGAAGTTTGCTGTAATCGCACACTTTGACTCCAAAAATGGCAGCAGAGACTGCAGAGGAGAACAGAGCTTTTTTATAACCTTTCTCATTTCTGCTTGGGCGGAAAACTTGTGACAATCTTACTTAGACTCATTCTACCACGTGGCTTGAGAGATGGTCCCCTCTGAGCTCTGAGTTTGTGCCTTTATGAAAACAGCTCACAATGATTAATTTTTGTTGTATTTCTCAATGCTCCTTGGTTGGAGTTTCATTCATGAGCTGATGCTCAGTCCTGCAAATGGATCCATTATTCATATGGATGCTGTACGTGCAGGTAAATAATTTTTGCTCTCCAGTGTTACCCAAGACTGTTTATTGTGACGATCGACTGCTAATTACCATTCACTGTGTGTTCTGGGTCAGGTGGGACAATTTCAGTCCCTTTATTGGGGTACTGAGACATTTTACCAGGAGAGTAACAATTAAAGGTGAATGAAAAACCCTCACAACTGCCTTCAGCATCCAAAAATAGTGACCCACGTGCTGAGAAAGTCCTGGAAAGCATCGACTAACACAGCAAAACCAGCAGAGAATAATTAACAGTTACCCAGTGCGTGTGTTGATGGGCACTGGAGGATTTACTCAATATTTCATGTTTTCTCAGAGAACAGGAAGGTAAGAAATTTACTTCTGATATTCTGAGATAACTACATTAATTCAGCAGCTGGGGCTTGATGAAAAAACATGAGGTATCACAAGACTTGTAGGGCAAATTGTGAGAGTTACAGACAGCAGGCAGTCCCAGGCAGGCAGGCAAACACGCCAGCTGTTAAAATCACTGACACTTCCAAACAGCAGCCTCTTTTCCACAAATACTGATGGGAGGGAGAACAAAGAGCCTGGCCAAGCTCTCTGGTCTTAGGGTGAATTTCACTGGTACTCGGTGGCTTTGCAAGAGATCCTCCTGCCTGGCAAAGTGAAGGCGTATTCCACACAAAGCAGGGTCATTTGGATAGAAATGAGCTGCCGTGCCAGAGATAATGGTTTATTATTGCACTCTCTGGATCTCCATTCATGCACAGCCCACGTGACTCTGGCTACAGCCAAGTTGGTTTGAATTAATTTTTCAAGTATGGCTTCATGAGACAATGCATCAGATGTTTTAATAAAATTCAGACAGGCTACCGCTATTGCGGTCCTTTCATGCACTAATTAGGGGGTTCTACTATTAAAAAAAACACAGCAGTCAATTTTTCCAGTAACGTCTTTTTGCGATTCTGATACTCACAGTTCCGTCTTCCTGCATGTTTATAAATTCCTGCCTTTAATATTTAGCATGTAGTACTCTGGTTTACCAAGGATTAGGCACATATCACAGCCAGCCCAGTGCCAAAGACACTCTGTGTGGCTTTGTTTGAGATGGCTCTTGCATCTGCTTTGCTTCATCCACTCTTGCCTTTCCTTTGCTCTCTAACTAAGCAGGAAGAAATGTCATTGGTTTTGTTCATTCCTTAAATAAACTCTGTGCCCTTCTGTCTGTGTCAGCTGGATCCCATAGTTTGCTGCTGCCCTGCTTTTGCCCTTAATTTCTGACAAAAGTCTTAATCTGATTTTGCCATTAATTTCTTTAGATCCTTAGTATTTTTCCAACATTACAGTCCAGTTTCTGTAACTGTTAAAGCATCTAAGAGGCATTTCCACTCACGTTATTCTCAGCTGCAGCTCCACGAGGTCAAAACCTCATGAACACAAGGCTCTCAGTGATCCATGGTCATGGGCTGTCCCTATTTAATCAGGCTTGGGGAAATAGATCAGAGTGTGGCCAGGGCTGGGGGGATGGAGGATGCACCACCACAATAAATGGATGAGGCTTTGGTTTTTCTTGGCCTGTGGACAAACCGTGATCCCAATCGTGTTGGGATGGCAGAGCTCACTCCCAAGGCACTGCTGAGAAACTGGAGGGGAATTCAGGCTCAGGGACACTAAACTCCACAGGAGCTGGCTTGCTGTGATGGGACCTGTATGCTGAGCTCTGCTATGAGGCACCCGAGACCAAACAACTGGTCCTGGACCTGTTCTCATTCTGAGGAAAAAGGCTGATCACCTGAACAAGTGCACAGTGTGCTGTTTGGGGCAAGTGCTTCAGTGGGGAGTGAAGAGTCTGGGGTGGGCAAGGAGACAGAGACAGAAATGGATGCCCTGGGTCTGGTCAGGTACCTTCTCTATACTGTGTTGGGGTTAATTGTATCCTGGCTCAGGACAGGGAGCTGACCTCAGAAAACAGCAGTGGTGCTGTGAGGGAGGCCCAGCCTGGGACAACACATGTTCTAGGTGACCACTGTGGTTTGTACCCACCCCTGGACATGCTGATGGGCAGGAATGGCTGTAACACAGAGGAACCAAGGCCTTCCCAGACCAATCAACTCCACCCCACCTGCACCTGAGACGAGTTCAGCATCCTCCCACATACTTGGCTAAGGGGCTGCCCTGCTCACTGGGCACCTACCAATTTCCTGCACATTCCAATTTCCTGGAAATTCTTGCCAAAGATGGGTGGGTCTGTTCCAACTTGGCTGCAGGGTTTAGTCTTGATGGGTATTGATCAGCTGTTGTTTTACAGGAGTTTTGGACATTCAATCCCTGCCTGATCCCAGCACCCTCCAAGCGATGAGCCACATCAGTCTGGTTGCAGGTCACAGCAACTTCCTGTGAGTAATGACTCATGGATTCACAGAATCGTGGAATGATTTGGGTTGGAAGGGACCTCAAAGCTCATCCCATGCCACCCGCTGCCATGGGCAGGGATACCTTCCACTAGTCCAGGTTGCTCCAAGCCCCGTTCAACCTGGCCTGGAACACTTGCATGGATCCAGGGGTGGTCACAGCTTCTCTGGGCAACCTGGGCCAGGGCCTCTCTACCCTCAGGGGGAAGGATTTCTTCCCAATATCCCATCCAGCCCTGCCCTCTGGCAGTGGGAAGCCATTACCCCTCATCCTGTCCCTCCAGCCCTTGTCCCAAATCCCTCTCCAGCTCTCTTGGAGTCCCCCTACCAGAAGGGGGAGGTGACTGCACAAGCACCTCTGTGGTGGCAGGAGGGGACACCTGAGAGACCTGTGGCAGATCCTGTGAGTGCACAGACACACAGCTGCTCCCACCACATATAACTGGGGTGATTTGGGGAAGTTTAAGTGTGAGCAAACAAATTACTCAGCATTGTTTTCAGTTAGCAAGAGAATAGCTGAGTCTCTAATAGAACCAACTCAATAAATCAATTACCAGATGCAACCCTGAGGTAGCTCACTTGCAGGTATTTAATATGAATTGCTCCATGGAACTGCTAAATCTTTAGAGAAGAGGCAATTAGTTTTACTGCAACTCGGTAATTACTAACTGTAACACTCTCCACAATATTTCAGTGTAAGGTAGAGAACAGGGCTGCCAAAACTGGCAATAACACGGGCAGCAGAACCTGCAAAAGCAGGTTGGCACTGAGAACAAAACCACCCAGCACAAATGTGTCCATGTGCCCAGGACCTGCAACTCTCTCCTTGGACGTATTTTGACCTGCAGGAATCAGGAATATATTCCCTAACACAGGATTTTACCAGCAAATGCAGCTTTTGCCCATTTTAAATTTGTCATACTAGGTTCTTCTATTCCTTTTTTCTCCCATTGGGAAACTAAAACAAAATACCTGGTGGTGGTGGTGGCATCTACCCTCCAGCAGAAAGCTTTCCCTTGGGTTCATGTGGGGGTCCTTGTTCCTGGGCAGTGTGGTGGCCAGCATTTGTGTGTGAGCAGAGGTGTGAGCGTGGAGCTTCACCCACAGTCCTGTGCCATGTGCTCTGGGATGACCCTGCTGGAGCAGAGGTTGGACCTGATGACCCAGTGTGGTCCCTTCCAACCTGGCCCATCCTGTGATCCTGTGAGAGTGAAGAGGGTGAGTGCTCAGCCCACTGGTTGTGGAGGAGCTGCTTGAGCTGCTCGAGCTGCTCAGGGGAGCAACCCAGGGCTGAATGTAAATACACAAGAGCTTCCAGTGCTGAAAAACTATCCAAGAGTTTTCCCCCCTGGCTGGAATGGACAGCCAAAATCTGGGGTTCCTATGGAAAAGGGATGCTGCATCCACCTGTAACCTGAGTGCACATCCCTTCTGGATGAAAGGTTTCAGCTACTCTCCTTGGAAGCATTCTTTACCCTGTGGTGCCCTGGCCTGGAGGTCACAGGCTGCCCAAAGATGGTGGTTTGTGGTTCTCCCATATAGTGAGAAATAGCCCAGTTGAAGCACAGTTTGTGTTCCAGATGTTTTGTTGCAGTCCGTCTTCTGAGGGGTGTTTTTGAAGTTGAACTACCAGTTCCTCTTTCCTCCTGTATCTACATAAGCATCCTGGGGAGTGAAGTCTTTTCCTTCTACTCCATGTCAGTGCATCCAAGTCTGCATTTCCAGGAGAGCTGTGACACAGTGCAGGAGAACAACTCCTGGAGAACCAACTTGGCTCAGCCTGGGCTGCTGCAAGATGCATCCAGGATGGTTCCTGAGATCCTTTTCCCTGGACTCAGTGTCACCTGAAGGACTTGTCTTCTGAGGCCAGTGTCTGTGAACCAGCCTAAAGCTGAGGAGGCTGCCAGAAGGTACTTGGTAAGGATAATTTTCCTGAAGACGTATGGGTCCTGATGCTGCTTCAAATCCCCCTAGCGAGTCACACCCTGTGCCAGGGGCCTGATGCCTCTGTCAGCTTGGCCCTACCTCCATCCAGCCTCCTTGGACAGTATTCCCAATACTGCTGGAGAGTGCATATGGCCCCAGGGCAGGGAAAACAGCAGGGACCCCTGTTTGCACCACATCCTGTATATCCCAAACCCACTATCAGGGCTGCTCTGCTCAAGCTCTGCTCAGGCTTGACCTTGCTGTTCCAGCCCTGGGCTCATTGGTATGCTGCAGGCTGAGCAGGTAAATGAGTGGCTTTAATGCAGAACCACGCGAGGAATATATTAGAGAGAGGCACCATGGAACAATCTCCCTATAACTGGGCACACCAGAGTGCACAGACCTCACCCCTGCCTGCTGCACAGATACTCATGAAAACCTGACTGAACTGAGGGAGACACTTTGCTCAACAGGGTCCCTGAATTGCACAGGGTGAGAGACCTCTCTGCCAGGCACAGATGCCCTTTGCAGCACCTGTGGGGCACCAGAATTATGTTCCATGTTGTTTCCACCCTCTGGAAAGGCATGACATGGAGTCTGAGTGCTCTCCACACACCACACCCAAGAACAGCCTGGTTGGGTGTTGTGTTGCAGTGAGCTGGGCAATCCTTTCTTCACCCCCACAGAGCAGCCCGGGGCTGCCAGAGCTGGCCGTGCCTGTCCTTTGGCCACACCATCAGTGCAGTCCCTGGTCCTGGGAGTAGAAAGAGCTCATCCTGGCCTTGGGACACAAGAACAGGAGGGTGGCCTCCATTACATAGTTCAGGCTCTGTTTAGCCCAGTGGGGTTTGCTGAACATCCACGGAGGAGACACCAGCAGCCCCTCTGATGGGCCACTCTCGACCAGGGCAGTGGATGCTGCCCACACAGAGGGCTCAGGAGTTGGGCATCTTGTGGAGAAGGTGCCAGGGAAGCAGAGGAGGGAGCTGTGTGTGCTACTGGGTGCAGCTGGCAGGGCTTTGGGTGTGCAGGAGAGTACGGAGGCACAGGGATCTTGCAGGTACTTGGGACCTGCCTCGTGGGGCCATGGAGTTCCAGGTCATGGGGCAGCACAGAACAGTGGCAGGGATGCTCAGGTATGTGCAGCCAAGCTCCTGCAGAGGGAGACTGGAGGAGTGGAGGGGCAGAGCTGTGTGTGAAGGAGGGTGTCTTGAGCAGAGGCAGGGAAGGAGTTATGGGGTGAGGTTGGAGGGCAAGGAGAGAAGGGCCCCTGTGGCTTTGGCCAAGGGAGGGAGGGGCTGTAGTGACAGAACAAGGTATGTGCTGTGCGTCAGCTGGGGCACATGGGGGGCACAGGACCTGCTTTCCATAGCTGGTTGGTTCCAGTTATATTTATTATTAAATAACAGTCATTTTCATCTTTTAGGTTCTCCCCATTTGCACTCTAAGCAGGTTTCCCCCAGCTCAGCCACCTGTGACATCCTACAGATCAAAGATGTTCCTCAGAGAAACTGGGAAGCTCTGCAGGAGCCTTGAACCACAGGTCCTGTTGGTCCCAGGAGTGGGGGTCCCTGCTGGGTGTGCCCACAACAGGGAGGGGGTGTAGGGCCGTGGTCTGGGGGATGGTTGCTGTAGGGATGGGGTGATCTGTCTAAAACTCATCGTTCATCCTTGGAGGTGTCCTAGAAAGTTGAGTTGACTGAGGTCCTTCACAAGAAATGGTCCAATTTTCCCACCCACAGCAGCTGGTCCAGTCCAGATTGGCTTCACCTACCCCAAACTCTGTTCATGATGTTGAGGAAGGTCCTCACACACACACCCCACAGCTGGCAGAGGCATTGAGGGCTCGTGTCCACCTCTTCCCATTCCTGTTCCTAATCAACCAGTCTGTCTTCTCATGGCTGAGGAGCAGCTGATGTCAGCTGGCTTTTTCGACCTGAGGAGACTGAGGTCAAACCTCATTGGAGTCTGCAGGTTCCTCTGGAGGGGCAGCACCAATCTCTGCCCTCTGTGAGCAGTGACAGGACCCAGGGAATGGCTGGAGCTGTGTTAGGGGAGGATTAGGTTGAATATTAGGAAAAGGTTTTTCACCCAGAGGGTGGTTGGCACTGAACAGGCTCCCCAGGGCAGTGTGCACAGCCCCAAGGCTGCCAGAGCTCCACGAGTGTTTGGACAACACCCTCAGGGACACGGGAATGCTGCCATGGGAATGCTGAGTGTCTGTACAGGGCCAGGAGTTGGACTGGATGATCCTTTTGGGTCCCCTCCAGCTCAGGATAGTGCTTGATCTGTGGTTCTCCCCCCGAAGTTGTGCTGAGCAGCTTTGTGTTCCGTGCTGCAGGGAAGGGGGTTTGTGTGACTGATCGCTGTGAGAGGGCAGTACCACCGTCCCGCCTCGGGTTACCCCGCTGAGCTGTGAGTGGCTGTAATGAGCCTCAGTTCGGGGCTGCTGCAAGGCCAGGCCAGCCTGAGCCGCAGCACGGCGACAGATCTGGCTGGCACACAGTGGCAGTGCCCCCCGTGCGCACCGAGGGTGCCCCGCTCACGGTACGGAATCGCTGGCGTGGCAGAGGGACTGACCCCCAAACACAGCCCAGGGGAGACACGCGGGTGGTGCTTGGAAGCTGAGGAGCGCTAATTACGGCTGCGTCTGAGCCCTCCCCTCCCCTCCCTCCTCCTCCCCTCCTCCCCTCCCCTCCCTCCCCTCCCCTCCCCTCCCTCCCCTCCCTCCCCTCCCCTCCCTCCCTCCCCTCCCCTCCCCTCCCCTCCCCTCCCCTCCCCTCCCTCCTCCTCTCCTCCCCTCCTGGGGTCCCCTGCAGAGCTGCTCCCGGGGCCGTCCCGCAGCCCCTGCGGAGCGGGGCAGCAGTTCGAGCCCAAACACCCCTTCTCCGAGCGCGGGAGGGCAGTGGATGTGCAGCCCCAGCACAGGGAGTTCCTGATGAGCGAGGTGCTGGCTCCAGCCTGGCAATCCCTGTGGGCAAAACGAGCACTCCCGCGGCAGCTCCGCTCAGTTGCTGGAACAGACCAGAAGATGTAGCTCTCTGGCACCTTTTCTGACTCCAGATGTCTCCGGAGCCCTCCCTCCCATTGCTGCAGTGCTCCATGATCAGAGCGCAGGCAGTGCAGGCAGCAGAGACGAAAATAGGCTGGGATCGTGAACCTGGTGAAAGTTTCCAGGCGAGTTTTACTCCAGTTTGAGAGGAGATCTGGGGCTGAGCAGTAAGAGGTTCCTTTTCCTATCAGAGGGGATTTAAACTGATCACATCAAGTCCTCCCATTAGCCACTGATGTGATTAATGTCTCCTGTACTGTTATGAAGTGATTCTACATTGTAGATCTTTCTGAATGCCTCCTGAATTTATTATTTCCTTGTCCCAGTTGCTATTGGTGACGGCCTTGGTAAAATCCCTAGCAACATATAGAATGCAACATACATGGAAATTAGTTGAATACTTATCAGTATTATAGTCATAAAAGGATCTATTTATTAAATATATGGCTAAAGTGACACCTTAACAGCCAGGGGTACTAAATGACATGGGTAACATTCATTTGTATGTTGGTACATTGGTATGATAGTGCTCCAGCTACAGTGAACTTTATTACCTACATCAAATTAAGATATATTGTGGGTAACATCATTAGGGCTGGTTGGACTGAACTGAATTTAAATAATGTCTTTAAGATGCAGATTTTTTCCACGGCTTCAAAACGCTCCCTTGCTAATCTCCTGTGGCCCAGAAGTGGTAGCCAGTGAGTACGAGCTTCACTTGGAGAAGTGCCCTGATTTAATGATGTCCTTCTGCTGAGATGAGCTACAGTTCCTGAGGAAGACCTGGAAGATGACACTGCACTGAATAAAGATTCCTGGGGTGCAAGATCAGTGTTTTTGCTGAGATGAATGGAGATCTCACTGCTTAACTCATCACAGGGAAGGCAACAAGATCACAGGAAGAACATTTCTGATTCGGTCAGCTCTTTAATACGACAGCCAGAGAGAAAACATTTGGACTGGAAATAGGGAAGATGCTTGTAGCAGGCGGCAGAGAGAAGTGCTGGAAGCCATGAAGGATTTTCACCACTCAAGTAGCAATCAGGTGGCTTTTTCAACAAGAACCACTGTAATTTGTTTGAGGCAGGAGTCCCAGGGTGAGGTTCTTCAGCTGAACATAAGGTCTTAACTTTAAAATTTCAGATAGCTCATAACAGAGATGGTCTCCAGCTCATGACAGATATGCTGCTGCCCTGTGACACATGTCTGGACCCTGATCTTCTCTGTCCCCATGGAGGAAAACATCAACATCTTCTTGTAGGGGAAAGAAGGGGAATGTCTTCTGGTAAACCTGGCATCCTGGCATCCCTGAAGCTGCTCCAAAATGGTCTTGATTCACGCACCATCTGGTGTAGAAGGGGCCTGTCTGGGTGCCATCACATGGAAAACAAGTTTTAGGGTGGCCATGCAGGTGTTTCTGTCTACACAATGTACACAAACAATGACTGGAGGTTCAAGAAGATCAGCCAAGTCCCATGGCTGCTGCAGTTGATGAAAGGCAGCGTAATAAATCATCCTGTTTGCAGGCAGTGGTTTAGAAACGTGGCAGTTCAGAACAAATGGGACACATCATCTCCCAGTGAATACCCTGCATGGGAGAACTTGTCACCATGGGAAGGCAGCCAAGTACTTGGCAGGAAACAGAGTGGGGCCATTTTTGTTGGACTCAGGCCCCATTAGGAAGCCTGGGAGGAAGGATGTCAGGAGAGGACTGAGGAGGGATGAACTGCTCCAGAGCTCTGGTCTCTTGTCAGTTGGTACTCAGACATGACACAGTTTCGGAAGCAGATTGTTTTCACTTCTTTCTGTAGATCTGTACAAGTTGGAAGCCTCCAGTGGATCCAGCCTCAACATTTGGTCCTCATGCCAGGGCACGGACTAAATCTCAAAGTGCCGAGAACCTGAGAGCAAAACCAGTACCACTGACTTGATTAAAGTTTTGGGAAAATAATAATCGTTTTCAAACACATCCTTAAATCAGGGCCATGAGAAGATGCTGTGATCCTGCACTTAGAGGAAAGGGACCACAGAACCCCAGTTCCCAGTCAGGAGACATTGGTGCAGGGCTGGCACCATGCGAAACACAGAACCAGATAACAATCTGCATTTCCACCTAGGTTTGCTTCCCCCATGCAAGTCAACCCCTGGGGAAGGTGGCTCTGCAGACCCAATGATCACCATACACCCACTGGAACTGCTCAGTTCATTTAGATTGCTCGGAAAAAGGGCAAGAGGGACAGAAAAATGCCATCAGTTTGGTCTTGATCAGCTCAGACACCACAGCATTCAGGCTGGGGCACACGTG
The DNA here is from genome assembly GCF_022539395.1 of Myiozetetes cayanensis. Taxonomy (NCBI): domain Eukaryota; kingdom Metazoa; phylum Chordata; class Aves; order Passeriformes; family Tyrannidae; genus Myiozetetes; species Myiozetetes cayanensis. Next base: position 502,742 of record NW_026087423.1, read on the forward strand.
GATGTGCAGGTGGCATTACAGTTCCCACACGGAATCACAGAATTTTAGGGTTGGGAAAGACCTTTAAGATCATCAAGTTCAACCTTCAACCCACAATCACCACCATGTTCACCATTAAACCATGTCCTCAAGTGCCACATCCAAATGCCTTTCAAACACTTCCAGGGGTGGTGACTCCATCAATGCCCTGGGCAGCTGTGCCAGTGCCTCACCACCCTTTCTGTGAAAAAAGTTTCTCTAATATCCAATCTGAACCTCCTAATTCCCTAATAACGAACCTGACACAACTGGAGGCCATTTCCTGTAGTTGTCTCACTTGTTACCTGGGAGAGGACACACACTCAACTCACTCCAGCCTCCTGAAGGGTTGAGAGCAGTAGGGTTGTAGAGAGCAATAATGGGTGGCTTTCTGCTGGCACTGGGCAATGGCACAGAAATAGGACAAGGTCAACAACCACATGATCTCCGCTTGCTGAGATGTCTTCATTCTAAATCTTAAAATCTCCTGGTAAAGCTGACTTTTGATCCCCTTAACACTCACTTCTTCCAGACAGTTTTGGCCTGGTCTCGGGAAGCCTGGCAGAAATACCTGGGAGAGCTGGAGGCTGAGGATGGGCTCAAGCCCTGACTATCCCAGCAACACCCAAAGCTCAGAGACCCAGAAATCAACAAATTAAATCAAACAGTGACCAGGTATTCAATAATTTTATTTTGTTTTCTGGAAAAGCTGCCTTTGATGAGGGTTTATACACAACCCTTCTCCATTCAGACCCTGGGCCGTAACTCGGCACTGGTTGTGTGTCTATAAAGGTTCAAGCTGATGCTTTTAGGTCACTGAAATGGCACTGCTCATCCTAACCCTCTCCAGAGGAAAGGAGCAGGATCAGAGCTTTCCTCTGCTTGACATTTTTTGAAAGCACTCAGGCTGAAGAGAGTTCAGTTCGAAGCCACACACATTATGTGGTTAATATAACTTGGGATTTTCTGCAGCCAAAATCAGGGTTGTCAACCCAGAGAGCCTTACCACAGACTACCTTCCTTTGCCTGTGGCTGCAGCAGGAGCTGTGGCACCTCCCAGCTTACAGATGTGCTTGGAGCAAGGTTAGGTGTGCAGGTAAGAGACCCTTTAGCTTTGGGAAGGGACCCACAGCCCAGACATGCAGGTCCTGGCTCTAACTCTGGCTTCTAACAAGTATTCCCAAGGAATGGGAAGGATCTGGGACACCTGACAACTGCTACTCACCTGTTCCCTACCCACAAAATCAGCCACTGGTGAGACAAATGCTGTGGATCCTCCACCTTTTCCGTGGCGCAGTCTTTTCAAGACTGAGATTGATTGGAACAGAGATGCTGCATGCTTGGGCATTGCTGTTCTGAGAGGCTTTTTCAGCTGGAACAAGCTCACCTTATTGCCATCTGATGTGGGAGAGCTGGCAGTGAGATTGTGTTACCCATAGGAGCACCAAATATTTTTCATCCTTTTAAAAGCAAGCTTTGCCCTTTGGGGATGGTTTCAGGAGGTTTAAAGGTCCAGCCTCTCTTTCAAAGTGGGTGATTTTGCATTCCACAGTTGGGGTGTCAAGATTGTTGTTGAACTCCTGCTCCCCATCATGTTCTGTAGCCATGAGGGCACCAACCTCAGAATCACAGAATCATTAGGGTTGGAAAAGATCTCTATGACCATCAAGTCCAACCTTCAGCCTTTCCAGCTCTGTGCCTTGATGGGAGAGGGAGCTCTGTGAGCTGAGTGTGGGATTGCTAATATGGTTCCTGAGGACTTTATACAGCAATCCAAGGGCCTGTTCAATGGAAGTTTACCAGGAAATAATGGTTAAAATGCCTGCCCCTTTCTATCTGTGCGTGGCAAGGCACAGCAAAGCCAGGCAGGGTCCTCAGCGGGCCCCACATACGGACGTGGTGCACAGTTAGTGACGCTCATTGTGCTCCAGGGTGATTATTTGTGTTCCTTATGCCAGATCTCATTGCATCCCTGAGCTGATCTGCCTCTGTTTATTAGATGGCTATTTGCATTTATTGTTAATGTGCATTTATGATGCGAGAAACAACTCTGGCCAAATTTCAGGCTTCCAGTGTGCGGCAGGGACAAGGGACCTCAGGAGTATGTGCATTGGCTGCTTTGCCTATCAATTTGCTCTAATTGCAAAGGCCTCCTAGCACAGGGAGCAGTGCAGCCCTGCAAGGCTTGTCCACCAGCAGTAGGAGAGCAAAACGTTGGGAGCATCTGGAGATGCACCTGTGGAAGCGAATCAGAGAATCTTGCCCCAGGTAGTTGATGGAAAACCACATTGCTGTGTGCGTACAAGCCTGGGCAGTGAGGAGTTAAAGCTTTGTTGTGCCTCAAACACTGATGGCCATTCAAGTGGGCAAGGAAGAACAGGAGGTGCCTGCAAAGGGGCTGTGCTGAGGTGGTACAGCTGAGGGCAGCACCTTTCTGGAACCAGTTTTCCCGTTTGCTCTGCAGTGACCTGACAGGAAGGTGGAGCTGGGTGTTTGTGTGTGTCAGGCTCTGCTCCCATGGAACAAGTGACAGGACAAGGGAAAACAGCCTCCCGTTGTGCCAGGGGAGGCTCAGGTTGGACATCAGGAAAAACTTCTTCACTGAAAAAGTGGTCAAGTCCTGGCACAGCTGCCCAGGGCAGAGGTGGAGTCACCATCCCTGGAAGTTTCAGAACCTGAGCAGGTGTGGCACTTTGCATTGTGGTTTAGAGGGGGTGTTTGACCAAAGGTTGGACTTGCTGATCTTGGAGGTCTTTTCTGACCTTAAGGTCAGATTAGGTCGTAATTAATGATCCTGTGATTCCATGATTCTACACGAGTCCACAGGCAGGAATGGGCACAGGGAAGTGTAGAGTCACTGGAATCAGGCCCTTGCTGTTCCAGAGCCTTGTAATCGCTCAGCCACAAACCTCCTGATGGCTTTCTGATTATATGAATATAAACAACATCCACAAACTCACGCTCATTAATGAACAAGATCTTAGAGAGGGGCCATTCAATGCACAGAGCAATTAACACAGCAGTTGATTAAGGAAGTTTGAGGATAATTTCCATGAAGAATTCAATATTGCTGCACTGCTTCATGCAGTGGCTTGGCAGAAGCAGGAAATGTGATGGATGTGACCTACTGGCACCAGGCACGTGGGGGCCTGGGGAGGCAGGTGCTGCTCCATCCCTGTGGCTCCTCCAGTGACGTTCAGTCCTTGCTGTGCAGGAGGGCTGAATATCGGGGTGGTGCCCTGCTTGCAGTGGGTGCCTGCAGATTCACAGCACCTCATGGCTTGTCCCCCCACGTCAGGGATCCATGAGGTGTCACATGTGGGGAGGCAATTCCTGTTAGACACGAAGTAGCCCATGAAATTGGAGACATGTGTGTCTTGTGTTCCCAGAAGACACTGTAAAACCACTCACAGGCCAAGCCCTGATCTGTAACTGCTCAGATGTGCAGCCACCTACAAACCAGAAGGAAGGCTCTGCAGACACCCCATGTACTGGGAACAGAGGCAATGACTGACCTCCACCAGGCTGAGCACAGAGGCACTGCCAGACCTCCCCACTCGCTCATACTCCTGGCTTTCACCCTGTATTAAAGCAGCCAAGCATGGGGGGAGCTGCCAGGGAAGGGGGGATCATCACTGCCTGGGGGGGGGGCAGGATGTACAAGAGGAATGTGGCTGTGGCCAGAAAGAGTCACTGAATGGGTTGGGTTGGAAGGGACCTTAAAGCCCATCTTGTCCCACCCCCTGCCATGGGCAGGGACCCCTTCCATTGCACCAGGTTGCACCAAGCCCTGTTCAACCTGGCCTTAACTCTTTATGCAAACTGCTGCAGACATCATGAAGGAACCTGACTCTGGGGGCCTTTGAAGCCCACGGAATTTCTCTCAATCCCATTTGCCTGAGCCAGGCTGCCCTAGTCCTGTATCCCAGTGGCAGGGCTGGGCAGATATCTCATGCTCTGGACACAGACAGTCAACTCCTCCCTCAGACCTGCAGCCTCTCTCTCCGTTCTGGGCACTCAGACCCCTCATCCCACTTGCCAAAGCTCTGGCCAATGTCTGCTGGTCTGACCTGAAGTTTTGCACACACAGAGCAGAGATAACACTCACACATGTGCAGGGCTTGGCCAGGAAAACCTACTTACCAGCAGTTTATTTGCAAGCTCCCCTCCTCCACTCTATTTTTCCGCACTTGTTCCTCCCAGATCTACTTTCCCTCTCTCCAAGGACTATTGGATAATAGAAAAATATTCTTCACTAAAAGGCATTGGCACAGGCGTCCCAGGGCAGTGGTGGCATCACCATCCCTGGAAGTGTTCAAAAATGAGTGGATATGGCACTTCACAGTATGGTTTAGTGGGCCTGGTGGGATTTGGTCAAAGGTTGGACTTGATGATCTTGCCGGTATTTTCCAGACCTGATGGTTCTATGATCCTTTCTTTAAGTTTGGGCTTTCCCCTAAACATTCCATAGTTTTGCACATTCCTGCAAGTCATTTCAACTATTTGATATTAATATTCTGTTTCTAATGAGGTCCATGGTAATCTTGTTCACCCTTTCTTGTCAGTTCCACAGTTCTGGTTGAACATAGGTAAGGTGATCTTAAAGTGGTTCTCTCAAAGGCCCATCAGCCTCAGCTCTCTGATCTTTGATGTTGCATTTATCTACTGTTTGAGCTTGTCTACTTACTTTGTCACTCTTCCTGTCTCTTGTCTTTGCTGATTTGTTTTGTGCTGATTTGGATCTTGCATCAGAACCTGCTTGGGACCTACAAGAAGAGGAGAGGGACTTAGAACTAGGGCTTGGAGGGACAGGACAAGGGGGAGCAGCCTTAAACTGAAGGAGGGCAGATTTAGATCAGATATTATGAAGAAATTCTCCCCTGTGAGGGTGGGGAGGCCCTGGCACAGGTTGCCCAGAGAAGCTGTGGCTGCCCCATCCCTGAAGTGTCCAGGGTCAGGTTGGACAGGACAGCCTGGTGTTGTGGAAGGTGTCCTTGTCCATGCAAGGGGTTGGAATGAGATGGTCTTTAATGCCCTTTCCAACCCAAAGCATTCTGCAATGTTGTGATTCTACGTGTCTTCACAAGGGCCAGGCAATCCTCTGCCTCACACACCACCTCAGCACCAGTCCCATCCTTGGGAATGTGACAAGGATGCTCTGCATATTTGGCATGAACCTGCTCCAGTGACCACAGCCACAGCCACTTGTTGGGCAAGACAGACACAGCAGGTCCATGGGTCTCAGTTTCCCCTTCCCCGGATGGAGGTGACTTTCATCCCCTGCCCTTTGCTGAGTACTTTGGGTCCTGCAGAGGGGATGTTCTCTCACAAGCCCTAAGCTTTGCTGCTCCTATGATTCCTAGGAAGGAGAGGTGACTCATTCTCCCAGGAAAATATTGCTTTCATTCAGAGCCTGGAGCATTTCCCAAAAGTAATTAACTAGGAGAAGCTGCTAATTAAAAGATCTGGTGCCTACAGAAGAGTTTGGCAGAGCAGGGTGTCATCTAGCCAATTTTGAGGTGCTATACCATACTTGAGCTCTCAGCTGCCACCAAAGCCAGTGCTTTTGCCCAGTCCATCCCAGCAAGGCCTGAGGTTCGTAGCCTGAGCCCCAGCAATGCAGGCAGGGACCACTGGGAACAGCATCTGTAGGATTTGCCCTCCCCTGGCCTGCCTGTAAAGAAGCTGTTGAGCCTTGTACATTCCAGGATTTTTCTTGATGCAGATTTGCTACTTGATCTGAGGTTGCACCATGAAAGCTCTACGTCCTGATATTCTGGTCACTCATCCCTCATCCCCAGCCTGTACCTGGGGTTTTGTTTCCAAACTTCTGAGCAGAACCAGGAAGAATGTAGTTACCTGAAAAACATCTTCCCTGGAACAGACAGCGGCCATGCTCAGCTCAGGGAGACAGGAAATGTGCAGCCCTGAGTTGTCCCCTGGCCAAGGGGTGTGTGTCAGTCACCAGTTCTGCTCTGGTCCTTCTAAACCAGGCTGTTTGCAGGACATGATATGACAGCTGCAGCCTGGATCAGATGTGGAACTGCTCCGTTCACTGCAGGTGCTCCACACTGTGGCTGCCTGTTTCTTCCCAGGCTTTCCACTCCACTTCTAGTTGTGCAGCAACGTTTTTCAAAAGGGGTTTAGAATCTTCTATTTCCCTGAATGGGAAAGACACTTCTGCAGTATGAATAGAACCATTTTTATGGCTACAGCAAGCTTTGTCTTCTGCCCTGGGTGGGTTTGGCACTGAGGGACTCAGCAGCCAGCCCCTCAGCTTTGAGCACTCCTTGTCTCTGCACCACTTGGCTTTCCCCAGGAGCAAGCTGGTTGGCTCTGACCCAACAGACCTCAAGGAAACAGTATTTTCTTTCTGAAATGACACTGCGACTTCAGGTGCTCTCCAGAAAAGCAGAGATCATGTCTGGCAACGATCCTGTGGACACAAGAAAGGTCCCACAAGACCTGGGTCACCCAGGCAGTTTCTGTGCTGCAGGAGGGTTCCTCAGGTGCTGGTCTGAGCTCCGCTGGTCGGAGGTAACCCAACCAGGAAAGAGTGAGGGAGGACCCCAAGGCATGAGACTCTTTGGGATCACACACAATTACATTATGCTGCTCTGTTGTGAGCAGTAGGAGTTGCTTTTAGCAATAAATAAAGTGTTGATTTACATTGTCTTTAGTGCGACTGCGGGTGGGCTCATTGTCACCCACCTGCTACAACCGAGAACAGCTCCAGAACAGCTGGGGGAGAGAGTTGGGTTTCTTTGGTTTGGTTTTCTTTTCTAACACTGAGCAGTTTTACAGCTCACAGAGTGAGAATGCTGTGCTGGTGAGGGGGGGGAAAGGCTGATGTTGGCAGGGTGGGTAGGGGTGGCAGTGGAGAGGATCTGCAGACACTCCAGAACAGCTGGTAATGGCTGTGAGCACAGAGCCAAATGAAATCCGTGTTCCACCAGCCACATCCTGGCCTAGTGCAAGGCTGGCAATGCCATCCACTGTATCTTGCCCCAGCACTTTGTGTGCAATTACCTCTCTGTGCCTGGAATCAGTTTGGGGATCTTGGAAGGAGGGAGAATTCCTGGGGAGCTGAAGGGAGGGTGTTAGTGATCCCTGTGTGTCACCAGCTCAGAATATTCTGTGATCTGCTCTGATCTGACCTGTGTGCTGGGTGGCAGCTGCAGCAGAAAGGTGTTGATTCACACACACATGGTCATGGCTTGGGCAGTGGAGCAATTTCCCATATGATATTGAGGCTACACCTCAAATCCTGGGCTCAGTTCTGGGCCCCTCAGACAGGAGAGACACTGAGGGGCTGGAGCGTGTGCAGGGAAGGGAACGGAGCTGGGAAGGGGTTGGAGCAGCAGGAGCGGCTGAGGGAGCTTGGGGGGGCTCAGCCTGGAGAAAAGGAGGCTCAGGGGGGACCTTCTGGCTCTGCAACTCCCTGACAGGAGGGGGGAGCCGGAGGGGGTTGTGCTCTGCTCCCAGGGAACAGGGACAGGAGGAGAGGGAACGGCCTCAGGTTGTGCCAGGGGAGGGTCAGGTTGGATATTAGGGAAAATTTCTTCACTGAAATAATGATCAAGCATTGGAAGAGGCTGCTCAGGGCAGTGGTGGAGTTCCCATCCCTGGAGGTGTTCAAATCCGAGTGGATGTGCTGCTTGGGAACATGGCTTAGTGCCAGGTTGGCAGTGCTGGCTTAATAGTTGGACTTGATGATCTCAGAGGGCTTTTCCAACTTTAATGATGTCACGATTCTGTTTCCATGCTGCCAGTTCTGAAGCACTGTTATGCCCCAGTTATCAGCAGTGTGGGAAATGCCTGCCCCAGAAGAAGCAGGGCTGCCCTGCCTTGGCAGCTGATGCGGAAACCTGTGATCAAAGTTTAAAAATCCATGCAGGAACTCAGTCCTGTGTCTGGGACTCAACCTGCACATAATCCAAATGTTTGTCATTGGTGGGATTGGGGGGTGGCTGCAGGGAGACAAAAAGGCCACAACCCTCTCAGGGCCAGGAGGTCTTTGTAGACAGGGTGGTCAATGACTTCCCTCGCATTTCCCACAGAGGAGCTGTGCTCAGAACTAGAGACTGAATTGACCGAGTTCCCCCATCCTGACCCATTCCAAAAATCACCTGAGAAGGACTTTAGCCTTTCTCTGATGGGGTCAGTTTGGAGTTGATGGCTTTATCATGAGCCACAGAACTCCTTCAGAGAGAGAGAGTGGGTCTGAAGGAGGTACTTGTAGAGATGGATCCTGAAGAGCCTTGAAGGTCTCAGCTTCAGGTCCCTTTTGGTCCCTCTCTGCCCAGACAGCATAGAATTACACAACATCCTGAGCTGGAAAGGACTCACAAGGATTATCCAGTCTAACTCCTGGCTGTCCACAGACGCCCCAACAATCCCACCATCTCCCTGAGAGCATTGTCCAAACCCTCCTGCAGCTCTGGCAGCCTTGAGGCTGTGCCCACTGCCCTGGAGAGCCTGCTCAGTGCCCAACCACCTTCTGGGGGAAGAAGCTTTTCCTGAGATCCAACCTGAGCCTGCCCTGACACAGCTCCAGCCATTCCCTCAGATCCTGTCCCTGCTCCCACTGAGCAGAGATAGCTGGGTAAAACTCTGCCTGTGCCAGTCTCACTCCCCTTGGTGTGGCTCTATTACACTATTCCTGTTTTTCCCTGGCTGTGCATGGATAACTGTCAGGTGTGATGAGCATTATTGCTCTGTACCAGGTTCAGCAGCAGTGTTTTATGTCAGCCACCATCTCTGGGATAGTGTGAAGCCTTGGGGATACAGAAAACACTGGTTGGATAGAGGAGGGGCTGCTGTGGTGTCTGAAGGGAGCTTCTCACTTCTATTTTGCAGTGGCTGAGGAATTCTCTGCCTTCCTTGGCTCCCACTCTTGTCCTCTGCAGGCTGTTCCATGTGTGTATGTGAAAGTCCAATCTCTGGAAGCTTGCATCCTCCCTAAGCTCTTCCCAAGGCTCTGCCAGGGCATGCTGGCCGTCCTGCCTGCTCGGGGAGGGGCTGGCAAAGTCCCAGTGTAGGCTCTGCCCAGGACTCCACTGGAGGAGGGTGTCCCATGGCACGAGCAAGAGGAGTGAGTGTTTGGGCAGAGCTGGGAGGAGCACACATGGGACTTTGCAGAACTCATTCCCTCTGCAGACATATGGAATAACCTCATGGCTGAAGTCCCAGATAAGTTTTCTCCATTGATATTTTCTTTGCTTGATGTCTTTGCCTGCCTGTGGTTGAGGGATTCTGTGTTCCTGTGGAGGCAGTGAATCCAAACAGGAAACCTGAAATACATGGAAGGCTCTGGGGGTTCTGGGCAGGAATTTCCTTCCCAGCTCAGAAACCCTCCTGGAACTGTTTTGGGCCAGGGCTGAGCTGCAGAAAGGCTCCCTGTGGCAGACCCAGCCTCATTGTCTTCTCTGTGAGCCAAAGAATGGTGAGGAGGGAAGACTCTGTGACATGGATGTGTACTGTTCAGGGACCTGACTTCAGGGACCTTCAGGGATCCTGACTCCCTAAAAACAGCCCAGAAATAAAATTACCATAATTTGAATTAAACCTTGGTAACTAAACTACTCTGAGCTGTTTTGGTTTTTTTTTTTTTTTATGTTAGCACCACTCCATGTGAGCTGTGTGCATATATCTCTTTCCTGTCCCTTGTCTCTCCTCTGTCCTCCCTCCCTCTCACACACCCCTTCTGGAGCACTGCTCAGTTCTTAGGAAGATCACCTGGATCCCTGGATCCAGCTTGAGCTTCATACACCATAATAATGGTATATATTATTATATACATATAATGTGTATAAGATATGAGAGATAGATATAAGAGATATCAGATAAGATATAAAATATGAGAGATAATCTCATTACCCCTGTAAAAGATCTCAGTGAATTTCTGTCTTCAGGAGCAGAAATCAGCCTCATCCCTTCACTTGGTTGTTTCCTGAGTGATGTGATGGTTCTTCACTCACAGCCATGAACACTCTGTGCATGGCTTTCTGCCCAGAGCGACAGTGTGGGACAGGATCCTCCTCAGAGGCAAGCAAGACCTTATCCTCTCCAGGGCATCCCCCTGCTCTGGTGGTGCCAGGGCTGTCCTGCAGACATGGAGGCACCAGGAGATGGGAATTAGTCCTTTCCTTGGTGCTCTTACAGCCTTGGCATTAATGACTTCCAAATCTGGAGTCATGAAGGTGAGAGCTCTGTGGCAACACTCTGTGGAAGCCAGAGTGGCAATGTCAGAGGAGCTTCTTAGGACTCAGTAGTGTGGCTGCAGGATGCTGGACACCTCTGTTTTGCTGAAGGCTCTCTGTGGCTGCTGTTGGGTGGGTCTGTCCTCTGCCAGCAAATCCAGGTTTTGTAAAAAGCCCAGTGAGATCCTTCTCTGCCAGGAGCAGCCATGTGCCAATGGTGTGAGTCCCATCCCAGAACTGCCCAGGTGAGTCTGCTCTGCCCCTGGAGAGCCTGAGATGCAGACACAGACTGCTTGGCATGTGCTTTGCGATGCAGCTGTGCACCTTTCCATGGAGACATCGGTGATCAGGTGTTACAAGGGATTATTTGGGCTCGTTCTCTCAGTGTATCACAGCAGCTTTCACTGAAGTGACCCCAGTTTACTCCTCATCAGGGATGGAAGAGTCAGCTCTTGCATTTTCAGCTGTAGTAAATTATTTTTAACAACCACGGCATTCATCATGGAAGGCTCTTTGTCTCCTCTTGTAAGGAAGGAAGGACTGAAGAATGAATGAACACAGAGCTGGGCCAATACCTGCAGCTCAGCCACGAGAGCAGGCTGGGCAGGCTGTTGGGGATGCTGCATCCTGGGAACTCCAGCACAGCCCTGTCTGCCCCTTCCAGCCCAGCCCAGCACAACTACAGCCTTTAATTGCTCTGACCCACCTCCTTTGTTGGATCATGAGGTGTACTAAGCTCAAAGGTGAGTCTTTGAGCTGGGTTATAAGTTGTTTTGCCTGCCCTCTACTTGCTGACTTGCCTTTGGATATCCCTTATCACCATGGACTTGCTTGGGTAATGTGAGACTGCCACATTGTCACCCGTGGTTTGTCTGTCCCCACTTGACCCCACATCCCTGACAGCTCAGGATTCCTGGTCCTGGCTCTGAGCCTGTGCCCCCACAGCTACCTGTAGCCCAAGGCTGACCTCCAAATCCTGCAAGACCTTGGGAGAGGTCACAGCTCTGCAGGACTCAGTGACATTCCTTGCAACCATAATGACCCCTGAACCCTTCAGTGGGGTTTTAGAAAGACTTTTGGGAATTTCATTATCAGATGTGGCTGATTTTTGCTGCTTATGTGGAAGGACTGTGCAGATCCAGGAGCTGGACTAAATAATCCCTGTGGGTTCCTTTCAACTCAGCACATTCTATGATTTTATGATTCTATGACTGTGTTTCAAATATCCGTTGCTTAATGAAAATAATGGATGGATGCCCCAAGGGCAACTAGACCCTCTTAAAGTACTTGGAGGCTGAGCAATCTACCCTTCTTAAGGACTGCAAGAACTTGCTTTGGGGAGAAGGCTTTGAAAAGCACTTCCCCTTGCCCTGACTCCTTGTTGTGGCTGAGTTCCAGGTACTTGGATCACAGACCTTGCAAAAGTGCTGCCTGTCAACTTGGGTTGTGCCTGGTGTGTAGGACTGGTGTAACCTCATAGCTGATGCCCTTCAGTCAGGTTGGGTTGTTTAGTTCTCCATAACTATTTCAGGTCATGTACTAATGGGCTTGGAATCAGCTGCTGTGCGGGGAATGATAAATGACTGCACACTGCGGCTAACGAAGGGATAGATTACAGGGGTATAAATCAATTAAGTGGTTCTGAGGAAGCTGCAAAACACAAGAAGAAACCACAAAGAGGGAGAACAACATCCGATGTGTGGGGAAGAGCGGGAGCCACCAGCTGCCATCAGCCATTCTGTCATCCCTGGAGGAGCAGGACACCACTGCCAGCCGTGACCCCTGGGGTGACAGTGGTTGCTGGGGAGTGACCCCGGGGTGCTCTGTGGCTTTCAGGGGGTTACTGGCACCGGGCTGCCTCCAGAAAATTAATCCTGCACTGCCTGTGGAATCTGGACTGGTTTTAGAGTGTGGCCAGAACTGGCTGTGGTGACTGTTCCCAGGGACTGGCACTGCAGACACACGTCTGCCAGGTGTGTCCAGAAAGAGAGTGGAGCTCACCAGGGGCTGCAGCTTCCTCCTGATGGACAGTGCCAATCCCTGCCCTCTTTGACAGGGCCTGAGGGAACAGCTGGAGCTGTGTCAGGGCAGGCTCAGGTTGGATCTCAGGGCAAGGTTCTTCCCCCAGAGGGTGGTTGGCACTGAACAGGCTCCCCAGGGCAGTGGGCACAGCCCCAAGGCTGCCAGAGCTCCAGGAGGGTTTGGACAATGCCATCAAGGACAGGGTGGAATAGTTGGGGTGTTCTGTGCAGGGCCAGGAGGTGGACTGGATGATTCTGGTGGGGACCTTACCACTCAGGGGATTCCTTGATTCTGTGATTCTGTGATTATATGGCAGTTCATACTCCCAGCAGATCAACCAGCACCGAGGTTTTCTCTGTCTGGCAAACTGCTCTCCTATGGGAGAATATGAAAGGTTAATGGGCACCCTGGGGGCCCTTGGCACAGCAAGGCCCAGGGCTGGTGTGCTGATGCCAGCTCAGAGGGGCAGGATGGTTGGGACACCTGTGACCCACCCTTCCAATAAAACAGCCTGACCAAAACCTCAGTTTGTGGGAGTTTTGCTGTGTCCAAACTCAGTATTATCTTTTCCTGGAGAAGGCAATCTCATGTATGAAAGTTTGGTTCCTGTTTTCTTTGTAGTAGGCCCAAACTGCCTCCTGTGCACAGCAGGACATGGGTGGGATGGTGAGAACAGAGGAGAATGGGCACAAACACACCTCTTGACCACTGTGGTCAGAGTGATGGGGCTCAGCCTTGGCTGTGGTCACTGTGGGGACCAAAGGCAACCACAACATGAGCATTACTCAGGTTCCAGCAGCTGCAGGATTATTGCTGCCAGAGCATGAGGGCATGGGCAGGTTGATTAATCCACATCCCCTCACTAGGCTGGTCCATGCAGCTTGTATCCATCGTAGGAAAGATTCTCCCTATAGCATCTGTAGAGCCCAAAGCTCTCAAGCAGACATGCAGAACATGAAATGTGCAACCTTTTCTTTCTGAGATGGTTTTCAATCCAATGCTCTTTAGGACGGGGCTGGAAAATTCTCATTTTTGGACTAGTGGATGATGACAAGAAACCACTGCTATCTGGGAGTCACATGACTCCTCACTGCCCTCTAACTTCTTGTTTGCTCTGTATGAACAAACCTTCAAAAAACCAGCAATGCAGCATTTTCTAAATTCTAATGAGCTGTTTTCTAATAGTTATCTAATGAGCTGTGGCAAACAGCAAAGAAGCCTGTGTTTCCTTTAATCTCTTTAACGACAGCCTATCCTAGAGGTAAAGTATCTCAGGGGAGAAGTGGACTTGAGGCTGAACAGACACCTCAGAGAGCAGGGCTTGTCTCTGTGCATGGGAGGTGCCAGCACGTGCTTTTAAACCATGTGTGTGCCTGAGCTGTGGGTCAGGAGGAATCAACCTGCAGAGCCCTGGTCTTACCCATGGAGCAGAGTGTCTCAACTGAGGTCTGGCTGCTCTTGAACAGTTAAATTTTGCTGAAAACAGAACATCTTCAGGGAACAGAGGTGAAATGAGGAGCAGGGAAGAACACAGACATCAGGGAGATCTCAGGGAGACCTTGTAGCCTTAGAGTACCTAAAGGAGCCTTATAAAAAGGAGGGAGAAGGATTTTTCATACAGGCAGATAGTGACAGGACAAGGGACAAAGTTTTAAACTTACAGAGGGCAGGGTTAGATTAGATGTTAGGAAGAAATCCTTCCCTGGGAGGGTGGGGAGGCCCTGGCACAGGTTGCCCAGAGAAGCTGTGGCTGCCCCATCCCTGGAAGTGTCCAAGGCCAGGTTGGACAGGGCTTGGAGCAGCCTGGGCTGGTGGAAGGTGTCCCTGCCCATGGCAGGGGCTGAAATGAGATGACCTTAAGGTCCCTCAGAACCCAGCCAGCCCATCCTGTGATACTGTGATCTGTATTGGTTGTACTCATCCAGGCTGGGTGCTTGGACCTGTTTCTGCAGTGCCCCTGACAGATCATCACACCCAGACAGCTTCAACCCTCAGGCTCTTGGTCAAACAGAGCTACTCAGGGCTTTCCAGCAGACACTCTTTGGCTTCAGAGCAGCCTGGAAGGCCCCTCTAGCAGGAGAGGATGACAGTGAGCACTGGAATGCATTTTGTCATGGTGGGTTATTGTAGGAAGGCTATTATAGGATCAATCTGTTTAATACTTTGGGATATTAAAGAAGCCTCCAGAAGGGATGAGCTGACCCTCTCTTTGCCAATGTTTACCTGCTTTATGAACAGTAAGAGTTCCACCTAATTAGCCTACAGTTCCTTCAGGAGGCAATTTTTCTCCTCACAATGAGGGTACATCCAGTCAGGCTCCAGGAAATAAAGGGCCTCAGCTTTCTTCATCTGTATAGAGAGTACCAGAAGAGCAGGTTCCACCTGCAAAATCCTCCAGGAAAGCCTTGAAGAAATGCCTGCATCTTCAGTATTCAGGAGCTGAACTTCCCACCAGGGTGAGTGCTCAGGTGATAACTCTTTGCTTTTGATCTATTGGATTTTGCAGTGACTTTGGTATGGTGATGAGACTGCAATATCCCATAATAGATGGCTGTTTCTAGCAAGAGCTCTGCTATAATTGTATTTATGAGCAGAATACTTATAGAGGCCTTCAGGGAGCTTCAAGTGTAAAAACATTCCTATAACAACATATAGACAGCCAACAGCCAAGCAATTAATTTCTTGCCTGCAAGTGATTTTGGGGGCTCTGTCCTGGCATAGAACATCCATTAATGCTGCAGAGGCTCAGCTGAAGGGAACGAGGGAGCTGCTGGCTGGACTCTCGGTCTTTCCTCTGTGCTTTGTGGGTTTAAAATTGCTTTTAAATAAAGTTCACCAAAGCCAAAGGAGACCACTAAAGTTCTAGTGTGTTCTGGGAGAAACACAGATTTTGGTTGCAGAATATCCCAAGTCGGAAGGGACTCTCCAGGACTGTCGAGTCCAAGCCCTGGCCCTGCACAGGATCATCCCCAATGATCCCACCTTGTCCCTGAGAGCATTGTCCAAACATTTTCTGACCTCTGGAAGGCTGTCTGGGCAGTTTATGTAGTAACCTCCCTCCCAACTTGTCTTCCCAAAGGAAAAGGCAGGTACAGACCCCTGAGGTCCAGATGCCAAAACGGAAGGTGAGATCAGTTTTCTAAACCTGATCCTGACTTGCTGGGCATCCTCACCTCTACATTTCTCTCTGCTCTTTCCCTTCTCCCTCCCGAGTTATGAAGGCCCAGATGACACCATCGTTAATTAGCTCTGGTGAAGTCCAAAAAAAAAATATCCATCCCTTGAGAGGAATCTCAGTGCCTCTGTTTGTCACTACTTTGGCTGAAAGTAACTTATTAATGGGATATCTCACACCATTGAAATCTCCCATTGAGTGGCATTAATCAGCCTTGGTCTGCAAGGAAAGAAATTATATTGCTGTTAAAGATCACTTATTTACAGTTTCTGATTAGCAGGGTGAGAGGGAAGGAGATTGTTTTCATCATTTTATGAAAAAAACCTCACCCAATGGGCTCTTCAAATAATGATAAAGTTTTAAATTAAAATTGTTGAGAAAAGTTTCCTTTCAGTGGACAAACTGTCATGGAAAATTGCAAGGACATGGCAAGTGTGAAAGGGCTTCAAAACATACATAGTAGGATTACAAATAATTTCTGTTCTTACAATATGGACAATTACAGTATTGTAAAAAAAAATGTACTAAGAATTGAGTTGTATCCTTCAAACACCTTGGAAGGTTTTCAAGCTTGCAAGGAGAGACTCCAGGCACACCAAAGCTGCACAGCCCTTCCCAGAGCAGATGTGGAGAGAGCTGAGCCTGCGCTGCTCAGTTCAGGGATTAAACTCAGGGATTAGGACTTTGTTGTGCCCTTCTGGTTCCTCACATAGCTCTGAGTGTGGCAAAGCAGGCACTGCAGCAGCTGGTGGAGGAAGGCAGAGAAGTAGAAAGTGCTGTCTTAGGGCTGAGCTGCTCATCCAGAGAGGAAGAGAATTAAAGGCCCCTGGCTCCAGGTACAAACCTGGGTGACACACGAAGCTTCTCTCAGAAGGAGCAGCTCGACTTTGAGAACACGTCTCTTTGAGAATCACAGGTCTCTGGACTTCAGCTGGCCTCCTGCAGCTGTCAGGATGAATTTTCCTGCAGAAACCCTGTTTTCCCTTTCAGGGAGAAGGTATTTCTCCTCATCTCCTCTAGCGCACAAGGATAATTCCAGTTGGAAATGCAGTGCTGGATGAGCCTTTAACTGGAGCACCACTACTTGGAAGCTCTTAAAACCCTGCTAGAGAATATGTTTCTGTTTATAGCTGAGCCTGGCTTGACGTGTGCTCCCACCAAAGTTGTTACATTTACACAGAATATAGTTTGCAAACCCATATTGTGTTTTTGTTGCGTCATAAGGAGACATGAAACATTCTTAGGGATGGTGGGAGAAACAGCAAATGAGACTGGAAGAGAGAACAGTGACTTCCTTTAGACTCCTGGTTCTGTTTTGAGAGGGTGGGATGAGCCCAGGCTCCTCCTCAGCAGATGACATCCCATGGGATGGGAGCTTCAGCTCCTGTCTGTACCCACAGACCCCAGGGACCTGTGAGTGCTGACACAGCAAACGGGAAACTGCTGCATGACTAAGTTCAAAGGAAGTTTTACAGAAGACCCAAAAGGTTGGAAAAGGGTTATTTGAAAGCCAAAAAGGTTGAAAGTTGCTCTCTAAACCATCAGGCCGTGCTCCCTGCCCAGGGAGGCCAAGGAACTGCATGAGGGAGGACTGGTGGATGGAGGGAGGAGCCCGTGCAGGGCACTGAGGGGCAGGGTTTGTTCTGCTGACAGGGGGAGGAGGAGGAAGCAGTGCCTACAAGGACAGTCCTGAAGTGCCAGCTGACCTTTGACATTTCCCTAAGTTTTGTGGCATTTTGAGTGTAAGGGTGGCAGAATGGTGTGGAGTGATATTCCTAACAGCAGTGACGTGCGAAGGTCAGGGCTGGCTGAGGATGCTTGGGACACAGGAGGGAAAAGCAGGTGCCTTCCCACCAAGGATAACAACTTCCAACCTCATGGAGTAAATACTATAAACTGAATGGTTTTTTCCATTTTTTTGTTTAATAGTGGGACATCTTGAGAAGTTTCACTGGGCCCGCAGCAGGCATGAGCAGCAGGTTCTTGTGCTGAACAGGATTTTCCAAGAGACCAGCAGTGCTTGGGTCAAGACTAGGTGGTTACTGGGGCCAGTGGAAGAGAACTGGCCAGATAAAAGCTTATCAGCTGCAGCTCAGGTGAGGCTTTGGCAGCCAAAGCCAATGGATCAGGTGGTACTAAGGGTAAGAAGAGGCTGGACTGAACAGGGAACTCATGGCTGAACTCCAGTGATAAAAGGATGTGAAAGTGGGGAAGGTGATGAATAGAAAAAACCCATGTCCTGCCATACAAGGATAGTGTTGGGAAGGGCAAAGCTCAACTGGAAGATGTGAAGGGCAATAAGGAGAGATTCTACCAATGTGTTGATGGCAAATATAGGTAATTAGGAAACTGGGCTTGATGCTCAATAAGAAGGATGTGATTTAATGGCAATGGGAACAGAGAAGATGGAAGAACTCAATGTCTCTTTTTGCCTGCTCCACTGGCAATGTCTCCCAGACCTTTGGGCTTAGAGAAAAGATTCAAGGAGAACAACTACCAGTAGTGGAAGAGGGCTGAGACCGGGATCTCTTGGGAAAACTCAACCCTATGAGTTCATGGGAGGGAAGAGGATTCATCTGAGGGGGTATCTTCCAGGACAAAAGCTGCTGCTTGAGTGACAGACAAGGAGAGTCTGAGGGAACTTGCTTATTCTTCCTGGGGAAGGGAAGAGTGAACCTAAAAACCAACCCTCCAGTACTTAGAAGCAGTCTTTGAGAAGAAATAAACAGGATCTTTACTGAGGCATTTGTGAGGAAAATAAGAGGCTGTGGTTAAAGTCTGAAATCAGGGAGGTTTTAACTGAATGCAAGAAAAGAAATATATGTCAAGACAGTGAAATATTGAAATTGAGCCCCCAGCAGATCATGAGATCTCCTCCTCTGGAGGATTTCAAGACCCAGCTGAACAAAGACCTGGCCTGATATAGGACCTGAGCCTCGAAATGGTCTAGAGGACTCCTGTTGTCCCTTCCTGAGTTACTCTGTGATGCAGCTCACATTAAACACTGAAATCTTTAGCTGAAAGTCTCTAAGGAAAACTTTAAATGTGAGTCCTGCCACGGGGTTCCTCTGTGCCCCTCCTTTGGGCCAGCTGCCATTAGCCTGGCTCAGGGACACCTGCAGCTCTGCCCTGGCATCCCCATCCTGGGGGCCAAGTCCTCACCAAGGCTCTGATTTTGCTGTGCTTGCTGACACAGCTGAAGAAAGTACAGGTTGTAGAGGTCACTGGATCTGTAGTCTCACTTTCCTTGCCAAAACAACCTTCCCAGCATGAGCAGAGCATTGCAAATACTTTGGAAAAGCTTTGCCTTCTTGTGCCTTCCTGAGATGGCCCCTTGGAAATGGAGCAGATGTCCTTATTGTCCTTCTCTCCTCTTGGGTGTTGGCCCAGCAGTTGACTTGAAATATGACTTTGTCCACAGTAAAATGATCTTCATTCCTTTTCCAGGCTGGAGGTTCTTGGCACACCTGTGTCAGTGCTTCTGTGCCAGGCTCTCTGCAGACACTGGAAAAAGCCCCACCCGTCTGGCTCACAGGGAGGGGATTTCTGCCTCACCAGCCCTCTGTGCTTAGTGTGTGTGTGTGCTGGAGGGTGACAGCACAGCTGGGAAGTTACCACACCAAGGTCTGTTCTTGGGCTGCTGGTTCAGGGCAGTCTGGACAGACGCTGCTTGATCAGGGTACAGGGGGGCATCCCTGTGTGTCTGCACTGCTGGCTCCTCTCCTCAGCCTCCCAGCTCCCCGTGGGGAAGGGTGGACACATCTCCAGGGTGCTGCAGGGGCCCTTCCTCACCGGAGAGACCCTGCAGGGACGTGTGAGCCCGGAGGCCTTGATGAAGGGGCTCCCTGAGCACCTCCTGCCTCCTTCTCAGGAGGCTTCTGGGAAGGTGCAGAGCTGCCTTCCACTGGAAACTGCCACTAATTGGACCTTATTAAAAATTTACTACTGTTTCACAATAAAGCTGGAGTATTTATCTTCCCCCAGCCAAGCCATTAATTAACTCCACGAGCAGGTTGTGCTGCCAGGAGCGCGGCTGTTGATGCAGTGACCTCACTGCAGCCCTGCCCGCCTGCTCTGCAGGGACAGGCAGCCCATGCACCCGGGGCAGCTCCACATGCAGATGGGGAGCTCCTGCTGCTTGTCTCTCATAGGGTGCAAACTGTAGGATATCCCATTTCCTCCAGGAAGGAGGTGGGATGCAAGGATTTGACCTGGAAACCATTTATTTATTTATTTATTTATGTTATTTAATTCATATGTTTATTTATTTATTAGTTTGATGGTTTGTTTATTTATTTATTTATTTATTTTAACTGAGAGTTAGTCACCAGATTGAGGCAAGGCTCCAAGGGCTGGAGAGTATTTAAGGGGAATGGAAATGCCCAGGTATCCCTGCAGGATATCCCCTGTCCTGGGGGATGTCCCTGGGGCCAGTTTGTGCTGCAGGAATACAATGCTTCCATCCCTGCTGGAGATGCTGAAGATTTGTCACCAATATTTTAACAGAGGTTATTGGCTCTTGGGTAAAACTGCAGAGTGCCAGTGCCTGAGCTTGGGAGACCTGTGGGATTTTAGACATAGACACAGGACTGGAGCATTATACCAGGAAAAATGTATCTTCATAGAATCACAGACTGGTTTGGGTTGGAAGAGGCCTTAAAGCTCATCTCATTCCACTCTCTGCCACAGGCAGGGACACCTTCCACTAGCCAGGTTGCTCCAAGCCCCGTCCAACGTGGCCTTGGACACTTCCAGAGATCCAGGGGCAGCCACAGCTTCTCTGGGCAACCTGTGCCAGGGCCTCCTCACCCTCACAGCCAAGAATTGTTTCCTAATATCTAATCTAAACCTGCTCTTTGTCAGTATGAAGCCATTCCCCCTTGTCCTGTCCCTCCATCCCTTGTCCCCAGTCCCTCTCCAGCTCTCCTGGAGCCCCTTCAGGCCCTGCAAGGGGCTCTCAGGTCTCCCTGGAACCTTCCCTCCTACAGGTGAGCCCCCCCTGCTCTCCCAGCCTGGCTCCAGAGCAGAGGGACCCCAGCCCTGGGAGCATCTCTGTGGCTTCCTCTGCACCTTCTGTAACAGGTCCATGTGTATCTTGTGCTGAGGATTCCAGACCTGGACACAATAGTGCAGGTAGGGTCTCAAAAGCATCTTCCCTTTGGTTGAATGTTCCTTCACAGTTGTCCATTGCATTGTGGTGAAGCAAAATGTTTGAGTGTGAGTGTGGCTGTTGAGTGGCCATTTAGCATCCAGAGGGTTTTGCTGGGGTTTGTTACTCTCAGTTCCTGCATCCTGAAAACCATGCCAGTTGTATTTCCATGCAAGATTCAGAGCTGAGTCTGCAGAAGATGCTGGGGCTCAACCTTCCCCTTCCTGTGCAGCCTGGCTGGGTGTGTCCGTGTGCCAGTGGCAGCACAGTAAGGGAGCTGTGCTTTTCACTTTTGCTGGAGCAAACTCTTGGATCCCAAATTCTCCATTACCCTGGTAGATGGTTCAGTGCCTGGAAGTGGTATAACTTCACAGAGTCATGGAATATCCTGAGCTGGAAGGGACCCACAAGGATCATCCAGTCCAATCCCAGGCCCTGCACAGACACCCCAACAATCTCACCCTGTTCCTGAGAAAATTGTCCAAACCCTCCTGTAGCTCTGGCAGCCTTGGGGCTGTGCCCACTGCCCTGGGGAGCCTGTTCAGTGCCAACCACCCTGTGGGGGAAGAACCTTGCCCTGAGATCCAACCTGAGCCTGCCCTGACACACCTTCCTGCTGTTCCCTCATAGATGCAATGGCCCTTTCCCAAGAAATAACATCCTCCTGCACAGACACTCAGAAGCTGCTGTTTGCCCTCCCACAGGAGCCTGTTATCTGTAGAGACCTCTAACACACCAGCAGAGCAAAGACATAAAGGAGAGAGGTGAGTGCAGACTCCCCCTTGAACTCTCCAGGACAGGGGCCCTGGCAGGGGGTGGTGACATGGGACATGGGCTGCTCTCCTTCATTCTCCATCCCATTTCCCAGCTTGGATTGCTCTTAGAGCTGCCTCCTGCTCTGCAGGCAAGAGTGAAACCATCTGCTGATCCACTGCAGCCACAAACTGCAGTGTCTTTTCAGCCTGGGGTAGGAAGGGAGGAAAATTCCTCCAGTTACACTCGTGTAGAAGCAGTTGTGGGAGAGATGCTCCAAACCAGGTTTCCAATTAGGAGCAGCTCTATGGCACCTGTCTGGATGTGACATGATAATGCACCTGCTAAACATTACAAGAGGCTTCAGAGATTCAATGTGACACATGCGAGGCAATAGCTGGAGTTTAGTCAACATTCCATCAGTTAAAAGTCTATATTTCCAATTATCTGTGGACAGTTTGCCTTCAAGGATAATTGGCTTCCCACAGCTCTCTTGAACAGATGTCAGGCAGCTCCTTCTCTTCCATGGAGGAAAACCTGGAATGGTTTATAGCACGCAACACATGGAGTTGTCAGTGTCAGGGGTTTGGGGAAGTGTCCTGGTGCAGAGCTTTGCAGAGGCACCAGCCTTAAAACCTGAGGGATGGAAGTTACCCCAACCTGCTCCTGAACTGTTGGGCTTGGGAGCATCCACGGTCACACAGACCTGTGACAATGTCCCCAGCCCCTGAGGACACTGCTAAGTGGCTTTGGTCCTGGGTCACTTGGTCAATTGTCCCCTTGGCCAAGGTGGGCTGAAGTGACATCCTGACAGGATGACTTTCCTGTCTCCCTTCTTGATGCTACCCATGGAGGGCTGGAAGAATAGAGGATATTTTATTTGGGTATTTGGGGAACTGCACATAACAGGCCTCCTGTGCCCATGCCTGGGGCAGTGTTCAAGCCTGACAGGCTCTGCTGGCTCTTCACCAGCTTCAGGATGCTCACACTGACACCCAGCATGTTGTCACACCTGCATGGACAGGCTGCACAGGCCAGGCAGGAGAACCCATAGAGGAAGCAGGAAAGCACAGCAGGACTGTAGAAAATGCCCAAACTTCAGTAAGAAACTGAAACTTTTTTTCCTTGCAAACAATTTTCCTTTTATATATCTTTTATAATTTATATATCTGCGTGGAAAATTAGGTTTTATTACAACTGCTGCTGTGTCTTATGGGAATTGTAACTCACAACTCCAGGCTCTTGGTCTTCTCTGTTGATAAGACTTGTTGATTAATGTCCTGTTTTCTTTCCAGGAGCCACTGGACCCCTTCTCCAGACTGTAGAGGCAGCCAATGTCTGATGCAGTGGCCCCTGTGGGTGTTGAGAGATGTAAACCTGCTCCAGTGTGAGTGTCTGAAAAAGCCCAGAGGGAAGGTAGGGGTGAAGCCCCCCAGAAAGACTTGTGCAGTGCTTCAGCTCTATTTCTGAATTAAAAATTTTGATATTCAGATCCTGGACTTTGTTTTTAAGATGAAAAGTGTGCAGCTTCCAAGGGAAAAAGGTACTTCCCTGGTGGAACAATTTACAGCCCTTTTTTTTCCCCCTTTGGGATTAAACTCTGCTTGGTTTGTTCGTTTGGTTGGTTTTGTTGGTTTTGTTTTTTTGTTGTTGTTGGTGTGGGGTTTTTGGTTTGTTGGGGTCTTTTTCTAACGAACAGCCATTTACATAGTGACATCTGAGACTGTTCCTCCACAACATCTAGAGAAAGAGCATTTTTGGTTGGGAGGCCTTCCCCAAAAATGTTGGGAAGCCTATGGTGCCACTGAAAAGGAGGAAACCCCAGCATGGGCTGGGAGTACTCTTGGAATTTTGGGTGATAGTGGAGGCTCCTGAGCTGCCACAGAGGGATCTGGCTGCTGTGGCCATGGGGAAGGGGGACAAGAAGGGCACAGGGTACAAGAAGGAGCCCCAGGCTGTGCACACCCACAGGGTGCTGGGGCAGCTCTACCTTAACACAGGCCTTTCTTCCAAGGAATTCACAACTCATTCGTGAGCCATCCCACCCCAAGGCACAGTCTGGGCTCAGTACAGTGTGTGTTCTGTCATCTTTGAGGAGCTCTGGGCTGCTGCTCATCTGCAGCTCCCTGGAGAGCCAGGGAAGGGTAAGGTGCCCCTGGGCACTGGACAGACTAGTTCTTAGTGGTGCTTCCCATAAAGGGGGTGTGGGATCATGACCTGAGCCACAGTGACATCACACCCAAGCAAGCAGAGGACTTGCATGTAACTTATAGAATGCTTTGGTTCCACCTGGCTCATCCATGGGCAGGGACACCTTCCACTAGCCCAGGTTGCTCCAAGCCCCGTCCAACCTGGCCTTGGACACTTCCAGGGATCCAGGGGCAGCCACAGCTTCTCTGGGCAACCTGTGCCAGGACCTCACCACCCTCACAGCCAGCAATTCCTTCCCAGTAATAAGAAGAATTCCTTCACAAGAATAGCCCTGCCCTCTTTAAGTTTAAAACCATTCCCCCTTGTCCTGTCCCTCCATCCCTTGTCCCAAGTCCCTCTCCATCCTTTAGGCCCTGCAAGGGGCTCTGAGGTCCTCCTGGAGCTTTCTCTTCTCCAGGTGAAGCCCCCCAGCTCTCCCAGCCTGGCTCCAGAGCAGAGGGGCTCCAGCCCTGGCACATCATTTCCCCTCTGTGCAGGCAGCAG
The DNA here is from genome assembly GCF_022539395.1 of Myiozetetes cayanensis. Lineage (NCBI taxonomy): Eukaryota > Metazoa > Chordata > Aves > Passeriformes > Tyrannidae > Myiozetetes > Myiozetetes cayanensis. Next base: position 526,755 of record NW_026087423.1, read on the forward strand.
CTGCAGAGTGTCAGGGACTGCCCCAAGCAGGCAGCCCATCGAGGAGGGTCTGTTTCCAGATTATTCACAACTGATTTTTTGCTTCCATCTGCCCAACTCCACCATATGGGATGATCTTCATTCCTGCAGGATACCAGTGAGGTTCCCAGGCCTGTCTTTCACCCCAGTTCATCACCAGCAATAACAGGATCATTCCATAGCAGTTTGCTCGGGCATTTTGGCTCCCCAGCATGGTGATAGCACACTATAAACCTTCCAGTGCAGATAGATATGCAATGACTGCACTAACTGTGCCCAGCCTGCTTCCTTCCCATGTGTGCTGCCTGTAGCAATCCCATCCTGTCCATCCAGTGGCTTTTCTCTACTGTGTCAGAGCAGCGGTGTGGAATTCAGTCTTTTATATCTCAGCAAAAGGGCTCATGCAAAACCAGACTTTCTGCTCCCATGCTTTGCTTATTTTTGCACCAGGAGAGAACATTTAGCAAGGTGTCCTTTGCTGTGTAACCAAACTGTCTCTCGGATGTGGCCATGTGCTCAGATAAACCCAGGTGTTTCTATAGGAAATGTATATTCCTGAGGTGGAACCCAGTGCAGCACAGCTTGAGCAATGAAAAACCACCATTAAAATCCAGGGGGAAGCACTTGAGGCTGAATTTCCCTGTTTTGGGCATAAGAGACTGAGCTGAGCTTTCTCTATCAAATATGGGAAATCTTTATTTGTGATGAACAAAGCTGAGCAGGCTCAGCTTGCCTGGGAATTAAGTTTTCTGCAGGCAGGAGTTATGCACATAACTGGTAATTACCAGAGCCATGACTTCTATTCAAGGAAAATGGGAACTGGGGTGGAATAAAGCACTTCAATATGTGGGCACTTTAATAACCATTTCCTTGCTGCTCCCATTCCCCAGCTCCTGCCCCCTCAGCTCTGGGGGTGGGAAGCACAGGCAGTGCTGTTCCTCTGACCCCCAAAGGCTGAGTGAGGGCCAAGCACAAGAGTCCTCCACCTCTGTTTTGCAGAGGGTCTTCAGGGTTTAGAAATTGGGCCCTCCAAGGGATTCATTCCCCTGGGCCCTGGTGCATGTCCAGGTGAGCTGGTCACCTCCACCTGCCCAGGGACAGTTCTGTCAGCCACCCTCCCAAGGATTAGAAGACATTCTGGCTGCAGGGCAGATGTGGTGCATTAGCAGAGGGCAGGGTTAGAAGGGATATTGGGAAGGAATTGTTCCGTCTGAAGGTGGGCAGGCCCTGGCGCAGGTTGCCCAGAGAAGCTGTGGCTGCCCCTGGATCCCTGGAAGTGTCCAAGGCCAGGTTGGATGGGGCTTGGAGCAATCTGGTCTAGTGGAAGGTGTCCCTGCCCATGGCGAGGGGTGGAATGGGATGAGCTTTGAGGTCCCTTCCAACCCAAACTCTTCTTATTTCATGATGCTGATGTGGACATTGCAGTTGTTTCCATGAACTTCAGGACTCCAGGGGAGAAATGTTGGTCATTGGGAACAACACAACCCAAATGCCTCCTGCTGTATGCAAATATATTTAGGCTTCGTGAGTGTTATTCTAATTCTTCAAGTCCTTACACCCTGGACTTCACAGGGTTGTGCTTATGTCACTAGGATGTTGTTTCTGGAGTAGAGAGCTGAAAGGAATTTTTTCCAAAATGAAAACAGAAGACTGAGCCAAATTGCTAATATTTGTACTGACCTCCAGATAAAAGCAACACCATTCTCTGAGTCTAATTATGCTTGGAAAAGGCCAGGTTTTATTCATTTTTCACGAATCTGATGGATATTGACTTAAATGTTTCTACTGGCATGATATAAAATAAAAACAACCCTGATGCTAATTGCTGTTTAGTCAATCAAAATGCTGTGATTTGGGGAAATGAAATTCAGAAATTAACTCCAATTGCTTCATTGTATTTTGGAGCGTTAAAGAGAGTCTCTGGCAAATGAGGGGAAGAACAGTCTCCAAGCTGAGCGTAGGCTGGACTTGGAAACACCACTGCACCAGAGAGCCCTGAGAGTGGCCTTTCCATGGCTGGGCTGGCAGAGGGAGGAGAAGGGGCTCATTAGACATTTGCAGATTAACTGCCACAATCACCATTGCTGGAGTCAGTGTCAGCACCTGGGGGCTGTTAGGTCTCCTTTGGAAAAGATATGGATATTTCTATTTTGCTTGTTCAGTGAGTGGTGCAGCTGACCTCAGATTGCCTTTGGTTCCTTGTGCTGACAGTCTCCAGTGCCCAAACAGCCACAGTTAAAAATCCTCTTCAGAGCAAGGATCCATTCCCAGAGAATGCCAGCCCTAAGCTGGGCAAGCAATTAAGATTTTACATTTCTTGGGCCAGCAAAGGCATAATTTTGGGTTGAACAGAATATTTTACTAGAATATGCCACGGAATGTTTCATCTGTGTGGTATCAGGGCATGTTTTAACACCTTTCTTTTTCAAAGCATTTAAAAGTGAAAGGGTGGAACTGCAAGAAAAAATCTGCTGTACAAAAAAACCTGCAAAATTTTGGATCTTGGGGGCATTTAAAAAACTTCATCTTTTGACTGGAGCAGTTTGACAGCTTTGCAAACTGTTTACATTGATGGCTACATATAAATTTTCTGAGGGGAAAAAATTGTCTGCAGCCAAAATAAGTAAGCAATCTGTAGCTGTGCCATGGACGGATTTGGCACTGCTAATGCTCTGTGGTTCTCCTGTTTTTAGCGGCCTGTGCTCTTGTCACATGGTGACAGATTGGGCTGATGTCTCCCATATCAACCATCTTAGTCCAGATGAGTGTTTGTGTGTTTGTATTGAAATTCTCATTAAAAAAAAAAAAAAAAAACAACTCAGCTGTTCTTGAAAATGGGGCCAGAGGATGGACAGAGCAAGGGCAGCTCTGGGAGAAGGACTTTGGGGTGCTGGTGGGGGAGAAGCTGGACCTGCCCCAGCACCCCAAACCCCCTGTGCTGGGCTGGTCCCCCAGCGTGGGCAGCAGGGCAGGGGAGATTCTGCCCCTCTGCCCCCTCAGCTGAGACCCCCCTGCAGAGCTGCCCCAGCCCTGGGGAACAGCACAGGGAGCACGTGGAGCTGCTGGAGAGAGCCCAGAGGAGGCCACGGAGATGACTGGAGGGCTGGAGCAGCTCTGCTGGGAGGAAAGACTGAGAGAATTGGGATTGTTCTGCCTGGAGAAGAGAAGGCTTTGAGACGACCTAATTGTGGCTTTTCAGGACCTGAATGGACCTGACAAGAAAGATGGAGAGAGACAATTTATAAGTGCCTGGAGTGACAGGACAAGGGGAAATGGCTTCAAACTGACAAAGAGTAGGTCTAAATTAGATACTGGGGGGAAATTCTTTCCTGGGAGGGTGGGGAGGCCCTGCAAAGGTTGCCCAGAGAAGCTGTAGCTGCCCCATCCCTGGAAGTGTCCAAGGCCAGGTTGGACGGGGCTTGGAGTGACCTGGGCTAGTGGAAGGTGTTCCTACCCGTGGCAGGGAGTGGGAGGAATGAGCTTTAAGGTCCTTTCCAAACCAAACCATCCTCTGGTTCTATGATTCCATGAAAAAATTCCTTTGCATGCTCGTGTTTTTAAGAGTACCCCATGGTACCTGGGCATTGCAGATACCAGGTAACCCAATAACTTTTGACGACCCTGTTTGATTTAGTCTCTTGGAAAACTCTCATAAAGTTTCATTCTAAACAAAGTGAGGTGGAAATATCCTAGTGTTCACAAGCAAAACTCCCTGAAAATCCCATTTTCACAAAGCACAGTCTGCTCCTTCACACTTTCTTCAGGTAATGCTGTGGGGTCAGTGTGTGTCCTCTGCTCGTCCCTGTCAGCACCAAGTGCTGCAGGGCATGTGGAGGCTGATGCTGCTGCCTGACCTGGCCTGGCCCTGGATGTTCTCTCAGCCACATGTGTGCAATGCCAGAGCCAAAACTTTGCTGGGGGAAACTGGTGCTGAACCTCTCTCTCTTTCCTGTCCCTTATTGCAGTTGCAATCGTCCCTTCCAGGTCCATCTCCCTGCTGTCTGCCTGGGCTCCTGCTGAGCAGGGGAGAGGCTCAGCTTCAGTAGGCTTGGCTTACCTCCCCAGTGTGTGGTTTTTAACACTCCTCAGAATCAGGGAACTTTCTGAGACAACCTTGTGGTTGTCCCATCTCCCCAGGGCAGTGGTAGAGTCACTGTCCCTGGAAGTGTTCAAATAGCAAGGAGATGTGGCACTTCATGATGTGGTTCAGTGGGCATGGGGGGGTATTCAGCTGAAGGTTGGACTTGATGATCTTGGAGGTCTTTTCCAATCTTAATGATTCTGTGGGAATTCCCTTATGGGACCTATTGGGATGGAGCCAGGAGAGTCCTGATGTCTGCACTGCAGTCTGCAGAGGGTCCCAGAGCAGGTGAGTTATCCTGGTTTCCATTGTGATACCCCAGCACTGTGGGCGAGAGGGGGCAGGTTTGGTTCCTGGCCAGCTGGGGATGACAGCATGGAGCTGCTGGTCCTCCCTGGAGTCGACTCAGGGCTCCAGCAGCTCCATGGCTCCAGCACCAGCACCCTGGGGCACTGCCTTGGGAGCCTGGTTTGTACCTGCACAGCTTAAAAGCAAAGGGAGGGAAGGCAGCACCATGAGCACCACAGAGCTCTGAGACCAGCTGGGACTTGTGCCCCTGCTTATCCCAGCTCAGCCCTGCTGGGAAGTCAAGAGCTGACAGATTACTCCCATGTGGCATTGATTGGGAATCCCAGGTGTCTCCATGCTCTTCTGGGATCTGGAAGAGTCTTGGTCCTGACAGCGAAGGGAAGCACAAGGCTGGTCCTGCTCTCTGCATCTCCTGGTCCCCATGAGAGTCCAGTCAGCACCTCTGTGCACACTCCAGTGACTGCAGCAACCCTGCTGTGACACCAGGGAGCCTCAAAGGTGCAAGGAGCAGGCACAGAGCTGCAGGAGCTGCAGGACCATAACATCCCTTGAGAGAGAGCTCCAGAACCTTCAGCCTGGTGAGAGCCATCAGACACTGACACAGAGGGAACCCTGGGACTGGGACAGAGTCCAGGAGTAGCAACAGTAATCCTAAAGACTGATTCTGCAAATGGAGCCAAAGAACCAACTTTCTTATGGTTTCAACTCAGAGGAAATTCTGGATCAATCTGCCCTAATCTACATATTCGAGAGAACAAAATGGCCTGAAACATAGGGCTACATTTTTTTAAATACTTTTCTTAAAATTAACACAACAATTAAGTAGTCATTAGAGTTGTGTATTCCTTGAAAACCCGTTTTTTGAAGCCTCCTTCCTATATAAGCAGCTGTTTGAATTACAGATTTAGGCCCAAAACTCAGCCCTAGCCTTTAGCTGTGCCAGAGCAGTGGCACATCCATAATGAATAGAATAGAATAGAATAGAATAGAATAGAATAGAATAGAATAGAATAGAATTTTTCTATATGTTTGTGAGTATAAAAATTTAGTGCATCAATCTTTAAAAGACAGGCAACATGTGAAACCCCTTTCTCTGGGACTATGGAGTGTCTGAGCTTCATAGGAGAAAAAGATGTGATCAATTTATTTACCTTAAACAACAACAGCTTGGCAATTTGAAGTCCTTGTCATCTGGGGAGCTCTGACAGGGTTTTTTTTCCTCATCACCTGCCCCAAACCCTAATCTTTCCCAGGCTCTGGAATGATAAGGAGGAGCATATGCAGATTTGTCCCTTGCCAGCGACATACCAGGAAAAAGTTTATTTAATGCAGAGGAGCTTAAAGTTGCCTTATCCATCCATCACTGCTGTCCAGAGCGAAACAAAGGTGCCCATTGATTTTGTGTTTGAGGGTAATTAATTGTTGTGCAAAGCCTGGTGTAGAGTTTAAAGGCCACATTACTGCAGCCAGGACCTCTGGCTGCATTGGCAGCATCTGGCAGCTGAGAAATGTTCAGAAAGGAGCAGAGTTTGCCCTGAGCAGTTGCTCTGTGCTCTCCCAAACAGGCAGAATTCCCAGTGAGATGATGAAGGATGGAATAGGAAGTGAAGAGCACGTAAAAATAGGGCCTCAGGACTAATTGTGTGCTTGTGCCAGTGCTCGGGGCCAGGCACTCCTGCTTTACAGCTGCCCCCTGAGAGCAGAATCATGAACAGTGTCTGAGGGCACTTGGTGTGTTCAGCTGGAGGAGACTGAGGGGAGACCTCAGTGCAGTTCCAACTGCCTGGGCAGGGGCAGAGGAGGGGCAGGACTGAGCTCTGCTCTGGGGGCACCAGGGACAGCCCCCAGGGAATGGCTGGAGCTGTGTCAGGGCAGGCTCAGGTTGGATCTCAGGGCAAGGTTCTTCCCCCAGAGGGTGGTTGGCACTGAACAGGCTCCCCAGGGCAGTGGGCACAGCCCCAAGGCTGCCAGAGCTGCAGGAGGGTTTGGATGATCCTCTGGGGTACAGGGTGGGACTCTTGAGGATGGGCCTGAGCAGGGCCAGGGGTTGGACTGGATGATCCTTGTGGGTCCCTCTCAGCTCAGCATATCCTGGGATTCTGTGACTCTGTGATCCCAGCAGGACCCAGAGCCAGGTTTTCTGTGGGCAGCATTGGCTGGTCCTTGCTGACCCAGGGCTGTGATGCTTGGCTGGCACCCATGGTTTGAATGGCACAAGTACTGCAGCACTGACTGGAGCATGGATTTTCCCAGCATCAGAGATGCATGTTTCCCTTCCTGCCATGCTCATGCTCCTTTAGGAGCCTCACTGAGCCATAACTTGGCCAAGAGTACATTTGCTCTGCTGAGGAGATGGAAGGGGAAAGAAACATAACAGGCAGAAAGGTAAGAGAATTGGTGAGCAACCAGTGATGTGCAAAGGGACAGAGAGAAGCTGGAGCTGAGCATAGAATCATGGAATCATTGAATCACAGGATGATTTGGATTTGGAGGAACCTTAAAGCTCATCCAGTCCCAACCCCTGCCATGGGCAGGGACACCTTCCACCAGCCCAGGCTGCTCCAAGCCCCATCCAACCTGGCCTTGGACACTTCCAGGGATCCAGGGGCAGCCACAGCTTCTCTGGGCAACCTGTGCCAGGGCCTGCCCACCCTCACAGGGAAGAATTTTTTCTTAATATCTAATCTAAACTTGTTCTCTGTCAGTTTGAAGCCATTCCCCCCTTGTCCTGTCACTACATGCCCTTGTAAATAGTAATGAATCAAAGGACACTTCATGTCATGGACCTCTTGTGAAAAACACCTTATGGTCGAATGTCAGACACTTTAAAGGCAATTAAACTGTCTATCTGACAGCTTGTTTGACTTGTAAGGATAGTCTGAAATTAATGGAATTTCTAAACACTGCAATTTACCTGTTCAAGTTATCACAGAATCCCAGGATGTGCTGAGTTGGAAGGGGCCCACAAGGATCATCCAGTCCAACCCCTGGCCCTGCTCAGGCCCATCCCCAAGAGTCCCACCCTGTGCCCCAGAGGATCATCCAAACCCTCCTGCAGCTCTGGCAGCCTTGGGGCTGTGCCCACTGCCCTGGGGAGCCTGTTCAGTGCCAACCACCCTCTGGGGGAAGAACCTTGCCCTGAGATCCAACCTGAGCCTGCCCTGACACAGCTCCAGCCATTCCCTGGGGGCTGTCCCTGGTCAAATAGAGCAGAGCTCAGTCCTGCCCCTCCTCTGCCCCTACCCAGTTAGTATAAACTGAAAGAACAAACAACAAATGAGACAATCTTTAGATGAAATCTCCTTTCCCCTGCCCTAGAAGGATTAGTGTCTTTCAAATTAGTTCAGATTTTGGCCTCAAAGTATAAGTAAGATTGTGTACAGGCCTGGGGTCCTCAACACAAGAAAAACATGGACCTGTCAGAGCAGCTCCAGAGGCGGCCACGGAGTTGCTCCCAGGGCTGGAGCCCCTCTGCTCTGGAGGCAGGCTGGGAGAGCTGGGGGGGTTCACCTGGAGAAGAGAGGGCTCCAGGGAGACCTGAGAGCCCCTTCCAGGGCCTAAAGGGGGGCTTCAAAAAGGGAGGTAGAGCATCTTTCTATTTTGGCAGAGAGTGACAGGACTCAGAGGGTGGGCAGGCCCTGGCCCAGGTTGCCCAGAGAAGCTGTGGCTGCCCCTGGATCCCTGGAAGTGTCCAAGGCCAGGTTGGATGGGGCTTGGAGCAACCTGGGATAGTGGAAGGTGTCCCTGCCCATGGCAGGGGGTTGGAACGAGGTGGTCTTTAAGGTCTCTTCAACCCAAACCATTCTGGGATTCTGAGTTCTCTCTTTCCCATCCAAAGTGCTGTCACGTTCTGCTGCACCTGTAAAGGTTGGTTTGACAGCCCTGAGTCCTGATGCTATTGATGCTCATTGGGAGGTTTCCCTTCACAGTTAATGCAGATGGAATTCTGACTTTAACACACTTTTCGAAAAAGAAAGATTTCAAAAAACCCTGTTCTGTAGTTCTGGGCTTTGATGAGAAGCTTCTCATGGCTACGTGTTGTCCAGAGGAGGTTTCTGACTACCCCAGTGAGTTACTGCAAGAGCTGCAGCCCTGCAGGAGGGGCTGGCACAGTTCAGGAGAGGTATAAAACTGACCATCTGTGAAGCTGTGCTCTAAGTACCAGAGTCAGCCATAAAACACTCTGCCTGATTAAAGGCCCACGGAACCTCAACTGGAGGAGCCCTCCCCCACCTTCTCTTCATTTTAAATTAAAATTTAATGGCACCTGATTCCACCCCAGAGCATTTGCGTCTTGGTAGCACATTGGGTCTGGTACTTGCAGAGCTCAAGTACTTAAGCAAACCTTTAAAATCAGAGCTGTGGGGTGTAAGTGGGTGCTTCAGCCCCGTTTTCCTGAGCAGGGGCAGTTCTGTAAGACAACAGGTGTGACCATCATTAATGTTGTTGACTTTGTCATTCAGCAAATTAAGTCCCGTGTTGGCTGGCTCTGAGCTGGGATTTTGGTTGGTAAATGCAGCCCTGAGGAGAAGAGCAAAGAGAGAAGGGTAGGCACAATGAGCTGCATTCTCTTTTCCTGTGAAGACAGTGCATTTTGGGCTAGGAATGTTCAAAGCAACAACATGTCACGGACAATTTACCCTACACGAGCCCTGGGGTCTGGTTTGGAAAGCTATCTCAGCAAACCCCCTGGTGTGCTAATGGCCCTACTACTGGTAGCAATGTGATGTCCTATTGATTATTTATCCATCGTTAATAGACTTCTGTACTCCCAGAGGATTATTCTGGTGTAACTGCAAGTGAGAGTGTTTGATGTTTCACTGCAGGCACAGGATCCAGAGCCTCAAGGGTGATAAAGACCCTTTCCCAGCAGGTCTGTAAAGAGGGAAAATTCATTTACGAGGGTTAGACTTAGAAGGGGTGTTCTTAAAAGAGGTTGTAGCCTTTTCACTGACACCAACAAGGGTCTGAAGGCTCTGGGATCCTGTTACAGCAGCATCTGCTTTCAGACACACAGCCTTTGTGCTGTGAACACACAGGAGGTGGATTTACATGGGCAGTGCTGGCTGGGAAAGGGAAGGGTGTTCAGCCCAGTATTTGTACCTTGCAGGCCCTATCCTGCAGCATCTCACCAGGTTCCCAAGCCTTGAGGTCCAGGCCAGCCTCAATAATCCCTGTACCTGCTCAAGGTCTGCGTAGTTCATAAAAGAAAAGCAGTTTATTTCATTCCTTGTTCTCTGGCCCAAACTTTCCTTTTCCAGCCTTTCTTTGCAATTTTTAGTTAGGAAATGTGCTCTGATCCTGCAGGATGACATCTTGTGCCTCAGGAGGGCACACAACAAGTCTCCTGTCACGGCAGGAAGGTGGCAGTGCTGGCAGAGACACGAGCAGCCTGAGGCACGAAGGGAGCCTCTGCAAGCAGGGTGGGGCACAGAGAGCCTTGGGGCTTGTCTGTGCTCCACTGGCTTCCAAAGAGACTCCTGGCTCTCCAGCCTTCTGTGCTGGCCTGGTATCTCATCCCAGGAGTAGCTCCCACTGCTCTCTGGTGATCCAGTTGCCTGCCCTGGTCTGTGCACACCCAAGTGCTATTGCAGCTAACTCTTTTGGTCAAAGGCCGTGAGACTTGTCCATCACATCAGACTAGCAGGGCTGGAAACCTCCCCCTGCACCCAGCCCAGACAGCCCTCCAGAAGAGGGATGTGTTGGCTGCAGATAGAGGGGGGGTCTAGACACGGACATGGTTTCTTCTCCAGCATGGAAGACCCCTGTAGCCATCTGCCAGAGACTCAGGCTCAGCCATAACCCTTTCCCTGTCATTTGGAAGCAGCGATTCCTGGGCAGCTGTTGCTGAAGGATCTCCCTGTGTCCGAGGAGCACATCAGAATGCAGCGGTTGGCTGTGCTGTGAGAGCACATCGCCCAGCTTGGGTACGGGAGGAGCTTGTTCGGTGCTGTAAACACAAAACTACATTTGCTCAGAGGCAACAGGCTCTGTATTTCATCCCTCTCTGTCACTGCAGAGCTGCAGCAGGTTTATTGCAGGATGGATGGATGGATGGGCCACCAGGGCATGCTCAGTGTGTACAGTAAGTGGGCTGAGGAGGATTACAACTGGTGGTAATGCAAGACACTGTCCAAGGAGAAGGGAGACAGAAGGGTGACCTTGTAATTTCCCCTTTGATTTCCTTGCCAATCACTTTATTCAGCTCATCGTGCTGCAAGGGCTGCTCAATCTGCTGAGTGTCACTTGCCCAGTGCTGGGATGTCCCCTCCATCCTTGGCTGTTTTTATGGATAGAGAAACCCTGGGTGCTGGCAGGGCACCCGTTAGTCTGGAGTATCAGAGTTGTAAATGCCCCTTTGCTCTCCCCTAAGCTCTGCTGTCCATCCTCTCTTAGTGTGCTGCTCCACTAAGACTCCCTGGCAATTCCCCTGGCTCTTCCTGGAGGCTGAAGGAGCTCCATTTTGGGGCAGATCTGGGGTCTCTGTATTTTTTGGTTTTTTCTGCTGTGCCCTGGTGACTCTGTGTAGGCTGATGTTGTGCCTTTCACAGGTACCAATGGAGCAAAGGGAGCTGGGCCACAGCAATACCCCAGGGGGTATTTAGGGCAGCTGCCTGGCCAAGTGCTGCTGCTCTCATGAGGCAGAACAGGACACAACCCCTCATTGCTCTGCTGAGTCCCAGGGACAGCTCCCGACCACCCCAGCTGAGGGAGAGAGTCTGGTTCCAGTGGGAATGGCTTTAAACTGGAAGAGAGTAGGTTTAGATGGGATATTGGGAAGGAATTCTTCCCTGTGAGGGTACTGAGGCCCTGGCACAGGTTACCCAGAGAAGCTGTGGCTGCCCCTGGATCCCTGGAAGTGTCCAAGGCCAGGTTGGACAGGGTTTGGAGCAACCTGGGCTGGTGGAAGGTGTCCCTGCCCATGGTAGGGGGTTGGAACGAGATGATCTTTAAGGTCCCTTCCAACACATGATTTTATTATTCTATGAAATGGTGGCTGTGTCAGAAAGGTCTTGAGGACAAGCTCTTGAAAGGCCACCAGTGGACTGTGCTAGAAGGAGGGATTGTCTAGTGGGGTCAGCAGGGTTCTGACTTTGGAAGCTGAGGCTGAACTGAGGCTGAAAGAGGAGAGATAAGTCAATGTTTCAGGAATGGCCTTTGGTTTAGAGAGGGTTTGAGCTGGTGTGTCCCACCATGTGACACCACAGTGTAGGAAGGGATGGTGCAAAATACTCAGAAAACCTGGGTGGTGGCTGCAGTGGGTCTGTAGGCTGCTGCTCCAGGGAGAATGCCTACCAGATATGATTTAAAGGAGTGAGAACAGTAGGGAAATACCAGGTTTAGGGTGACCTATGTGTTAATAATCCCAGCTCCCTTATCTGTATGTATTGTTCCTTACTCTTAAATGTCACAGGCACAGACCATTTGTCCCACAAACTTCTGCCTCAGTCAGTATATTGCTTGGAAGGTGCTAAAGAGGCAGCTCTGTAATAATTTACCTCTTTTGGTTGCCTCAGGCCCTTCTTTGCTGCATACACTCGTGCTTCCCTGCTCATAATGTCCCTGCAGGGTTTGCTGCAATGCCTGTGCCATTGCTGAAGGTTTGTCCTTCCCTGCCAGGAGGGCACCGTCCCATGGACACGGTGACACTCCCTAGGCACCCAGATCACAACCTCTCCTTGCTTTTCTGTAAGAATCACGACTGGAAAGGACCCACAAGGATCATCCGGTCCAACCCCTGGCCCTGCACAGGCACTCCAACGATCCCACCCTGTCCCCCAGAGCGTTGTCCAAACCCTCCTGGAGCTCTGGCAGCCTTGGGGCTGTGCCCACTGCCCTGGGGAGCCTGTTCAGTGCCAACCACCCTCTGGGGGAAGAAACTTTCCCTGAGATCCAACCTGAGCCTGCCCTGACACAGCTCCACAAAGTGACATGGAGGATCTAATTCTTCACAAGTATTTCTATCAAAACATTTTACTTGTTTAGTGTGCAAGTCTGTCTGACACTTGTCCAGATGTGAGCACTTGGCTCTTCTGCAAACCTGGGTATGAAGCTGGTCAGCCAGAAAATGAAGGGTACATGTTTTGAGAACACTTGTCTTACTTTAAGTCAGTATCTTCTTACCTTAAGTCGCTTATGAAGAAGCAGATGTGATCCTGTGGGAGGAGCAGGGACAGATTGTTTTTTCCAAACCTTTGTTCAACATCACAGTCACAAGAATCTTCAGATCCTTTTATGACACAGCTCAGACTAATTCCCAGGCAAGTCCATCCTGCTGCTGAATAGGGAGGGTGTTTTGTGTAAAAAGCAGTGAATAATCATATGATTAAACTCAGCCTCGTAAGAAGGACTCAAAAGAGGCCTCAGTGGTGATTCTGCAGGCAATCTCAGGGTTAGCTGCTGATTGGCTTTGCCATGCTGTAAGGAACGAGGGGCTGTGTGTGCCTGGAGGTGTGTGCTGGGATGAGCAGGAGCATCCACGTGTGTCTGTGGGCACGTGTCCACCCCCACGCCTACCTAGCAAAGTACCCAACCCACAGGGCGTGACGTGAAGGTCCACCCAGCTCTGTCTGTCTGAGCACACAGGTTCAATTTGGAGACTTTTTCATCAGAAAACAGTACAAATCTAGAAGCTTTCTGTTTGCCCTCCCATTTAATTGCCATGTCTCAGTTCTTTGATATTTGATACATATTCCACCCTTTGCAGCAGGCCTCCAAGGAGGAAGCTGGTATTTGTGATGGCACATTTGGGACTGTGGACCCTGCTGTTACAAGAGCTGAATTGAAAAGAATGTATTAAATATATCAAGAACAATTGATCAAGGTCATCTGGGGGATGTTTTCTTGGGCTGATACAGATTAAATAGATACAAAATGGGGGTCACCAACTGAAATCCAGCAAGGGCCCAGGTACAAAAAGACCTTTCAAAGATTGAAAGGACAGCAAGGACAATATACAGCTGTGTCCCCTTTGGATGAGGGTGCACATCCTACCAAACAGTTGGCAGGAACTTCTTGGACTTTGCTCTTCTTTGGGAAGACAACAATGAGGTTTTGGCCCCGAACCCCTCCAGAAACCACAGGGTTGCTCACACTGGGCAGGGTTCCACATTGCCATGAGTTTATAGAGACTGTTTGGGGGTTGTTTGCCCATGTATCTGCACTTCCCACTGCACTGCTCCTGTGGGGTCCCAAATATCTAGAGGCAGCATCTTACAAAATACCTCTCATGCTCCTTAGTCAGAAGGCTTTGATAGCTCATCCCTTCCACTGATTGCATCACTTTTTGCTTGTCCTGGCCATTCATTGCAGATCTTTGTTTCCAGCAGTGTCCAAAGGCAGGTCAGGATTGGATGCCTGCACCTTCCAACATTGTTTTTTCCTTTGGGCCATGCAATTTTTGTCATTTCCAGAGTGCAAATACCATTTGGAAAACAAACTCAAACCAATTAAACCACACCTTTATAATTCCTGTAAATGTAACGGCCACAGTTCCCCATGTTTGTATTTTGTCTTTTGGAACTGTCAGGGCTCACAGCAGAGACAGAGGCATTATTCACCCAGGGTTTATCTCACTCACAAGGCAGAGAATGTTTGACTTTTGGTTTCAGGTGAAGGACACGCTGCAGCTCCAGATCAGTCTATCTCCAGATCATTGATTCATGAGCCAAAGAGAGATATTTCATCATTTGGGCAAAACTTATCACGATGGTTGAGCAGAATCACAGAAATTTGGCTCAATTAACATAGCAATCACATTTTTACTGCAGTAGCATTGTCTCCTATCCCTTGGTCTTGATTCACCCCACTATTGAAGGCAGAACCTTTTCAGGAAAGTGGTCACCACTCCTCATCCCCAGGTCAGAAGTAAGGGGGATTTTGCAGGTAGAACACATCCCCACCCATGCTATGGTCTGCAGTATGTTGTGGCAGGAGGGGCTGGGAGGGATTTACCCCCAGGCTGAGGCAGGGCGGGGGCTGCTTTGTGAGCTGGTCACACTCAGAGCCAGGCCCCAGAGTCTGACCACAGCAGATTTCTGCTCTGCAGGTGGTGGAGGTGACTGTGACACTGGTATCTGCCTACTGGGACCTGCAGGACTGGCAGAGGAAGGCCACTTCCATATAACAGGTTCTTAGACCTTTAAATCACATTATGGGACAATGCATTTTATGCAAATGAGCTGAAGTGACTCCCCAAAGTCCCCAGGTGTCCTTATTGCCAGGGAAGCTGCTGCTGCTGTGTGTTCCTGAAAATCCATGGCTCTGACATGGGAAGGCCTGGGAGGCTCAGGATTCACACAGGAGTGTGAAGGAGACGGGCTTTGTCCTGTCTATGTTTTACAGCTTGGAAAATCCAAGGCTTCAGCTCTTCTTTTTGCTGTTTTCGTTACAGGACCTGCAAAAGGGGAAACTTCTGCCCACGCATCTGGGACAGGGTTTGTCCCACACAAAAGGGATGTTCTCAGGTGCCAGGGAGATTTTGCAGCTCAAAGGTGTTTAAAAATGACCATACCCAAAGCCCAGAGGATTTTCCACAGTGCAGTGTCTGGCTTAGGAGTCCTTTGCTCCTCGTGGCATGTGCTTTGTCCCAGATTCAAGGTGCTGTGAGCTGGAGTTTTGTCATTGCAAAACCCTCCTTGGGAGTCGGGCTTTGCACAGCTTGTTTTCTGTGAGGCTCTATCCCCCAACTCAGCTATTGATGCTAATAGATTAGGGAGAGATTGAGCTGGATCAGATAAGTATATTAACGTATCATCTGCATACAGCATTAATGCAAAGCTCTCTGAGCCCATGTAATGCCGGGGATATTTTCATTTTTGGCGTGTATTAGATGCCAAACATCCAGTTTCAAAATCAAATGACAAGGAAACGAGATGTTCTCTTGGCACTTTTCTGCCTGGAGAAGTGGCTGGATATGAGGCTTTTTGGGAGAAAGCAGTTAAAAAAAAAACCAGTACCAGAGTATGGATCTATCTGCCCAGCAGCTGCAAATCCAGGACAAAGCTTTCCTCAGCAGGAACAGGACTCTGGTACATTGTGGAGCATCCAGGGGTCTGGAAGGGTGAAGGTACAGGTGGTGGTGGCTGAAGTGCCCAGACTAGGTGAGCTCGACTGTTTTAGTGACCAGTGCCATTAATCTTAATTAATCTTAATCTTAACAACACTGGTGTAAAACTTTGAGCTGGGCAGGTAAATAACACCTGAATTACTTCATCATTGCCATTGTTACCACAATTAAGTAGAAAGGTCACACCTCTGGATGTGTCTCCAGAATGAGAATCATAGAATGTCCTGAGTTGGAAAGGGATCACTGAGTCCAATTTTTGGCCCTGCACAGACACCCCAACAACCCCACTCGGTTCCTGAGAAAATTATCCAAACCCTCCTGGAGCTCTGGCAGCCTTGGGGCTGTGCCCACTGCTCTGTTCAGTGCCAACCACCCTCTGAGGAAGAACCTTGTCCTGGCATCCAAACTGACCCTGCCCTGACACAGCTCCAGCCATTCCCTTGGGTGCAATGGGAGGCACGTGAGCCTCCCCTCACATCTGACAGCAGCACTTGGGGACACTCTGAGAGCGCACGAGGGATGCGCAGTGGTGAGTTATAACCTTTTTAATTACAAAAAAAGCAAAAAAATTAAATTTGGGGGTTTTATCAACACCTTCCCCTACCACCCAAACGTGCTCCCAGTAAATATTCACACTGGCCTAGAGATGCCCATTGAGACAAAAAGAACAACGATTCTGCAGTGAAGGTAAGTTTTGGAAGAAGGGGAAAGAGTCACAATACCTGGCTCCAGGCACTGTTTGACCACCAGGTTAGAAGGGTCTGCTCCTGCTGAGAGAGACAGGTCAGCTGGGATGGAGCTGGTGGCAGTGGGGAGGTGATGAGTCCCACTGATGTGCTGACCCATGGTGTGTAAGGCAGGTGGCACTGGGAACCTGGGGCTGTGCCCTGGGGACAAGCAGCATCTGAACAAGGTGACCTACTGATCCTTCTGCAGCTGCATCTCCATGAACATTCCTGGGCACCTTTCACTGGCTCACCTTGACCACGGTTTTGCTTTCAGTTAGGAAATAACTGGAAATAGCAAATGTTCAGAAAACTCCACTTCATCCCAACACAGTTAAAGGAGGGGCAGCTGGATGAGTGACACAGGAGTAATACATGAGGTGTTAAAATGTGGGAAGGCCACCTGGGAAAGCAGGGCCTGAGACCTGCAAACAGGGGCAGGTGCTGAAGGTCCTGGTGGCCAGATTGTGTCCCAGCCCCACTCATTGCCATCCTGCTGTCCCTGATGAGGCTGAAGGTGGTGTGATCCAAGTGCCACAGGAACTGTTCAAGCTGGTCAGATCTGCTCTGGGTAAATGCAAAAGACTCAACAGTAAGAGGGAGTTAATAATTTCTACTCCTTTACAGCTTGGATTAACTGACTCTCTGGCTGCAGATGCAAATGAAGGTGTCCTTCTAAACCAGGCTAATTTGTGTTGGACTCAGTTGTCACAGGTCAGTTCTCTGTGATGCTGTGGAAACTGGGGCCAGTTTGTGATGAAGGACGGAGGAAATTGGTGTGTCAGCTCTGCAGCCCAAGCCCTGCACCCCCAGAGGGAGGAGCCTGTCCTTGGGTGAGGAATTCCTGGGAGAGCACTGCACCATCCTGAGGAGCTTTTGGGGGCTGTACCTACTGGTGCCCTCCCTGTGCTGCCCACCCTGCCAGACACAGCAGAGCCAGCTGAACCTCCTTCCTGAAGAACGTGGCTAAATTGTGATGGACAATAAAACCTGGGGCTTGGGAATCTGCAGGGAGACTCACAGCCTTCCCTAGAGTCATCTGCCAGCCAAGCTGGGACAGCCAGCTCAGCTTTGTTCACAGCTCTGCTGCCTCTCTTCATGGAGAAGGGATGGGAATGTCCTTCCCTGAGGAGCTTCCAAGCCTGCTCCCACTGGAGAAGGTTCCCCAGGGTGCAGCAGGTGAGGCATAAAAGGGTCAGAGCTCCCTGCGACTCACAGAGGGAGGCAAAAACCTGCCTAAAAGTCTACAACCACCAAGAGGCTGTTTATAAGCCTTTTTCATCTCTCCTCTGCCTTTCTTAATTGCTCTGAGGTTATTCTTTTAGATGAGTTAATTATTCTCTGTTTATTCTGATGAAACAGGAAATATTTATGTATGTTTGTACCTTGAAAGACTTCTGGTCTTTTCAGAGAGCAGATGCCACAGCAGATGCACTGCAGAGCCCTGGTTCCCGTGCTGTTCAAGTTGCAGTGTTGGGGTCTTGCTTCAGCTGCAGCTTTGGAGAAGTTAAATCCATAGATTGGGAATGGTGTTGAGGAAGAGTCTCCTCTGTTCACAAACAGTAGTAGAGGAGGCTCAAGAGACCTGTGCATCCCTTCAACAAACACACAGGCCACTTGGGCATTGCTGTGCTCAGCACCAGACCTGAACCCTGGCAGCCTCTGGACCTGCTCCAGGGCACAATCGATGGGGGGAGTCTCCTGAAAGCTTCCTTTCCATGGGTCCATTCAGCCTCCCATCTGCAGTGCCTGTGATTGCCTCCCACCAGGGTAATGCCATGTCCAGGTCAAAGCTGGGTGTGGAATCCTCTCCTTGCTGTTTTCTGATGGCATCACTGACCTGCCATGCACCTCCTGTGAGGTCCCACTCCTGCTACCACACACCTTGGCTCTTCTGCCACAGGAGATGTCACTTAGGAAGTTTGATGTCATGCTTTTTTTGGCATTAACCTGACGCTGGTGAGATCTGGAGAGCTGCTGCAAAGCCAGCATGAAGGTGTACATTTGTGATCAATGTACACTTGGCTTCAACAAAATTGGATGGTTGTTCAGTGGCCCTTTTTTACCTGCTCTGCTGTTCAAACCTAAAGTCAGACACATCCTCCCATTCCCTCCCTCTTTCACACACCAGTCACATCTGCTCTGATCTCTCTCCAGTGGTAGCTTCCTGGCATTCCATTTTATTGCTGGTTTAACAAGGAAACCTCTCTGAGGGCTGTGACAGCTGGAAAAGCATCTGGAGGAGTGATTTGCAGTTTCTGTTGGTAGCCTGGAAGCCAGACAGACAGAGTTTTGCTGTCTCATACCCCGAGTTTGGAGATGGTTCAGGTGATGCTGCTTACACAAAACCTGGATCTCTGAGGAGCAGCTGTGTCCAGGAGGAACACAGTGCAGGAGCCCAAGCTGGGAATGCAGAGATCACTGCAGCAGTGCTGGGTTGTCTTAGTTTATTAAGACTGAAGTGTTTTGCCAAGGAGGATGAGTTATGAGGAAGACCAAGCTCCTCCCTCTAAGCAATTGTAAAATCCAAAATTAAGAGGCTCCCTAAAAAGAGGATGAACCACCCACCCTTCTCCCACTGGGTCACCAGCTCAATTACTTGGCGACAGTGAAGGTAACTCTGTATTTCTCTTCAAACTTTTGTTCTTTGGTAAAAACTGGGAGATTGATCCTAAATATTTGTGTCAGTCCAGTTTCCAACACCTGTCAGGGGGATTCTCTAGTTTTCCATCCCATTCCCTGGGGGCTGTCCCTGGTGCCCCCAGAGCAGAGCTCAGTCCTGCCCCTCCTCTGCCCCTGCCCAGGTAGTTGGAACTGCACTGAGGTCTCCCCTCAGTCTCCTCTTCTCCAGCTGAACACACCAAGTGCCCTCAGTGTCCTCCCACTGCTCCAAATCCATGGCCCTTCCCCATCTCTGGGTCCCTCCTTTGGACACTCTCCAATGGCTCAATCTCTCCCTTCCATTGTGTCCCCCCAAACTGCCCCAATATTGAGGTGAGGCCACCCCAGGGCAAAGCAGAGCGGGACAATCCCCTCCCTGGCCCAGCTGGCAGACAGCAGGGAGTGGAACAGCATTGCTGTGGCTGTGCAGGGAAGCTGCCATGTGCCATCTCCAGGCAGGTTCTTCCTGCCTCATCCACTTGTGGAAAGCTTATCCCAAAGCTTTGAACCATCAGCATCCTGCAGTGGTGGAAAGCCTCCAGCAGCTCACTGGGAGCTTCACCTGCTCCAGCTTTGAATTTGCAGAGACCTACTTTGGAGACAAGCTGAGAGCATTGACACCTTGGTCCCTGCGTGGCTCCAGCAGGAGTTGTTTTGGCACAGGATCTGCTGCTCCTGCTCTGGCCACCCCTGCTCCCACATCATCTCCCTCCTTTCCCAGCCCAGACATTGCAAGCCTGGTCTATGTTACACCTCTCCTGGCCAGGACCTGTCTTGAAGCTCTTCTGTGTTTCACCAGAGCTGAGAGCCAGAGGCTGAGCAAAGTCCTCCATGAATGGTTTGGGGTGGAAGGGGCCTTAAAACTCATCTTGTCTCCCCCCTGCCATGGGCAGGGACACCTTCCACTAGACCAGGTTGCTCAGGACCCCATCCAACCTGGCAGGGGTGTGGCTGCCATTTCTGGACTGCTCTCCTGCTTCTGAGCAGGCCAACTGGGGAAGGCAAAGCCCAGTCCCTGCCCAAAGGGTCCCAGCTCAGCTCTGTGCCCTGCAGAGGGGCCTGGTTGTGCAGCACAGGAATACCTTTAACTGGCATCTCTTGGGAAAGCAGTTCAGATGCTTCAGTGGCCTGGCAGCCTGCATCCTCATTTTTCATGAAGGTTAATTAGTTACAGATCCTCTGGCCTTTCCAGGAGCCTTGGCATCCTGCTGACATGAACCGAGCGTCAAACTGGCTGTCCCTGGAATAAAATGAGCCATAGTATCGAAACATCAACAAGGACAAGGAGGGTTCCCCATGCCTGATTTCTCTCCACATCAAAGCATGTCCTTGGCAGGAGATGCTCAGGGATGGCCCTCAGGGTTCCCTACTCTTGGCCATGCATGGAAATCTGCTCGGGACTTGCAACCTTGGAGCATCCTGGTTTGGAAAGTCACAGAATCACAGACTCATGAAGGTTGGAAAAGACCTTCAAGACCATCTAGTCCAACCATCAACCCAGCACCATCATAATCACCCCCAAATCATGTCCCCAGGTGCCCCAGGTTTTCCACTTTCTCATCTATGTGTGGTTCAAATCCCGAGTGAGACTGCAAAGACAAGACCCTTGACAGCCCTGTCCCACCACAGTGCCAGCAGCACCTTTGGCCCTGCTGGTTCTGCCACTTCCCGTGGAGGGGAATGAGCCAGGTTGGGATCTGACAGGACACAGCAGATCTCACAGAGACCACAGAGTGAGATCTAACAAAAATGTGGCTGCACTGGGCGAGACTGGAGAAGCTGCATCTGCTGCTCTTACCCAAGAGCTTCTTAAACTCCTGTGGTCCAGACAATGCCTTATTCTGCTGTGACAGTTGACATCTGTTTAGGAACAGGAGTGTGATGGCTCAGAAAACATCCTCTCACAGGGAGCATGAGACAATCAAAGCAATGGGACCGATCAGGGTGATGGTGCTGAGGAGCAGCCTGGGAGGAGGGCTTGGCATTCTGAACCCTGCTCATCTGAGGGTAGGCTGCCATCAGCCCTGTTGTGAGGCAGTTCTGCACTGTTGCCTGGAGCACAGAGGGAAACTCCAGGGAATACGTTGATATAGGTGGGAGCTCGTGGTTAGAATGATTTGAGAGAGGGTCATGAGGAAAAGCTCTCTCCTGTGCCTACAGGAGCAATTAGAGCAGAGGCTGCACTCACTTCACTGAACACCAATTACTGATCCTCAAGTCCAGCCCAGCAGCTCTCTGGAGTAGTGACTGCCCGTGGGAATTCAGAGCACGTCTGAGCACTCGGCTCATTCCCTGTGCTGGCACCAGCCAGGGGCTCAAAGCATCTGCCTTGGCAGAGGCTCCCCATGCCCGGCCAGGCTTCTCCTTTTGGGATGTCCACAGCACTGAGATCCCAGGGTCTGCCCTGAAAGCCTCGTTTCAATGGAAGGAGAAAGGTTGCCTTTGATGTGGATTGTGGTGGGATCACAGGCAGGCATGCAGGGAGCACGTGGCTGTGTGTGCCTGCACTCAGGTCAGCATTTGACAGTGAGGTCACACTGGTCACAGATGTGTGGCTGGAGCACATCAGCAGTGATCACATCGACTGGTGTGAAGACTGGCAAGGAGAGGGGCAGTTCAGCAGCTGATTGCACAGATTTGGCTCTGGAACTGGGCCATGGGGATGCTGAACTTATGAGACTAATTGACTGGATTGATTAGGAACAGGGAACAGTCCAGCTAAAAGATCTGTAGCACTGCACCACAGTGTCCAGCACGGGAATAGCTGTGCCAGTGGCAGGGTTTGGTGCCTGTGAAGTGTGTGAGTGCTGAGGAATCACACTGCACACACTGTGCAGAGCAGGGGAAGGGAAGCTCTTGTGCAACAGGTTTTGTCCTCCTAATCACAGGTCTCCTGGGCTCCCTGGGTTATACCAGGAGCTGGCAACTCTGTAACTGGGCTGGCTTTGCAGAGGTTGAGCTCTGGCTCATGAGAGATGCAGAGCATGGGGGACCACAAAACCTGTCCCTGGTATTTCAGGAGCAGAAATCAATACTACTTTCCTTCTTCCTCTGTCTGCATTCAGATGATTATCAGTGGCATGTTCTGCACAGATTGTTTTTTAAGTAAGGATTGTGGTATCTAAAACAGGCCCCAGAGTAAAAAACTGTCCCTGGAGAGCAACTCAGCCTCCTGATCCAGATCTATGCTTTACCAAATGAATCCCCACTTGCTTTTGGCAGGCTCCAGCCCTGCTGCCCTTCTTTTCTGCAGCTGTTTGCTCCTGAGGGGCATTCCATGGGGTTCAGAAGCAGCTCAGGCACTGAGTGCTAATAACCCCCCGTTCTGTGTGGTGGTTTTGACTTCACTGGCAACTGGTAAATTTGCAGGGCTCTAAACTCCTGCTTGGGTTCACATCCTTCTGTAATCATGGGTCCCAAACTGCACTTGCACCAAGGAGGTTAATCCAGGCTCAGTGAGAACACCTTCACTAATGGGGGGTGAACTGCTGCTGCTGGAGGGCACCTCTCCTCCAGATGGGAACTGCCTTGGAGAAAATGGGGGTTCTTTGGGCTGTATTATCCACTTGGATGGAAATGCTGGCTAAAGGATGGTGCTCCAGATGGTGAGGGCACTGGCTAAAAGCAGGAGATCTGGGTATGCCACTGAGGGACTTAGGATCACATAAAACCCTCCAGTTCTCTATGTTGACCCATCCCTTCTGGCTCTGTGCTCCCTGGGAGTGAGTCTTTCTCCTCAAGTCCATATTTATAATCCCACACATCTGTCACAGTGCTGATGTGCACAGGGTCAGAGTGCCCATGGGCTTACAGTCCCAAAAAGCTTTACTGGGAGACCAACAAACCTGATCCCCCATTCTAGCTCCCCAATGTGGACTTGTCCTGGTTCCCCACTTAGGAGAGACCCATCCTCAGTGGGTGACTTCCCATGCCATGGCTGGAGAGAGGAATTGGGAAGACTTCTGGAAATCTCCAGAAGTCCCCTGGCAGCCATGGTGAGGTGTCAAACCAGGCTGGGGACCCTGGATGTTGCTGGCTGCTGCCACAACCCTTTCTGTGAGAAGTGATGTGTTGCTGGAAGCACACGTGGAAGGTGACTCACCTCCAAAAAATACCCTCAGAGGAGGTGACTGGACAACCTCCTAGGGGATGTAATTTAGTCAGAGGCAAGACTTTGGTCTTTAGGCAGAGTGTCCTGTTGGGATTATCTGCCTTGTGCTACACAGGGGCTCGGGCCAGATGATTGAGTGCTCCTTCTGCCTTTGCCATCCATGAATCAATCAAAGGTGCAGTGGAAGTGTTTTTGCAGAGGATGTGTGACAGTGGTTCCGCAGCAAAAGAATAGCTCAAAGCAACTTTGGAAAAATGCTGTATGTTATCAAAAGCAAGAAAGTTTTGAAATAAAAGATTATTCAAACCCTGGGCAGCGTGTCAGTGCTCAACATCCTCACCCATTTGCAGCAAGCACCGCAGTGCAGGTGGTATGTGAAAGGCAGTTTCTCTGGAGCACCATGTCACCCTCCTTCATCTTGCTCATCCAGCTTGCCTGTCAGTCCCTGACTCACACAATGGTTCAGAGCTTCATCCACTGGCTGGAAGTGACTCACAGGCCTTTGGAAGCGCCAGCATGTGCTGCTACCTGTGACATCAACTACACCATCCCAAAGAGACCCCCCTCCTGCTCCTCCAGGTGATCGTTATAATTAGTCCCAGTGAAACAGCCCCAGCAGAGCTGCTGGTGCAACACACGGAGCCTGGAAAACAGGCAGGAGCCTTTGCTGCCACGTGCTGTCCTAGCAGGGAGGCTCTGTGGAAAAAACACAGCTCATAAGAAGCTTTAAAACTCTTTGCCTGTGGACTTCCCAATTTCTCATGGGCTTTACTTCCCAGTGACAGCAGGGCTGGAAGAGCTGGGGAGCGCTTACGTATATCCATGGGCTTTGCAAAAATGGGAAATGAAACCTTAGATTTGAAGGACTGTTTGCAAACGCTTCCTTTTAGTGGGAAACAGGTCTCCTCCTGCATCACCAAGTCGTGTTACGCCTCACGCTCCCAGTGCCTCCTGCGCAGCTTTTGGAGGAATCAATCTGGGCCATGTGAAATGTAACTAAAATATACCCAGGATATGTATCCCAGGGGATGGAGCTTTCCTGCAAGATGGTGTTTCTGAAGGAGCTGCCTGTTTTCCTGCTCCGGGGACCTGAGCATGAGCCCAGGGGTCCCCAGCAATGGGGTGATCACAGTGATGTTATTCAATCCTCACCCCATCTCTCCAAAATGCCACCACAGCCCCTCAGGGTCCTCGTGCACCCTGGTGGGCTCCAAATCCCTGTTGCCACCAGGAATGTGCTCCCTCCTCCCAGGCAGCTTTGCTTTCTGCTCTGCTCTCTGCGAGTGTTCCCTAAGGATATATAACTGAGTTTTATAATGAAGCACCTCTCACCCAGCACATATTAAATAGATTTCAGTTGCCCTTTATTACACAATAATGATAGTAAGATTTAATTACCTCTGCACCCAACGGAGACGTGAATTTTAACTGATATGACTAAATCTTCCCAGTGGTGTAATTGGTGGTGTCTGCAATTGTGGGTCAATTCCAGTGCATCAGTGGGTGGTGACAGAAAAATCCTTCCTGAGGAGCATGGATCCCAAACTGAGACTGTGGGTGGATTAAGAGACCAAGACAGGTAAGGAGCAGCTGATCCAAGGAAGCCAATTAAACAATGATGCTTAGTGGAGTTTTTGATCCAAGACAGAGGCTAAAGATGCACAAAAATGTGAGAAAATCCAGGAGCTCATGGAGATCAACAGGGCCAGGGTCTCTGTGGGCTCTGCCCTAGGACTGTGCTGCTCTTCTCACACCTACCATCATTTTCTGCAAGTTCAAATAATACTTTTTTACAGGCGAAAAGGCATTCTGTGAGTGACTCTGTTTGCAGGGCTCTCTGACACGTCTGTTTTGATTCGTGCTGAAAACTGTGTCACCCAGATACACACCAGGCACTGACAGTTCATGCTGTGCTTTTTACAGTGCAAAGAGAAATGAGCTCTCCAGGAGCAGAGGAATTGGGGAGAGCTGGGGACAGCAGGGCTGGGGTTAACAACCCTCATGCAAGCCCTTCTGCAGCAGCCATGGTCATGCTCTGGGTGCTGCTGTAGCTAAAGGAGCATTAGGGGCTGGGGCAGTGTTTGGGACACTGTACTGGAGACATGAAGGTCACAGATCACCCCTCACCCTTTGCAGCGGCTCAGTTTAAGCATTTTCTGCACCACCACCCCCCCCCAGTTTTGCAGATAGTGGTGTAACAAAGAACCAGTCTAAGGGTCATTCCAAACACTTCAGACATCTCTGGGTTTGTCCTGCTCATCACAATGAGGTGTAAACATGTCCAGTTCAGTTTCTCCATTGTTTCCATTTCTCCTCCCCTTTTCTTTTGCCTTCAGTTTTGCCTAGTGTCCTGGGTTGACAGGGGCCTCGAGCTGAGCAGTTCCCCGCAAGGCTCCCAAGGACCTGAGGCCCTACAGCCCCTCAGGGGTCCTGTCCCAGCCATCATCCCTCCCTGTGTCTGCGTGTCAGTGCTCTCACGTCACGCTTGGTTGCTGTTCCTCAGCAGACTCCCACTACAGGTCCTCCAAGGATTTCGCAGAAAGTGAAAATCATCCTATTGTATCAGTAAACAAAAGGACAAGGCTGAGAGGAGAAAGTTGACAGGCTTGGCTCGTGTTTTCCCTGGCACGCTCCATGTGATGGGAATGCTGGGCTGGACCCTCACAGGCTGGTGGGTCTCTGGCCTGGAGACAAGCCTGGCCTGTGGCTTTTTCTGAACATGAAACCTTTCATCTGAGCTACCCAAAAGGAGTCTGTGAGCCCATTTCAAACCCTATGCTGAGGTTTCCAGTGTGTGATTCATGTCATTTCATGCAAAAATTCATGTCTTCGTCTTCCATTCACTGTTCCTGGAATGAATGAATTGTCCCTCCTGTTTTCTCCCCTAGGTCTTTCACTACTTTCCAAAACCGAATGATAAAGAATTAGCCCGTCTGGCAACTGAGGGCTGAAAGTGCTGACAAAGACACCACGTGAATCATGTGTTGCCAATTATCTCCTTCTCTATTTTAAGATGCAGAATATATTCTGATGCCAAATCATGGCCATACGGTCCTTCCACTGACACCCATCACCCCTCTGTGACATCCCTGGGGGACCTTTGTGGCAGGAGCCACAGGGGAGGGGGTGGGCAGATGGAGTTTCATCCTCTTCCATTTATGAGATGATGATTTGTGCTGGGGTCCGAGCAGGGAAGGGCTGGGGTGTGCAGGGGATTTCTGCACAACGATCTGGTGTTTCAGTACATGGCTTTCCAGGCCTATTTTCTGGGAGGCAGTGGGAAATGTCTGCACGTTGCAGGCAGAACTGACCTGCCAAGACCAGTTGCCACATCAAATATTCCCAGTGCATGTCCAGCCCTGATCTATTGCTGTGGGTCAGCACTGCCTAGACACGCTGACCACACACCAGCTGCTGCTTCTGTTCCTGGAGGCATCAGCGTTCTCTGGTCACTACATCTGACTCCACATGTTCTAATCCCTCACTGCCCATTCCTCTTACTACTCCACAGGGCATGGAAGGCAAAAAGCCCCTTATGTATTAAAACAAGGGCAATGCCCCATCATTTCCTCTCCCTGCAATTTCTGGGTAATTACACCTGAACTTCTGAAGTAATTCCAAAATTAACGACATAGCATCCACCCCACAGATTATAGTAACAACTCTTTAGGCTGAGGAAGAGCTTGTACCTGGCTAATTAGTGTGGCACTGATTAGATGGGAACTGGTCATCTGGCTAATGGTGGGGTCAGCTGTGCTGCACGATGAGCTGTCTCCAGGCAGCATTTCTCCACAGGTTCCCCATGGTCTGCTCATTCCCTGCCTGACCCACCCTGCTCAGTTCTTCCTGAGAGCAAGGACAAGTAGAAATCTGGCTGTAGGAGTACAAAGCAGACATGTCTAACAGCACCCACGGGCTCTTGGGGTCCAAATTTTCTTCAAAGCAAGCATGGCTCAGTCCCTGAAGTTGCAGCAACACAGTCAACCCCATGGAGAGGACTCCCTGTGGCAACAGGACCCGGGGCACTGGGGACAGCCATGGCCCTGCCCTCTCCTGCAGCAGTGACACTTGTGGCTGTTGGTCTGCAGTGTTACAGGGGTTAAGGTTTCCAGATGTTCTTGGCATGATTTTCTGATTCATGATGGGGAGTTACACCCTTGGCACTCAAGCTGCACCACTGGAGAGCTCCAGCTGGTCCTTCATCTCCCCGTGTGAGGCAGGCACGGGATGAGGGTGTTCTGGAAGAATCACCAAGCAGGAGACTGGATGAGAAAAAGAAGGGAGGAAGGTAGGAAACTATAGATGAACAGAGCAGAATCCTCTGAGCCCTGCAGTGTGCAGGGGGCTGCAGAAGGCGGCTGTGGAGCATGAGCCTGCAAGCCACAGAGATGCTTATTTTAGGGGATGCAGCATCACAGGGGAAGTGCCTGCATTTCCCCTAACATCAGGAGGAACTTCTCCTTCCAGGTTCCTTTGCAAAGGTCCTGACTGCCCTTTGAAGAGCCAAGATCCCAAGTACAGCAACATGAAGATCAGACCAGGAGAATGAGGGGGAGTTCAGGAACCCACTGCCCTCAGTGCCAGCAAAAAAGTGGAGAGAATTTGAGGGCTAAAAAGCTCTTTATAGATCTAGTAAGGATATTTTACAGTTTTTTATGTTCAAGGTTGTTCTTGGTGAAATAATTTCTAGCTGAAAATGACACTGACTCCTCTGCAGCTGCATTTCCTCCAGCAGGGAGGCAAGGTGAGCAACAGGAGTTTCTCCAGGGCTCTGTAGCGTTTCCTCCAGCCACTGCTCCTCTAAGGGAGCCATTCCAACTGTGACCCCTGGTGTCTGCTTTGGGCTGGGAACAGGCATTTTGATGTCTGTAGGAGAATACAGACCCTTTTATTTACCAGCAGGAAATTTGTCTTCTATTTATCTTGTTGGAAATGACAGGCCTGACTCGTTTGGGGCTGAGGAGGGTCTGTGCTCACCCTGGCTCTGCACAGGCCACCCAGATGAACTGTTTGTTCCTTGTGCCCAGACATGCTGTGAAAAGATGATATCAGGGCTTGGTTCCTTTATAATATCAGCTTAGACTGGAGCCTCTTCAGGACAAGGGTTTCCACAAGTCACTGAGACAAACAGAGAATCAAGACTGAGATGGACAGAAGGAGGAAATCAAGCAAAAAATTAATCCCCAGAGAGTCCTTGGTTAGAGGCTTCTTAATCAGAAAGACTAAAACTGGTACAGATACTTAAGGAGGTAAAGGGTTAAGGAAATACAGAGCCAAGGATCTCTGCCCAATCTCCAAGGTGAAGATTTTTGGATTTTCTGGTGGGATAAGTCCACTCTTCTGGGGGTCAGTGGTTGTCCAAGGACTCCTGTCCTGCTTCCCAGCTCCCACGTGACCACTGTGATTTTAAAGCTTGGCCAGCCTGCCAGGGATATTTCTGTAAGGGAAGGTGGAGTGCTCACTCCCCGTGGTGTCCCACTGCATGTTGTTTGCACCAGGTTTCTCTGAGCTCCCCCTTCAGACTTGGTTCCTGGGCAGGCATTCCAAGGCTGGCTGCTCCCCTTCCAGGCAGGATTCCTGCAGCCCACTGGCACATTTGGCTGAGATTTGCTGCTGATGAGGAGGATTCACAGAGCTGTGAAACTGTCATTTGTGGGAAATTGGGATGTGCCAGATCCAAACAGAGCTGCAGCTGCTGGAAACTGTCCTCAGGGTCCCACATCTCTGGAACCAGCCCATTTCTCCAGTAAGGAGGTGGAACTGGCCCCGGCCTTCACAATCCAGCTGTGCAAGATTTTCTTCTCCCACCCACCCTGAGGGTGCATTGAGGTTACAAAGGTCTCCAAGGGTCCCACTTTAGTGAGGCATCCTCAGAGGGGATTTAATGCCCAGTGGAGTCTGCTCATCTCAGAACCTCAGAGAAGCCCTTGAACCACCCAGGGGACCAACTAGCCTTGTGCTCACAGGAACTCAGACAAGAAGCTTTACCAAATTGTAAACCGTTTATGGTTTCAGGTTCGGTAAAACAGGATAAACGTTTAAAATGCTGTTATTTTCAGCTGAAAAGTGACCCCTCAGCGGTCCCCCATCAAAAGCTACTTCAGCTTTAAATGGGTTGCCATTGTTTCTTGCGACTGTTCTTAAGGAAATGCAAATCACAGGGGTTCCTGAGTGAGCAGTATATGCAGTAAAGATTCTGAAATTCATGGCAAATTTACAGTAAATTATTCATTACAGATATCCTCAATTATCTTGGAGGACCGGTGGAGATTAAAAACCTACAGCAAAGTTAGTATCCCAGTTTTCTCATAATTTAAAGTTTTCTGCATTCGTTAGTTAATGCCAGAGATGAAAGTCAAAGAGCAAGTGATGGTGGGAGGCTGGTTTGGGAGTTGACTTGCACACCTGTCTTACTATTTCCACTTGTTCAGAAGTTTGTGCTGGCAGGACATGGCCCAGAGGTGGGTCAGGGCCCTCAGTGCACTGCCTGAGCAGCCTGTAACCATCTCTCCACAACCCTTCTTCTTCCCTCCCCTCTGTCCCAGGGGTTTAGCTGCCACCCCATCATCACTCCCCTCTCTGCTCATGTCAGATGTGGAACACACCCCAGGAGTCCTTGTACAGAAACCCAGAGAGTCCTGCAGACAACCTCAGCTGGAGGCACCTCCTGACACCTCAGCATGGGATGACCCTGCCATGCTGGAGGGGTGGGCTCTGCACTGCCCTGTCAGTCCCTGCAGCCTCCACACACAGGGCACCTGCCTGGGAGGGCTCCAGAACACTGGAGCTGTTGGGTCCTGGAGAGAAGGAGAGTTTAAAACAGTTTAAGAAATGGAGTAGCTTCCTTGAGTGCCACTGGGCACATTTCAGTGTGGCTGGGGACTCCAAAAATCCCACTGAAGGGCTTTCCTAGTGCAATCGTGCACGTTTGCAAAGCACAGGACCTTATCTGCAATCACCCCCTTCTGCAGGGGGGCTCTGACAGACCCCAGCTGGCAGAAGGTCACAGTAGAGCAGCCAGACCCCGTGAGAGTCTCTCTTGGATGCCACAGGCTGCCACCATCAAGTATTTCTGGATGCAAATATTTTCAAAGGAAGCTTCATTTTTTTATTGTTGTTGTGTTTTTTTGTTGGTTTGGTTTGGGTTTTTTGTTTTTGTTTGGTTGGTTGGTTGGATGGATGGTTTTGTTTTTGTTTGGTTTTGTTTGTTTGTTTGTTTTTGCTGGAAGTGCCCACTGTGCATAGAACAGGAGCCCTGAAAAGATGTCTGTGTCCATCCGTGTGTTTGTTCCCTCATCACTCCCATGGAATCATCTCTGAAACAGGGACTCCAGTCATGTGCACAGAGAAGGCCATTTCTGGCAGGTCTACAAAGGCCACATCCCAGAAAAAAAATTAATTGCAGCAGAGAGCCTGAATTTCCTGTTTCCATGCAGTACATCTTTCTGAATTAGCTGATTCTGCACTGAGGAAAGCAAAAAACTCCCCCTTAGCATTTCCAGTGCCATGGAGAATCAGTGAAGAGAGAAAAAGGTGACCTCTCTGAGTGGGTGAATGCCTCTCCTCAGCTTTGGGGAAAGAGCCACTCTTGAGCTGGGTCACCTGGCGTGTTGGGGGTCCCAGAGCTGTTCTGGCCCCTCTCTGGCTCCCTTGTAAAGGTTACTCTGCTCGGACACACCCCATCACCTCCCTGCAAGCCTGCTCTGCCTGTCCCATGGGTGGTCCCACCTGTGGAATCACCTTCTTGATCCTGGGGAGGTCTAATGCAATTCCCTGGGACTCCCACAGTCTCCTTTCCTTGGTTTCTGCTCTGCACCTTGAACAGCAGCAGTAGAAAGTCTGTGTGTGACCATTTATTCCCAGTGATCCATAGCCTCTCTCAGCAGGAGAGCAACTTCTAGATGCTAATTAAATACCAAGCCCGAGCTGCAGATCATGCTCTGTGCTAAGCTCTGCATCTTATCCACTTGGGTAGTGATGTATTTGTGGTTTCCTTCATCCAGGCGAAAAGCCACGTGGAATGAAATCTTCCTGAAGGGCTGCTGGTGTTGCTGGTTTGTCCTTGCATCCATCCAGCACAGAGGAGGGAGAATTTACATTCTGTGGATTCTGGTGCAAATGGTGGGGTCTGTCCTATGGGAATTAGAGTAAAACCAGGTAGAAAGTGGATTCAGACCCTGTTGCAGAGGAGCAAGTGTCCCTTGGACATGTTTTATACCTAGTTGTCCACTGGAGACTCAACAAGGCTGCGCAGGGCAGTGGTTGAGTCTCCATCCCTGGAGGGGTGTAAAAGCTGTGTGGATGTGGCACCTGGGAACGTGGGTAGT
Source organism: Myiozetetes cayanensis (assembly GCF_022539395.1). Classification (NCBI taxonomy): domain Eukaryota; kingdom Metazoa; phylum Chordata; class Aves; order Passeriformes; family Tyrannidae; genus Myiozetetes; species Myiozetetes cayanensis. The sequence goes on from NW_026087423.1 coordinate 558,055, forward strand.
GGTGGACCTGGAAGTGCTGGGGGAATGGTTGGACTCAATGATCCTAGAGGGCTTTCCCAACCTTAATGATTCTGGCATTCTATGACAAGGCTCCTTTAGGCCCACAGGGCTCAGGATGGAGCTTTGGACATCAGTGCTCAAAGCACCCACTGAGTGCTTGGTCCTGTCAGTCCAAGAGGTTCCCAACTGCAGGGCTGCACTGAGAGGCTCCTTCACTCTGCTGGACTCAGTCACTTGAGCTATTTGAGCTGCCCACAAAGGACAAAGTTCTGCCAGTGACCTGGATAGCTTGAGCAGACTCGTTCCTGGCCCTATTCTGCTCTGAATGCAGCTGACCAGCACTGGGCAAGCTTTGATGTTGCCTTGCAGCTCGTTAAACATTACAGCTTGTTTTGTCCAGTGTAGATGAGGAATGAGCCCTCCATTCTGCACTTAGGGCACTGCAGCAGCACAGTGCCCTCAGGTCTGACCCCAGGTCATGGTCACCTCACCTCAGCTCCTGCTCTGGTCCTGCTCATGGCCATGGTTACCTTGCTTCTCATGGAGTTTTCCCAGTTTCCCAGCACAAATCATGAGCTCCCACTACCTACATACACAGTGTTCATATTCCAGTTGTTACAGGAGAGGAGCTTACAGAGCATTCCATTGGGTCACTGGGGTTGGAAAACACCTCCAAGACCAAGTCCAACCTATGACCAAACAGCACCTTGTCACCCAGCCCAGAGCACTGAGTGTCACATCCAGTCATTCCTTGAACACCTCCAGGAGTGGGGACTCCACCACCTCCATGGGCAGCCCATCCAAATGTTGAACAACCCTTTCATTGAACAAATTCCTCCTGATGTCCAGCGTGAACCTCCCCTGGTGCAGCTTAAGGCCATTTCCTCTTGTCCTGTTGATTTGCAGGGTCCCATCCCACTGATTCTCCTGGAGATCAGCTGCTGCTGCTGCTGCTTCTCTGATTGCCAGGAGCCCTCTGGACTTACCTGGGACAATGGGGAGCATCGTTTGCCTCTTCTCTCTGCATCAGCTTCATAAAAGGCAGAACTGGCTCTTTTATGTGAAGGGCTGAAATCTGATTGATCCTTCCCTGCCTGGCTCTCAGGGTAAGGCTGTGATTGTCTGGCTTTTAATTATGTTATCACTCTAGATTTTATTTCTCATTCTAGCAAGAATCTTTAAATTATACTCTTTGGACAATACTTACCAGCAAAAATGTGTCTTCTTTTCACGAATTTTAATGCTGCTCCTAAGCCTGGATGCAGCTCCTCTTGGAGCACTTTTTCAGGGGACTTTCTCCCTGTTGTTTTGAGTTCCTTCTTTTCCCTGTGATTTTTGGGATGATCCCTACAAAGCAAACATGCAGCATTGTTTCAAAAGCTTAATCTAAATCCTTGGCAGGGATTTTCACCCTTAGATTTGCTCTCGTAACTCCACAGTTGTCACTGCACCTTCAGCAACACCCTTGGCTTCCCCAGGATCAGGGCAGAGGGTCCAGAGACAGTGCCTTTCCAGGCAGCTCCAGTTTCCCTGCACTCACAACAGAGCAGTGAGACCTCCTCTCCTTGCCAAGCTGGCAGCTGGAATCGGTGGGAGAGGCTGTGCCTGCAGGAGCAGAGGCAGTTGGCTCAGACAGCAGCACACCCAGGCAATACCAGAGAGCCTGGCCATGGACACCTGGCAGAATCCAACAGGAAAACCCCACCACAGAACTGCAGTCAGTCCTCAGGCCATGGGCTGAGTGGGAGGTGGGGCTGGGATGGGCTTATTCTCCTTTTGTAACCATAGTTTATAAAAAGACAGGTGTCTGCAGGTGAGATCCCTTTTGAAGTGCCTGGATGAAGCCTCAGAGCACACAGGATTTCTGAGCTGCTCCCTGGCAGCATTTTGTTCCAGGAGTTACACTGACATTTAAAGCATTCCCTGCATCCAGGCCTCTCCAGACAAAGATTTCTCTTTGGACCTTTTTTGTGGCCCTCACACAAGATCCAGCAAATCCAGGCCTTTCTCCAGCTGTCAGTCCCTTGCTGTGCTCCCACTGCAGTCTCCCTCCCAAGCTGTAGCTGTGCAGGATGATCCAGTCTCCCTGGGTTTACCATCAGAGCCTTGAAGCGGGTAGGATGGACCAGCCTGTGCTGTGTTCTGCAGAATATCACAGAATTCCATGAATCCCAGGATATGCAGAGTTGGGAGGGACCCACAAGGATCATCCAGTCCAGCTCCTGGCCCTGCACAGCCCCATCCCCAAGAGTCACCTCCTGTGCCCCAGAGGATCATCCAAACCCTCCTGCAGCTCTGGCAGCCTTGGGGCTGTGCCCACTGCCCTGGGGAGCCTGTTCAGTGCCAACCACCCTCTGGGGGAAGAACCTTGCCCTGAGATCCAACCTGAGCCTGCCCTGACACAGCTCCAGCCATTCCCTGGGGGCTGTCCCTGGTGCCCCCAGAGCAGAGCTCAGTCCTGCCCCTCCTCTGCCCCTGCCCAGGCAGTTGGAACTGCACTGAGGTCTCCCCTCAGTCTCCTCTTCTCCAGCTGAACACACCAAGTGCCCTCAGTGTCCTCCCACGGCTCCAAATCCAGGCCCTTCCCCATATCTGGGTCCCTCCTTTGGACACTCTCCAATGGCTCAATCTCTCCCTTCCATTGTGTCCCCCCAAACTGCCCCAATATTGAGGTGAGGCCGCCCCAGGGCAGAGCAGAGCGGGACAATCCCCTCCCTGATGCCCCCAGGACAGGGATGTCCCTCCTGGCTGCCAGGGCACTGCTGACTCAGGGACAACTAGCACCCACCAGGGCTTGGCATCCTTGGCTAATTGGGATCCGTGAGGAAACACAAGACACCTTTCTCCAAGGCTCCCAAATCTTTTGACAGGAAGCAGATTTCCTGCCCTACTATTGCTCTACGGTTTTAGTTTGTGGCTGTTTCACATCCTCTGATTCCAACCCCAAATGCTGCCATGTACAGATGGTGCCAGAGAGTACTTGGGCCCCTCAGATGTTTCCCAGTTTCCTTCTGAAGAGCCTGGAGGGGTTCAAGGCTGTGGAAAGATTTATCAGGCATCTCCCCCATCATCACGCTGGGCTCACCTGCCCTGCCACGTGTGTGAGGAGCAGGGAAGGAGCAACAAGGCTGTACTGTCCCACAGGGAAAAGCTGATATCCCACTGGGATGTGGCTGCAAGCTCAGCTCAGCTCTTTCTCTTTCCCTCTGGAAGAAAACCTTTGATTTATGAGCTGAACCTTGGCTTTAATCCCAGGCTGCAGGCCGGGCCCTGCTGGATGTACCTGTGCTCTCTCCTGCTGCCATGCTGCCCAGGGGAGAGCTGTTCTGTCCATCCAGGCAGAGAAAGACAGAAAAAATCCGTGATTCTGCTAATCTGTTGAGAATCCTGTTTTCTTTCAGCAGAATTCCCATATCCTCTTCCCCAGAACTCAGTTTCCTGGGGTGGACAGAGGGTCCATCTCCGTTTCTTGGTGTAAACCACATTACACACTTTTCCAATGATCCCTCTAGTTGGAAATAGTGTCTCCACACTAGTGGAGGGGCTGGGCAGGCAAAGCACAGGACCCAGCCAGCACCACTCCTGACCAGGGGACTGGGCAGGGCTGGGAGAGAATGACAAAAATCTATTGCCATTTCTTTTTTCTTTTTTTTTTAAGAGAGGAGGTTCACAAGTCCCAGGGGAGTCCTACTGCCCACTGGAGGAGTGAGTTGAGATAGCCCAGCCAGACCAGCCAGACCCATTCCCAGCTCTGGTTGTTGTCCCAGCTCAGGTTTTCCCAGCCAAGCAAAGGAGGGCTGGAGGGGGGGTGAAGGGAGGATCAGCCCCACGTGGGGGGTGGCAGACATCCTCCTTCAGCAGCAGAATGTGCTTGCACCAGCCTGAAGTGCCGGTGGATCCAGGCCCCGGAACCACCTTTTGCAAGTAGAAGTGTGCCAGGTCTACTCACTAAACTTGTGGTGGACCCTCCATAAGAGGCACCAGATATAATTTTATCTTGGAACTTCCAAAGTCATTACATTTAATGAAGTGATAATGAATGTCTGAGACTTGAAAAGCCTTAGGAGGGGGCAGGACACAGTGTCAGGAGAGCTGATACCCCTTTCTGTGCTGCTCATTTCTGAGGATCTGGACTTTGGGAGGGACCCAGCCTGGCCTCTTGTTGAGCACCCAGTGATGCTGCACCCACTCTCACCTAAACTGAAGAGAAAGCAGATTTCTCTGAGATGGGCAAGGTTGATTTACAAATGGCAATTCATAGAAAACTTACTGAACCCTTTGGCAACCAACCCAAATAATCAGCTCCCACCACTGGTATATATTTGCTCCTCATGTTCATCTTGTTCCTTCAAGCTCCATCTTACAGCTATTGCATCTTATTCTGGCTCTTCCACACACTGGATTCCCAGTGCAGCTCTGCTCTCTGGACCCAATGTGGTGACACCCCAGGTCCCCAGACACAGGACTTGGCTCAGCTGCCACCATGCTCTGGGGTGTGCAGCAGTTCATTTCCTGCTCTGTGGATTTTACCAGAAATTACCTTTTTTGTTGTTATGATCCTGTTTCAGATCGGTAAGAGATAATGGGCAGCACTGGGCTGGGAAGAGATCCCCTTTGAGAGGAGAGAGCACAGTAAATACTACAAAGATTAATACCTGAATTTAGTAGTTAATTGCCCTGGCGGTCTCAGAGCTTTCATAGAATCATAGAATAATTGGGGTTGGAAAGGATCTTTAAAGGCCATCTATTCCAACCCCCTGCAATGAGCAGGGAAATCTTCAACTAGATCATCAACTACATCTTCTACTAGATCTTGCCCAAATTAGCATTATCCCATAGATGACAAGTCCTGCAGAGCCCCAGCATGACCCAAATGCTGCTGAAAGGCCGAGCTTGCAGATGTGGTTGTCATGACTGTCAAACTCAGGATTCCCAACCTGCCTTGCAGCTCTGGATCCATCTGACACAGTCACAGCACAGCTCACACAGAGCCTGGGCTGTTGGCCCTGTGGTTGTGTCCACCTTAGGTCCAATAGGAATAATGAGAGAGGAGAGACTCCTCAGGCAGAATGTGGAGTCCAGGCTGCCTCTTCCCAAGGGAAATGCAAAAACCGCCACACACTCAGGGATGTTCCTTCTCATTTAACACTCATGAGGAGCAACAAACCAGGCTCAAGTCCCCAGGGGGAACAGCAGGAGAAATCCAGCAGAAAAATTATACCTAAACACAGGATTTCTCCATCGTGCTGCCGGTGGAGGGAGTTGTGTTCCCACTCCCTGTGGGACAGACACAAGGCTCCTCCACTCCAACATGCAGAAAACCAGAGAATCTCTGGTGGAAATTCCACCTCATTCCAGGAATTCAGTACTGCAACACCCAAAGGCTTTATAGGCAGGAGATGTGCCTGGCTGTGTCAGCCTTCCTGCACTCTGCCCCTGTGGAATGAACCTTCATTGCTGGGGAATGAGCAGCCCTGGGACATACTCCTGGATTCCTCAGCTTAGGGAACAAATGATGATGGTCCATCCACAGCTAATCAGCCCCTGCCACTCTGTGAGCTGCAGCTCCTTGCTGAGCAGAGCAAAACACTTGCTCAGGTGCTCAAGAAGTCTCAGTTGCTTCTTTCTCAGTGCAAGGAGCATTTGCAGGGGCTCAACCATTTGAGTATTTGCTTCCATGTTTCTTCTTGGATGTTCAGACCTGAATTTGCATTTTCAAGCCCCGAACCTTTGCTTCTTCAGTGCAAAGTGCAAACCCAAGGATGAAAGCACGTGGGATCACAAGTGAATGTGAATCATGCTGGGAGAAAAGCAGCTTGTTCATCATCTTAAGTGCTGCTTAGTATTTGTAATACTCCCTGACATGCCAAGAACTCCCTTCAGGCAGGATGGGGAGAAATCCCCATGATCTGTGCATCATGTCTGGATAACAGGTCGTGTTGTCCAGCAGACCTAGAAAACATGAGAAGCAAGTCAGGGGCAGGGCCTCCCGGTGTGTTCCCAGGCATATTCCCACAAAATTGCTTCTGTCCTTCCTTCCAGGGAGGGAGGGAGGGAGGAAAAGCAAACCTGCTGTGGGCTGTCATTTATATCAGCATCAGAGCAGCCATGGTGGATCTTGTTCTTTCCAAGGATCTTCTTGATCCTGCACAGGGAGGTTTTCCATGCAGTGGGATGGTGTTTTCCCAGCTGGGACAAGTGTTTTGGTGAGGTGACAGAAAGGAAAAGATGTGCCAGGGACCAGAAGGGACTCAGTAAAGTTCTGTTACAACTCAGAAAGCCACTGAGCCAGATAAAACCAAACCAGAGGTAAAGACTCCTCTGCAGGGACAGGGAAGGGAAAGAGTTTCTTATAAGCTTTTTTATTTCTATTCCATCTGGCCTAGTCACTGAGTTCCTCCTCTTTCAGAAATGTAGTTTTATTCAAGTTTATATTGTAATAAAACTGGATTTAGAGTTTAAAAGCCCCTTTGGTCTTTGGAGAGAGTTTCCTGCAGGGGAAGGTGTGGGCAGATGTGCTCCCTACTCCAGCTGGCTCAGGTCCCTGTTCCAGGAGCCCCCGTGCCCTGCAGGGGCAGCCGAGCACCCCCTGCCCCAGCTCAGGCAGGTGTGGGGGCTCTGACAGGCTGGAGCAGGAGCAGGAAGGCTGGAGCAGGATGCAGGAGGAGCTGCCTGACAGTCTGAGGAGGGGAGGGAGGATGAGGAAGCGGCTGGGAGTGGGATGCTCTGGGTGCTGTGGGGCCTGGGAGGGTGCTCAGGCTCAGATTAGCTGCTTGATTACTGTGCTGTGTTCTCATCAGAGGAGAAGAGGCTTTGATCAAAGGAAGATTACCTCCAAACGGGAAGAGGAGGTTTCATTAGAGAGGCTTAGATGATGTGCAGTAACTGAACTCATCTTCTGAACAGCTCAGCTTAACCCTTCTCCAGTCCTGCCTGTTCCAGCAGGCAGCTCCCAGCACAGGCACATCCCTGCCCTGAAGGAGGCCCTGAAGCTCAGAGGTGCTCCAGGACTGACACTCAGCCCCAGGTGTCTGTCCTCACCACATGTACAACATCCACACAGGCTCTGTGTCTTCCTGCCGTGATTAACCTGGGCAGGAGCCTCTTCCAAACCCATCTCCAAAGGGGGAAGTAGAATGGGAAACCTGCAGCAATCCTGTGCACTTGCCATCCCCAAAGCTGATTTAATCAGTCTGTGCAGCACCCACATTACAGCTGAGCTGGAGCACCGTCATCCTCCTCCTGCTCCTCGTCCCCTTGGCACACAGCCCTGAGGTTGGCCAGCACACACTGTAGCTCTGGAGACATCCTCTTCAAGGACATCCAACACCTCCTTTTGCTTAGTTTTACCCGAATTTCCCCCACAGCCTGGCATGTTTAAGAGTGGAAATAATTGCTGGGTTTCATATGTCCAAACATAGCTGTGTGTGAAGTAGATGAATACCATCTTCTTCTGCTCCTCAGAGCTTGTTGTCTTGGTTGCCTTTACAGCTGACAGAGAAATTGGCACTTTTAGGGCACGGGGAATCTCCTGCTATCAGAGATGTCTGAAGAAATGCAGCTCCCAAGATGCATCACTGCTCCCCACTGACGATGGGATTCCAGACAAGTTGCTCTGAAGAAGAAGAAAAGAAGATACCCTTGTGTTTACCCTGGACATCAGGTCAGGTTTGTAAAAGCAAAACGTAGAAGGAAGTTCTGAAACAACAGGAAAGTGTAAGACAATCCTGGAGCAGAGCTGACAGCAGAACTCTTCTCTTTCCTGTGGGATTCCTCCCCCAGGGTCTCTGGGATGTGTACAAGCTGGGCAGTCACCCCTCTAAGCTGGATTGTGCTTCCCTGAACACTCAGCCCCTCCACCTGCCCACCCTGTGTCCTCGTCCCTGCTTTCTTCTCTCTGTTAATCTGGTCCCAGCTGCTGCACAGACACAACGTGCCCACAGCCCCTCCTGAGCCATCCCTGTGTGTCCCGAGGTGTCCCAGCCAAACTCCTTACACTGCCAACAATACAAGTGTCCACTGAGCACGTGTTCTGACAAGCAGTCAGACTTTAACTGGACTGTAGAGAGTGTCCTTCACAGAATGATCAGCTTTGTCCAGGTGGTTTTAGGTGTGCTGGACCTTACACCTTCTGCCTTGGAAGAGACCTCAGATCCTCAGGCAATATTCACAGGTCAGGAGAAGAAAGGGCTCAGGATATACCGAATAATGATATTCCTTAATATTCAAAGGCTTCACCCTGCAGTGTGCTCTGTTTAGGCTTGGCCAACTTCAAGCTCTCTCTGCAGGCTGACCATAACTGCTCAAAGGGGGGCGGAGCTCTCCAGTCTAACAGAGTGCTCCTGTTAAAAAGAAACCAATATGGGAAAAAATGGACAGACCTTGACATTTGGGTTGGGCTGAATTGCTGGAGAAAACATCTGTTGGTTGGTCCTTAGGTTGGGTATCAGGAAAAGGTTCTTCCCCCAGAAGAATGGGCAGTTCAGGGGCACTGAACAGGCTCCCCAGGGCAGTGGTCACAGCCCCAAGGCTGCCAGAGCTCAATGACTATTTGGACAATGCTCTCAGGGACAGGGTGGGGTGTCCTGTGCAGGGCCAGGAGCTGGACTTTGATGATCCTTGTGGGTCCCTTCCAACTCGGGGCATTCTATGACTTTACAATTCTAAAAAGAGAGGTAAAGAAATGATCCATCACATGATGATGGACTCTAAGACATTTCCTCTGCCACTATGACCTTCCATTGCTAGGATGAAAGAATCCATACTTCCACTTCCCAGCTCCTGAGAAACCTTGCCAGAAGTGATGAATTCAATACTCACCCAACATACCTGAACCAAGCCTTCAAGAAGTTGGGAACACAACCTTGTACAGCTCCTCTTGCTTCTTTGGCTTTTCTTTCCCTGCCCTATTTCCTTTCCATCCCTCTTTTCCCTATTTCCCTCCTTGCAGCAGGATGCTGGATTATCTGTCTGTGATTCCATCCCTTGTGTTTTTGATGAGGCCCTGGAAGGGGTTAAGCAGCTTCATGTGTGATGTACCTTTGCCAGGTCTCCAAAGAACAGCTGTTTGGATGTACTGAACTGCTGTTCCTCCAGCAGTGACTTGCAATTTGATCTCTCACCAGAGACATATTTTCTGTTTTGCTGTTCTTTTTGGCCATGTTAATGTATTTGGAGCCTTGTTTTGCCTCACAGAAAGCAGAATTGAATTCCAGCAGTGGCAGCACCTTGGCCGAGTATCCTTCCATTGATTTATTCCCCCTTCCCCTAAAGCACAGTTATTACTTTCTTTAATAACATCAAGAGTCTTTCAGACAAGGGACCTTTCTCTATTAAGGTTTTCTAGTGCTAAAGAAAAGTGAGTAAGAGGTGCTGTTACAAGGGCAGACTTAATATATTCCAAATGCTTTAAATACTCTTCCTTTCCCCCTTCCCAAACTTCTCATTAAAGTTTATGTTGGCCCTTGATGGTGTTCATGGCCTTGGGAATGCCACAACAAATCCCACTCTGGGATGTGACATGGTCTCCTTTGGACTCAGTGGTGCTCAGATCCCAATGAATCCATCAGGAGACTCCAGAGAGGCCATGGGAAGGATTTCAGCAGCCAAGGGAATTCAGCAAGTGTGGCAGGGCTGTGGCAGAGAGGCAGGACAGAGAAGAGAAGGTGGGGCAGAATAGGACAAAGTGGGACAGAACAGCTGAAAAAGGACCGGGAGCCATAGGAAATACTGGAATGTTCATGGTCACCACATAGTTACCTCGGACTGGGAACTCCTGGGAATTGCCAGCCCTGAGCTCCCAGATAGCTTCATTCAGTGGCTTTTGAACCAAGTCCTCCAATTTTCTCCTAAAGCAGTCCCAGAACAGACAGAAAACTCACCCTGTGTCCCTCAGCTTCTGGTCACTGCCACCTCCCCCCTGGCCTGACTGGCAGGACTGGAGGGTTGTCCTCACTCCTGGTGTTCATCAGCCCTACAAACACATCCTCTGGAAACCAGACTGTCTGAGCATATCTGCGTTCCCTCACAGGCTGAGCTCAGGGCTGGTGTCTTGTGTGTGAATCTCCTCAGAAGATGAAAATCCAGAGGAGGGGATTTATTAAATGGGCAGCAGAAAAGAGTTTCAGGTTGTTCTGCCAGAGGCAGGAGTGAAGCTGATAGAACTGGCCACGCTGCACCAGAGAGCAGATTGTGGTGCTTCTGCTGCATCTGCCTGTCCTGTCTATGCTCCCTGACTCAGGCACTCTGCATTCCAGGTCTCCCTGCCCATCCTTTGGATGCAAATCATCTAGCAATACCAGGACCAGGGCCCATGTTTGCTGGTGACTATGGGTGTGTTTAGTGAGGAGACCTACACTGTCTCAGCCAAATTCTCCTTTCCTTTCCACCTGCCCCCCAGACTCTGATTCCTGTGCTGCCCTTCTAGACTGAATTAAGTGTGTGGCCATGGTATTTTTTTTCCCCAGAGGTGGTGCTCATTGCCCTGAGAATAAGGACACCAAAATTTTTTGTGCTGAGACCCCCACAACAAGTCCCACTCTGGGATGTGATGTGTTCTTCTTTGTACCCAGTGGTCTTCAGATTCCAATTACTCCATCAGGAGAAGTGTGTCGGAAGAAGAGACTCTGGTGAGGGCATGGGAAAGATTTCAGAAGACAAAGGAATTCTGATTTATCAAGCTGGACTGGTGGCTGCTCTTCACAGAATCATGGAATGGTTTTCATGGGAAGGGACCTTAAAGACCCTCTGCCATGGGCAGGGACACCTTCCACTAGCCCAGGTTGCTCCAAGCCCTGTCCAACCTGGCCTTGGACACTTCCAGGGATGGAGCAGCCACAGCTTCTCTGGGCAACCTGTGCCAGGGCCTCTTGTCACTCTCTGCTCTTCCTCAGCTTGTCACTCTGGGTCAGCAGCTCTCCTACCCCTTTCCTCAGCAATTAAACCATTAGTCATTCCCCAGACTGGATGTCACCTCTATCCTGGCCATCACTGGAAGGAAAATACAGACCAGAGATTCAGAAAACCCAGGCAAGGCTCTGGGAAGAGTCAGCCAGGTCTGGGATCCCACCTTGGCATGCCTTGCATACTAAAGGTATAGGGGACCCCTCTGAAGTCCCTAATGCCTGGAAAAAGGTCTTTTCCTTCTCCCCTTCTTCCTCCTAATGTCCCATTACTGGGAATGGGTTGGGATTTCCTATAGGACTTCCAGGCAGTGGAGGCAGGAGGAGGAGTAGCTGCATCCCAAGCCCTCGATGAGGCACAGAAAGGGAAAGGACAGCCCCAGGTGGGTCCTGCTGCAGGCAGGGCTCAAACCTCCTTACCATCACCACACAGCACAGATGGTAATTTCCTTACAGCAAAGGTACTGCACCCAACATGAGGTAATTTATTTTGGACCTCGTTATGATAGATAAAGATTAATTAATCACCAAGCTAGAAGTTAGTGGTTGCCTAGGGACCCATGATCATGGCCTGATTATATTTAATAGAGGCAAAGAGAGAGTAGTCCCAACCAATCCTGTACCTATAGACACGCACACTCGCACGGTGCTTTAAAAAGACTCATTTCCCAAAGCTGGGGAAAATGATGAGTGGAATTAATTTGGAGGGAAATTGTAATTTAAAAAAAAAAAAAAAAGTGAATGAAGACATGAAGTTCTTTCCCAAGAGCTTATCAGGTCAGGATATCACCCCAAAGAAAGATGATTTTGCCTAGAAGTCCACACTGGTTTAGTGGCAAAATGAAGGAGCTGTTAGAAATAAAAACCCTACATCGACCTAATGGAGAAAGGGAAGGAAGTCATGTTACTGGAATGAAGGAAAGGCAGGAAACTGCCAAGGAAAACTGAAGGCAATAATAATAAAAAATAATCCATAGCTGACAGGTTGGTGAACAATGTGGAGTTTCTGAAGTGATGTATGAGGTTGCATGGTGAGGTTTTGGTAGCAGGGAGGCTCAAGGGGTGGCTGCCTTGAGAAGCTGCTGGAAGCTTCCCCATGTCCATGGAGCCAATTCCAGCTGGCTCCGAGATGGACCTGCCCACTGGCAAAGGCTGAGCCCATCAACAACAGTGGCAACACCTCTGGAATATCGTGACAGGAAAAAGCAAATGCACAAATGCAGCCAGAGAGAGGAGGGAGGATGTGTGAGAGGAGCGGCACTGCAGACCCCCAAGGCAGTGCAGATGGAGGGGCAGGAGGTGCAGCCCATGGGGAGGCAGCTGTGCCCCTGCAGCCCCCGGAGGACCCCACACTGGAGCAGGGGAATGCCCAAAGGAGTCTTGGTTCCAGTGGGAAGCCAACCCTGGAGCGAGGTCCTGACAGGAGCTATGGCCCCATGGAGAAAGGAGCCCACTCTGGAGTGCTCTGTCCCTGAAGGAGTGCACCCCACGGGAGGGACCCACACTGGAGAAGTTCCTGGAGGACTGACTCCTGAGAGAGAGACCCCATGCTGGAGCAGAGGAAGAGTGAGGAGTCCTGCCCCTGAGGAGGGTGGAGCGCCAGAGACAAGGTGTGATGATCTGATGTGAGTCCCCATTCCCATCCCCCTGCACTGCTGTGGGGAGAAGGGAGGGAAAAGCAGCAGAAAAGTGGGGCAGAAAGAAGGGGTGGGAGGAAGGTGTTTAAAGGTTTGTTTTTATTTCTCTTTATGCTACTTTGATTGGCAAACAGTTGAACTAATTTCCCGAGGGCAAGTCTGCTTTCCTGTGACACTAACTGGTGAGGGATCTCCCTGCCCTTTTGGGACCATGGGAAGCCTCGAGTATTGCCTTTCCTCCCTCCTTCCTTCCCTCCCTCCCTCCCTCCCTCCCTCGTGTCTCCCTGTGTATCTGCAGTGTGGTTATCTCAGAGGGAAGCCTTTCTTTCTCAGCAGAGTTCATTTGGGTCTGTTTGCTCTCCTCTGGACACACATATTCTTGCTGTTTGTAAGGACACAGGATCTCTGAGAGCTCTGCCTTTCAGCTGAGCAGGATGAAAGGTGGCAACAGCAAGACTGCCAGGCAGTGATACCACACAGTTCCTGCTTCCTTAGGAAACCTGAATTAACACCAAACTACCTCAGTCAAGTGCTTTATCAATGAACCGAGAATAGGCTAACAGATCTCACAAAAAGAGTTCCTAGAAAATCAGCCTTTCTGCAGGTCAGGATATGGATCAGTGCTTATTCAACAGTTTACCTCAATATCTGGGGGCAAACAACAATTGTTCCCAGAAAGGTGGATGCCAAATCTGTCCAAGCAGTAGGGCCCCATAGGATCAAACAGAGCAACGAGAACCCCCTATTGTTTGTGCCTAATAAAGGAAAACCATGTTTTACAGTGGCTGATTTCCCTCTGGGCAGGAGCTCAGATCAGCTCATGCACCTGGGAAGGGGGTGTGGGGGTGATGGTGAAGGTGTCATGCCAGAAGAGCTCACAAGCCGAGTGATGGAGGATGCTCAGGAGGAGCAGGGACAAGGTGCCCTCTCAGTCTATGCCACTGTGGGGAGTGGCACTGAAAAATACCCCTGCTCTGGTACCCTGCTCTGCCAACCAGGTGCCCTTTGGTGAGTAACAGGATGCGCAAACCTGCCTGCCTTGAGCCCTCAAGGAGTTATGATTTCACAGACATTTCTCATTCCTGCTCTCTGTGTTTGGTTGGCTGCAATGACATTCTTGGCCATCATCTGCATTTCCATGTGTGCCAAACTGGCAGCACCATTTGTACTGGGGGCACTTCCCATCTGGGGCACCACAGCAGTTTCAGGCTACAGTCCTGAAAACCAAGAACCCTCACCCAGCACTTCTGCCAGTTCCTTCTCCTCACGCCCTGCACCAACCAACACATCACAAAGACTCTCCTCCGTAGTATTTATGTCTCCTGTGTGCTAAAAGCAAACTTTTCCTGCTCCCATTCTGCCAGTCTTCAAGTTCCTAACTATTCAGGACCCGTGAGAGCCCATGTGCTCTCCTTTGTGCCCTCCTGAAACCACTCATCTCCTTCCTCCAGGGAAACCCCCACGGGCCACAGGACATGAGAGCAGCCTCTCTCTTGAACTGTTTGTGTTGTAGAGTAATCCCCAACCCCCTGAGCCAGGTCTGAATCCTCACTGCTGGACCATTGCTGGTGAGGAGAGAGCAGGATCTGGGCAGGGGAGTGCTGGCAGGGCCAACAGGGCATGACAGAGGAGCTGTGCTGAAAAACAGAGAGACAAGGTCCAAACTCAGCTCCAGCAAGGGCGTGGGTCCACTGAGCTGAGTGTGTGTGCTGTGATCAGGGGGTATGGGCAAGCAGAGCTGAGAGATACCAAGCCTTGGTGCCCTGGGTGCCAGGGGTGAAGGTGGTTTGGTGCCTGGGATGGGAAGGTCATGCAATGATGTCTCAGGAATGATGCTTTTTCCTGCTGGGTTTATTCTTGTGGGTCACTCTGGTGGTAGGAGATGAAGGTCAGACACCCATCAGAACCACAGCATGATTTAACCCTCTGGGCTGCTGTTCCACTAAATCCAGCTTGGCCCCAGAGGAAGGGAAACAATCTTTGGCGGGGGCGGAGTTTCCCTGGAGCTGCAGCAGAAACCTCCTTTTTTGCCAGCTGTCTCTGTTGGAGTTTGGGGGCCCTGAGCACCTCAGTGCATCCCCCACTAGAGCCCACAGTCCTGGTCCCACAGCAGGGATGCTCTGCCTCCTTCCCCTGACAGCGCTGATAAGGAGAAGCTGTGCTGGGAGTGCTGCCCAGCTCTAGGGAGGGCAGTTAAGGAGGTGTAGAGTGAAAATAAACCAGTGGAAGCAAGATGGGAACCAACAGCAAATATTCACAGCCTGTTTTGTACTTGACACACTAACCTACAGTTCTGCCACAGTCTCAGTGCATCAGCCAGGCCCCCCAAAGGTGTGCATCCTTCCCAAAGGACCAGTGGGATTGTGGGACAGTGATCCTCAAAGAAGAGTGTTCTGATTCCCCCCAGATTCTCAGGGGAACTGTGATTCCTGCTGAAGCGTTTCCAGGCTCTTGCTGCAGGAAACCCTGGGACTTCACACACACACAGAGCCAACTCTGGCCTGCCCTGAAAACCCTGGTGTTGCCATGCTCCATAATCAGCAGCCTAGAGATGTTTCAAGGAAAACAGAGCTTCATTCATGACCCTGTTGGCTTGAGCCGACAACTTTCCTTCTCCAGCAGCTGCAGCTGGGGTTGTGCTGCCATCCCCGGGCACCAGACCCAGATCAGTCACTTCGAGCCAATTTAGTCTAGAAATGGCAGAAAGGCACAGGGAGGAGTTAGACTGGAGCAGGAAGAGCTGCAAAGTGCCTGGGCTGTCCCTGTTCGCAGCTCCTGCTTCGGTTCCAGGGTGGAAGGGGCAGGGCTGTGCCGAGGGAGGAGTTTTCCCAAGCATGCCGGCAAATTGTGCCAGGCAGAGGTGGAGGAAACAGCCCTTGCAGCCAAAGCTGCAGCCTGGTGCCATGTCCAGGGCGAGATGAGAGTTCCTGGGAGAGATGAGAGCCCTGGGTGCAGCCTGTACCTTTACTGGGCCAGCCCCACTGGTGGGGGCTGCGCCTTCCAGCACACGATGCTCAGGACAAAGGGCTTCCCCGTTTGGTCCAGACCAGTTCACTTCCAGATGTGGAATGACGCAGAGAAGCTAATTTCCAAAACTGATTGAGACTAATCCTGAAGAGTCTGAAACCACCCGCAAGCTGCCAGGCTCGTTCAGGAGATGGTGATCAGAGCAGTGGGGCTGCTCAGGCTGGGGCTCTTCCTGGCAGTTGTGCAGTATTGTCCCAATCAATCACTGACAGGAGACTCTGGGCTGTGAATTGCCAATACAACAGGAATGGAAATGGTCCAAATCACAGGGATGAATTATTCACAGGGTGTAGCTGGAGACATGCAGATGTCCAGGACAGCCTGGGAGGTGTTAGCACTGGGTCCTGGCAGGTGGAGAACAGACCTCAGGGGACAAACTCCTTAATTTCCCCAGGCCTTAGGCTCTGCCTGCCTCCTCCAGTCTACTCTTATGCCTAAAATCTCATTATGGGTAAAAGGGAAGAGATCATATAGAGCCAAGTCCAGTAAAGTTTTGGCAGTCGAGGTCACCTAAGTGGTACAGAAAACCCTATTTAGGAATACCGTCAAAGTTGTTATACAAAAACTTTCACTGTGTGTCCTTTTCTCTGTGCTGTGTTCACCCTTTCAGTGTCCCTCTGGGTCTGTGTGTTTAGCCCTGCCCCAGAGTGCCTGGCTTCCTCAGACAGAGAGATGGGGACACCACAGCGAGGTGGGGGGGGTCACAGAGAGGTGGTGGGGATCACTGGGGGGTGGTTGGGATCACAGAGAGTCATTAGCATCCTCAACCCTCTTCTGGGAGGAGTCTGGTGTTCAGGGTGGGGTTTCTTCTGTCTTGATTTGGGATACCCCAGTGGTATTCTTTTATGCTCCCTCTTCCTAAACTCACAGCTGAAGTTTGGAAGCTTCACAGTAGCCTCCCAACGGCCCCACTGAACACAGGGGGTTCTTTCCGTTGTACAGGACACCCTGGGTTTGTTATGCCATTACCATACCCAGCATGCACTGACTTTTACCACAACAATAATACCTTCTTAATCTCTGCTGGGCTGCTGTTAGAACACACTAAAAGTAAGATCAGACCAGTCCTGAGCCTCCACATTGCCAGGTCAGCAAAGGGCCTTTGGCTTTCAGCTGGGGATGACAAAAAGGATGTTTACTGGGCTACACTGCCCTCATGGTCAAGGATACACACACACTTGTTGTCATGACCTGGCTGCTGATTTTCATGCCACAGAAATGCTTTTCATCGTGGTTTATGCACAGCCCCTATTTCACTGGGTGCTGTGGGCTCCCTGGGTTACCCTACAGGCCAAGGATGGGGCCAGGGCAGGTGTGATCAGCACCAGACTGGGACAGGGTGCCACTGAGCTCATTTTCCTGACCAGTACAGGAGTGGTGGGCAGGAATCTGCTTTCTGGTTGCACCAGGTGCTGGCAGAGGGCTGGGCACAAAGGTGCAGGTGGGAAGTGTGAACCTTTCCATGTCTTCCCTTCCCCACACTTTTCATTCAGAAATGACCTATAACACATAAAATCATGGAATTGTTTGGCTTGCAAGGGCCCTTAAAGTTCATCTTGTACCACACCACTGCCTTGGGCAGGGACACTTTCCACTAGAACAGACTGCTCAAGGCTCCATCCAGCCTAAATCAATCTTGGCCCCCTGCTCCCCTCACTGAAGACCTTTCACCCTTCCCTTTGACACATTTCAAAGACTGTCTGATAAAAGCCTGTGTATGGTATCCTGAATAATCCTCTTCAGCAAAACACCCAGACCAACTTGTGAGCTCCAGGATGACCCAGAAGAGCTCAGACTGCTCCAGTCTTGAGGGCAATTCCTACTGAAAAGACCCCTTATCTTCCTGCTTATTCACACCAGGACATGAGTTTCACACAGGAGATGGAGTTGCAGAATAAGTTCATGTAAAGGTGACACTTCCCACTCATTGGGAGTCCCCACATGAGGACACTTGCCCAAGGGCTCTGCCAGCCCCAGAGGTCCCAGAGATGCCCTTGGAGAGGTGAGTGAAGGGAGGCTCTTCCTTATTACAAAATCACAGAATTACAGGATTTTTTGAGTTGGGAGAGATTCACAAGGATCATCCAGTCCAACCCCTGGCCCTGCACAGCCCCATCCCCAAGAGTCCCACCCTGTGCCCCAGAGGATCATCCAAACCCTCCTGCAGCTCTGGCAGCCTTGGGGCTGTGCCCACTGCCCTGGGGAGCCTGTTCAGTGCCAACCACCCTCTGGGGGAAGAACCTTGCCCTGAGATCCAACCTGAGCCTGCCCTGACACAGCTCCAGCCATTCCCTGGGGGCTGTCCCTGGTGCCCCCAGAGCAGAGCTCAGTCCTGCCCCTCCTCTGCCCCTGCCCAGGCAGTTGGAACTGCACTGAGGTCTCCCCTCAGTCTCCTCCTCTCCAGCTGAGCAGGCCAAGTCTCTCTGCTGCATTTCCATGGCTGCAGTGCCAGGTCTCCACAGCTGCTCCTTGAGTGCTCATGGTCTTCTTCAGACTGATGCTGTCTGTCCACCACGAGGCTGTCAGGCAGAGCTATGAGGCAGCACTGGGGGCAGAGGAGGGGCAGGAGGAGGAATCCTGCCATGTGTCCTTGCGGACAAGTCTCAGATGGCAGAGCTCCCTGCCCTGTCCTGCCCTGCCTCTCACACCACAGCCGTGCCAGGCTGGGGCTGCCCAGCTGTGCCAGCTCCTGCCCACGAGGCTCAGGCAGAGGGGAGGGGATGGAGGGCTCCTCCAGCCTGTCAGTGAGCCAAGCTAAGAGCCAAAAATTCCATTTTCCCAACACTTAATTTCAGCCTCGGGGATGCTAGGATATGTGGATGTGCCATGCTTCTTGATCCAACTCCTTCTACAACCTCCTCGTGGAGATCAGGCTCACTATCACACTAACACAGTAATATCTACCAGCACCACTCCAGCCACCCTGGCAGGGAGCAGAGACCAGTGGCTGTGAGAGGAGCCTGTCTGGGGCTCGTTATCTGATTGCAGTGAATGTGGTAGAAGAGCACTGAGACACTACAGCTCCCTCATCAACTCGCGGTGCTCGAAACACTTGACTCAGGTCTCCAAAAACATTATGGTGTCCAAAAATAATGAGATTTTAAAAATTAATAAACTCTGGCTCTGTTTATTTGCCTTCTTTTTTTTTTTTTTTTTTTCTTTTCGATGTTAGGAGTCATATTTCCAGCTTTTCTCTGCAGTCACAAGTTTGGCTCTGATGTGATTTTCATTCAAGACCAAGTGTCTCATGTAATCCCCTGACTCTTGCAGCTGGGGTGGTAAGAAAAATAACAGCTCTCTGAGGGCTGAATCATCAGAGCTGCCAACCCTGGTCAGCCTTCTCAGGCTGGGAAAGGAGGGATGGAGATGGGGATGCTTTAAGGACACTGCTGACTTGGACTTGGAAACTAGTGAATCTCTTTACCTGCAAATGCTTCAGCTCTGGGTTTCATGGTCCTGCCTATGACACAGGGGGCTTTTTCAGCTCCTCAGCAAATGCCAGGGTATAACTCCCTGTGGTGGGATGGTTCAGAGCATGAACTGTACCCACGGCTGAGCAGCGTTTGAAGCTCTCACACGGAGGTCAGGAGGTCCTGACTGGCCCTACCTGCCTTCTGGGACCACACCAGTCCCTGCAGAAAGGGATCTGGTTTCTCTGCCTGTGGAGGTAAAGCATGGCCAGCTGGGCTGGCTCCTCGGCTGTGATGTAGGGCTAGGTAGATGCTTGGGAACAACCCAAACAACCACACGTCACAGAATCATAGAATCATGGAATGGTTTGGGTCAGAAGGGACCTTAAAGCTCATCTTCTTCCAATCCCCTGCCATGGGCAGGGACACCTTTAACTAGTCCAGGTTACTCAGAGCTCCATCAGCCCTGGTTTTGAACACTTACAGGGATGAGGGCATACAGAAAGCTTGATGAATTTTAGCAAGTTCAACCATTTGCCCAGTGAATATCAGCAAATTCTCACTTGTTCTTTGCCCTTTGCCCCTTTTCCAGTGACAGTTCTCTTTCTCACCATGCCAGAAATGCTGCTGTGAACACTCTGTTTCCCCAGAGAAGCAGAGGATTCCACAGCTGTCCTGCTGGTTGCCCTTGTGCCAGGTGTTGTGTCCAGGTCTGATGTCTTTCAGAGTGTTCCCCACCCCAAAGGATGTAATTTAGTCATGTGCTTCTCCTTCAGCCCCTTGATTTGTGGAAAAGCTCAACCAGGTGATTGTGGTTTTTTTTGTTTGTTTTTTTGGTTTTTTTGTTTGTTTGTTTGTTTTTGGTTTTTTTTGTGGGTTTTTTTTGTTTGTTTGTTGGTTTGTTTTTTTTTTATTATTATTATTTTTAATTTTTTGTCCTGGAAGCTGGGGAAAATGAGATGAACAGGTAGCCCGGAGAAGCTGTGGCTGCCCCTGGATCCCTGGAAGTGTCCAAGGCCAGGTTGGATGGAGCTTGGAGCAACTTGGGCTAGTGGAAGGTGTCCCTGCCTGTGGCAGGGGGAAGATGAGATGAACTTTAAGGTCCCTTCCAACCCAACCCATTCTGTGATTCTTTTAAAGGCTCAATACATAAATTTGTGTGTGCTGACACTCTTCAGTGTCCACTGCTCTTTGTTTGCACTCAGGAAACAAACAGGCCTGGGGAAGGTGCTGCTGGCCCTGGAGAACTCTGCTTTCCCAGGCATTACTGAGGTGTCCAGCAGGGTTTCAGGGCTCCTGGCCAGCACAGGGACCACTGCAGGATGTGCCTTCCCCAGGAGCAGGACTGACTCATCCTGCCCTGGATCAGCTCCACGAGCTCTCTGCAGTCCCTCGAGGAGAGACCTTAAAGGAGAGGATCTTTGCTAAATGTCAACATTTGTGCAGATATTTGTTTCCTGTTTTGTATCTCTGACAAACTGCACAGTCGAGGTTTGATGGGGCTTTGATGGATTAAAGTCAGTTTTATTCATCTTTTGTTCTGCCACGCTGTCAGAGTGGATAATGCAGATTCTCACACGGTCCCTCTGTGAGGAGAAAGCTCTGACATCAGACTGGCTGACTTCCACAGTGCCTGCCAGCCCACTGCAGGGCAGGCAGCTCTCCAGAGCTGAAGCGCTTGGGCTTGGGTCTTCTGGCCAACAGGGCTGGAAAACCAGGAGTTTATAAACTCCCCAAACCTTTCCCCTTCTCGCTGGGGCCGCTGGGGGGGGCAGCAGCCCTCAGACCCCCTCAGGCTGACACACACCTTGCAGGAGGATGCATTTGCACAGGAAACATTCACTAAAAGCAGGGGTATCTTCAGGGGGAACCTCTGGACAACAGCAGGACAGGGAGCCTGCAGACACTTTTTCACTGTGAGATGCATGGACAGGGAAAGGTTTTTCAGGTCAAGGCTGAGCATGAAGAGCTTTGCAATTTATAGCACAGCTCAATTCACAGTCTTAGAGGCCACACAGATACGTGTGTATGCAATACATAAGTACTAAAAACATACAAACCAGAAATTTTATTATATATAAACATAAAATCAGAGAATAATTAAGGTTGGAAAAGCCCTCTGAGATCATCAAGTCCAACCATTAACCCTACACTGCCAGGTTCCATTAAACCCACTAACCCCTGTCCCAAAGGGCCATATCCACACGTTTTCTTTGAGGGCCTCCAGGGATAGTGACGCCACCCCTGCCCTGGGCAGCTGTGCCAACCTGACAACCTTTTCCCTGAAAAAACGTTTCCCTCACAAGGGGAAAAGGTTGAACTACAAGTTGAAGCTGTTCCCTCTTCTCCTGTCCCTGTTCCCTGGGAGCAGAGCCTGACCCCCCCGGCTCCCCCCCCGCCCCGTCAGGGAGTTGCAGAGCCAGAAGGTCCCCCCTGAGCCTCCTTTTCTCCAGGCTGAGCCCCCACAGCTCCCTCAGCTGCTCCTCATCAGATTTGTGCTTCATCCTCCTAACACTTGTTATCCAAGTATGTATCATATATCTAATAATTCTGTTTAAGAGATGTGTTAATTCATTGAAGGTAGAAAAAATGTTCCCTTCACCTCCTTATTTTGCTGCTGATCAAGGAAATAAGAAGGGACCTTGTCCAGCACAGCCCCTTTCACTGCCTGATGTGCACAAACTGTGGGTCAAGCCCAGCCTCCAGCACACACAGTATCCTGGGTAGGTCTCAGTTGGCAGCTTGGGGATAAAAAAGCAGGATTGAGTTCCCTGGATTTTGACCTGACAGGGCTGATTTGTATCTTCATGCTGGCATTTCCCCATGCACACCACAGACCTGTGTGAGCCTTTCCTGCTCCTGTCACTGATATTCCATGTTCCCCCCAACACTGGCTGTTCTTTAGATGCAGAAACTGAGGGGACACAAGAGTGATACGCAGGGAAAGGGGAAACAATTAGTGCTTAGCTATATAGATAGGCCATATTTTCGGGACTGTTTGGGGGCCAGCAACTTTTTTTCAATCTTTTTTGCTGTTGTTCCCACATGCAGGGTTTTTGTGGGGCATTTTCCATTGTTTTTTTTTATTCATTTAGTTCAGGGGGTTTTGGTGGTTTTCTTCTCCTACACCTCCCATGCAGTTGTTCTATGGGTGCGCTGGTTGTGATTTATCTGTCTCTCTTTTTCTCTCTACTTTTCCATCTGTTGTTTCAGTTTTGTTTCCATTTCAAATGTAATTTGTTGTTTCTGTTGTTTGAGTTTTCTTCCGGTATCATCCGGAGGTTTCTCAGGCCAACTGCCTGTGTTGGTTGTTTCCCACTCGGTGGGTCCCTCATTAAAAAGGTTTGCACCAGTGGTCTGTGACTGCAGGGAGGGGCAGGTGCCTCTCCTGGGGCTGGGGTGATGGTGGGCCTGGGTGGGAGGCACCGGCTGAGAGGCTGATTTGGCAGCTGGAGGAGCTGGGGGTGAAGAAGCAGAGGCACTTGCAGGAAGGAGGAACGTGAGAATGACACAGTCTTTGTAAAGATTTTAAAGAGACAGAAGAGGCTGAGGTTTGTGAGGCAAAGGAGGTGGGACAGCAAGAGATGGGGCTGGGAGGACTTCTGGGTGGAGACTCCCTTGAAGCCGTGTGAGGACACTGAGGGCACTTGGTGTGTTCAGCTGGAGGAGACTGAGGGGAGACCTCAGTGCAGTTCCAACTGCCTGGGCAGGGGCAGAGGAGGGGCAGGACTGAGCTCTGCTCTGGGGGCACCAGGGACAGCCCCCAGGGAATGGCTGGAGCTGTGTCAGGGCAGGCTCAGGTTGGATCTCAGGGCAAGGTTCTTCCCCCAGAGGGTGGTTGGCACTGAACAGGCTCCCCAGGGCAGTGGGCACAGCCCCAAGGCTGCCAGAGCTGCAGGAGGGTTTGGATGATCCTCTGGGGCACAGGGTGTGACTCTTGGGGATGGGGCTGTGCAGGGCCAGGAGTTGAACTGGATGATCCCTGTGGGTCCCTTCCAGCTCAGCATATCCTGGGATTCTGGGATTATGGCTGAGACTGGGCACCTCAGGCAACTGGGAAATGGCCTTTCTCTGCCTCCTGATCCATGTTAGCAAATTGCTGCAGAACCTTCATGTCTAAGAAAGGGACCAAACCCCATGAAGGGAAGTTTGAGCCAGACCTCAATACAGCACGAGGAGCAAGAGGAAGCAGCTGGTCCTTCCCTCCTGGGCTGGATGGACACACAAGTCAACTGAGCTATGACACAGGAGGTTTGTAGGCTGCCAGTGACCTTGGTCTTGGATGTTCTGGAGATGCTGCCTTTAGACTTTTGCACTTTGTTGTAAATCAGTATGGCCACAGTGCTGCTGCCAAGGGATACCCCTAAGAAATGAAGATTGGCTGTAGGACTGTGTTGTGCTCCAGATTAAGCTATAAACTGCCCAGAGTGGTTGATTTTTTTTATCTAAGACTTTTTAAAAGCCTTTTGGTTCATTACAACCTCTAATTAGCATCTGGAGAAAGAGTCACACACTCTAAGAGAAATTCTTTTTAATTTAGTGAGAAAAATAAGATATTTTGGCAAAAGGCTTTTACAGAAGGTGAGGTGTGCAGTGGGACAGTGATACCAGCTGGGACTTGAGGAAGAGAATGGAAGCTGAGGTGGTAAATAGCTGTGACAGGGCAGTGGGTGTGAGAAAGCCCTTGAAGTCCTTGGAAGTGTGATGTAGTGCCACAGGAGACAGAGTTGTGTGTGTGGCCATCAAACCATGGCATTGCTGGGATAAGTGATATGTTGTGGTGGGCAGACATGGGCAGTCAGGGGAAGAGAGGCTGAGGAGAAGGAAAGGTGCTTTGTTGGAGGAGGTGCACAGAACTTCTGCTGTGGAAGGCCTGAGTCTGAGTGAGACTCCGAGAGGATGACACTGTGGTGGGAGATGTCCTGCAGGCCACTGTAGGGGGAGGGAGTAGAGAACATCTCTTTAAAACAGCTGAAGAAAGGCTCCAGATGATCCACACTCTTTTCAGAGAATTTAGTCTTTCTTATATCTGATGGAAGAACACTGGAGCAGGAGAGAAACACTCCAGGTGATGTTTGGATGATGTCTGGGGCAACTTCTTAACAACTTCTTGGATACAAACCCAGGGATAATCACAGAATCATGGGATGGTTTGGGTTGGAAGGAACCTTAAAGCTGATCCAGTGCCACCCCCTGCCGTGGGCAGGGACACCTTCCACCAGCCCAGGTTGCTCCAAGCCCCCTCCAGCCTAGCCTTGGACACTTCCAGGGATCCAGGGGCAGCCACAGCTTCTCTGGGCAACCTGGGCCAGGGCCTGCCCACCCTCCCAGGGAAGGATTTCTCCCAGTGTCCCATCTCTCCCTGCCCTCTGGCAGTGGGAAGCCATTCCCTGTGTCCTGTCCCTCCATCCCTTGTCCCAGGTCCCTCTCCAGCTCTCCTGGAGCCACTTTAGGCCCTGCAAGGGGCTCTCAGGTCTCCCCTCTTCTCTTCTCCAGGCTGAACACTCCCCATATCTTCCAGAACCCACACTGGGGGGGGGGGAGGTGGCACTGAAGAAGAGCAGTATGGACACAATAGAAATGGGGGGTAAACGACTCAGCCTGGCTTTCATATCAAAGAATGAGCAAGTAGAAAGCCTTCAGTTTATAAGTACATATGATATCCCTAGGTGATGGAAAACAGCCATCTGGGATTTGTCAGAAACAAATCATTGCAAATCAGACCAATTTTTCTTGACAGCAACTGGCCCAGTGGATAAAGAAAAGCAATAGAGGCGAAATATATTGACTTTAGGGCTGTTAACTCAGCACAACAGGATGTTCTGTGAGAAAACCAGGGAAATATGCTCAAGATTTCTTAAGAGGATGAGGGTGGAAGCAAGTGAAGGGCTCAGAGAGCTCCTAACAAGCTCTGTCAAACCAGGAGGGCTATTCAGATGGGACTGTCCTGAGATTGATCCTCTTCTCAGTTTTAATTCCTGGGTTACAAGACAGAATTGCTTCCACTTCTGTGAAGAATTCCCAGCTGGAATGAATGGCAGAATTCAAACAATGGTAGCTGTGATAAAATGCTGAAATGCTCTACAGTAAGTACAGTTACCTAAAAGGGGCTATGGAGGGATGGAGCCAAACTCTTCCAGGGGGGCATAGTGAAGTTTAGCAGAGAAGGGGCATGAATTGGAACTGGGAAAATGTCCAAAAAAATACTCTTCCCTTTTCAGGACCAGAGAGGTAGGGAAAATCTTAAACCAGTACTGAGAAACCTGGTCCAGGTTTAGAGTTAGCTCTGCAATTGGAGACCTCCAGAGGCCCCTTGCAACCAGAATCTCTCCATCATCCTACGACAACAGCTTAGCTGGGTGTCTGCCACTGTCAGCTGTTCTGAGCCAGCCTGGAGGGGGCATGGAGCAACCTGGGCTAGTGGAAGATGTCCCTGCCCATGGCAGGGGGTGGAACAGGATGAGCTTTAAGGTTCCTTCCAACCCAAACTGTTTTGTGACTCCATGATTCCATGCTTCGGCTTCTGAGAAGCTCAGGAGAGAAAGAGCAGCTCTGCAAAAGCCAAAGTAACTTCAGAGAAGAGAAACCTTCAGTGCACCTCAACAGGGACAATCCTTCAGTCCCAGCAGACTGGCTGCAGGTTTTCCTTTCCCTCCTGAAGGCTGTGATCCTGCCCACTGTTCTTTGACCCACCTCCCCCTGTCTAACAGCACCCCTCCTTTGGAGGGCAATGGGTAACTGTAAACGATTTCTTAACCCAGCAGGAGATGTTTTCTAGGCCACTGTCCCTGGTTTTCACACTTGTGAATCTTTGAAGCTCTTTTCCCTACTTGCATGACAAATATCATAAAATTTTGGTGACACAGAGCTGTATCCCCAGATTCCTCTTCTCTCAAGCCCCATGCAGCTGCACTGCAAAAATTCTCTGCCTGGTCCTGCGCTTCTTTCTGGGATTAAATAAAGACATTTTCAGTAATGTGCAGCTATTTTCCAGGGGTTTTTCAGATTTTTCTTTTTCACAACTCCCAGGATTGTCCACAGGGACAATATAAGAGGAGAGAAGGTTCCTCAATGGGCAGGACCACAGGCTGGGTTTGGAAAGGCTTCCTGGAGAGCTCCTTTGGACACAGGATTTTGTGAAGTGGCCTCTCTGCAAGGTGGGTTAGAGAAACACAGGCTCAACCAGCTGCACTTGGAGCAGGAGCTTTGGGCTGGAGGGCATGAAGGAAGCCCTGGAGATGGGATCAGTGGGCTGACGTGGAGGCAGGATGGGCTGCTGAGTCTTGTGCTCAGCACATGAGACATGGCAGGTCTGGATGGGCAGCCACAGCTGCTCCCTCCAGTGCCCCACCCACCACCATCCTATTGCTGGTAATATTTGCCCAGAGCTGAGGGCAGATAAATTCCTGGTGAGCTCCCATGAGTTATTCCCATTAGGACTCAGATTTTTAGAGGCAGGATTGGACATCAATGCCCAGGTCTGTGACAACACTGAGCTGCCTGTGATCCCATTCATGCCCTGTCAGGGCTCATACAAAGGAGCAAATGCTCTGACATGCCCTCCCAAGAGGTAAAAAGCCTGAACCCTCCAGGAATCCACCCCTCCCTCCCATCCTGCACACAGAGCTCCAGGTCAGCTGCTGTCAACAGTCTGCCCCATCAATTAACAAATCCCTATCAAAGGTCTTGGCTCTTTTCATCCTCTCTCTGCAGCTGGCTAAAAGGACAATAGTAAATTGTCCAAGGTCTCAAAGTCAAATCCTGCTTGATGGTTTACCTCCCTTTCTCATCCAGTCCAGGTTTGAAGCAAACTTAAAGCTCCTCCAGTCCCACCCCCTGCCATGGCAGGGACTCCTTCCACCAGCCCAGGTTGCTCCAAACCCCTTCCAACCTGGCATTGGACACTTCCAGGGATTCAGGGGCAGCCACAGCTTCTCTGGGCAACCTGGGCCAGGGCCTCACCACACTCACAACCAGGAATTTCTTCCCAGTATCCCATCTGACCCTTCCCTTCTTCAGCTTAAGGTCATTTCCCCTTTTCCTTGTGTGAAGTCCCTCTCCAGCTCTCTTTTAGACCCCCTTTAGGGACCGGAAAGCCTGGAATTCTCCAGGAGGAGCAGAGGTGCAGCATCACCCCACTGCCAGCCTGGCCAGGGAGAGCTGTGTGACATGTCCAGGGCTCGGGGACAGCTCAGCTGGCTGGAGCACAGCAACACTCACACCCAAACTGGGGATGACAAAGGAGTCTCAGAAATGCTCTGCTTTGGGAGTTTTTCTAAAGCTTTTGTATTCTGCTCCAATGGTGCTTTTCTGTGAGCAGAGCGAGCTCCACCCAGAAAAAAAAAAAAAAAAAAAGAAGGAAGGAAAGGTCAGGCCAAGCCTATGCTTGGATGAAATCCCTGGAAGAGCCGGATTCACTGAGCAGCTCAAATGCTGCATCTGCCCAAGTAAGGCACGGCCGCTCCCCCAGCCCTCCCCGGAGCTTCCAGTGGATCTCCACCGAGGGCAGGTGCTCTGAGAGCGCCCCAGGGCCTTGGGGGGAGCATTTCTCTGGGGTTGTAGACTAGGAGACACCTCCTTTGCCTTAATTGCTTAATTAATACACGGAGCAGGCATCCAGCAGCGTGAAAGCAAGCAGGTGTGAGGCTGTGGGCGCCCGCAGAGCTGCTGCCCATTAACATTCACTTGGCTTCTGCAGCGGGGAGAGAAAGAGCAGGGCAGGGAAAGTGTAATTAAAGGGCCATTCATTGAAATGTTACATTTCCATCGACTCAAGTGCTACCAGGGAGGCTCTGGCCTGGCGGAGCTCACCAGCATTTTGATTACATTTTCAGCTGTGCCTACCTGGATGTGCCAACAGGGACCAGGTCTGGGAATGATGCTGACTCAGTGTCAGTGAGTACTGGAACTGGAGCAGTGTGAGAACAGCCTCCTCCAAACAAGGCACAGAGAGGGAATTGAAGAGCTTGAAAAGGGAGTGTGTGTTCAGAGGGGGTAGTTTGAAATGATGTTGTTCAAGTGAGGGGGGTTAGGACAGAGCCTGGCTGGGCATGGGCTCTGAGCAGGGCTGGGATGGCCTCTGGGAGATCCCCAGCTCCACCATGGCTCCCTGCTCAGCACAGGGTCCTTTGTGGGGATGGAGAGAGGACGTTCCATCTGCACAAAGCATCCCAGTGATGTCTGATAAAATCAGGGAGCACACGGAGGGAGGGGTTTGTTTCCATTGCTGACTCGGATGGCATTATCTGCACCCCACAAGCCTGACAAAGGCAGAGGGGTACATTCCCCATTCTCCCCAGGGCACAAAGGTGTCTGGCTGCTGGCCACACTGGCATGGCCCTGGAGTTCATCCAGGCGGGCTGCTGGCCCAGCTTCACCTTTTCTGAGTCAGCTCCAGAACTGTCTGCTGATTGCTGCTGCTGAAATAACTGCAGGCACCACAGTGGTGTCAGGTGGCATCAGGCCTTGGGGTGCTGAATTTCTCTGGAGCTGATCTGTGGGGTCATGCTCATGCTGACCATGTGCCTCAGTTTTTCAGCTGTGTTGGCTCCAGCTTAGGACAAATCTGTGTGTGCACAAGTGGCACCTGCCAGTGAATCTCCCCAGCTACCAAGTGGGAAAGAGGTCTCCCAACAAGCAGGCACCTGCCTGACAGTGTCAGGAGGCAGCACAGCTGCAATTGTTGATGTTCTCTGCTGAAAAAAAAAAGACACTGGGAGTTTTCCTACTCACAGAATATGCTTGCTCCCCTACAGGCTACATCACAGGGGTGCAGGCCATGACACATTGCTACCTCAAGTCTCTGCTGCTCCAGAAAGAGCCCCAAGCAGAGATGGATTAACAGGAAGTGCCCTATTGCCTTCTACCCTCCTGTCATCCCCAAGAGAGAAAACTCCTGCTTGGAAGTGGCAAGGAGGCAATGCTAGTGCTACTGGAGGCACACAGGTGTGGTGGGGAATGGTCTTTGCTCCCAAAGACACAACAGGCAGATTTGCACCACCTGGAAATGGGAATCCCAGTTGCTTGAAAATGAGAAGGAAAAAAATCTTTGAAGGAAGAGGAGGGAGTCAGAGCTCCCATCACTGCTCTTCTGCTGAAGTGGCCTCTTGCAGCAAAGCAGGAATCCTGGGGCTGGACTGGGAGAACTGGCTCATCCCTCACTTGTGGTCCCTCTTTCATTGATAAGCACAGTCAAAGCCATCTGCTTGTGCTTGGGAGCAGGTGAGGATCAACCCTTCCAGGAGCTCATCCATGTGATGATCTCCATCCCCAATTCACAGACTGGAATTCCAGGCAAGTTGGTGACAGATGTACCAGAGAGACAATATCCCTCCTTTCTCCTCTTGGCTCTCCAGCTCTGCTCTTGGATATCACAGCAGGCTCCTTTTCCTACCCCCACCTTCCCCACCAGCTCTGCTTTGCCTTCTCCATTGCCCTGTGCAGACCCAGGAACACTGCAGAGAATCATGGAATGGTTTGGGTCAGAATGAACCTTAAAGTTCATCTCATTCCACCCCCTGCCATGGGCAGGGTCACCTTCCATTATCCCAGGTTGCTCCAAGCCCCGTCCAACCTGGCCTTGGACACTCCCAGGGATCCAGGGGCAGCCACAGCTTCTCTGAGCAACCTGTGCCAGGGCCTGCCCACCCTCACAGGGTAATGTTAATTCCTAAATCTGATCTAAATCCCTCTTCTTTTAGTTTAAAACCATTCGTCCTTGGCCTATCACTGCCCATATAAAAAAATCGGTTTTCCTTATTTTTAGAAGCCCCTTTTAGGCATTGGAAGGGGCTCTAAGGGCTCCCTGTAGCCTTCTCTTCTCCAAAGTGAACAACCCCAGCTCTCCCAGCCTGTATTCTCAGATAGGAGTGGAAAAACATTTATAAAATGTATAGACACCATTGGGGCCTGGGACCTGCCAGGCCAGTCCTGCAGCCCCCCCAGGACAGGGAGCTGTTCTTCTCCATCTCCTCTATGAACCAACATGCCCGTAAGCAATCCAGGGCCAAACATGAACTTGGTGTCTTGAAGCTTGGAGATCAGTCTGGTGAAGGCAGAGGATCCCAGGAGTTTTCAGGTGGGGCCAAGTGGATAGGAGAGGAGCTGCTGGCCATGGCAGCAGGGAATGCTACCCCACTGATGAGCAGGTAGGTGAGATGGGAGAGCTTTGATCTGGCTTTGTCTCGCAGCTTCCAGACCCCAGCGAGCTCTGGAGCCTGGGTGAGCCCTGCATGGAGCTGAAGTCCTTCCCTGTGAGGGTGGGGAGGCCCTGGCCCAGGTTGCCCAGAGAAGCTGTGGCTGCCCCTGGATCCCTGGAAGTGTCCAAGGCCAGGTTGGATGGGGCTTGGAACAACCTGGGCTAGTGGAAGATGTCCCTGCCTGTGGCAGGGGGATGGAATGAGATGGAGTTTAAGGAACCTCCCAGTCCAAACCATTCCATGATTCTGTGACATCAGGTCCTGATCCCCCCTTCCCTGCACACCCAACCTCCCTCCTGCCTGCTTGCCTTGTGCACAAAGCTGGGAGAGGCCTTGTGACCCCAGAGGTGCCACTCACTGTTCCTCTGTAATGCTCCTCAGTAATGCTTGGAGCAAAGGAGTGCTACAGCTTTCCAAATGCCCCATCTTCATGCTGGGCAGACCTGGGGCCATGGGATGTTTTTGCTGCTGTTTCTCAAGTCCAGCAGCGTCATATTGATTGAAGTCATGACCCTCCTGCCCCCAGCACCACTTACAAAAAATGCACAAGTGCTTTCAGTGTAAACATATTCCCTCAAAGACCAAAGCTCTCAGCTTGCTCAAGTGGCCCCCAAATAAAAAGCAGAGCAGTAATGGGCTGGCTGAGTTTGCATCAGGCTTTGTAATGAACACCCAAGGAAGGCTGAGCATGTTAAACAGGGCTCACTTGTGCTCTGGGTGGTCACTATTACATGCCCTTCATTATCAGAAACTTGTAATAGGCAGATGCCTCTGCCTGGTGTGAATTAAGAAAAAAAGACATGACATTTAAGCTTCTCACAGCACTATCGCCTGCTACCTCAAAAAGCATTCTTTCAGCAAGGACTTATAAAAATAATGAGCAGGTGACTCTCCTTACAATTTCTTGACATTTATTCTCAATGTCCTTAACTGCCTCATTTCCCAGAGCACTCACAGCAGCACTCACCTGCTGCAGGCAGGTGTATTTGCAAAGATTTTCTTCCCAGATGTCCCACAGAAACCCTCCAAGGATTAATCTGAATGGGCCAAATACTTCTGGTTTGTGTGCAAAATTTGTTCCTCAAATTCTGTGTTACATAGCAGAGTCTGGAACACTAATCTGATGAGGAGATGGCCAAGCCAGAGAACCTCTTTCTACCAACACCCAGCTCAGCCACTCAACTGTGTGTCCTCTTGCATTTGGCAGCCATTGACATGAGATCTTAACTAAGAAGGCTGGGGGGCTGCACCTCCAGTACTGTCCAGCTGGGGTTTCCTGAGTCCAAAATTAACTTGGGGAAAACAGAAAGTTCCAATGGAGGATGAGCTCAGTCAGAGAATCACAGAATCATTTAGGTAGGAAAAGACCTCTGGGATCATCCAGTCCAACCTTTCCCTGAGCAGCACCACCATGTTCACACCAAACTGTGTCAGGTGCCACATCCACACACTTTCTGAACACTTCCAGGGATGGGGACTCCAGCCCTGCCCTGGGCAGCTGTGCCAGTGCCTGAGCACCATTTCAGTGAAGACATTTCTCCCAATATCCAACCTGACCCTCCCCTGTGCAACTTGAGGCCGTTCCCTCTTCTCCTGTCCCTTGTTCCCTGAGAGGACAGACTGACACTCAGCTCACTACACCCTCCTGTCAGGGAGTTGCAGAGCCAGAAGGTCCCCCCTGAGCCTCCTTTTCTCCAGGCTGAGCCTCCCCAGCTCCCTCAGCCGCTCCTGCTGCTCCAGCCCCTTCCCAGCTCCGTTCCCTTCCCTGCACACGCTCCAGCCCCTCAGTGTCTCTCCTGTCTGAGGGGCCCAGAAGTGCCCCCAGGGCTGGAGGTGCCCCAGCAGTGGCAGCACAGGGAGGGCACTGCCCTGGGGCTGGGACACACCAGGGCTGGCCCAGCCCAGGATGACCATGGATGGTCAGAAGCCTCCAGTGTGTCACAGAACCGTGGAATCACTACAGCACAGAATGCTTTGGGTTGGAAGGGACCTCAAATCTCCTCCAGTCCCACCCCCTGCCATGGGCAGGGACACCTTCCACTACCCCTGGTTGGTCCAAGCCCTGTCCAGCCTGGCCTTGACGTTGGGTTTGTGGTGCCCAGTTCATTTTAAGAAGATTTTTCTTGGTGGTGGAATCTCTTCAGATCCCCGTGGAGGTCAATGAAACCCTATTGCTGTTACACATAGATGAGCCCTAAAATGCACCCACATGGCCACCCCAACCCCAGAAGATCAAACTCTAAAATACTTCCCGGCCTGCAGGACTGCTGAGGCTCTTTGCCAGGTGGGTTCATTAAACCTTCCAACCCAAGAACTCATCCTAAGTCATTGTCCAGCAAGGGCTGACTCCCCATCCATAATCCCACCCTCCACCACCTTCCTGCAACAGCCGGGCCACTCTCACCCCTTCTTCAAGTTCACTGAAACCCACCCCACTGTGACAGCTCACCCCAAACCTTAGTGCCCCCAGAGCTTCCCATCCTGCTCCCCCAGAGAGCTCAGATCCAATGTCTGTGATCAGTGCACTGCTGCCCTCCATCTGCTGACACCACACTCGTGTCCCCCATGGCTGTCCCTGAGTGCCCATGCTCAGTGATGTCCCAAACCACATCTGCTACATAATCTAACCTGTTCCTTCCTGAATTCCCTTCAAACTGCAGCCTGCTGAGCTGCCCTGGAGGGCACCTTCTCCCCACAGGCTGCTTTTTCATTTCTGAAAGAAGAAGCCCTCCCCACCCCACCAAGTTCCTTTTGGTCCCTCTGAGTAAGAGGAGCAGCCTCAGCTCACACCTGGCCCAAGGGGAAAGAAAGCTGGGAGGAGGAAATGAAATGTGATAAGAAACAGAAAGAAAAGGAGGAAATGAGGAAATAGAATTGTCAGCCCCAAAGCTGAAGTGGTGACAGCATGGAGGAGGAATAGGAAATAGGTGTTAAAAGGCGACAAAATCAAGAAGAAAGGTGAAAAGGGAACAAATCGATCTGTGAAATATTTACAAAAAGGATCAATTGACAATGATGAAAATTTAGAAAATAATACAAGAAAATAAGAAATGAAAATAATAAAACAGGAAGCAGTTCTTTGCAGTTGGCAGTACACTTTTTCTTCTCTGAAAATTGTTTTCTGCAGGCCAGGGTTTATCATTTCAAGCATGTTTATTCCTGCTTCTTGAATGGCTTCAGTGCTCAAAACTCGTATTTCCACAGCAAATAATGACAGCATCACAGGGATGGGATCCCCATCATCCTCCTTCTTCCCTTCCTGTGCTGGGGGAGGATAAGAGAGTAAAGTGGTGCATTAGGAGATATTTTTCTCTAATATATTTGGTGATGAGAACAACAGCAGGCTGGGGGGACCAGGGACAGCCCCCAGGGAATGGCTGGAGCTGTGTCAGGGCAGGCTCAGGTTGGATCTCAGCAAGGTTCTTCCCCCAGAGGGTGGTTGGCACTGAACAGGCTCCCCAGGGCAGTGGGCACAGCCCCAAGGCTGCCAGAGCTGCAGGAGGATTTGGATGATGCTCTGGGGCACAGGATGGGACTCTTGGGGCTGGGGCTGTGCAGGGCCAGGAGCTGGACTTTGATGATCCTTGTGGGTCCCTCCCAACTCAGCATATCCTGGGATTCTGGAATTCTGTGATATTCTGCAGAACACAGCACAGGCTGGTCCATCCTACCCGCTTCAAGGCTCTGATGGTAAACCCAGGGAGACTGGATCATCCTGCACAGCTACAGCTTGGGAGGAGACTGCAGTGGGAGCACAGCAAGGGACTGACAGCTGGAGAAAGGCCTGGATTTGCTGGATCTTGTGTGAGGGCCACAAAAACGGTGTGCCCTGTTGCCAGAGAATCCCCCTGTTCCCCCACCCCAGACCTGACCTGTCATTTGTTTCACTTTCAGAGAATCGTAGGATGTGCTGAGTTGGAAGGACCCAAAGATCTTGGTGTTTTTTTTCTGTCCTCTTTCCCTCCTCCTTCTCCTGCAACTGAGCCCTGCTGCCTTTATCAAGGCTAAAGCCACTTCCCAGTAGCCACAAATATTGGTGAATTTAACTCCAAGCTGTTTGAACTATTTGTAGGACTCATGTTGACTCTCCTGATGGCTGCAAGCAGGGCCCCTGTAACAGAAAAGGAGCACTGTCTGTACCACTCACCAGCTGGGGAACAGCTCCTGTGGGAGCCTGGGGAGGTCCTGAGTCCATCTGGGATGATTAGCCCAGACCATAAAAGCTTCCCATTTGAAGCCTGTCCTGGAAGCTGCTCAGCTTCCCCCTTGCCAGACAAGTGGTTGCTCCTTCTTACACCTCAGAAGTGCCCCAAGTGCAGGAGTTGGGAACTGGGCCTGTGTTTGTAAATTTGTTTCCATTAGTATTGGTTTAATTAGCTTGAAACACTAAGATTTGGGGGTTTTTTTCTGTCATTTTATGAATTTTCAAGGAACTTCCTAGTGGCATAGTCTGCTAACGCTCTCTCAGCTCCTGGGGTGATGGAATTGATGCCTCTCCCTGCACTGCACAGTGACTGCCCATTGCAGTCCCAGCTCCAACCGGTGCAAGGGAAAACCCTCCCAGTGCTTGCTGTCCCAGGCCTGGGCAGCTGGCAGAGGACTCAGTGCTGAGCAGGGCTATTCCAGAGGAGTCTGAGGGTCACCCAGGACAGCCCAGCAGAGCAGACCTCTCCCACAGCTCCTCATGCTGTGCCCCCATACCGGTGCCTCTGCTCCCAGCTGCTGCTGGACAGGCCCGTGCTGTCCACAAACAACCCTGGGGTAGCTCCAGCTCCCTGCAGCTCCCTGCTCCCAGCACCCAGCCAGTTGCCCAAAGGGGCTCAGGTGGAGGCAGCTCTTGCTCTCACTCGTTTGGGGCTCTGGCTTTGCCTCCTGCCAGCAGGACATTTGATGGTCAGGCCTTCAGGGGTTTAATCCTTGCTCTACAGACAAACCAAGAAGTCTGAGGAGAGAGGTGAGATGCAGGTGACATCCCTTGGCTCTGGAACTGCCCCAAACTGTTCCTGCTGTGTGCTCTGGGGGCTGCTGGGGGCTCTGAGTCACCTCACTTGGGTTGTTTATTCCCAGAGCCATCCTGATCCTGCCTTTTCTCCTGCTCAGGATGTCACAGCTGGTCAGACTGGTGGTACACAATGGATTGACAGAGCAGGGCTGGTGCCTGGCAAAGTGGGGAAGCTGAGCAGAGAAAAGCAGGATGCTTTCCCAGCTGGGAATCCGATCTCACAAGTTATCCCTGAGATACAGAATGGAACATCCAGACATCTGATCCACTGCTGGTGGAAAGAATAGCAGCAGCTCTTACTAGAATTGTAAGCAGCTCTTACTGCATCTATAGATGCAGATATAACAGAAGCCTTTGGTCAGTGGGGTGTGCAGTGACCCTTCCATGGCTGGGAACCGTGGGAATGGACAAACCTCTGGTGGGAGAAGGTTTGTGAGGCCCTGGCACAGAGAAGCTGTGGCTGCCCCACCCCCAAAAGTGTCCAAGGCCAGGTTGGACCAAGCTTGGAGCAAGCTGGGCTAGTGGAAGGTGTCCCTGTCCATGGCAGGGGATGGAACAAGATGAGCTTTAAGGGCTTTTCCAACCCAAACCATTCTGGGATTCTGTGATCCTATAAAGTTAAAAACCCTACACACCTGGAGAGCCCAGAGCAGTTTCTACCCTCCCTCCACTCCACTGGAGGGACCATGGGAACTGGTCTTCCATGGAAAGATGATCAGCTGTGGCAGATAAATTAATCCCTTAATCCCTTAAATGTCTCCAGGCTTTATCCCAAGATGGCATGTTGTAAATATGTGCCCTTTGGATCCTCACTGAGCTGCTCTTTGGCAGTGCCAGGGCTGATGCTGCAGTTGAGAAGCAGATGCCCAGTGTGACAATGGCCAGTTCCAGTGCCCCAAAGAGGGGGTGGCTGTGGCACCAAAATCTCTGAGCAGCCTGGGGCTGCACAGAGCCCTGTAACACACTTTGCTTCACTGCCTATGACATGTCACTGTGGTTGAGTGTAGAGAGTCACAGCTACAGATTAGATTAGGATTATTTGTAAAGGCTTTTTTTTTACATATGTTTTCCCTTGTGCTGGACAGCTGTGGGCAAAAGCCTCCCTAAATCTGCTAATCCTCTGCCCAGCTGTCTGTGCCCATGTCCTGCTCCTGGTAGGCAGTGGAGCCATGGCAGCCCTTCTTGCTGCTCAGAGCATCCTCTTCCTTCATTTCAGCTCCAAATGACACCAGCAGAGCCTCCTGCTGAGCCCTGCCATGCCCTCAGTGCACTCCCATGGGCTTGCACTCCACGTGTACCCCAGGTGTGTTGGGTCCTGGGGGAGTTGTGCAACCTGACTGAAAGCAATTCATAGAATCACAGAATGTTCCAAGGGACCCACCAGGATCATCCAGTCCAACCCCTGGCCCTGCACAGACACCCCAACAATCCCACTCTGTCCCTGAGAGCGTTGTCCAAACACTCCTGGAGCTCTGGCAGCCCTGGGGCTGTGCCCACTGCCCTCATCACCTTGACAGGAGTTATCCTGTGCTGGATTGCAGATGCTCACATTGAGTTGGATAAACTGTTGCCTCTTGCTTTGGTGACTGGCAGTCTCTTCATTTACGTTTGCCGTGATTTCCTAGCGATGCTTTATTAGTTCATAAACAGCTGTTTCAAATAAAAGATTTGCTGAATGCCTTGATTTGGACCAGAGAGCTGTTGGGTGGTGAGGGTGACTTATGTTCTGGTTTAAAATTCAGGTGAAAGAAGAGTGAATATGACACATGAGATGTCACTAAGACTGCTTTCCTAGAACCATAGAATAATTAAGGTTGGAAAAGGCCTCCAAGGTCATCAAGTCCAACCTTGGACTGAATCCCATCATGCCCAATAAACCACCTCCCCAAGTGCCACTTCTGCTCATTCTTTGAGCATTTCCAGGGGTGGTGACTCCACCACTGCCCCAGGTTTCCTTAGCCAAGTTCCCATACTCATTCCTCTCTCCAGAAGCAGCTGAGGACTCTCCAGGGGATCACAAGCTCTTGTTCAAACCAGCAGGTGACTTGGGTGATTCCTTGGCCAGCCGTGGTGATTCCTGAGCCTGGAGTCTCCCTTAGGAAGCACAGCCTTGCAGGAAAGGGGTTCTTTTGTCTCCAGGATTCTGAGAATGATCTGTCTGTGGGGATTGGAAGAGTAGTAAAGACATGGGGGACTGTGCCATGCCGGGAATGGGATGTGAGCCTTGGGGTGCCACCAGCTCCTGTGTCCTGCCCAGAGCCAGTTTTCCAGGTGGGATTTGGGCAGGCCAGTGCAGGGATGAGAAACTTGCAGCAATACACTCTCCCTGGCTCCCTTCTCCCAGCCTGCTTGTCCTCTGCGTGGGAAATGTCCATTAAATAGCTAAGAAGCCCTGTTGACTCTCTGCCCAAAACTTCAGTGAAAGAGGCTCCATCTTTCCACTGCACCATCTCTGATCCATCAATACAGTCTGGGCACTGGAGATCCCAGGTAAATGAAGCACTAATTATTAATTTAATAGTCAGAATAAAAGTCTTCCAGGTTGTAAAGAGAAAGGCCACTCCCCCTCAAAGGTGAATACAGCAGTAAGTGGAAAGATGGTTTGATAGAACTAATATATAATCAAAGAGTTGGCTGAAAAGACAAAAGGCACCTCTCAGTCTTTTCTGTGCTTTGGGTCCTCTCTGTGATTTCTTAGATCCAGCAGCTTCCTGTGGAAACAGAAATTTATTGCAAGGAGAACGTTGATATCAAAAGTTCAAGTGCTGTAGTCAAAATCTCTTCTTGGAAAGCCCATGCAAAAAAACCCCAACAAAAACAAACACATACACATGTAGAAATAAAGCTCAGAAATGCATCACTTGGAACCACAAAATTAAAGCTAAAAGCTGTGGTTGCTCTGCATCTTGATCAGGATGCCCTGGCTAAGATTTCCTTTTCCATTAGTGCATTATTTAGCAGCTAAAACGTAAACAGCTCACAGAGCCCAGAGGTGGTTACAGAGCTGTGCCTGCACCTGTAGAGCTCACTCCAGGCTAAATAGATCACCAAGAAATAGGGGCAGGACGTGGGCAGTGGGTAGAGAGGTTGAACATGTAAATGGGGTGAGAAGGGAGAGCCCAGACCCTCAAGGGTACTTTGGCTGTGGATCATCAATAGCGTGTCTGTCTGTCTGTCCTTCCTGAATCTGAAACTCCTCCCACAGAAGAATCAGAATCACAGAATCATGGAATATCCCGAGCTAGAAGGGACCCACAAGGATCATCCAGTCCAGATCCTGACCCTGCACAGACGCCCCAACAATCCCATCCTGTCCCTCAGAGCGTTGTCCAAACCCTCCTGCAGCTCTTGGGGCTGTGCCCACTGCCCTGGGGAGCCTGTTCAGTGCCAACCACCCTCTGGGGGAAGAACCTTTCCCTGAGATCCAACCTGAGCCTGCCCTGACACAGCTCCAGCCATTCCCTGGGTCCTGTCACTGGTCCCCACAGAACAGAGCTCAGTCCTGCCCCTCCTTCTCCCCAAGAAATTCCTCCTGCAGACACCTGAGCTCCTTCTCTCCAGGCTGCCCTTCCCCTGTGAGCTGAGATCTTCTGGAGAATGACCCCAGGACAAAGTGCCACCTGCCAAACAGGAACACAAACAACATGTCCTATCCACGCTCCCCTGGCAGCACCACAAACAGCCTCCAGCTCTCTCCATGACCCTGGAGGGGCTGTGCAGGAGCACTCGAGTCCCTGCACCTATTTTTGGGTGCCTTGCACCTTCCCAGCCAATCCCAGAATTTTGGTGCCACTGCAGTGTCTCAGTGTGCTGGTAAACTGAGTCACCAGTGACAAAACAAGTCTGCACACCAACTCTCCATGGAAGAGGTATCACTGGGCTCTGCACCCAGGCAGGTGAAAGGCTCCAGGAGTTCTTCCTGTGCCTATTTAACAGAGGCCCTGAAGCCCCTGTTCCCTGTGCTTTGGGCTCCAGGGCTACCTGGGCTCTCTCAGCACTGTCAGGCAACTGGAGCAGCCACGGCTGCATTGTGGGTATTGACATGCACCTGTATTCATAGCTCCATAAAGCTATTTTATGGTGATATAATGATCTTAAATATGGGATGTATTGGCAACAGAGAGTTAGCAATTCTAAGTGGTCTATCCTTAGTGAAATAAATGCCTTCCAGTCATCAATAGAGGAGCTCGATGGAGTCAAGTAAACAGCCTCTTTTCAATATTTCTCCCTGCTGCAGCTTCACAAGGTATCAATATATCTATTGGAGTCCTTTGTGAGTAAGACATAAATCTGGGCGTTTGTTTCCTGGGAACAAATACTTTATTATTAGCAAATTGTAAAGCAGGGTCTAAGCACTTTGCTAACAAGTGCATGATCTGCAATTCTAATGGCAGTTCATCTCCCATCTCACACAACACACACACACACACACACACACACACACGCCCCTCCAGTAAACACCTCCGTGGGAGTGATTAGCATCTCCTGATGACTGATAGCCAAGCTTTCTCCTCCCGCTCCTGCTGCCAGTTCAGCTGCTGAAAATAAGATCTGCAATTGCTCCAGGCCTGGCAGATGAGCAGGGAGAGCTGGGCAACGCTCTCCACACGGAATGGCAGCGGAGCATTTTGACATCTTGCCAGAATTCCTGAAAAAGGAAGGGGGAAAATCCATTTTCAGTGTTGTTTTTTTTTCAGCTTGTTGTTGTTGTCGTCAAAAGTGAATGGGGAGCTGTGTTTGTCAGGAGCCATGAGCCAGGTAGGTGGCTCCTCACCCACCTGGTGCAGAGAACGGGCTGGAGATGTTCTGGAGGTGCCTGCAGGGCTCCCCAAGTGCCTGGGTTATGAGAACCCACCTGCATTACCTGTAGTCTGGACATCCAGCACTGGGTGAGGCACTCAGGGCCATGGTCTAGTTCACAAGGTGGTGTTGGGTCAAAGGTTGGACCTGATGACCTCAGAGGTCTTTTCCAACGTAGCTGATTCTGTGACTGCCTGGGAACCCCCACTGGGTGACACTGGGGGGTACATGGGGGCCACCATGGGTTGCCAGCAGTTTTAGGAACTTCCCCCAGCCCCACTCCCTCTTCACTGGTGCTCTCAGCAATAAGCTCTGTCTCAATAGGGACCAACTGCAGGAGCAGGAAAACCTACCTGTTTCCTACCTCCCTGGAAAGTGGAAAAGGCCCAGGAGGCTGTCACAGGATCCTGACAGTGGATGTTGAGGGAAGTTCCCTCCCCATTTTCTATTTTCTAAGGCATCACCATCCTGTCTGGGGTCCAACCCAGCCGTGAGCTGGGCAGTGGCACATCAGATAATCCAAGGAATTTAAAGGGCTAAAAATGCTCTTGTGACCAGGAGTTGAAGGGCTGGTGGGACAATATTCAGCCTGACTCAAAAAGTCTTTCCTGTCCTCCTGGAGCTCATGTCCCCTCTCCAGTGACGTACAGGCTGCAGGGCTGTCATTCCAGGGATACTTCAGAAGTGTGGTTTGCAGAGCTCTGATATTCCCAGCAGCTCCCTGGGAGCACTGCAGAAAGGCACCAACCACCCACTCCCCCCAGAGAACTGCAAACACGGCCAGATATTTGCAAGCTACAGTCATAATGCTCTGAAACAGCTTTTCAAGTCAATTTTGGGAAACGCTATGAGTGAACTTCCTCAGTCTGAAAGTATTTTATGTATTTCAGAGCACTTTATCACACATACACAGGAAGGTGTCTTTCAGAGATGGCTTCAATGTTGCTTTAGTATGACACCAAATAGTCTGTGGGATTCACAGACCCTCTGGAGCCTGAAGATGACAGAAGTCCTGAGGTCTGTCTGTTGAGTGTCCTTCCACACTCAGCAGTGGTGCAAGAACTTCCCAGCCTGCAGTTTTCCAGGGCACACAACTGACAGCCCTTCTTCACAAGGCACCTCTTGGAGCAGATCAGAGATGTTTGCCGTGCAAATAGATGAGGAAGATGGAGGAGAGCTCACACGAAACCTTTTCCTGCTTCTTTGGGGGGAACTGAGATAGGGTGAGACAGGTGAGACAACCAACAGGACACACAGACCTGAGGGACCTGCTTATTGCACAGACCTGCCCTCCTCCAGTTTTAATGTGATTTATTGCACATGAGGAGCTGAAGCTGCATTGGATCCACCCTCATCCTGGCTCCTTCATGGGAGTAACTGCTGTCCCAGACTGCTTGTCCTTGGGGCTGCACTGGGGGGGAAAAATGGAAGTGCCAGATCAGGAAGAGGCAGAACGGGGAAAGGTGGGAGAGGCACTAAGGTGGGCACATAACCCAAAGGGGCCAGCTGGGCTCTGGCCTTTGGGAAATCCTGAGGAGGAGGAATCAGCAGTGAATGCTGCCCTGCTCCCAGGGCAGCAGCAGAGCTGCACCGCTGTCGTTCCCCATGTAGCCAGGCCAAGGGCTCATACAAGGTGCAGGGGTGGAGGTTGTCTCCCCACCACTCAGGGGAAGAGTTCCCTACTGTGCTGAAATGCTGAGGCTCTCCCAGAGCCCTCCCATCCCTCACTGCTCTCCTTGCCGTGCCAGTATCCATCTCCAGGGGTGGCCAGGGGCTGCCAGGGGCTCATCTCCACATTGCCCCTGTTCCTACACTGTTCCTGAGTGTCCTGCTCACCATCAGAGATGCAGCTCAGACAGGGACAGTCCCAGCACACCATGGAACGGGGAAGGTCCCTCCAGCCCTGCCCACCATCCCCCAGATGCCCAGGACAGCAGCACATTTTTAACACTGC
Source organism: Myiozetetes cayanensis (assembly GCF_022539395.1). Lineage (NCBI taxonomy): Eukaryota > Metazoa > Chordata > Aves > Passeriformes > Tyrannidae > Myiozetetes > Myiozetetes cayanensis. The sequence continues at coordinate 599,984 of NW_026087423.1, forward strand.
AGCCCATCTGCTAGCAAGCCCAAAGCTGCAGTGGCTGGTTGGACATCTGGAGGAATTTCTTCATGCAAAGGGTGGTCAGGCATCAGAAGGGGCTGCCCAGGGAGGTTTGGAGTCCCCACCCCTGGAGGTGTCCAAGAAAGGCCTGGCTGTGGCACTCAGTGCTCTAGGCTGGGGCACAAGGTGGGGATGGGGCACAGGGAGGGCTTTTCCAACCTCAATGATCCTGTGATTCTGTCAATACAGCCGAGGTGGTAATTTCCAGCAGACTCTTGGCAAAGGCCCCAGCCCTCCAGGTATCTCTCATGGAGAAAAGAACCAAAATAGCAGTTCCTGCAGCATGGGAATGCTCAGGGCTGCCCTGCCCGGCACCTGCAGCCGTGTCAGCCTTGCGCTGGCTTTGCCTGATGTCCCCATCATCTCATGGCTCAACACGCACACACAGTCCATGCCAGCAGCCGGCAGCGCTGCCCTCGGAGGAGCAGAGGCGACCGGCGGAGCAGAGCGCGATGTGTCCCCGTCCCTGCCGCGCTCGGGCAGCTCCGATGCAGTTCCTGCCGTGGGCGCGCAGAGGGCGTTCGGCTCTGCCACCCGGCGAGCCCGCCCCGCTCGGAGCGGCTCTGCGGGGCCAGCGCTGGTGCATATTTGAAAATGTCAGGTTTTGATAGTGATCAGCCAGCGCTGGCTTGAGTGATTTCCCCCTGTTTCGTGCTCAGCTCTGCTTCACTTAGAACCCACTTCACCGCTGTCACCCAGCATCATCTTCTCCTGCTCTAAAATCCCCGTCTCTCTTAAAATCCCTAATAAGGGGACTGTGTTTTGTGCCTCTGTACCCTGCTTGGGGCAAGGGCAGTGATGCATCTCTCCTTTGTGCTGCTCACACCCGGTGCCTGCACTGCTGCTCCCCCTGGGGCAGCACGGTCGGCTCCCCCACACCCCGCCAGGCTCGGCTTTCCCTGCCAGCTCCCCCGAGGTCTGGCCTGCTGTTTCCTTGAAACTTGTCCTGTACTTTACTTTGAATGCAGCAGGGAGTCAGAATTACGCCCACTGTTCCCTTCTATTCTTGGCCCTCCGCTTCCCTCACCTCCCAACCAAAATCTGTTCGCCTTCTGAAAATGGCTTTTATTTTCTGACGGCGAGAAAGCCTCTCTCCCACGGGGGTTGTGGTGCTGTTGCTGTCACACCCCAGCACTGCACAGCCCGGGGCAGGGGCTGCCCCTTCCCCTCCCCAACCCCTCTCTCAAGCCACACTCAGGTGGCAAGTGGCTGTTCTGCCTGGTGGCAGCAGGTTCTGTGGCTCCTCCAAGCCCTGTTTGTTGCATTTGCCACTTGTTTTGTGCCAGCACTGCTAAATTTACTGGATTGTTGCTGGGAATTATTGGTGTGTCCGTATTTTTCTCTGTTAATTCCTGTGATTGCTGGGTGAGACAGAACACACTGTTTGTCCCCCTTCCAAACGTCTCTGTCGAATCAACACGAACAGATTATTCATCTGCTGCAGGAGGCTAATTGCAAACAGTCGTAAACCAGAGTATTATTTAGTTGCAAAGGCATGGACAGCACTGGCTCTGCGCCATATGGCACCGTGGCCCCAACACGGCCTGGCCTGGCCACCTGGGCACAGCCCTCGTGCCAGCACCCTCTGCTTGTTGAAGGGGTGCCATCTAATAGCACAGATTCCTCAGCGAGGCAGCAGCAGAACCCCATAATTCCCAGCCCAAGGAGCACGTGCAGTGCCAGAAAACCCTCAAACTCACACTAAGGCACATCTGTTACACCTGCACAGGATCCATAGAGCTTCTGAGCCTGCATCACGGGGTATGGTGAGGTGCTCTCCAGTGCTTTGAGGTCTGTGGAACAAAAATAAACCCAAACCAGCATCCTTGGGTTACCCATTTTACAATCCTTAGCCAAGGGGTGGCACAGACATCAGCACCCAGGAGTCAGGGCATGCAGGAACATTGTGAAGGCAACTGTGGAGACCCTCCAGCTGAGAAACATAGCAGGGTTTTGCTGGAGGTGAGGTTTGTGTGTCTCATTCTCCCAGAATCCTCCAGCATTCAGGGCTGGACCTCAGCTCTTGGGATGCACAGAGACATTAACCCTTGAGGAGCAGCCTGAGTGTCCCTGAGTGCCTTCAACTTAACCAGGACCTGGTCAGCACAGCCTCGAGGAGCCCTGATTCTGTAGGAGATGGGAACAAGGGCATTGGATTCACAATTCCCACTGCTGCTGCCAGGGCTCCAAATCATGCAGCTGTTTTTCAGAGAGCCAAATTTTCAATGGAAAGAGCTGATTTCCATGGGCCGCTGAGCCTTCCCACAGAGCTGCATTATGTTTTCCTCCAGCCTTCTGTCTTTTCCTGAAAACCACTTTCTTTAGGAAACTACGTGGGCACTGCATTTTTCCTGGGGACACACTATGCAAGAACAGGCTCTTAGTCATCACTTCAGCCTCTTCACTGAGCTGGGGAAGGAGGGATGAGCGAGTGGCCACCACATCAGTGGGGTTCAGGACGTGGCTATAACAGGAGGTTTTCCAGGCTCATACCACTGCCAAGGCCCCCAACTCCCTCCCACTGTACATGGCACTGTTTTTTGCCCACTCACTGCCATGACTTTGCCACTTCCCACTTCAGGAAAGTGAATCAGGTGCCCAAACATTCACCTGCCTTTTGTCAGCAGAGCAAAGCCATTCCCCTGACAGTAATATTTGTAAGGCCTTCGTTAAGAGCTGGTTGAACAGCCTTGCCAGCATTTTCTTTGGGTTATTTCTTAAAGCTGAAATACTTCTTGTAAAGCCTTGATAGTTCCAGCACACATCCCCCTGCAAATCCATTGTGGTCCAGAGCAGCAGTAATGCCACAGTAATTCTGTGCTTTGTGATTAGTGTCAGCTGGGCTGTAAGACCAGCAGCTCCAAAAGGCCAAACACTGGCATTTGTTGAGATCATGGTAGTTTGGGACAATAATTGCCAAACTGGATCAAAGACAAATCCACCAGATTTGAGCTCAGTGTTCGAGTATTACTGTACTCCCCTGAATACAGAGCAAGTTTCAGGACAGAAAAAAAAAGGTTTGAAAAAGGCCAGCTCACCACAGTTTCTCTCCAGGTGATGTCTGGGGTCACATTTAACCTCCTTGGAGTACGAGCAATACTTTGTTTCTCAAATCTTCTGCCCAGTTTGGCATGATCAGAGATGGAAAATTCTGCTCTAAACTTTGCACTTCCACATATTTACTCAGTGTCCTCCCCCGTTATGTTTTCAGGAAAACATGCACTGGAATTTCGTTTCCTTTTTTAACTCTAATAAAAGAAGACAATATTGCCTCACACCTCTCTGTGAGACACCTTAATGTGCTCCAGCCCATTCTGCTGCTTACCACGGTGAGGTGTGAAGACTTAAAAGTAAAGAGCCAGAGTGAGGCCTCTGGAGATCCAAGGGGCACCTACAGTCAAAGTGACAAAGCTGTTTAAACCTGCACTGTTCCAGTTGAAGATCCTGCCTGGAAGGAACCATGAGCAGCTCAAGCCACTTCAGAGGGAGCAATCCTCGCAGATAACTGAACAAATAATCACTGCCATAGCCCACCTCCAGCTCCATATGTTTCTCTTTTCCATGTACAGTTTTTCTGTTCTTTAGCCAGTTTCTCAAGCATCAAGGCCTGCCAAGTCCCAAGCTCATCCCAAAGTGTGCACAGGCATGGGACACCGAGTCTCTCCCAGCACTCAGACACAGCCTGCTCGTGGTCCCCATGCCAGGACAGTCTGCTGGGGGCACTGCTGTTTGTCAGGGCAGAGGTACCCCCAAGAAACCTCAGGCTACTCTGAGAGAACTCGTTCTTCTTAAGGGCCGATTCCTGGGCACAGTTCCTGGTGCATCAGCAGGTGGGCTCCAGCACCCAGCACATGTGCCCTTATTCAGGAATGCCAGACCATGGTGGGACCCACCTGTATGTCCCAGTGGTTTGATGCAGCTTGAAGTTATTATTTGCCTCCAGCCTGCCCTGCTCCCCTGTCCCTTAACTGTGTGCTCTCCTTCTCTCCCGTTCCCCATCCCATCTCTGTTTTGGTTCCTGCTCCAGGGTGGTTCCCTTTCCTGTATCTCTCTGATGATGGCAAAAGGACAGGGAACAGTCCAATTTTTGGCCTGGAACAGTCTTATCTTCCCTGTCTTTGGAGAACCCATGGAGCTGGTTCATGTTTGGTAGCAAATCCACATCATCTGGGAGGGATAAGCGCTGGCCAAGCATTGACAGGACACCCTTATCTGCCTCACCATCACTGTGCCTGTCCCAGCACAGCACTGGGAACAGTGCAGGAGCATCCCTGGAAATCTCTGCAGGCCCTGGAGGTTTTCAAGTTAAGACATGAGCTAGAAGAGTAATCTGAAATGAATAATTTATTTTGGTGAATTTTCCTTCCCTCTGTTTACAGATTGTCTGGGAGCAGATTGCAGCTTTCGCACCTCAATTCATTATTGGAAACTATTTGCAGATAGTTCCCGGTCTGCAACTCATTTGCTAACTCTGTTGGGAGCACTGCAGATCTGAAATCAGGGCTGTGTTCACTGGTCATGTGGTACTGCCACGCTCTCCTTCCTCCATGAAACGCCTGTGACATTCAGAACGGGGCTGTAAGGGCAGATGCTCCCAGTCACAAATCAGATGTTCCTTTCCTGCCAGTGCTCCCCAGTGGCCTTTCTATCCCTACATCTGCCCCTGCCAGGACATTCACCAGCATTAGGAAAGTGGGAGTCAACCCTAAAAACAAATGAGGAACTGGGCAAAGCAAACAAACACCAAAGCAAGTAGCAGAGGCCACGTCTCAGGAACTCAAGACCCGAGAACACTGTGCCTTTCTCCCCAAGGGCACAGAGTTGGGATGCAAAGCCTTTCTCAGCAGAGCCTAGAAGTACCCAGATCCACCATGGAGGAACCTCCTTGGAATCAAGAATCTGGACAAAAAATTGCTAAAGAAACCAGTTAAGGCTTTGTGTTTCTGCTTCTTCAAAGCCCGTTTATCATCTTTGGGCACTGCATCCAGCTTGGAGGTCTCCAGCACAGGGAGGACGTGGACCTGTTGGAGTGAGTCCAGAGGAGGCCACGGAGATGCTGCCAGGGCTGGAGCCCCTCTGCTCTGGAGCCAGGCTGGGACAGCTGGGGGGGTTCACCTGGAGAAGAGAAGGCTCCAGGGAGACCTGAGAGCCCCTTGCAGGGCCTAAAGGGGCTCCAGGAGAGCTGGAGAGGGACTGGGGACAAGGCATGGAGGGACAGGACACAGGGAATGGCTTCCCACTGCCAGAGGGCAGGGATAGATGAAATTCTGGGAAGGAATTCCTGGTTGTGAGGGTTGTGAGACCCTGGCCCAGGTTGCCCAGAGAAGCTGTGGCTGCCCCTGGATCCCTGGAAGTGTCCAAGGTAAGGTTGGAGGGGGCTTGGAGCAACCTGGACTAGTGGAAGGTGTCCCTGCCCATGGCAGGGGTGGAACTGGATGAACTTTAAGGCCCCTTCCAACCTAAACCAGCCTGTGATTCTGTGATCGTTCCCAGTTGTTCCCACTCAGGGCAGCTCCAAGCCATGTGCTTATCCAGGTAAGTCTCCCTAAGGCTTGAACCGAGCAGCCTCCTGCAAGTGGCTCCTGAATAAATCTGTGGCCCTTCCTGCACAGCCCTAGGATTCTCTAAAGGATTCTTGGTGCATCCCAATCTCAGCAGCACAGCCAGGACCAGGTGGGAACCTTTTACAGAGGGAATTGATGTGTCAGGCTGCAGCGAGGGCTGCGGTGATTTACAGGAACAGCTCGTCCAAGCTGCCTCTATCGCTCAGGCAAAGAGTCCTGAAATCCAAGTGAAATCACGAAGCAGGAGCCCTGAGCTCATAATTCACCTTCCCAGGAGAGAGAACATCCGTGGGGAATTGCTGGCTGAGCAGGGGGTGGCTGCACTGACAGAAGGGAAGCTTTTCTCCCCCTGCCTTGCCCCTCCAGGCTCTGCAAGGCTCTGGTGCAGTTTTTCACGGCACTAGGAGCCAAGCAACCCATGGACCAACACAGACATTCAGTGCCTCCTCCTGAACTAAGGAGATGTGGTAATGAACTGAGACAGCTGACGATGGAGCACAGGGCCTGCCATGGGGGGTGGGTGCTTCCAGCCAGGCAAAGCTCCCACCAGGGCCCAGGACTCAATCACATCTCTCTGTCATGCCATGTCTCACTGCAAAGGAGCCTAGGAGTGCCCAGCCATGCTGAAGTCTTCTGGTTCCTGGACTCTCCCTGTAGCCATCTGAGGTGTTCTGGTACCCAGGGCACATCCCACTGCAGGGAAGAAATCAGACCTGACACATAACCTGGGACTTACAATGTCCTGAGATGGAAGGGACCCGCAAGGATCATCCAGTCCAAGCCCTGGCCCTGCAAAGACACCCCAACAATCCCACCCTGTGCCTCAGAGGATCATCCAAACCCTCCTGCAGCTCTGGCAACCTTGGGGCTGTGCCCACTGCCCTGGGGAGCCTGTTCAGTGCCAACCACCCTCTGGGGGAAGAACCTTGCCCTGAGATCCAACCTGAGCCTGCCCTGACACAGCTTAATGTTGACTGCTAATATATATATATATATATACACATATAAAATATACATTCTATCTGTATATATTTGGTGTGCAGGAAGGATGATCCAATCTTGCATTCATGGGACTCAGGTCTCCTGGAGTTGTCACTCTGCCAGCACACAACTTCTCTGCCCACTGGTGTGCATCAGTTCCTGGAAATGGAGCAGTAACTATGCTGGGTGTCTGGATAAATCATGTCAGCACAGATCTCACTCCTGTGTCCAGACCTGGCCAAGAAGCTTTGCTGACGTAGATCCTCCTTGTGCCTCCCTGTCTGCCCAATCCGCAGGGTCTGGGCTTCAGCTGCTGGAAGTGTCCAGGGGAGAGCCAGGATCTCTGTGCCCTTCATACAGCCCAGTAGGTGGAAGGTATAACACATAAAGTGTGTCAGCAGTCCCCGTGCTGCTGGTGAGTCTGGGGAGCCCTTTCAGTTTCCTATTTGAGAGTGTGCCCCATGGTCTGCCCATGCCTGTCCTCAGGGCAGGCGAGCACTACCCTAAGACAAGATCCTCCTGGATCTCCTGAAGGATGACTGGTCCAGGGGTCCAGAGGGACCACTGTCTCATGGATAAGGCTATAGCCCCCCCACCCCGCTGACTGTCCCTGCTGCACTGTGCACCCTGTGCTCGTGTCTGCTCCTGTCTCCTGCAAGCACAGCCAGTTCCAGGCCTTCGGCAGAGGCACAACAGAGTCCCAGAAGGGTCTGGGTTGGATGGGACCTTAAAGATCATCTTGTTCCAGCCCCTCTTCCACTAGAGAGAACAAGTAAATGGGTCTCTTTATTTTTCTCTTTTGCTCCTCTAAGAGATGTTTTCAGATGCTCACAGCCACATCAGACACAGGACAGATGCTGCCATGAGGCTGTGGAGAAGAAAAGTAAAAACTCTTTGCCAGATCAGCACAAGCTACACTTATTTAATATTGGGATTCAACTCTATTACATTCTATTAAAAAAAAAAGGGGTGGGTGTGACCACAGCAAAGGGCAATGACGTCTCATTTTATGTGCCCTCTCTATTTCCCCACACCCTTCTCTTTTCCAGGTTCTCCTCAGTGTCCATAACCCAGGAATGTGCCCCAAACACGTCGGGGCCCCTCTTCTCACAAACCTGGGTTAAAGAGAGCAGGTGAAGGGCTGACACTCTGCAAACAACACTCACAACCCAGAGGAAGAGAATTGATCTAAGTGTGATTAAGCATTAGATAGAGATGAACATATAATTATCCAGTCAAAGCAAGGTGTCTCTTCATCTCAGGGAATGTTGGCTCCTTTCCAAGTGCAAAGGAGCTGCACAGAATTACTCACATTGTGACTGTGGGCACCCCAGCTCCCGCAGGACATCTCCTGCTTGGGAGACTCCTCCTTCACCCAGTTCTGGCTGGACAACACCTTGACACGTTGAGAAATGGGAAGCACAAGCGTTCAACATGAGGCACAGAGGGAGATCCAGTCTCCTGTACCTTGGGACATGAGCTTGGGAAGGGAGCTGGCCCGGGGACACCTGTCACACTGTGGAGCCCTGCTGAGCATGCCAAGGTCACAGCCACCACGTTCTCTCATGGTGACCTCTATGTAACAACTGTTGGGTCTCAAACCAGCCCAAAATGGTGCAGGAATCCGCAAGAAAAGTCAGTCCCAGCCCTTTACAGATGTGCTCTCTCCATTTCAAGATTAACCTTTCAGAAATGTCAGCCAAACAGCCACATGCAGCCTCCGCCTTCCTGGTAGAACCTGTAATTTTTGGCCTTGTGACTAGAGCTTCAGTTAACTCCTTCAGTGCTCCTGTTCACCTTCTTGCCCTCTCCCAGGAAATTCCAGCTCCAGGGTCCTTTTATCTGAAGTGATTTTGATGCTCTGCACGTAGGTGACTTCTCTCTCCTGATGCACCAGCTGGGATGGCGAAGTCAGAGGGCACTGCTGAAACAAGAGTGCTTGAAGGTGTGTTTAAAAGTAAGGAACAGCATATTCCTAACCTGTGGTAGCTGGACTGTCATGCTGAAATAGCAGGGTGGGTACGATCATCCGCCCTCCCAGAAGATGCCCATAACTCCACAACAAAGTGTGCTGCCAGCAGATTGCATTGGGAGCGTTCCTTGTCTCTTCCCAGACTGTGAAGGTGACCCTGCCCATGGCAGATGATCTTTAAGGTCCCTTCTAACCCAAAAGGACCAATCCTGTGATTCTGTGATTCTAAGCTTGGTACCTTTGGCCAGCTGAGACTGTTTCATAAACAAAGCCCACACTTGGTAAATCACCTCCTCAGATGCCCACTGACGTCTTTTTTTGGTTGCATTTCTTTTTTCCACAGATGCCTGTGAAGCACCCCACAGACCTCTGGGTGAGGTAAGACTGATTATTGTACTGGGACAAAATTTTCCTGGCTCACCTTGGAACGATGCCTACACAGAAAGTTATAAACTGAGTAGGCTTTGGAGAGATGTGGTTATGACACCAACCCTGAGTGCAAAGCTGCAGGAGATGGCCAATATTAGGGTGACATAAGTGAGGAGTGAATGTTCAATAACATTATATACCTGGGTGTACATAGGTAAGGATATATAGACAGTCTGTACACGGAATCATAGAATGATTCGGGTTTGGAAGGACCTCAGAGCTCATCTCATTCCATCCCCTGCCATGGCCAGGGACACCTTCCACTAGCCCAGGTTGCTCCAAGCCCTGTCCAACCTGGCCTCGCACACTTCCAGGGATGGGGCAGCCACAGCTTCTCTGGGCAACCTGTGCCAGGGCCTCACCACCCTCACAGGGAAGAATTTCTTCCCAGTATCCCATCTCTCCCTGCCCTTTGGCAGTGGGAAGCCATTCCCCCTTGTTGTGTCACTGTAGCTCCTGATGAAATTCCCTCCCTGACTTCCTTGTGGGCCCCTCTCTTACTCCAAGGTTGGTGTGAGGTCCCCACACAACCTTCTCATCTCCAGGCTGGAGCCCCAGCTCTCCCAGCCTGTCTCCATAGGGGAGGTGCTCCAGTCCTCTCATCAGCTGCATGGCCTCCTCCAGACTTGCTCCACCAGTTCCATGTCCTTCTTACCTTGGGGGCACCAGGACTGTTCCAAGTGGGGTTTCACATAATACAGATATATACACATACTATACACACGTCTGGTGGCAATTGAAGCCTCTGACTAGCAGGGATGGAGCCACCACCTCTCCATTGAAGATGTTCGGCTTTCTCTGCCACCATCCTTCCCCTCCTCCTTTCCCCACTGAGCAAATGAGTTCATTTAATAAAAATCCACGTTTCTGCTTCCCAGGACATCTGTCGATGGGAGCTGCCTGTGCAGTGAGCACTCAGGGAAGGCAACCGGGGCAGGTTGGGAGCTGGCTTCACCCTGCTCACCTATAGTGTGAGCCTCGTGCTCCTCGGGTAAACTGAGGTAAGCTCTGCCCTTCCTGCACATAGGAGAATGATCCCACGGGGACAGGGATGAGATGTGGCCAGAGGGCTCGGACAGAGGGCAGAGCTCTCTTTCGAACTGTACCCAAGGGCCTCTCTGCCATCCCTCCCCCGGGGCGGCAGCAGCTCCGCATCGGCAGCAGCAGAATGTGGTGAGGAAGAGGCAGCATCGCGGGTTCGGGTGTCTTTCGCCGCCTCCCCGGTGCGCAGATTCAGAGCAGGGGACAAACACCCGCCGAGGTCTCCGGTGCCTCCGGGAGGGGCTCCGAGCCGCGGACCCCGAGCCCAGGCGGTGCGGGCGCGGCTGCGGCGGGAGATGGGGACGGGGGAGTGGGCCCGGTGCCCGCCGCCGCCCGGGCGTCCCTCTCCGCCGCTTCCTTTAGGTGGCACCTCTCCTCCAGGAATGAGCCTCCCGGCCCCGCACAGCCCTGCCCGGGCCGCGGCCGCACCGCGGGGGCTCCGCCGCGGAGCCACCGCCGTCGGAGCGGCCCCTCCTCCCCCCCGCCAGCCCGTGCCCGGCTCCCCCGTCCTCCCGCTCACTCCTCCAGCCAGTAAATCCGATCTAGGCTGATTCCTCTCACGTCAAACCACATGATCCCATAAAACATTCATCGCCGCTCCATCCCCGCTCGCTCGCCGCTCGCTCCTGGGATACAGCGCAGCCGGCTCCGCTCCCCGCCGCGGGATCCGCCGCATCCCCGGCCCCGCGCGTGCGGCGGGCGGAGGGAGGAAGGACGGGCGGAGGGAGGAGGAGGCAGGCGGGCAGGCAGGGAGGGGGAGCCTCGCCTGGATGCTGACTCCAGCTCGGGGGCTGCTCATTCCCCCGATGAACGAGGGCGCCGGCACCGGGAGCGCCCCCCCCTCCCCGTGCGCCGCCGCTCCGCGCTCGGGCTGAAGTTTGGCACCGGGATCTGCCCCGCTTTCCCAAGGATTGTACCGCTACCGCTCCACTTTGCGCCTCCAGACGTGCCTTCCCCGACCCCTAAGATGAAGAGGGCGATAGCTGAAGGTAGGTGCGCCCCGTCCCCCCCCCCACCGCCGGCGCTCCCCGGGGCAGGGCGCGGCGGCCGCGGCCCCAACTTCGCCCCGCGCCGGGAACTTCCCTCGCTGCAACTTTTTGTTCTGTGGAGTCTCCGGGAGCGGCTGGTTCCACGCGGGGGAAGAGGGGCCGGGCCGGGCCGGGCGAGGCGGCGGGGAGGGCGCGGGGAGAGCGGGAGCACCTCGGCGGCGGGAGCGGAGGGAAGGGAGGCCGGGAGGCAGCGAGCACCGGACTGAGCCCCGGCACGGCTCGGCAGCGGGATGGAGCCAGAGCAGCGGGCTGAGCCCCCTCCGGCCCCCGCCCAGCCTCGGCTCGGCTCGGCTCCACTCGGCTTGGCCTTGGGATGACCGGGCGAAGTTGATGCCGCCGCGGGAAAAGCATCCCTCGCTCCCCAACCCGCATCCCGAGATCCCCAGCCCGCATCCCGCGGCCGAGGGGACAGGAACGGGCGGGAGCGGGGCTGGGGCAGCCCGGCTTTCCCCCGCTTCCAGCCTGGCCGCCGGGGAAGCACCGGCCCCGCTCCCCGAGCCCGTCCCGGGCCCGACCAGCCCCGGGTACCTCCGGCCGGGGAAGTTCGCGGAGGGTCCGGGCTGCCCGAGGACACAGCGGGTCCCGGGGTGCGGTGCGGGCTCCCCGCAGAGCCCTTTCCGCAGGGTGTCCCCGCTTCGGCTCAGCCCGGTGCCCATTAGCCAGGGGCTGGGAAGAGCTGGGGGTGCAGGGGTGTGACCCCTCTTTCTGCTCGCTCCTCCGGGGGAGAGGCACAGAGGATGCAGCTGGCACAGCTCGATCCTCTGACTGAAAAGAGTCCTTTTTCATCTGCTTTGACGATAATCTTTGCTTCCCGGTCCCGGTGTGCGGGCTGGGGCTGGGCTGGGGCTGGGGCTGGGCCTGAGCTGGGCTGGGGCTGGGGCTGGGCTGGGCTGGGCTGGGACCCTCGGAGCCCCCGGTACCGCCGTGCCTTGGCCATTTGCGGTGGCTCTGGGTGAGCCCCGAAATGCAGCCCCACATCGGAACACACGCTCTCCCGCTGCAGTTCGGAGCGCCTGGAGAAGCATGTGCCACCCAGGTGTGTTTGCTGGGAACACAGCCCACGGATTGCAGTTTTTAACTGGAGGGATCAGCCCATCGTGGGAGCGCCAGTGCTGCCCAGACTGCTGGGCAAGGGAGATTTGGGCATCCAGAGCCTCTTGCTGCACGGAGTGTCTTCCCGAGTGTGCTGTCTCCAGCTTGCTTCCCGTTCCCATCAGTGACACAAATATAACTCTTTTTTCTTTTCTATTTTGGAGGGCACTCTGGCTTGATTTATTGTGGTGATCAAAGGACACATCCAAGCTCTGATCCAAACAGCACACCACCTCCTTTAGAGATTTTGTGTCGGTTTTAAATCTGAAATGGCCATTTTATTCCTGTTTGGGGAACACCTTGGGAGCAGGTTCCGCTGCCAGCTTCTCCCAGGGGCCCTCAGGGGATCCCGGTGTTTCAGCCTCCATTTGCTGTGAGCCGGAGCCTGGGCAGGAGTCACCCATTGATTTGAAGCCGGCGGCTCTGGGCTGTGCTCAGACTGCTGGTGCCAGGCTGTGCTGGGGCTCTTTGTGTCCCGTGGTGCTCGTGGGGGGCTGTGGCCGTGCAGAGCAGCATCCAGGTGCTGGGTGTGGTACAGACACCCGGATCTCCCCTCCTCACCATCCCAGATCCTGGTGCAGCACAGCACTTCTCCACACAGTGACAATTCCCGGCTGCTACCAGCATAATGTGGAACAACACAGAGGATAATGAAATATAAAAACTGTGTTACAACAGCTTTATTTATAGAACAAGGCTTTGAGGGGTTTGAATTATTCCTTTTTTTTTTCCTGCGGTTTATGAATTGCTCCTGTGAGAGGCCGGGTAGCCTGGATTGCTGGCAGGTCTGACGGGAAAGTCCTTATGAACCTTGGGAGATTATGTTTAACTGAGTGACCATCCTACTGTATCTGGACTACATTTCCCACTGTGGGCTGCCAGGATGCTTCAAGTGCCTTGTAAGCCAGAAATAGCCACCAGGGGCAGTTGGACAGGCAGAGCTTTCCCTGTTCTCAGCACTTGCTGCCTTATTAACACAATTCATTTATACTGAAAAAAGGCTTTCCATGCTTATTCTTTTTTTTTTTTTTTTAACAAATGCAAAACCCTGTAATATGAGAACCTACATCAACGTAAGAGCCTACTTATCTACCCATGTGAGAGCACCTCGGTTTTTTTTTTCTTGACAGAAAACACCATTCATCGTATAATTTTATATTTCCTGTCTTTATAATCATCATTTTTTTATCAAAATGCATTTTCTGGGCTTGATTTACCCTTCCCCACCAGGTAGCACAGACCACAGACCTGTATTCTGTGGCACTATCAGAGACCATCGAAGGGTGTGTTTGGATCGGTTTTCTGAACAGGAATATCCTGAAAGAGAAATTTTAGGGAAAAGGGTGGAGGTGCCTGGGTGTTGTGTCGGTGCAGGTGTCGTTGTGTTCCTGTGGGTTGTGTGATGTTCTTCCCAGACAAAGCTGGTCCAGGGAGCAGTGAGAAAGCCCCAGGGTCTCTCCGTGCTGGGGGCTGTGGGCAGCACGTGCTGGTGCTGCTCCACCAGCACAGGGACCGTGTTCCACCCTGGCCTAACATGTCAGGGCCCTCATTAATTACCCTCATCCCATGCTCAGCTGCTCTGGGATTTGCTTGGGGAAAACCTCCTGGGAGCCTGCACTGTCCACAGGAGTGGTGGGAAGGAGCAGGAGGAGGAAGGGGACAGTTTGCTACACAACGAGTGTCCCTCTGCTTTCACATGCTTGGCTTGGAAAGAGCAGGCAGGGGAGCTGCTCCCTACACTCATCCTGGTGGCTCCCTGTGGAGCTGGAAGCTGGCAAGGGACATTAGTCCACAACTAATATCCCCACTGATTTCTTGATAACCCTGTGCCAGTCAGGGGCTACTGACACAGGCCCTGTGCTGTGTGATCTTCTGACACCCGTGATGACTTTGGCCATTAAACTTCCAAAGGAATAAGCAAAATCTGCAAAATCCAGCAGTACATATGGGAATTTTCCACCTTTTTCAGCTTAGAAGCAGCAAGGAGTGTGTGAGCTGGGGGCAGGGATGGGGGGGGATGCTCTGGAGGGTAGCTCTAAGGCACAGTAATGCTGCTGTGGGGAGTGGTACCTGCCCTGGAAAGGGCTCTGTCTTCCTTCCCTTCCCATCCTCCTGAACCTTGTGGGAGAGGGGGAAGGAGAGGGAAAATCAGTTGAGCCAGAGCCTCGACACAAAGCAGGACAAGGAAGATTGCAAAGAGCTGAGCTCTAATCTCTGCTCTGAGCCTGCACATGGCTGCTCTGCCTGTGGCTCAGGCAGCTCAGCCCTGCTGTGCTGCCGACTCCATCCCTGTGGAAAGGCTGGAGCTGCAGCCCCAGGATTCAGCCTGTGGAACAGGGGGGAGAAGAAAGGAGTCGGTCTAATTAGGTGTGTGTCCTCTTCCCCTTGGATTTGCAATGCTTTCTGCTGCTGTCACCTTCATTAAGACAAATCTCTGAGTGCCAAGCTCCTCTTTTGATGTTCCTGAAGAGGTTTTCTCTTTCTGCAGGAGGCATGGACACAGTGGAATAGGAGTATCCTGCACCACTGCACAGAGGTGTTGTAAAAGGGAACATCTCAGCACGGTGCCTGCAAGGTCTGGGGTTTGCACTGAAGCTTCTCCTGTCCATGTGGAAAGCTCTGTGCTGTGTCCTAGAGCCAGGAGGGGCTGTCTGGGATTTGTGAGTAACAGGGTTTCAGGGCTTCTCCATCACAGACACACAGAGGTGTGGGAGGGAGGAGTGAGGCTTATGATCTACAAAGCCCAGCCTCTCCTCCCCTTTCCTGCTGTGGTTGCAACTCCTGGAGGTTTCCAGATACTGAGGGAAAAGGGGACAATTGTACTGAAAAGTCTTAATCAGCTAAAAGAAGCAGAGGGTGGATCCTCCTGTGTTTGCGCAGAGATGCCGAAGCAATTCGTGCAGAGTTGGCTAAAATGTGCAAACTCACCTCAGCCTGCACGGGGCTCTCACTGGGGCTGTGGGGACACTCAGAAATGGCAGGTTTGGGTGGCTGATTACCCGTGGTGGTGGTGGTGCTGTTCAGCTGGGATGTGTAGTCTCAGAGCAGAGTGTCCAGGTGACACAGACACTGCCTGTGGTGTGTGCATGGCCAGGCCCTGCCTGGGAAAGGCAGGAACCTCTGCATGTGGTGTGGCATGGACTGTTCTAGGTTTACTTGGCTTTTGGAAAGCTCCCAGAAGTCAGGGCCTCTGGAGTCTGGTCTTGGCCCTGTTTCTGACCTCTCTGTATCCTTGACCAGGTCAATGAGCCTTTCTGTGATGCGGTTTCAGCTTTTCCAGCTCAAGCCCTCAGAGGCTGATGCTGAGTTATCTCCCCAGGGACCCAGAACATGCTTAAATTCAGCCCAGAGCTGAAACGTGGAGGTCTGTGCAATCTCTGATCACTTCTTCAGCAGTGACACAGTGTCAGGTGACAAGACTGACGATGTTCTCCTTTGGGCTGTTGCTGCACCAACAGCAGGTTTGTCTCTGTGGGCTGGCCTGCCTCCTTCCCAGCACTCACACTGGAGCTGATCAATAGCACCAACATATTTTACAGTATTTATTGCCCCTCTCAAGTCTCTGCTTCTGGAATCAGGGGATTAGACAAGTG
This sequence comes from Myiozetetes cayanensis, assembly GCF_022539395.1. NCBI lineage: Eukaryota > Metazoa > Chordata > Aves > Passeriformes > Tyrannidae > Myiozetetes > Myiozetetes cayanensis. The sequence goes on from NW_026087423.1 coordinate 615,759, forward strand.
CTTGAAGTTTTTTTGTATCTTTCCTGATTGCCAAGAAAAGCAGAAGCACTACAATAAGCACGTGCAGGACATCGAGGAAGTTGGAAGTAAGAAAACACTCCAGTGCTGTGATTTTTAGTTCAGTTTCTTGAGAACTCAGTAGTTTGAGGCATCACCCTCATCAGAATTTCAAGTAACTGATAGTCAGCAGTGTTGGGTCCTCTCTGCGTGGGTCAGGCAAGGCAGGGTTACAGAACATTTGCTTTCATAGAATGGTTTGGAGGTATCATCTGGATACACCTGAAGTGCCTCTGGAGAGTACATCTGCAGGGATCTAAGGGACCTCTTGCTCAAAGCAAAGCTAATTGCAGAACCAGTTCTGGTTGCTCATGGGCTTGTCCTGCCAAGGATGGAGACATCCCGTCCTCCTCCATCGCTCAGACTTCTTGGCCTGTCTGAATGGGTGCTCCAGCCCTGGGTCACCTGGCCTGGGTCAGCACCAGGAGAGCCCACGTCCCTTTGGGATGGTCAGGGCACCCCTGGTCTCTCACTGGCCATGGCAGTGGTGGGGCAACAGTGCTGGGTCCACCTTCGATGGGGGTAAATGAGAGCTCAGGAGCTGGTGTTGGGGGAGGTATCCAGGAGGACCTGAGGGTGGGGGTCACAGTCAGGGACCTTGGCAGGGACACTCAGGAAGGCAGCAGACACTTCCAGACATTTGTTTTGTGTTGGCTTTGCTGACTGCACTGGGGGATGAAGCCCCTGGACATATTTTCTCTGTACTGTTACACTTTCCCCAGCACAGTGTCCCACATCAATGGTAATTACAAGCAGAGTTTCCCTGGAGCTCTTTAGTCCTCAAATGCACCCTGTTCTGGCAGCCTGTCCTGACACTGTGCAGTGGCAGAGACCTCTCAGGACACACTTTAGCATGGCCAAATCCCACAGTCCTGGAGGTGCTGGTGGGAGGGGTCCAGAGCAGGGTTGTTGCACATCAGATCAGGTCTGCTGTGATTTTTCTATCCAAGCTTTGGAAACCTCCAATGATGGAGCCTCACTGGCCCTTCCCACTATTGCAGCTGATTAAAAAGCCTTTCATAATGTCTGAAAGGAACCTCCCAAGCTGCAGCTCTTGGCTGTGTCCCTTTGCTGTGTCTTGTGGAGGTGTGTTGGGCTCTGTCATCCTTACAACTGCCTTTGAGTAGCTGTAGGCAGTGATTAGATCACCCTCCACCTCCTCTTTGCCACACCTAACCATCCTAACTCCCTCTACCTTACCTTGGAGGACATATCAGGACACACATTGGGAAGGAATTGTTGGTTTTGAGGGTGGTGAGGCCCTGGCCCAGGTTGGCCAGAGAAGCTGTGGCTGCCCCTGGATCCCTGGAAGTGTCCAAGGACAGGTTAAATGGGGCTTGGACCAACCAGGGCTAGTGGAAGGTGTCCCTGCCCATGGCAGGGGGTGGGACTGGAGGAGGTTTGAGGTCCCTTCCAACCCAAAGCATTCTGTGCTGTAGTGATTCCACGGTTCTGTGACACACTGGAGGCTTCTGACCATCCATGGTCATCCTGGGCTGGGCCAGCCCTGGTGTGTCCCAGCCCCAGGGCAGTGCCCTCCCTGTGCTGCCACTGCTGGGGCACCTCCAGCCCTGGGGGCACTTCTGGGCCCCTCAGACAGGAGAGACACTGAGGGGCTGGAGCGTGTGCAGGGAAGGGAACGGAGCTGGGAAGGGGCTGGAGCAGCAGGAGCGGCTGAGGGAGCTTGGGGGGGCTCAGCCTGGAGAAAAGGAGGCTCAGGGGGGACCTTCTGGCTCTGCAACTCCCTGACAGGAGGGTGTAGTGAGCTGAGTGTCAGTCTGTCCTCTCAGGGAACAAGGGACAGGAGAAGAGGGAACGGCCTCAAGTTGCACAGGGGAGGGTCAGGTTGGATATTGGGAGAAATGTCTTCACTGAAATGGTGCTCAGGCACTGGCACAGCTGCCCAGGGCAGGGCTGGAGTCCCCATCCCTGGAAGTGTTCAGAAAGTGTGTGGATGTGGCACCTGACACAGTTTGGTGTGAACATGGTGGTGCTGCTCAGGGAAAGGTTGGACTGGATGATCCCAGAGGTCTTTTCCTACCTAAATGATTCTGTGATTCTCTGACTGAGCTCATCCTCCATTGGAACTTTCTGTTTTCCCCAAGTTAATTTTGGACTCAGGAAATCCCAGCTGGACAGTACTGGAGGTGCAGCCCCCCAGCCCTGAATGGAGATGGGCAGTGACTGTCCCACTCCACTGTCCACGCTCTCCTTGCACAGCCCGGGTTGGAGCTGCCACATTTAAGGGCAGCCCTTTGCTCAAGTTCACCTTGGTCCCACCACAGCTCCAAGGCCTTTCACACCAAACTGCTCACCCTTTGCAGGCTGGTTTGGATGCATGGGACTATTCTGCCCCAGGTGCAGAAGTTCCTGCACTTCTTGTACCATTAATAATAATATTACTTCTTCATACTGTTCCCCTTTCACTCCTTAAGAAAGCTCAGACATTTAGGTAAATGATACCAACCTGCACATGATTATTTTCCTTGTGGTACCCAAGTGTTGTTTAGCAGTGGGTCAGAAACCTTTGGAGAAGTCCAGGGTTCCACCCTGCACTTCTCTTCTCCAGATCACCTGCTGAATGGTTGCTCCCTGTGCTGCTGCCCAAGTTCCATCCAGACAGCCAAGGACAAGGTAGTGCTTGACATGAGCTCCCTTCTTCCTTCCCCCATCAGCATCCAGAGGGGATCAAAATCCTTTTGCCCAGTGATGCTTGTTTTGCTGTTCAGTTCTGGAGCTGACTCAGAAACACTTTTTTGTCCAGCATTTCTGTCCTTAATCCATGAGGGTCTGGAGAGTCTTTATTGTCAGTTGTGCTTTGATCCCCATCCACAGCCACAATTCCACATGGAGATGAAAACAGTCCAGAGAAAGCAAATGGAAATATAGCAGCAGACTGAGGTTCCTTGCCTGGATGGGAGTTTCCAGCCTGTCACAGCTTTGCTCCATCCTGTGGGAGCTGGACACATTCCCTCAGATGGCTTTGAGCCCTGGTGCCTTTTCAGCAGTTGTGCTTTCTTTCATCTCTCTGTGCTGCACCTTCCCTGGAAACAAAGGACTGTTTGCATTCAAATGTGATGCTTTCTCTTCTTCCCTGAGTGCACAGGATAATTACAGTGCCTTGCATGGACTTGTGCTAATTGATCAGTTATTAGTGATAATTATAATTTACATGATGATTTTGGAAGGGGCATTTCCACGGCAGAAATGATGTTCTGAGACAACAGTTTGGAATTGCTTGTGATGTGTCAGATCATCTCCTGTGAGCTGCTCACTGGGGAGATGGGTTAAATTTTATTTTTTTGTTAAAAACCAATCTTTTGCAAGAACCATCTGGTTGCTAAATTCTTCTCCTGAAGCTGTGCAGTTTGCTGGGAGTTCATTTGCGTCTTTAGCTACTAAAGAGGAAGTAAAAGTGACTGATTAGTCTAAGACTGGGACCATTCACATCAAAGTGACAGATTTTGTGAGCTGGATTTGGGAAAGTGTTTAAAACTGGTGCGTTTTCATTAAATTTTGAACACTGTGGGCAGAACTCTGCTCTGGGCACTCCAGCACAGCTCTGGGCTCTGCACCCTGTGTTGTTCTGTCAAAGTGAATTGTGTGCCTGGTAAAATTTGCATGTGCTTGTTTGATGACTTTAAATATTGATTTTAATTTTGCGTCTTTCTTAAGGCTGTGAGCGATGATGGAGCCATGGACAATAACCATGTGCATAACACAGCCACGTGCAGGGAGATGGGAACTCAGCCTGACTCTTAAGCAGAAGGGAGGAGGGAAAAGAAAGGAAAATACCTTTGGCAGCCCCAAATTCAGCTTTCCCTGCTTCCAGGCACCACGGGGGGCTTTGTCAGGGATGTGCCATCAGCTGCCGGGAAAATTGGGGTTTCAGAAGCCTTTTGTGAGTGCTGAGGTCAGGCTGTGAAGGCCCCACACCTTCCCCTGACCAGAAATTGGAAATTTGGAAATCCTAAGAGCAAATACTGAGTTTGTGAACACGGGGTTTGTCTCTGCAGAGAAAAATAGTCACCTGAAAGCCACTGGAACCCTTTGGACTCACACATGGACTTGCACTACAAGGGCCTGGAATGCCAGGACAAGGGGAATGGCTTTCGACTACCAGAGGGCAGGGATAGATGGGAGATTGGGAAGGAATTGTTGGTTTTGAGGGTGATGAGGCCCTGGCACAGGTTGGCCAGAGAAGCTGTGGCTGCCCCTGGATCCCTGGAAGTGTCCAAGGCCAGGTTGGACGGGGCTTGGAGCAAGCTGGGCTGGTGGAAGGTGTCCCTGCCCATGGCAAGGGGTAGGACTGGATGGGCTTTAAGGTTCATTCCAACCCAAACCATTGCATGATTCTGTGATTGCACATCCCTGTGGCATTGGCGTGTTTCAAGGGGCAGTGGGAGGTATGCTGGGAGCAAATCCCTGTCCCTGGGCACAGATTCCTTCCCAGGCACCCACCCCCAGCACAGACCTGGCCGTGATTAATGCTTTCCATACCTGTGCAAATATGGTTAGCATTGGCTTTACACTAGAGGGCTGTCTGTCCCTTTCCCTTCGGAGAACAGGCTGGAGTCCGTGTGCCAGGAATGTTCTTACTCACGGTATCCACAGGACTCGACAGCAGCCTGTCTGTGGGGTGGGTGATGCGATGCAGGCTGGGATTCACTGCTCAGCTCTCTGTGCTGCACAGGAACACCCTGGCCTGGGCTGAAGGGCCCTTTGGTGTGGTTTGTCTCAGGTGAAGTGGGGCCCCAGTGGTTATGTCACCAGGGACTGTCCCCTGCAAGGTCAGCAGCCATTCTGCAACAGGCAGCAGGTTTCCAACCAGCCGTGTCTTCCCTCCTCTTATTCCAGGTCACTTTTGCTGTCAGAGTTGGCGCTGCTCTGGCTGTCCAGGACTGTGGCATTTCCTGCACTTGAGAGAACCTGCAGCCCTGAACATCTGCACTTCCAGCTGTGGAGTGCACTTGGGCAGGAATTGCTTTGGAAGTGGCTCCTGGGGGTTGGAGGAGGGTCTTCAGCATCCCAGGGCTGAAAGAGATTATGTCAGCTTATGTCTGATGGGACGACTCCTCTGGCTCTCCTGCAACAACAGGGCTGGGACCTCCATGGGGACATTGGCCACCATGAAGGACAGTTGCTTTGGGTCCACTGGTATCACAGATTTCAGAGAATCAGAGAATATCCTGAGTGGTAAAGGACCCACAAGGATTATCCAGTCCAACTCCTGGTCCTGCACAGACACCCCAACAATCCCACCCTGTCCCTGAGAGTGTTGTCCAAACATTCCTGGAGCTCTGGCAGACTTAGGGCTGTGCCCACTGCCCTGGGGAGCCTGTTCAGTGCCAACCACCCTCTGGGGGAAGGACCTTATCCTTATATACAACCTAACCCTGCCCTGACACAACTTCATGCTGGTTTGGTTAATTGATTTGTTTAATTCTGTCCCCACTCATGTTCATCTAGACTGACTTTAACTGAGGTAAAGATGGAACTAGCTGAGGTCTACCTTTGCCTAAGAGACCTGGTTTGAATTCAGACAGTCCTTAAACCAGTGTGCCTGCCTGGAGAGATCCCACCCCAAACACAAGCCCCTCAATGAATTCCATAAGCATCGTGCCAGCTGCATTTGGGGCACTTTGTTTTCCACTCCCGGTGCCTGAGCAGCCAACCTTTGGCTCACTTTGGGCAAAAGTGGTGGTCATTGTGAGCAGCCAAGTCCCTTGAGTCTGGCTAACAAGGATCTGCTTCAGTGAGCAGGACTGTGGGAGGGGGGGATGCTGTGGGATGGCCAGCACGGAGTGGAGGGAGGCACTGGGAGGCACTGGGAGGCACTGGGCACACTCTGGGGCTGAGTTCAGCACACACTGAAGTGCAGATATTGCTTCTTTGTCACAAGTTGATTTATGAAGTCCAGGGACTTCTCTCCATCCCTCAGTTTGCAGCTAATGTGTCCTGAGGGAGGGGGGATTAATAATGATAATTACAGCAGCTCTTGGTGGCATTATCCATGTGCATAGGGATGGGTGGTGGGAGCTGCTCTTGCTCTCCATCCACCTCCAGCCATGGGCTGGGCCAGCAGCTGCTCCAGATGTGTGGCAGGACAGGGAGCAGCAGTGGGAGCAGGCTGAGATGTGCTGTCCCCTGAGCCGAGGGCAGTGATGTCCCCAGGCTGAGGGTGGAGAGGAGCCCATTTGCTGCAGCATTGCCTGGCTGTCCCTGGTCACCTCAGCAGAGCTGGGAGCTGCAGGCAGGAGGGCATGGCCTGACCCCTGATGACCCACAGCAGCCTTGACTTTTCCCTTTGGGACTGCTGCCCTGACTGAGAGCCCCTGCAGAATGTGCCCTGGGGTCTCTGTGGAGCACGTTAAGGTTGGCAGAGACCAGCAGCACAACCAGACTGGGATTCAGGTTGAGAGGGGAGCGTGCTGGTACTGCCATTCCCTGTGGAGTGGGGTGTTCCCTGCCCTTGTGCCAGCCAGGTTGAAGTGCAGGGCAGTTCAGGGGTCACAGAATCACAGAATGGTTTGGGTTGGAAGGGAGCTTTAAGCTCATCTCATTCCGTCCCCCCGCCATGGGCAGGGACACCTTCCACCAGCCCAGCTTGCTCCAAGCCCCGTCCAACCTGGCCTTGGACACTTGCAGGGATCCAGGGGCAGCCACAGCATCAGGAAGCCCTGGGAAGCTGCCTGGGCTGGGCTGTGTTGCTCCCCCCAGCTCTGCTCCTCTGTCCAGAACAGCAGCTGCTGAGTCCCTCACTTGGCTGCTTCCATTTCAACCCACAAAATGGATTTTAGGCCTTCTGGGCGAGACAGCAAAGGGATTCTGCCATCCCAGCCTGCCTGGGCATTCTGGTGTGGGGGGGTATCAGCTCTTGCAGGCCTTGATTTCTGACAGCATGTGGTGAAGTGAGATGAGACCTCAGCTAGGCTTGGAGCCAGAGCCTGGCTGAGGGGCTGTGCCTCAATCTTAAGCCTGGGAAAGGTGACATCTCTGGGTTTGATGTCACCCACAGCACTGATGGGTCATTTTTCCCAGTCATTTCAGCTGTTCTACCATGACACAGTTTTTTCTGCTGAGGCACTGGCCTTGCTCTGGGGGTCAGACAGTGTCTAGAGACGAGATAGTGGTTGTTTAAATATTTTCCCTAAGTCAGCCAGCGCTACTCCCGTGTTCCTGAGGCTGCAGCTCCGCTGTGTGCAGGCAGTGTGGTCCTGAGCCCTGGGGGAGGCTCTGTGTGGGGCTGGGGGTGCTGCTGCTGCCCCAGCGAAGTGCTGGCCCAGTGCTGTGTCCCCATGATGGTCCCATTCTCTCCCAGGCTGGAAGGAGCTCCCAGGGAGCAGCACAGCCAAAGAGAGACATTTATACGAGTGGCACGATAAATGAATTGGAGCTGCCTCCTGGGAGCCAGCCCAGAAGAGCCTTTACTTGGCCATGGCTTTTCAGTGGGAAATGCTTTTCTTTTGCTGTGTTTATTTTTGGCTTTCCTAGTATTTTGCTGGGCTTACAATTAATCCTGAGCTCCTGGGTGGCCAGCTGGGCTGTGGGGACAGTCTACCTCAAAGCAGTTTATTTGGTCATTTCCTGAGGACCTTGGATTTACTAGGAGCTTGGAAGAACTTAACCTGGGTACCCCTGAGCCATGCACACACACTGCTCTGGGTGCAGAGCCACCCGAGCTAGTGGAAGGTGTCCCTGCCCATGGCACAGGGTGGAACTGGATGATCATTAAGGTCCCTTCCAACCCAAACCGTTCTATGATTCTGAGATTCTAAGGGAAGAGGTACCTGTGGCTGCAGTGCACAGGGAAAGGGATTGGAGAAGCCACTTGGGCACTGTCTCATCAGACATCTGGGAATTTGCTCTCCCCTGGGAGAGGTGGCAGCTGGTCTGTTGCTGCTGGGAGATGGCGAGTGGGGAAGGGAACCAAATGTGTGTCACTGGTGCATGAGCTGGTGGCAGGTTTGCACAGTGTGTGTTGTGTGGGTGTCAGAGCTGGGCCTGCCTCTCACCCTGGGGCACCTGTCATGCTTTTACACAGGGAAATAGCCAGAGGACAAGGGGAATGGTTTTAAACTGAGAGAGGTCTAGATTAGATGCTCTAAAGAAGTTCCTTACTCAGCAGGTGGGGAGGCCCTGACAGGTTGGCCAGAGAAGCTGTGGCTGCCCCTGGATCCCTGGAAGTGTCCAAGGCTAGGTTGGACGGGGCTTGGAGCAACCTGGGCTGGTGGAAGGTGTCCCTGCCCATGGTAGGGAGTGGATGATATGAGTTTTTAGGTCCTTTCCAACCCAAACCAATGACTCTATGATTCCAATTTTATTGTCGTGAGAACCCTCCAGTGCAACCTGTGCCTGCTCCAGCCCTGCTCCCTGCATAGCTTTATGGGAAATGTCTTGGGGCTGAGCCCAAATGGATGGGCTGCAGGACTGGCAGGGCCCCAGAGGAGCTGTGCTGGGATCCCTGGGATCTGTGCCTTGGGTGTGGAGGGGGATCCTCTGACGAATTCCCTGCCTGCCTTTTGAGCTTGTTCTCTTGGGAAACACCCCATGGGCGCCAGCCAAGGCAGCTCTGTGTGCTGTGCACCCTCCTCATGCTGCAGTTGGGATGGGCCCCCTGGAAGTGTTCGAGCTCTGTTGGTTTTAGCTGGGTTTCTGAGGCTTTCTAACTTGCTTCTTCCTTCCTAAAATTGAGGCTTCACTGTGGCCCTTCACTGAGCACGACTCCCTGGCCATGCACGTTTGCTTCCTGCTCATAAAACCACCCCATAAAGGCCCAGTGGGGAAAAAATGATGCCAGGGCTCCCAAAGTGCTCCGTGTGATGGGTTTGTTCCACCCACCCAGTGCTGGTGGGAGGTGAGTGTGCAGGAGCTGAGGGATAGGCTGTGATGGCAGAGACTGGCTGTGAGCAGAGCAGGGGATCACCCAGAGAGGGGGTTAGGGTCAGCTCTGCTGGCATTTCAGGAGTGACACAGAGAGGCCACGGGCCAGCAGCTCCCACCCACGGCCCCTGTGTGTGACCATGCAAGGAGCCCCTCCTGAGAACCCCCACAGCACATTCTGTCCTCCTGCCTGCAGGGGAGGGTGACAGTCGGTGTGTCTGAGTCCCCCTGCCTGTCCCCACCCCCCCAGTGCAGACTGAATGTCCCTGAGGAGGAGATGAGGTGACCTGATGCCCTGTGGCACTGCAGGGAACACTCCAGTTGCTCTAGACCAGAGGGATGCAGCTGCTAAAAAACACTTGGGAGCCCTCCCTGCTGGCAGGGCTGGGGCAGAGCAGGCATTTACAGTGTTCTCTAAAACACAGAGACCCTGTGAAGTGAAGGAATGAGCCCGGCACTTGTCACTGGGAGAGATGGGAAGTGATAATGGGAGGCAGGGCTTTAATGGCACAGGAATCTCTCACTGTGATGGGAGCCAAAAGAACCCCACCGTGAGTGTCAGAATGGGCAGAGAGGGAAAGGAGATGAACAGGGTTTGCAAGTACATCCCAACAGGTCCTGTAAAAGAGCCTGGGCCCACCTTTGGCTCAGGCTGGTGTCAGGCTGCCAGAGCAGCTCTGTTACCCCCAGCTCCCCCTCTTCCTTCCCCAAACCCCTCCTGCTTGGGAAGGATGAGGTGAGGGGGACAATCAGCCATTCAGGCCAAGCACACACCCAAGTGCAGCCTCATGGGGCCCCTCCAGGCATTGCTGGACCATAAGCATGGCAGTGCCTGGGTGTGACACCAAGTGTGGGGCTGTGTGAGCAGAGGCCACATCCGTGCTTGGGCAAGCAGGACACGGTGGGAGCTGCACGAGAGGCTGCCCTGGCTTCTGTCATGGGACAGGGTGAAAATCACCGTGGGCTGAGTACACAGGTTGTGAAGAGGAGTGGGCTGCAGCTTGCTTGTCACCTAAGAGGGACAGGAAAATCAGAGACACACACCAAAAATAATGAAACAAGTGGCTGTGCTGAACACAGACTTAGGACAAGCTCTGCCAGGCATCTGGGCTGGCTTCCTCCTCCATGCAGGGCCAAAACTCAATACCCTCCACTGCTTGTGGTTTTCTCCCTCTCAGAACTGAAGGCTACTCTGGAGAATCACAGAATCATGGAAATATTAAGGCTGGAAAAGTTCTCCAAGACCATCAAGTCCAACCTTTGACCAATACCTCCATATCCACTAACCCATACTGGGAAGTGTCATGTGTACTCATATTTTAAACACTTCCAGGGATGGTGATTCCACCACTGCCCTGGGCAGCCTGTGCCAAGGCCTGACGACTCTTTCAGTGAATAAATTTTTCCTAATATCCAACCTGAACCTTCCTTGGTGCGACTTGAGGCCATTTCCCCTTCCCCAAGAAGGTTCACAGAGCCACCTGAAGAGGTTCCTCAGTGCAGGGTGTTGGTGCTCCCCGTGCAGCAGGTTGGCAGTAGTTCATCCTCAGTGCCTGCCTGGCCCTTTGGAGCAGCACCAGGGAATGTGCAAATTCAACCTTTGAATTTACTGTGCTGTTCTTTTCCTGGGAAACATCACTCGGGGCACCGAGCTGGGATGAGCTACCCTGGGAGCGGGGTGGGGGGTGAGCAGCAGGGGCATGGGCCCTGTTTCTGAGGGGCATCCAGCCAACCCCAGCATGGGGCTGGGGCCTCCAGGGAGCCTTTAGTGCTCTGGGAGTGCCAGGAGCCCACGTGCTCTGCCTGGGCTGTCAGCAGGAGCCACCTGAACCGAAGGGATGCGATGAGATGTGATGGGTGGAACGTGTTTGGGTGACTTGGGCTGGCTCCTGAGTGGAGGGGGAGGGTCATGTCCCCATGGCCGGTGCTGGGCAGGGCCTGTCAGCAGTGACACATGAGAGAGGCTTGTGGGAGCCAGTGCCCTGCCAAGAGGGCTCCTGTGCCTCCAGGGATGGGATTACTGGCAGGGCTGGATCCAGAGGAGGCTTCTGTGGCAGGAGGGAGCTCCCTGTTTGCTTGAACGTGGGGCAGGTGGAAAGCTGAGGGGAATCCCAGCTGTCAAAGCTGGCAGTGACTGATAGGACAGTCCTAGCTCAGACTAGAGACTAAGATGAAGGATTGTTTCCAGGCTGCCCCTGGGAGGTACCAATGGAACAAAAGAAAGATGTGATTACAGTGGGGCAGGAGTGAAAGTGCAAAGGAGATGAATTTCAGCTCAGGTGAATAACCAGGGACTGTATCAATGTCCCTGGAGGGCTTTGCCCTGGTTGCTGGACCATCCATAGCAAAGCCTTTCCTGCCATATCAGCTCTGTGGGTTTTATCAGCTCCTGCCGGGGTGGATTTGTCAATCTCTGCAGCATTTCCACCATGCTCAGAGAATAATTCTGGGATTCCATTAATGAGCACAAGAGCTGGGGGGGCTCAGCCTGGAGAAAAGGAGCCTCAGAGGGGACCTTCTCTCCCTGACAGGAGGGGGAAGCCGGGGGTGTTCAGGCTCTTCTCCCAGGGAACAAGGGACAAAGAAGGAGAGGGAACGGCCTCAAGTTGTATCAGGGGAGGTTCAGGTTGGATACTGGGGAAATTTTCCGCATAGAAAGGGTGGTCAGGCACTGGCACAGCTGCCCAAAGTGGTGGTGGAGTCCCCATCCCTGGAAGTGTTCAGAAAGTGTGTGGATGTGGCACCTGGGGACACGGGTTGGTGGTGAACATGGTGGTGCTGGGTTAAGGGTTAGACTCAATGATCTCCGAGGTTTTTTCCAACCTAAATAATTCTGTGATTCCCTGTGGGCTGTGCCAGATTCAGCTGTGGCTTTGGGGAGGCAGAACACACCTGGAGAGCCCTGAGAACAGTTCTGGTTGTGTGGCCCTGGAGCAGAGTGTTCCCTGCAGGTTTCTGCACAGTTATTACAGCTGCCAGTTCAGATCTGGCTTTGTGGGGGACAAAATGCTTCAGGGTCAGCAGGGCAGGAACTCTCACTGAACAAGCCGAGGTGTGCACTGGGCTCTCCTCCAGGCCCTCTGGGAGCAGCCAGCATGGGCAGCTCCAGGCTGTTAGACCCTGAAATACTGGAGCAAAGTGCAGCTGCCTCCACCAGCATCCCTAAAAATAGCAGGGCAGGATTTCCATGTGATGGGTTTCAATAGGAAAATGATTCCTTTCCCAGCTCCCAGAGGGGCTTTTTGGAAACAGTAGAGAGTAAATAAGGCTTTTGAAAGTGATGGCAAATACCTTGGAGGTGCCCTTCCAAGCAGCCTCCACTGTTGGAAATTACACTGCCATCTCCAGTGGCTCTGAGAAGAGGAGGATGGGGCCCTGGGGGTCTCTGGAACCTGTGTGTGCTCCTGTTTGCTTGGGTGCAAATTAGGGGAGTGTGAGAGCTCTGCTGTGTATTCTGCAAGTCTCTAAATTCAGATAAGAGCCATTACAAATCCATCACAAGGTATGCAAAACCCCCTTAATTAATAACCAGCACACCCAGTGGTCCCTGGCTGTGAGCACTGCAGAGGAGTGCAGGGCAGGGAGGGAAACCAAGCCATGGAGCAAAGAGAGGAGGTGGGGAGGGTGGCATCTCCAGTTCCAGTGAGCCAGGACTGTGCTGTGGCCTTGATGCCCTCGCAGCATCATCAAAGGGCTGGGGGGTCCAAGGGCCTTTGCTGACGAGACTTTCCCAGGTTACTGACCCGGTTAAAGCCCCAGCACAGAAGGTGGGTGATCCACACACACCCTCAGAGGTTGGCCCTGCCACCAGGGCCTCCTGCACAAGCTGGCATGGCTTCCTGGACATGCATCCATCCCTGCCCATGGCAGACAGGTTGGAATTAGAGGATGCTTAAGGTCCATTCTGGGATTCTCTGATCCAGCACCAGGAGCTGTGGGCTGCAGGGATGAAGGGGTGTCTGTGCCTGTTCCCGTGTTCCTTGTGCTGTATTGCTTGGCTCTGTGTGATATGTGATCTGTGGTCTGTGATATGTGTGTGAGGGCTGCAGGTCCCCTGCTGTCTGAGCAGAGAGGGGGCTGCTGAGATAAAGCCACAAACACTGGTTACTTACCCCTCTGGCCCTGCTGAGATCGTGTTCCTCGGCATTGCCGCAGGTCTCTCCTGCATCTCCAGGGACAGGGGACATCTGTGGTGGCAAAGCTACACATAAGACAGCCTCGAGTCCTGGGGGAGAGTGGGTGTGCAGCTGAGCAGATGGTGGCTGGAGCTGGGTTTGGACTGTGAGCCTGGGGGGTCCATGCCAGCACCCTGTCCCTGGGAGGGGAGCGGTGCTGTGCCCGCACTGCTGCTCATGGGCTGCTGGGGCCTGGCCAGCAGTGACTCATGGAATGGTTTGGGTGGGAAGGGACCTCAAAGCTCATCTCATCCCACCCCCTGCCATGGACAGGGACACTTTCCACTAGCCCAGGGTGCTCCAAGCCCTGCCCCACCAGGCCTTGGACACTGCCATGGATGGGGCAGCCACAGCTTCTCTGGGCAATCTGAGAGTCCATCATGGATGGATTAATTCTTCTGGCATTCACCTGAGGAAGAAGAAATGATGGGGGAGGAAACTCCTGGTTCAACCATGCAGAGGCAGTTTTGCAGGGAGCAGAGCATCCTACATGGCATCTTGTGGTGCAGGTATGGGCACATCTGTGATTGCCCTGCCACAGCCCCCTTGCCACAGCAGGACTGATGGGGCTCCTTTATCTGGTGACCTGCTGTGGTTGCACAAATCAAGAGCTGGAAGACACAGGAGGGAGACTTGGGAGAAGGGAATGTAGAGATAGGACAAGGGGCAATGGCTTCCCACTGCCAGAGGGCAGGGTTAGATGGGATATTGGGAAGAAATTCCTGGCTGTGAGGGTGGGCAGGCCCTGGCACAGGTTGCCCAGAGAAGCTGGGGCTGCCCCATCCCTGAAGTGTCCAGGGCCAGGTTGGACGGGGCTTGGAGCAACCTGGGCTAGTGGAAGGTGTCCCTGCCCATGGCAGGAGGGTGGAACTGGATGATCTTTAGGTTCCCTTCCCACCCAAACATTTCCATGGTTCCATGATTCTGGGGAGAGCTGCAATGACAGCAGAGCTGCCTCTGCTCTGGGGTGCAGGCATTTCTTCCCAAATTCCCTCAGGAGCAAATGGGAGCTGCTTGTGCTCATGTGGAACTGCATTTGTAAAGGGAAACAGCAGAGATTTCAAGTGGCACTGCCTGTTTCACCATTTCAAGAAGAAGTGTCTTATTGTAATTGCCTTGCTTATTTGGAAAAAATCCCCACTGTAGTTACTAGAAATTCAATATAGAAATTACTAGTTACTACCCTCTGTAGACTAATTTTGAGGGTAGAAGAAGAATGAGGAATTTAATGCACACTATAATGAATGTCAATCTTCTCTCTTAATGAATAGGAATCACAGTTTGCTGCACATTGTTGGGAAATGAAAAGCATCCAAAGTTCCATTCACTTTCTTCCTTTTTTCCTTTTTCTTTCTTTTTTTTTTTTTTTTTCCCCTCTTTGAGAGAGATAATACTGTGCACAGCAGATGGGTACATTCATTTGAGAACACTGAGGATTTTTATCTCTCACTGTACAAGTCAAGGTTTTCCTTCAGCTGAGCTTTGTAAAATTTCCTATACAAGCCAAACATAATGTTGCTACAGAGCTGGATCCTTCAGAGCAAAGTGGGTTGGGGTTTTTCCCTCCCTCCTGTAGCAAACCATCCCAAGAATTCAAAGCAGAGATGACCCAGCTTGTGCATGATAAATGTTTGCTATTCTCAGCCCTGGCTTTGCTCGCTGGATTGGCAGAGGAGTGTGTGTGTGAGGCTCTCGTACAATTAGGTCCCTTGAAGGGACACAAAGCCTCATCCTATTGCTGCACATGAAAGAGGTACCTCCACCAGCTTCCTGAGCTGCTTCTCCACAGCAGGGACCCCCCAGTGCGAGCCCAAGGGTGAGCTGGCAGCACGAGCTCTGAGTTTGAACAGGCTGATGTGGTTACCGTGGGGCAGCCTCACCCTGGCTGAGGGGTGTGCAGGAATTCCTGGTTTATAGCAGGGAGAGGGTGAACTCAGCACCACCCCGCTCCAGGGGCCTCAGGACCCGGATCTGAGAGAGGTTGTGTGATGCAGGATCTCTGGAGGAGCAGAGCATCTCGATTGCTCAAGGGGGAGGATGTCTGTGGAGCAGCAGAGCCTGTGCCAGGAGCCCTTCCCAGTCCTTGTCCCACTCGTGCTGCTCCGTGGCAGCTCCCTGTGGGAGAACCACCCTTGGTGTGCTTCCAGGACTGAGCTCCTGGCTGTGGTCTCAGTTCAGCCAGGCTGCACATCCTGCCCTTCTCTGTGTTCCTATCTGGGCTGGCTTGGAGACAGTTTTAGGGCACCTCACACAGCCCCTGTGACTGGAGGCAGCAGTGGGGTGCTGTGGCTGGTGGTAGAAGGCTTGGGGGTCCCTGCTCTGGGGTCCCCGCTCTGGGGTCCCCATCTGCTGGACTCAGGAGTGGGTGAAGGAGCCTTTGGATGTGGGGGCTGGGGGTACTGCTCAGGTACCAGCACCCAAAGCTCAGGGTTGAAGGGGGTGAGTGGGTGCAACAGGGGAAAGGGGAATTTTGAGGAGCAACGGGGGGACAGAGCTGAGAGTTTGGCCACTTCAACCTGGGAGAGAGTCCCAGGAAATATCCCTGGGAAGGGATGTGTCAGCAGAGCTTGGTTTGCCTCTCTGTGAGTCTGGGATCTGGATACAGAGCTCAGAGGAGGAGCAGGATGGCAGGAGCCCTGTGAGCCCTGTGGCCACTCTCTGGGAGGTGAGGAGGGAGGGCAGCTCTCCCCAGGCTGAGGAACTCTTTGATCCTGGGGACCTGGAGGGATGTTTCCATGTGCTCCCTCTCAGGTACTGATGGAGGCTCCAGCTGAGTGGGTGCCGGCCCTGTGCCAGAGGAGTTTAGAGTTCCATGGGTTTAAAATATTTATTAATGTGAAGATGTCATTAGCACTTAAGCTGAGGCAATACAGTCGAAGTCTTTTTGTTGGAATGGAAGTTAGTGATGCTGAAAAGCCATTAAGCTGTAAATATAAACTATATTAAGTGCACAGTAGCAACCTTAAATATCCCTTTGTTGGTTGCTCTGCCTTTGCCAGGCTGAGTGTCTGCTGAGGGGATTATTCACGGTGGGGGCTCCAAGGGCCAGCTCTGCCCAGGAGCTCTGACAGGGGCAGGAGTGGATTCACAGCTCAGGGCTGGCTGTGCAGGGCCTGATGATTCCACAGCCCATGGGATGCTGAGACTGAGAGCAGGGCACGAAGGCTGAGTGTTCAACCCCTGTCCAGCCCCAACAGGGACTGTGTCTGTAGGAGCACTGGACATGGTGGGACCTGACTGTCGTCTGGGATTCCATCTGCTTGTAAAATAACAGAATCCCAGAGTGGATTGGGTTGAGAGAGACACTAAAAATCATCTTGATCCACCTCCTGCCATGGGCAGGGACACCTTCCACTTGCCCAGGTTGCTCCAAACTCTGTCCATCCTGGTCCTGGACTGGGCCAGGGACCTGGACCTGGACCCCCCAGGGCTGGGGCAGCCACAGCTTCTCTGGGCAACCTGTGCCAGGGCCTCCCCACCCTCACAGGGAAGAGTTTCTTCCCAACCTCCCATCTATCCCTGCCCTCTGGCAGTGGGAAGCCATTCCCTGTGTCCTGTCCCTCCAGCCTGTGCCCAAAATCCAGCTGCTGGACAAGGTGTGTCTGGGCAGAAGGAAGGCTGTGGGGGAGATTCCTGGATGATTGTTATCCATGGACATGGCTCCCATCCTGATACCTTCAGCCCCTGCTGAGGAGCTCCTTCCCACCCAAATGGGCTCCTTGCCTAGTCCGGGATCAGCCCTGATCCTCCCGTGCTCATGGATCAGGCAGGAGAGGTGGGATTTTCTCAGAAAGGGCTGTCAGAGCTCAAAGTGATGTCACAACTGACACTGAGCCTGAGCCCTCTCCATCCTTCCCTGGAGCTGCTCATGGGGACAGGATGGGATGGTGCTGTCCCTGCTCTGAGCTCTGCTGGGCACGGCTGTGCCCCCTCAGGGGCTGCTCAGCCCTGGGCAACTTGAACCCTCCTGTCTGTGTCCTGCTCTGTGCCAGTCCAGCTCTGCTGCCCAGAATGCACCAAACCTTGGCATTTTGGGTCCAGGGGAGGCCATGGAGATGCTCCCAGGGCTGGAGCCTCTCTGCTCTGGAGCCAGGCTGGGACAGCTGGGGGGGTTCACCTGGAGAAGAGAAGGCTCCAGGGAGATCTGAGAGCCCCTTGCAGGGCCTAAAGGGGCTCCAGGAGAGCTGGAGAGGGACTGGGGACAAGGCATGGAGGGACAGGACACAGGGAATGGCTTCCCACTGCCAGAGGGCAGGGATAGATGGGATATGTGGGAAGGATTTGTTGACTGTGAAAGTGGGCAGGCCCTGGCCCAGGTTGCCCAGAGAAGCTGTGTCTGCCCCTGGATCCCTGGAAGTGTCCAAGGCCAGGTTGGAGGGGGCTTGGAGCAACCTGGGCTGGTGGAAGGTGTCCCTGCCCATGGCAGGGGGTGGGATGGGATGAACTTTAAGGTCCCTTCCCACCCAAAGCATTGTAAGGTTTTTTGATTCCATGATTTCTACCTGAGCAAGACTTCAGTGTTTCCTTGGGCCTGTGTGTCCCAATGTGCTGAATCCCAGTAGCTCATTTTGGATGGATTATCAGAACCAGAAGTGCTGCCTGGGCAGCCTGGCCATGCAGAACCTGCATCTGCTCTTTCGACATGTCCTTTTGTGCTCCAGCCTAACACTGGCATTAGATTTAGAAAACTCCCTGTGCCCAGGAGAGCTCATATTTCAATCTTTAAAACCAACCTGAATAAAGATTGAAAAAATAAGAAGACCCTGCTCTGGCTGCTGAGAGCATGAAGTGATATGGATTTTTTAGGCAAGTAAATTGCACATAATTGAGTAACTAGATTGTACAAATTTAAAGAGCACCTGGAATATGCAGGCATATTCTGAAATTTCTAATCTCATATTTCAGCTCTAGACCATTAATCTGTTTTATTTGAGGCCTTTATTTCTTTTCTATCCACACTTCTTGGAGCTGGGATATTGCTGGTAAATACAGCTCTTCCATGTTCAACTCAGTCTCCTGTTCTGTGCACCCTGAGCACCTTTTCCTCTGCACATCCTGTGCTCAGCATCACTTTTTTTCTGAGGAGAATGGAGCAGAGCTTGTCAGAACTGGGACAGCTGCTTGGGAATGGGAGCACCATCAGCAGAGGGAGCCCAGACCTCTGGCAGAGGGGGGGCAGCCTCATGATACCATCACCCCTGCAGGGGCTGTGCTGGGGGACATGGGCTGGGTGGGTCACTGTGGGCACGGCCCCAAGGCTGCCAGAGCTCGAGGAGTGTTTGGGCAATGCTCTCAGGGACAGGGTGGGATTGCTGGGATGTCTGTGCAGGGCCAGGAGTTGGACTTGGATGGTCCTTGTGGGTCCCTTCCAGCTCAGGATGTTCTGTGACTCTGACTGTAGAACCCACCTCACAGAAACCTCTGACAAAGCCCATTTGCTCAGTCCTGCCGTCTCCCTGCCCTGTGGCTGTGTCACTGCTGTCACCCTCCCACACCCTCTGAGCCCTCTGCATACCCTACTTCAGGATGCCAGAAGGAAGGTGATCCCTTCCCCTGGCTGGCCTGTGCTCCTGCCTGGCCCACATCCTACCCTTGGCACTGGCCCGGGGTGGCAGCTGCCCCCTGCCAGCAGCATCTGAGCTGGGATGGTGCTGGGGAGCCCCATCATCCCCAGCTCCTGCCTGGCCAGCCCAACCCTGACTTCTTTACTCTCCCCATTCCCAGCTGGCCCTTCCCTGCCAGCCCTGGCTGCTGGCTTGCTCCCAGGACAAGCTGGAGCATGTAATCCCCTTTCCTCTGGGCAGCTAATCCTGGTGTACTGGCCCCTTCCCTGCCACTCATCTCTGTGCTCACCCCTAAGCTGCTTTCCCAGGTCAGGTGGACAGCAGTGGGATCCCAGTGAGAGGGAGGATGTGCCCTGTGCCTGTGCTGACACCAGGAACCAGAACTGCTGCTTATTCTTGATGATTTAAAGTCTGAGATGCACCAGTGGGATCTGGGCCCTGAGCCTGGGGAGAACCACGGGGAACATCCTAGGTGCTCATAAGAGGAGATCAAGCCCTGGCACAGCTGCCCAGGGCAGGGGTGGAGTCCCCATCCTGGGGGGATTTAATAGCCCTGTGAATGTGGCACTTGGGGACATGGTCAGTGGTGGCCTCGGCAGTGCAGGGGGATGGTTGGATTCAGTGATCTCAGAGGGCTTTTCCAACCTCAGTGATTCTGTGATTCCATGTTTTCTGCCCTGCCCTGTGTGGCTGCAGTACCTGTGCCTGTCCCACCTTCATGGGGGCCCTTTCCTGCCCTGAGGTCCAAATTCCTTCCAGGGAGGTATAGTGAGCGTCCCAGCTGCGGGAGCCCCACTGGAGGCTCAGCAGGCTCCATGCCAGTGAGGAGGTGGCTCTGAGAGGCTGATGCCCCGTGCAGTTGTGCTTTTGTAGGTTTACCTTTTGGGCCTTGGACCTAACGGGAGGTTTTTCCCTTCACCCATCACAAGACCTTAGCTCTCCACATGGACCCTTCTGATCTCTCCTGGGGTTGCAGGTGCCCAGGCCTGTTGAAAGCAGCCGCTGGTGTTTTGTACACACTTGCACAAAATCCTGGACTCTCTGTCCAGCTTGTAGACTTTGTTCTAGCAAAGTGAAGGGCTGAAGTCATGGCTGTAACATTGAAGACTGTTCAGCAGTAAAACAAACATGAATTACAGCTCCTGTTTTTTCCTAAACCACATGCCTTGTTCCTCCTCTGCCTTTGAGAGCTGGATCAGTTGGCAATCCTACCCCTTTGCCACTGAGCTCCAGCAGCTGCCCTGGGAGGTGTTGCATCACAGAGACAGCTCCTGCCAACCATGGGGGCTGGCCCTGTACCCCTTTCCCTGCATTAATCCAGCTCTTTTCAATAGGGATTGTGTCTGTAGGAGCACGGGACATGATGGGACCTGACTGTGGTCTGAGATTCCATCTGCTTGTTAAATCATGGAATCACAGTCTGGTTTGAGTTGGGAGGGACCTCCAAGCTCATCCAGTGCCACCCCTGCCATGGGCAGGGACACCTTCCACAAGCCCCGTTCAGCCTGGCCTTGGACACTTCCAGGGATCCAGGGGCAGCCACAGCTTCTCTGGGCAACCTGGGCCAGGGCCGCACCACCCTCACAGGGAAGAGTTTCTTCCCAATCTCCCATCTCTCCCTGCCCTCTGGCAGTGGGAAGCCATTCCCTGTGTCCTGTCCCTCCATGCCTTGTCCCCAGTCCCTCTCCAGCTCTCCTGGAGCCCCTTTAGGCCCTGCAAGGGGCTCTCAGGTCTCCCTGGAGCCTTCTCTTCTCCAGGTGAACCCCCCCCAGCTGTCCCAGCCTGGCTCCAGAGCAGAGGGGCTCCAGCCCTGGCAGCATCTCCGTGGCCTCCTCTGGCCTCTCTCCAGCAGCTCCACGTGCTCCCTGTGCTGTTCCCCAGGGCTGGGGCAGCTCTGCAGGGGGGTCTCACCTGAGGGGGCAGAGGGGCAGAACCACCACCACCACCCCACACCCTGGGGATGTTGAAACCCTGCTCAGCTGCATCTAAACCAGGTTGCACTGATCCCATGATGTCCCTGCCAGGCACTCCTGGGAAAAGCCTTTTTGGGTATCTCTGAATTTAGGCATCTTCAAATTGCTTTGTCTCCTTTTTGCCTCCAAGCTGGGGAAGGAGGAAGGTGGCAGCTTGGAGTTTTGGTTGCATCCCTGTCCCCAAG
Organism: Myiozetetes cayanensis; assembly: GCF_022539395.1. Classification (NCBI taxonomy): domain Eukaryota; kingdom Metazoa; phylum Chordata; class Aves; order Passeriformes; family Tyrannidae; genus Myiozetetes; species Myiozetetes cayanensis. Next base: position 636,596 of record NW_026087423.1, read on the forward strand.
GTGCTTCTGGTGGCTCTGGGGAAACAAGGACGGGGCAGATCCAGGGAGCCATGTCCCACACCCCACCCTCCACGGTGCACCCCTGTGAACTCAGGGGCTTTCAAACCCTCTCTGATGCAGCATCATTCACCTGCAACTGCATCAGCCCCTGGGAGCTCATCTGAAATGCAGCCAGAGGGAAAAAGGAGGAAAAAACTGCCCTGTTTTCATTTGCCTGTGTGCACAATCCAGGCTCCTTGGCTGTTTTAAGCTCCTGCCCTCGATTAGGAAAAGATAAATTATTTTCACATGGAATTGTTTGGGAATAAGTAGAGGTCTGGGGTGTTAATTTGCTCTTTGTTCTTGCTAAAGGAACTGAGGGGGGTTGGAGCCTGGTTGCACAGGTTTGTGTTGGCTTGTTTGCAAAACAAAGTTGGAGGGATAGACTTTGCAGAGCAAAATGAGCCAGAATGGAAGAAAAGATGTGAGTGCTCTCTCTGGAGAGCTTTAAAAGTCTGCACACCTCTGAGATGCTTTGGAAATTCAGAGCTGACCCAGCTCACTTTGTTAAAAAAAAATAAAATATAAATAAAATACTGCTGCACATACCCCCCCCCTCCCATCGTGGCTTTCTTTGTGAGGAACTTCTGACAGACTCTGAAATGCACTGGCTTCTGAATAAATTATAAACCCCGTCCTCGGGTACAGCACATGGTTCAGGCTGCACATCCAAGAGCAAATTAAATACTCTTCAGTGTAATGTCAAATGGAGCCGTTTGCTTCATTTTAAAGATTGTGTATTCCAAGTATTTATCTTTTCCTCAGGCTCCTCAGGAGGGGGAATCTCTGCCTGAGAGCCTGGCTGGGGAGAGGCCTGGGGGGAGATGTGGGTGATGCTCCAAGTGCTCCTGCCACGGGCTGCCCATGTCTGGGGAGGGCTCAGGAGCCTTTTCAAAGCAAGCAGAGCCCCGTGCTTGGGCCGTGGGAGGGCTCCCTTGTGCTCCCCTTGCACAGCAGGGGTGGGGTGCAGGGGTGCTGTTGGATCTCCCCAGAGCAGGGATTGGCTGTAGGGACCCAGCCCTGTCAAACAAACTCTGTGGCTGCTCTGCTTTGAGGGCAATGCATCAGCAAAGAACTGGGAAGGTCTTGCCAGAGTGCTCCTCAGGGAACCTCACTGGAGAGCATTTTGCTGCCCAGCCCTGTCTCGGTGACGGGAAGTCCTTGGGATGCAGCACTGAGAGATCCCTGTCCCTGTCCCTCTCCCTGCTCAGGGTTCCCAAATCCGTAAGGGGAGATGATGCTCCAGGTCTGTCAGTCTGCTGAGCACCAGAACCTCTGAGCTGCGTGTGAGCTCCTTCTGGGAGCCCAGGAGTATGAAAATCATGGAGAAAAGTGTGTCCAGAGCTGCTCTAACTGTTCTAATTCTCCACAGGTGACAGGAGAGGCAATGGCTGAACGTTTATACATTAGTTATGTAAGGATGTAACAACCCTTTATGCTGCAGAGCAATCCCATCTGCACTTCATCCCCCCTTCTGCTGCCTCCTGCCTCCTGTCTGCTCACTGGACATGTGATGAGCCAGTTCCAGCTGTGCCTGTCCCCAGCCTGAGTTATCAGCCTGATGTCAGAAAAGGCTTTAAGTTTATTTGGAACATAAGAGGAACAGAATCCCCCTGTATCTTCTCCATGAGCAGAGTCCAGGCAGAAATATTACAGATTGATCAGTATTTTATCTGGGAAGGAGGATGGCTCTTTAACATCATTAAGTGGTGACCTTTAAAACTCATATTCTCCTGCCAGCCCAGTCGGGCACTGAATGGAGCAGAGACAGATGATGGTGGTGGGGAATAAAATAAATTGTTTGCTGAGATCAGTTCCTGTGTGTTTTCAGTGGTGTGGAGGTCCCTGGGCCACTGTTCACTGTCTCTTTCTTTTTTACAGCAGAATAAATTCTGTTTGGTGCCCAGGATGAATTTTCAGAGTCATATGTCATGTTTTACAAGGGGCTGACAGCTCAAATTGGGTCAGAATAATGGTGCCCAGCCCTAACTCACCTCAATGACTTTATTAGATTCCTCATCCAGAAGCAGATGAGCAGGCTGGGTTCTGGGAGGGTTTCTTTGGAAAGCTGATCTATTTAGTTCCATCTTTAAATCTGGGTGTGTGGTAATGCTGTGCCCAGCTGAGGCTGTGGGACAGAGACAAGCTGGGTGGCAGCAGCAGAGCCAGGAGTGAGGCTGGGACATGCAGTGGCTTCACACCAGGATGCTCCAGGTCTAGACCCGGGTTCTGTCGCCTTCAGCCCTGGTAGCTTGGGAATGTGAAGGTGTCAATCCCACACGGATCTGGGCAGCCCCCTGAGCTTTGGGCAGCCCCTGGCAGTGTGGTGATGGGGATGTGCTCCATCAGGCCCTGCATGTCTCCTGTGTTTGAGGCTCATGCAGGTGCTGGTGCCGTGAAAACAAGACCCCTCAGGGCAGAAGGCTGCATCATGGCTCTCAAGTGCTGCCCCATGGCAATGTCATCCTGCTCCTGGCTGTCACCTTCCAACTCCTGCAGCCTGGGCTAGTGCAAGGTGTCCCTACCATGGGCAGAGTGGTGGAACTGGTTGAGCTTTAGTGTCCCTTCCAGCCTAAACCATTCCATGATTCTCTAATTGCCTGGTGCAGGAGCAATGCCCCAGGAGAAGCAAGAGCAAAGTGGGAAGGAAGCAGGTGAAAGTCAAAGGGCTGTAAGTCTGTGAGGGGTTTTGGCTGTCTCAGGGCAGTGGGGGACTGGTGGATCCTGTTCCCGTGGGGCTATGGTCAGGGTTCTTACTCCTGCCATCAGCCTGAAGCTGGATCCAGGATGGTAAATCCCAGTTTGGTCTCTGTTTCCATTTCTGTTGCCTTCAAGCCTGGGGCTCCCAGCACAGCCTGGAGCATCCATGCAGGCAGCAGGGATCCTGGAGGGCAGGGTGAGCTCAGGCAGCCTTGGAATGGATCCTGAGCATGGACATGAGGCCACAGTGACCTGGAGGGGAAGGAGGAGAAGGAGGAGGAGGAGAAAGTGCCAGAGGAGGAGAAATAGGAGGAAGAGGAGGAGGAGGAGTGGGAGGAGAGGCTCTGAGCTGGCCCAGTGCTGTGTCTGCTCCTGCCAAGACACAGTGCAGAGTCCCTCCAGGGAAGTGCTTTCAGAGATGAGCAGGGAATTGCTGCATCTTTTTTATGGCCCCTCTTCCTTGACCGCTGGGCCCATTCCCAGGCACTGGGTGCACAGGCCCTTTGTCCCTGCTCCAAACCAGGGGCACAGGGACAGTGCCAGAGAGGAGCTGCATCACAAAAAGGGGTGACAGGCCCAGGGGACACCAGGAATAGCACAGACACCAGCTTTGGTCCCCTCTGAGGACAGAAATTGGGGGTTTCCTCAAGCCCTGAGCAAACACAGCTGTTGGCACAACTCTGAACTTCTGAGCTGGAATGCTTGCCCCTTGTTCCAGGGCCATGTTCCCAAGGGAAGCAAGGACAGAGTATCTCTGTCTTCAGCAAGGATCTGCCTGACTTTGGGATGTCTTTGCAGAGCTCAGACAGCCCTTAAAGCAGAAGGTTACCCTAATTTATAGTCCCTGGATTTATGGGAGGGATATATCAAGGCAGAGTGTAATAGCTTTCCTGTGGCCCATCAGCCAATGGGGGACCATCCTGGAGTCTCTGGGAGCAGGGACAGCTGCAGAATCCTTCCCTGGTGCAGCTGCTTTAACTCCTTCAGTTCAGGAGCAGAGAAGAGACAGTCCTGCCACTCCCTCACAGTGCCTTCAGGTGCTGAACCTGTGCTGGGGGAAGCTGCAGGTGGTATCCTAAGCCCCTTGGCTTCTGGCAGTGATGGGAAATTGAAGACGTGGAGATTTCCCAAAGCTCAACCAACACAGCACGTGGGGCCAGAGGGTCCCTGTCCTGCCTGCAGGACCTGCCTGCAGGTGCCCTGTCCTGCCTGTCCCTCCCTGCACCCATACCCAGAGCTGGTACTGCTATTTCTGGGCTCTCTCTGCCCCTTGGCCCAGCCCTGGGGACCTGCCCTAAGGTGTCTCTTTGGCCATGTCCATCTCTTGGTGCTCCTACCTCCACCCAGAGTGATGCCCCAGGTGAGGCCCTGGCTGGGGAGGTGCCCAGGCAGGACAGAGCTGAGCTGGGGTGCCTGGGATCACTGGGGCTCTGTTTGCTTTTCCCAGGGCAGCACAGGGTCCTGGGGGCATCCAGCACGCAGAGAGATGGAGAGCTGGAAGTTCCTCTGGGAGCTGGGATCCAAGCAGCTGCTCCCTGCAAGCAGTAGTATCCCAGCTGGACTGGAGATGTTGATCCCAGCAGCTGCTCCCTGCAGCAGCAGCATCCCAGTGGGAGCTGCTGGGAGAGCCTGGAGCAGCACAGGGCTCAGGAAGATTCCACTGGTGCTGGTGCCTGGCAGTGCTGGGGCTGGAGAGCTGTGTGGAGTGAGCTGGGCTGGATTCCCTGCAGGATAACTCCGTTTCTGACTCATTCCTGAGACTGCAGGCAGGGCCTGGTGGGTGCTGAGGCACTGGAAGGAGCGGGGAGAGGGGGGTGTGAGCAGGTCCCAGGCACTGGGTGCTGCATCTTCCCCCACCAGCTCCCTGCAGGGTAGAGCATGAGCCTTCCTCACACATCCCAAAAAGCATAAATGGCTGGAGCATCTCAGTTCCCTGCTCTCAGCCTTTGCTCTCACTGAAATACTGAAAATCCTGAAATCAGCAGGAATCACTTGGACTTCACAGACCAAGCAGAGCAGGCTGAGCCCTTTGCCACGCAGCTGCCCCCACCAGCTGGAGCTTCACTTTTAGAGCTGCTTTGCTGTGAGTGTAGGAGGACCATGGTTGCAAAACTATTCCTGGGGCCCAGGCTCTCAAGCCCTTCCTCCTCCTCCTCCTCCTCCTCTGCAGAACCTGTGTGGAAATGCCTGTGCCCACTCGAGAAGCTGGCATTGCTGCTTGAAGATGTTCTGCTTCTTTAGCAAAGCTTCAGCAGTTACAAAAACTGCTCTTTAAAAATTCATGCTGTTCTGTATCATGTTAAATATTTATTCTTAAGGAACAATGCGTTCCTCCCTCCCCCACTCTGCTATGATACCTATTTTGCATATGAGCTGATTAATTATTAAGCATCTACATTTTATTTTGACTAACAGAAGATGTGCTCTAGTCAGTTGGATGCCTGTTGTGTTCTGCTGAGCTGTGAATTCACCTTCTCTCTCCAAACAGAGAGATCCTCTCTGGTTGTGTCTTGGAGCTCTCCCACGCTGGGAATCTGAGCTGGCCATGGCCAGTCCTGAACCCCCCTCAAATCCATAGTGCTCACCCAGCCATGGAGGATTCCCTCTTTCCTATACACCCAGCAAGAAATCGGGATGGATTCTTCAGCCCCAGCTGGGTTTTCTCCCTGCCTGGTCACTTTGGTGTCTGCAGGTGTCTCTTTTCCTGGTGGAGGTGTTTCCCCAAGGCTGGGGCAGGATAAAGGTCTGACTGGGCAACCAGATGGCCCAGGGCAGCAGTGAGTGCCTGGGTGCCAACTTTCACCCTGGTAAAACAGGAGATGGGAGCAGAACTCGGCTGTCCTGGGCCAAAGGCAGCCATGTCCCAGCTGGTTCCCAGCACTGAAGGGCTCTGTGACAAACATCGGTGGTGCCACCAGGTCTCAGAGGACAGTTTTGAGCTCCTCTGGGGAAACCACTTCTGAAACTGAGACCCAAACTCTCTAAAGGGTCCCTTGGGGCAGAGGGGAGACCTGTGTCCTTGAAGCAAGGACCTGGCCTGGTGATACAAAGAGGACTCTTGGCCCTGCTGGACACTCCCTCCTTTGGAAGTGGTTGGTAGGTCCAGCTCTGGAAGTGGAGCCTCTGTCCACAGGAGTTTTGTGGAAGAGGGAATCTGCAACTTAATGGGACTTCGTGGGGCCACCACAGCCTTTCTGGGCAACTTGTGCCAGGACCTCACCACCCTCACAGGGAAGAATTTCTTCCCAGTATCCCATCTGACCCTTTCTTTGGCAGTGGGAAGCCATTCCCCCCTGTCCTGTCACTCCAGAGGGTGCCTGCAGCTTAGTGATACTGGGCACGAAGCCACTGGACCTCAGCACACCTGTGCAGGTGCTGGGTGTGCCCCTTCCCTGTGCACCAGCTCAGGTGGACAAGGGATAACTGGAGAAAAGAGCTCTTGGCATCCTGGGGCCCAGTCCTGCTGCAGGGACACCTCATGGCAATGCTGCTCAGGCACTGCTGAACTCAGGAACAGGGACTGAGGAAAGAGCTGATCCATGGTAAACTCTAGGATTATCAGGAATTAGTCCTGCTAAGAAAGCTGGATTACTATTCAGGGGAGATACTGAAAACCCAGCATTTGTATTCTGGGGGAAATTCCAGTGTTAGTCCCTCTTCTCCCCACCCCAGATTTCCCGAAGAAGAAGAAGAAGAACAAAAATAACTTAAGTTTTCCCATGGAAATATAATCCCAGCTGCTTTGCAAACACAGGAGCTTCTTGCTTTCTGTACTTCCCAGGCAGAGTAACCGACAGTCTTTGCACCAATAAAATGCAGCTCTGGGATCCATTTTGGAACTGACGTTCGGGAGACAAGGAAAATGAAGCACATGGTGTTGAGGTGTTTGGTTGGGGAGCTCTGTCAAAACAGAAGTGATCCCTCCCTCAGTGCATCCCCTCCAGGGCTGCAGCTTCCAAATGCCCCGTGACAAGCAGCTCTACCCTTGAGACAGGAGCCACAAAATGAGGAGACTCTGCAAGGCGGAGATTTCCGAGCGGGTTTGGTGCAGACACAGAGATCTTTGTCTCAGGCCGGGTTTAACAGCCCGGTTTGTGAGCGCTGGCACAAAACTGAGCTTGCCGGGGGGGAACTGTGCCTGGGGCTGAGGGTGAGTGGGGGCAGAGGGGCACGGGGGTTGCGGGGGGCGATCTCACTCCTCATTAACAGCTTCATTAGCGCTCTGGAGGCAGCCCGGCGGTGACAGGCACAGATGGTGCGAAACCGGGAGGTGTTGGAAACAACAGCGCAGCGTGTGATGGGAGCCCTGGGAGAGGCTGGAAAATCCAGCACAGTGGGATAATGCTCAGCTCTCCAGCAAATGGCCCGGGGCAAAGCTGGCGATGAAACCCTCTCCTCACTGCCAGGCATGCTCAGGGGCTGGGGGACAACATTCCCTTGCCAGGTGGGACATGTGCTGCAAACCCTCCTTCCCTCCCCATCCAGGGGACACGCTGGGCAGTGGGGGCACTGTCTCTTCAGGATTTTCCAGCAAAATCCTGAAAACCTGTGACTGGGGAGGGCAGAAAGTGAGAGCAGGGCCTGGGGAGAATCACAGAACCATGGAATGGTTTGGGTTGGAAGGAACCTGAAGAGTCATCCAATTATAGCCCCTGCCGTGGGCAGGGACACCTTCCACTAGCCCAGGGTGCTCCAAGCCCAGTCCAACCTGGCCTGGAACACTTCCACAGATCCAGGGGCAGCCACAGCTTCTCTGGGCAACTGGTGCCAGGGCCTCCCCACCCTCACAGGGAACAACTTCTCCCCAGTATCCCATCCAGCCCTGCCCTCTGGCAGTGGGAAGCCATTCCCCCTTGTCCTGTCCCTCCAGAGCAGCTGTGTGCTGTTGGCAGTGCTGGGTTTCTACCTGCCCCTGTGTGAGCACACATGTCATCATCTGCTTTCAGGAGCAGAAGGGACCATGAATGTTGAAGTCCCACCTTGAAAGGGCCAGTTTTGGTGGTGTCGGGCACTGGCTCTGATACAAACAGGGCTGTAGCATCATCTTGAGGACCCAGAGCAGGGACCTCCAGTGACAAAACTGCACGTGTTAAGCACACTCTGGGCCTGCAGGACCTGGGTGCCACCTCCCTCACCTCAGTCCTGTGGGGCTTTGTTGAAAGAGAGACGGTGCATTGGCCCCAGATGTGGAGTGCCAGGACAAGGGGGAATGGCTTCCCACTGCCAGAGGGCAGGGATAGAGGGAAGACTGGGAAGGAATCCTTCCCTGGGAGGGTGGGAAGGCCCTGGCAGAGGTTGCCCAAAGAAGCTGTGGCTGCCCCTGGATCCTTGGAAGTGTCCAAGGCCAGGTTGGACAGGGCTTGGAGCAACTTGGGTTAGTGGAAGGTGCTCCTGCCCATGGCAGGGGTGGATGATATGGGCTGTAAGGTCCCTTCCTGCCCAAAACATCCTATGCCATGGGAGAATGGGAGATACTTGCAAAGGCAGGTCCAGAGTCTTCCCTGCCTCTGTGCCAAGGCTGTGCATCAGCAAATGCTCTCTAAGAGGGCAAGATCTCCTGTTTCCCATTGGAAAGGCTCAGGAGCAGAGACATGAATGAGGCAGTGCAAGCAGGTTCAGCTACACCTCCAGGACTGGGTGCAGGAATGCAGGTTGTATTTTGGACAAGTCAGGCTTTGAAGGCACCAGTTGATGGAGCAGCTGCTGTTTCCCTGCACCCTTTGCGGCTGTGGTTAATCACTGTGACTCATTCTGAATTGAATTCTCTGGCTGTAAGCTTAAGCCACTGGATCTTGCTTTGCCATCCTCTGCTGGATTAAAGAGCCTTTGAGCGTCCAGTAGTTTCCTCCCCTGAAAGTACTTAAATGCTGTTATCAGGTCACCTCTTAGCTTCTCTTTAGAGGAGAGGCAGATCATTTGTCTTCAGCCTCAGTCTGGCTGTTGACATCCTTTTAGACTCATCTTTACAGCTGGTCTCACTCTTCAAGCTTGGGCCTTTCTCTTGGGATAGTTTTGCACTGGAGCAATCCTATGATCCTGCCTTCCTTTTGTTGCAGGATGGGCCAACTCCCTCCTGGCCTTGCAGAAGGCCACCCATGTGTGATCACACGTATGGCTCAGGAGTGATGAGTTTTGGTGTCCAGTCTCAGCACTGTGACTTGAACTATGACACTGACTGGAAGCTGCAGTTTTGAAGGACATGTCCTGTCAGACTCCTGGATGTGTGGAGCAGGAAGAGTTGGAACTGATGTGTTTGGACGTGGACAATGAAGTTTTGTTTTACTTGATTCCCCTCTGTGTGAAGCTGGCTGGCCTCGTGTCCTCTCCTCTCCTCAGACAGCTACAGGGAGATGGTTAAAACTGTCAAAACAGAGGGGAACTGTCTTTCCTCCTGCCAGCCCTCTCCTTTCCAGCTGTTGCACAGCTGCCCCAAGTCCACAGCAATGCTCAGTCTTGGCTCAAGGACATCTAATGCAAGGTAGCAGTGGCTGAAGTCCCATCCCAGTTCCCGGCACCCAGGACTGACTCTCAACCCCGTGAGACCCAAAGGCCATGAACTTGCTGTGTCTCCCACAGACAAGCTGGATCCTGGCCTGGAAGGAGCAGCATCCTGAGGCTTTCTAGGCAGAGGGAGGGAAATGTCATTCTCCTGGAGAAGTCAGAAATCCAGGCTCAGCCAGAGAGAAGACATTCCAGGGCCTAAGCTCACCCAAGACAGCTGGAGACCAAACCAGGAATCTACTTGGACAGCCCAAGCTGCTGGGATGGTGACCCTCCCTGCTGGCACTGTGTATCCCTGAGGTCACAGAATCACAGAATCAGCTGGGTTGGAAAAGCCCTCTGAGATCATCCAGTCCAATCCTTGATCCAACCCTGCCGTGATTCCCAGCCCATGGCACTGATACCACATCCAGTCTGTCCTTAAACACCTCCAGGGATGGAGAATCCACCCCCTCCCTGGGCAGCCCATTCCAATGGCTGAGCACTCTCTCTGTAAAGAATTTCTCCCTGATATCCAACCTAAACCTCCCCTGGCACAGCTTAGATTGAGCTCTCCTGTCCTACTGCTGGTTTCTGGGAGAAGAGACCAACCCCACCTGGCTCCCCCCTCCTGTCAGGGAGTTGCAGAGTGCTGAGGTCTCCCCTGAGCCTCCTCCTCTCCAGGC